>NC_086444.1:1158515539-1159200539 GCF_028390025.1 Pseudophryne corroboree
ATTTTCACACGACCACGTTTTAGAACCACAACGTTTCAATGCATTTAATCATACGGCATTTTCATCAGGTAGTACAACAATGATTAAAATCGCTTACCTTATAAAGAAGGTATCACCTAGTGGCGCCGACGCCGTGACGGGACTGCACACCCGGCGACCGCGCTTAGTAGTGACGTCATGGCGCTCAGCGGGAGTAAGCCAGACGTCGTGTGAAAGAAAAGCCATCACCATAGTTACATAGACAACAATACACGTTTAAGCACTGCAGAAAACAATCATACTGTCAGGGCAGTAAAGAAGATGTACCCATATAAAAAGTATCATATATTACGGCTAGTAACACAATGATAAATAGCAGTATGTATCAATGAAGCATAAGTTAGTAGCGCATGCTGCATGTAAAGCTAAACAACTATACACCAAACACTGGTAATTATATCCATACATATAAGATCAGCAAATTAACTATTATTAGCAAGAACATTAATACCTGAGTGTTCGTTCAGGCCTCTAGGGGCTAAGGTCCCCAATTTAAAAATCCAACGGGCCCCCAATTATTCTTGCCTCCTGAGCCATTTAGCTCACCGCACGTCCAGGCATACATTAAACTTAGTGGGCATATTTGCAGTTATATTATATGTGATACAGTTGCCAGGTTTTAATTTTTAAGGCTTTGTGGTAGTGTAGGACCTGCATGAAGGTGGGGTACCTTGGCGAGCGGTATGCAGGCTTCCGTGCATTGGCCAATTCACTAACTAAACCCCCATCATTTATTTATTGATGTTGTGAGGACAAGTGAGCTTGCTATGGTGAGTGCTGAATTCTCTATTTGTATGTATTTGGGTAGGTGGCCATGGGCTGCATGCACCCCACCCTATGAATGGTGAGTGCAGACACTGCACCCCGCTTCTGGGGTGGCGAGTGCTGTGGTTTTCTATATTTGTTTGTATATATATATATATATATATATATACATATATACATAAAATATGTTACCCCCCAAAAAAAAAATTCCCCCTGGCTGGCCCCCTCTCCTTCCTCTGCAGAAACTGACTCAACTGCATAGTTTACTTAATAATCTTACTATAGTCACTCATCTCAGCTGAACTAGCCTGGAGGGTTTATGTTGAATCTGTCCTCCACCTTCGTACCCTCCTGATAGGAATACTGTCCGCCGTGTCCAGAGGCTTTGAAATTGCTGTGGCCGCGGCGGCACGGCAACACAAGAGAGAGTGCGGGCGGGAGGAGAGGGAGGACGCGAGGCGTCACATCATGGGACGGAGCCGGGAGGTTACGTCAAGTGCGGCCGCCGGCTAGGAAAGGCAAGCGCACTACTTTTCATTCGCATGACCGGGCAGTGGGCGCAGCAGGAGAGGGGCAAAGGAATGTGCAGTGATCACTGTGCAGCAGAGAAGTGGCATGCGGGGGGTGCCAGACATTAGGGGGTGCCTGTGCGCACATACTCGCGCCTCAACTGTGAGGCTGCGCCCACACCTACAGCTCAATGCCCTGTTTGGACAAGATGGCTCACAACGCTGCCGGGGCACTAAGTGGCGTATCCTTGGGGCCCCTCTGATCCTTGGGGCCGGGTACAGGTGTCCCCTTTGACTGCCCTTGTCGCCGGCCCTGACCATTATTGCCGGAAATATCAGCCTGTAAGACAGCCAAACTTGTATTATTTTAAAGCTTCTGAAAAGCATAATCTATATAGTGATGGCGATGCCTTCTCCTCACATGATTGGTATCCTGTCGTCGTCCTGTTGAATTTACCTCATTATCAAGGCCTTGGAAATAGAGTGGCATGGCAAATCTGGAAACCGGTTCACAAGATGGGAAAATGTGAGTCTATTTAGCCTTGGATGGAGATTAACCAGCCAATCAGCTCCTAAATGTAATTTTTCAAACTCAGCCTGTGACATGGCAGTTAGATGCTGATTGGCTGGTACTTATCTCCGTCCTCTTTATCTCCATTCAAGGCTTAGTAAATAGACCTAATCAGCTGATTCAGACGCACGCTAATGTTGCAGCTTCAATGTCTTTGTGTGCATCGGCTGTGTGTAATTATGCAAAAGATGCAGGAGAATCTAAAGTAAAAACACACCTCCTGTCAGCTTCTGTCTTCCGCATCTGCATGACTATTGTACATCTGAGTTACTCAGGATGGCTGGTGTGTTCACCCAGCCATGGCCAGTGAAGCATAGTTACCTACTTTCTTTGTCTCCTCTCTGGGAGAAGCCCGCAGAGGAGACGCAGCATGACACTTCGAGGGGCGGGTCTGACCTGTCATTGTGCAATTGCATATTTTAGCCCCTCCTCCTCCACACCGCAGCTGCGCTTGCAGTGTTTTTTATCTTCATTCCTGTCAATTCACTAGGAAGCAATAGGATGCGGGAGAACCACCTACCCTTCTGAGGTTGCAGGCGGCTACCCCAAAAATTTGGAGTCTCCCGCAGATTCCGGGAGGGTAGACAAGTATGCAGTGAAGCTGCATCCGACTACGCAGCCACCGGTGTTGGCACACCCCACAAAAAGCAGCCAACACGCCCCATTTTCTGGAACGCTGCAGTCGCCTACACCAAACGCCAGCAGTATATCAGTCATGCTTCAGCTTTTGGGGCACTGTGAGAAACATTGCATCCCCGGATCTGCGGATACGCAGTGCAGATTTTGTACATAGGCAGATCTTAAAACAATAGAGATCTGTGTTAACATCAAATTAACGTACATGTCTCCTAAGAGGAGAGGACATCTGGTATAAATTCTTCCAGATCACAAGTATTTGGCACTTTTTGTGCTCTGTTTCAGTACAGCAGTGCTTTCTGAGACAGCTGAATCACAGACTTCCTCTCAAAAACTCCCCGTCCTTGATTTTAATTTTACTATTATTATTATTTTTTTAAGTGAAAACTCCTTGGACGCAGTAAATAAATCCAGAAGTGTAACAGAAAACCATCACATAAGTGCAGATCTGGGATTGGCCAGAAAAAGTTACAGATAGACACAGACCACGGCCTAAAATAAATGCAATGTCTGTTACTCCGAACACAATGAGAGCCACCGTCCCTACAAACACCTCTACACAAAAAGATGAAGACACTCTCCAGGGAAAACTAACATCCAAAGTCTCTCGGACTACCACATCCTAAACACAAAGTCCATAACCCTGACCACGGGAGCCAACTTTTTTAAATTATTGAGGATGCCAACCTTAGATACACTAGATGACTAAAAATGCTATACACAGATATGACTGTGGCCAATATACAGGTGAAAATTAGAATATCGTGCAAAAGTTCATTTATTTCAGTAATTCAACTTAAAAGTAGAGATGTGCACTTGAAATTTTTCGGGTTTTGTGTTTTGGTTTTGGGTTCGGTTCCGCGGCCGTGTTTTGGGTTCGACCGCGTTTTGGCAAAACCTCACCGAATTTTTTTTGTCGGATTCGGGTGTGTTTTGGATTCGGGTGTTTTTTTCAAAAAACACTAAAAAACAGCTTAAATCATAGAATTGGGGGGTCATTTTGATCCCAAAGTATTATTAACCTCAAAAACCATAATTTCCACTCATTTTCAGTCTATTCTGAACACCTCACACCTCACAATATTATTTTTAGTCCTAAAATTTGCACTGAGGTCGCTGGATGACTAAGCTAAGCGACCCTAGTGGCCGACACAAACACCTGGCCCATCTAGGAGTGGCACTGCAGTGTCACGCAGGATGGCCCTTCCAAAAAACACTCCCCAAACAGCACATGACGCAAAGAAAAAAAGAGGCGCAATGAGGTAGCTGTGTGAGTAAGATAAGCGACCCTAGTGGCCGACACAAACACCTGGCCCATCTAGGAGTGGCACTGCAGTGTCACGCAGGATGGCCCTTCCAAAAAACACTCCCCAAACAGCACATGATGCAAAGAAGAAAAAAAGAGGCGCAATGAGGTAGCTGTGTGAGTAAGCTAAGCGACCCTAGTGGCCGACACAAACACCTGGCCCATCTAGGAGTGGCACTGCAGTGTCACGCAGGATGGCCCTTCCAAAAAACACTCCCCAAACAGCACATGATGCAAAGAAGAAAAAAAGAGGCGCAATGAGGTAGCTGTGTGAGTAAGATAAGCGACCCTAGTGGCCGACACAAACACCTGGCCCATCTAGGAGTGGCACTGCAGTGTCACGCAGGATGGCCCTTCCAAAAAACACTCCCCAAACAGCACATGACGCAAAGAAGAAAAAAAGAGGCGCAATGAGGTAGCTGTGTGAGTAAGCTAAGCGACCCTAGTGGCCGACACAAACACCTGGCCCATCTAGGAGTGGCACTGCAGTGTCACGCAGGATGGCCCTTCCAAAAAACACTCCCCAAACAGCACATGACGCAAAGAAGAAAAAAAGAGGCGCAATGAGGTAGCTGTGTGAGTAAGCTAAGCGACCCTAGTGGCCGACACAAACACCTGGCCCATCTAGGAGTGGCACTGCAGTGTCACGCAGGATGGCCCTTCCAAAAAACACTCCCCAAACAGCACATGACGCAAAGAAGAAAAAAAGAGGCGCAATGAGGTAGCTGTGTGAGTAAGCTAAGCGACCCTAGTGGCCGACACAAACACCTGGCCCATCTAGGAGTGGCACTGCAGTGTCACGCAGGATGGCCCTTCCAAAAAACACTCCCCAAACAGCACATGACGCAAAGAAAAAAAGAGGCGCAATGAGGTAGCTGTGTGAGTAAGATAAGCGACCCTAGTGGCCGACACAAACACCTGGCCCATCTAGGAGTGGCACTGCAGTGTCACGCAGGATGGCCCTTCCAAAAAACACTCCCCAAACAGCACATGACGCAAAGAAAAAAAGAGGCGCAATGAGGTAGCTGTGTGAGTAAGCTAAGCGACCCTAGTGGCCGACACAAACACCTGGCCCATCTAGGAGTGACACTGCAGTGTCACGCAGGATGGCCCTTCCAAAAAACACTCCCCAAACAGCACATGACGCAAAGAAGAAAAAAAGAGGCGCAATGAGGTAGCTGTGTGAGTAAGATAAGCGACCCTAGTGGCCGACACAAACACCTGGCCCATCTAGGAGTGGCACTGCAGTGTCACGCAGGATGGCCCTTCCAAAAAACACTCCCCAAACAGCACATGATGCAAATAAAAATGAAAGAAAAAAGAGGTGCAAGATGGAATTGTCCTTGGGCCCTCCCACCCACCCTTATGTTGTATAAACAGGACATGCACACTTTAACCAACCCATCATTTCAGTGACAGGGTCTGCCACACGACTGTGACTGAAATGACGGGTTGGTTTGGACCCCCACCGAAAAAGAAGCAATTAATCTCTCCTTGCACAAACTGGCTCTACAGAGGCAAGATGTCCACCTCATCATCATCCTCCGATATATCACCGTGTACATCCCGCTCCTCACAGATTATCAAGTCGTCCCCACTGGAATCCACCATCTCAGCTCCCTGTGTACTTTGTGGAGGCAATTGCTGCTGGTCAATGTCTCCACGGAGGAATTGATTATAATTCATTTTAATGAACATCATCTTCTCCACATTTTCTGGAAGTAACCTCGTACGCCGATTGCTGACAAGGTGAGCGGCGGCACTAAACACTCTTTCGGAGTACACACTTGTGGGAGGGCAACTTAGGTAGAATAAAGCCAGTTTGTGCAAGGGCCTCCAAATTGCCTCTTTTTCCTGCCAGTATAAGTACGGACTGTCTGACGTGCCTACTTGGATGCGGTCACTCATATAATCCTCCACCATTCTTTCAATGGTGAGAGAATCATATGCAGTGACAGTAGACGACATGTCCGTAATCGTTGTCAGGTCCTTCAGTCCGGACCAGATGTCAGCATCAGCAGTCGCTCCAGACTGCCCTGCATCACCGCCAGCGGGTGGGATCGGAATTCTGAGCCTTTTCCTCCACCCCCAGTTGCGGGAGAATGTGAAGGAGGAGATGTTGACAGGTCGCGTTCCGCTTGACTTGACAATTTTGTCACCAGCAGGTCTTTGAACCCCAGCAGACTTGTGTCTGCCGGAAAGAGAGATCCAAGGTAGGTTTTAAATCTAGGATCGAGCACGGTGGCCAAAATGTAGTGCTCTGATTTCAACAGATTGACCACCTGTGAATCCTTGTTAAGCGAATTAAGGGCTCCATCCACAAGTCCCACATGCCTAGCGGAATCGCTCCCTTTTAGCTCCTCCTTCAATGCCTCCAGCTTCTTCTGCAAAAGCCTGATGAGGGGAATGACCTGACTCAGGCTGGCAGTGTCTGAACTGACTTCACGTGTGGCAAGTTCAAAAGGTTGCAGAACCTTGCACAACGTTGAAATCATTCTCCACTGCGCTTGAGACAGGTACATTCCACCTCCTATATCGTGCTCAATTGTATAGGCTTGAATGGCCTTTTGCTGCTCCTCCAACCTCTGAAGCATATAGAGGGTTGAATTCCACCTCGTTACCACTTCTTGCTTCAGATGATGGCAGGGCAGGTTCAGGCGTTTTTGGTGGTGCTCCAGTCTTCTGTACGTGGTGCCTGTACGCCGAAAGTGTCCCGCAATTCTTCTGGCCACCGACAGCATCTCTTGCACGCCCCTGTCGTTTTTAAAAAAATTATGCACCACCAAATTCAAGGTATGTGCAAAACATGGGACGTGCTGGAATTTGCCCATATTTAATGCACACACAATATTGCTGGCGTTGTCCGATGCCACAAATCCACAGGAGAGTCCAATTGGGGTAAGCCATTCTGCGATGATCTTCCTCAGTTGCCGTAAGAGGTTTTCAGCTGTGTGCGTATTCTGGAAATCGGTGATACAAAGCGTAGCCTGCCTAGGAAAGAGTTGGCGTTTGCGAGATGCTGCTACTGGTGCCGCCGCTGCTGTTCTTGCGGCGGGAGTCCATACATCTACCCAGTGGGCTGTCACAGTCATATAGTCCTGACCCTGCCCTGCTCCACTTGTCCACATGTTCGTGGTTAAGTGGACATTGGGTACAACTGCATTTTTTAGGACACTGGTGAGTCTTTTTCTGACGTCCGTGTACATTCTCGGTATCGCCTGCCTAGAGAAGTGGAACCTAGATGGTATTTGGTAACGGGGGCACACTACCTCAAGAAATTGTCTAGTTCCCTGTGAACTAACGGCGGATACCGGACGCACGTCTAACACCAACATAGTTGTCAAGGCCTCAGTTATCCGCTTTGCAACAGGATGACTGCTGTGATATTCCTTCTTCCTCGCAAAGGACTGTTGGACAGTCAATTGCTTGGTGGAAGTAGTAAAAGTGGGCTTACGACTTCCCCTCTGGGATGACCATCGACTCCCAGCAGCAACAACAGCAGCGCCAGCAGCAGTAGGCGTTACACGCAAGGATGCATCGGAGGAATCCCAGGCAGGAGAGGACTCGTCAGAATTGCCAGTGACATGGCCTGCAGGACTATTGGCATTCCTGGGGAAGGAGGAAATTGACACTGAGGGAGTTGGTGGGGTGGTTTGCGTGAGCTTGGTTACAAGAGGAAGGGATTTACTGGTCAGTGGACTGCTTCCGCTGTCGCCCAAAGTTTTTGAACTTGTCACTGACTTATTATGAATGCGCTGCAGGTGACGTATAAGGGAGGATGTTCCGAGGTGGTTAACGTCCTTACCCCTACTTATTACAGCTTGACAAAGGCAACACACGGCTTGACAAATGTTGTCCGCATTTCTGTTGAAATACTTCCACACCGAAGAGCTGATTTTTTTGGTATTTTCACCAGGCATGTCAACGGCCCTATTCCTCCCATGGACAACAGGTGTCTCCCCGGATGCCTGACTTAAACAAACCACCTCACCATCAGAATCCTCCTTGTCAATTTCCTCCCCAGCGCCAGCAACACCCATATCCTCCTCATCCTGGTGTACTTCAAAACTGACATCTTCAATCTGACTATCAGGAACTGGACTGCGGGTGCTCCTTCCAGCACTTGCAGGGGGCGTGCAAATGGTGGAAGGCGCATGCTCTTCACGTCCAGTGTTGGGAAGGTCAGGCATCGCAACCGACACAATTGGACTCTCCTTGTGGATTTGGGATTTCGAAGAACGCACAGTTCTTTGCGGTGCTTTTGCCAGCTTGAGTCTTTTCATTTTTCTAGCGAGAGGCTGAGTGCTTCCATCCTCATGTGAAGCTGAACCACTAGCCATGAACATAGGCCAGGGCCTCAGCCGTTCCTTGCCACTCTGTGTGGTAAATGGCATATTGGCAAGTTTACGCTTCTCCTCCGACAATTTTATTTTAGATTTTGGAGTCCTTTTTTTACTGATATTTGGTGTTTTGGATTTTACATGCTCTGTACTATGACATTGGGCATCGGCCTTGGCAGACGACGTTGCTGGCATTTCATCGTCTCGGCCATGACTAGTGGCAGCAGCTTCAGCACGAGGTGGAAGTGGATCTTGATCTTTCCCTAATTTTGGAACCTCAACATTTTTGTTCTCCATATTTTAATAGGCACAACTGAAAGGCACCTCAGGTAAACAATGGAGATGGATGGATACTAGTATACTTATGGATGGACGAGCGACTGCCGACACAGAGGTAGCTACAGCCGTGGACTACCATACTGTGTCTGCTGCTAATATAGACTGGATGATAATGAGATGAAATTAATATATAAATATATATAATATCACTAGTACTGCAGCCGGACAGGTATATATATTTATTATGTAATGATTGATGATGGACCTGCTGGACACTGTCAGCTCAGCAGCACCGCAGACTGCTACAGTAAGCTACTATAGTAGTATGTATCAAGAAGAAAGAGAAAAAAAAAACCACGGGTAGGTGGTATACAATTATGGATGGACCAGCGACTGCCGACACAGAGGTAGCTACAGCCGTGGACTACCGTACTGTGTCTGCTGCTAATATAGACTGGATGATAATGAGATGAAATTAATATATATATATATAATATCACTAGTACTGCAGCCGGACAGGTATATATATTTATTATGTAATGACTGATGACGGACCTGCTGGACACTGTCAGCTCAGCAGCACCGCAGACTGCTACAGTAAGCTACTATAGTAGTATGTATCAAGAAGAAAGAGAAAAAAAAAACCACGGGTAGGTGGTATACAATTATGGATGGACCAGCGACTGCCGACACAGAGGTAGCTACAGCCGTGGACTACCGTACTGTGTCTGCTGCTAATATAGACTGGATGATAATGAGATGAAATTAATATATATATATATATATATATATAATATCACTAGTACTGCAGCCGGACAGGTATATATATTTATTATGTAATGACTGATGACGGACCTGCTGGACACTGTCAGCTCAGCAGCACCGCAGACTGCTACAGTAAGCTACTATAGTAGTATGTATCAAGAAGAAAGAGAAAAAAAAAAACACGGGTAGGTGGTATACAATTATGGATGGACCAGCGACTGCCGACACAGAGGTAGCTACAGCCGTGGACTACCGTACTGTGTCTGCTGCTAATATAGACTGGATGATAATGAGATGAAATTAATATATATATATATATAATATCACTAGTACTGCAGCCGGACAGGTATATATATTTATTATGTAATGACTGATGACGGACCTGCTGGACACTGTCAGCTCAGCAGCACCGCAGACTGCTACAGTAAGCTACTATAGTAGTATGTATCAAGAAGAAAGAGGAAAAAAAAAACCACGGGTAGGTGGTATACAATTATGGATGGACCAGCGACTGCCGACACAGAGGTAGCTACAGCCGTGGACTACCGTACTGTGTCTGCTGCTAATATAGACTGGATGATAATGAGATGAAATTAATATATAAATATATATAATATCACTAGTACTGCAGCCGGACAGGTATATATATTTATTATGTAATGATTGATGACGGACCTGCTGGACACTGTCAGCTCAGCAGCACCGCAGACTGCTACAGTAAGCTACTATAGTAGTATGTATCAAGAAGAAAGAGAAAAAAAAAACCACGGGTAGGTGGTATACAATTATGGATGGACCAGCGACTGCCGACACAGAGGTAGCTACAGCCGTGGACTACCGTACTGTGTCTGCTGCTAATATAGACTGGATGATAATGAGATGAAATTAATATATATATATATATATATATATAATATCACTAGTACTGCAGCCGGACAGGTATATATATTTATTATGTAATGACTGATGACGGACCTGCTGGACACTGTCAGCTCAGCAGCACCGCAGACTGCTACAGTAAGCTACTATAGTAGTATGTATCAAGAAGAAAGAGAAAAAAAAAACCACGGGTAGGTGGTATACAATTATGGATGGACCAGCGACTGCCGACACAGAGGTAGCTACAGCCGTGGACTACCGTACTGTGTCTGCTGCTAATACAGACTGGATGATAATGAGATGAAATTAATATATATATATATATATATATATAATATCACTAGTACTGCAGCCGGACAGGTATATATATTTATTATGTAATGACTGATGACGGACCTGCTGGACACTGTCAGCTCAGCAGCACCGCAGACTGCTACAGTAAGCTACTATAGTAGTATGTATCAAGAAGAAAGAGAAAAAAAAAACCACGGGTAGGTGGTATACAATTATGGATGGACCAGCGACTGCCGACACAGAGGTAGCTACAGCCGTGGACTACCGTACTGTGTCTGCTGCTAATATAGACTGGATGATAATGAGATGAAATTAATATATATATATATATATATAATATCAATAGTACTGCAGCCGGACAGGTATATATATTTATTATGTAATGACTGATGACGGACCTGCTGGACACTGTCAGCTCAGCAGCACCGCAGACTGCTACAGTAAGCTACTATAGTAGTATGTATCAAGAAGAAAGAGAAAAAAAAACCACGGGTAGGTGGTATACAATTATGGATGGACCAGCGACTGCCGACACAGAGGTAGCTACAGCCGTGGACTACCGTACTGTGTCTGCTGCTAATATAGACTGGATGATAATGAGATGAAATTAATATATATATATATATAATATCACTAGTACTGCAGCCGGACAGGTATATATATTTATTATGTAATGACTGATGACGGACCTGCTGGACACTGTCAGCTCAGCAGCACCGCAGACTGCTACAGTAAGCTACTATAGTAGTATGTATCAAGAAGAAAGAGAAAAAAAAAACCACGGGTAGGTGGTATACAATTATGGATGGACCAGCGACTGCCGACACAGAGGTAGCTACAGCCGTGGACTACCGTACTGTGTCTGCTGCTAATATAGACTGGATGATAATGAGATGAAATTAATATATATATATATATATATATATATAATATCACTAGTACTGCAGCCGGACAGGTATATATATTTATTATGTAATGACTGATGACGGACCGGCTGGACACTGTCAGCTCAGCAGCACCGCAGACTGCTACAGTAAGCTACTATAGTAGTATGTATCAAGAAGAAAGAGGAAAAAAAAAAACACGGGTAGGTGGTATACAATTATGGATGGACCAGCGACTGCCGACACAGAGGTAGCTACAGCCGTGGACTACCGTACTGTGTCTGCTGCTAATATAGACTGGATGATAATGAGATGAAATTAATATATATATATATATATATATATATATATATAATATCACTAGTACTGCAGCCGGACAGGTATATATATTTATTATGTAATGACTGATGACGGACCTGCTGGACACTGTCAGCTCAGCAGCACCGCAGACTGCTACAGTAAGCTACTATAGTAGTATGTATCAAGAAAAAAAAAAAAAAAAACACGGGTAGGTGGTATACAATTATATATATATTATATACAATTTTATATATATATATATATATATATATATATATATATTAAACTGGTGGTGATTAATTAAACTGGTGGTCAGGTCACTGGTCACACTATCAGCAACTTGCAAGTAGTACTCCTAAGCAGACAATCACAATATATACTGGTGGTCAGTGTGGTCACAATGGCAGTGTGGCACTCTGGCAGCAAAAGTGTGCACTGTACGTTAAAATATGTACTCCTGCTCTCAGACTCTAACTGCTCCCCACTGTCTCCCCCACAAGTCAGATATACAGTCACACTATCGCTTCAGCAAGTAGTAGTACTCCTCCTAATGCTCCCCAAAATTACTAAAGTAAATAATACTGTGTCTCTCTCTACTCTAGTCTCACTCTCTATAAACGGAGAGGACGCCAGCCACGTCCTCTCCCTATCAATCTCAATGCACGTGTGAAAATGGCGGCGACGCGCGGCTCCTTATATAGAATCCGAGTCTCGCGATAGAATCCGAGCCTCGCGAGAATCCGACAGCGGGATGATGACGTTCGGGCGCGCTCGGGTTAACCGAGCAAGGCGGGAAGATCCGAGTCGCTCGGACCCGTGTAAAAAAACCTGAAGTTCGGGCGGGTTCGGTTTCCGAGGAACCGAACCCGCTCATCTCTACTTAAAAGGTGAAGCTAATATATTATATAGACTCATTACATGCAAAGTAAGATATTTCAAGCCTTTATTTGTTATAATTTTGATGATTGTGATTTACAGCTTAAAATAACCCCAAATCCAAAATCTCATAAAATTTGAATATTCCATAAAATCAATAAAAAAAGGATTTTAAATACAGAAATGTCGTCCCTCTGAAAAGTATAATCATGCATATGTACTCAGTGCTTGGTTTAGGCCCCTTTTGCATGAATTACTACCTCAATGCAGAGTGACATGGATTCTATCAGCCTGTGGCACTGCTGAGGTGTTATGGAAGACCAGGATGCTTCAGTAGCGGCCTTCAGCTCTTCTGCATTGTACGGTCTCATGTCTCTCATCTTTCTCTTGGAAATGCCCCATAGATTATCTATGGGAAAATCTATGGGGTTCAGATCAGGTGAGTTTGCTGGCCAATCCAGCACAGTAATCCCACGGTCATTGAACCAGGTTTTGGCACTTTTGGCAGTGTGGGCAGGTGCCAAGTCCTGCTGGAAAATGAAGTCAGCATCTCTATAAAGTTTGTCTGCTGAAGAAAGCATGAAGTGCTCTAAAATATCCTGGTAGACAGCTACGTTGACTCTGGACTCAATACAGCACAGTGGACCAACACCAGTAGATGACATGGCTCCCCAAATCAACACAGACTGTGGAAACTTCACACTGGACTTCAAGCATCTTGGATTGTGTGCCTCTCCATTCTTCCTCCATACCCTAGGACCTTGGTTTCCAAATTAGATGCAAGAGAAAAGGACTTCAGACCACTGAGCAACAGACCTTTTTTCTTTAGCCCAGGTAGACGCTTCTGACGTCGTTTGTAGTTCAGGAGCGGTTTGACAAGAGGAATATGACATTTGAAGCCCATGTCCAGGATCCGTCTGTGTGTGGTGCTGTTAGGCGCCGGGGTCCGCTCGTCGGTGCGGCCCGGCGCCTAGCAACCAGGGACGCCGTACGCGGACAGCCGCCGGCTCCCTGGCAACGCTGGACGCCGGGCGCACTGAGCCGCACGGACCCTAGCAACGGGGACGCCACTGACGGACCGCGTTCCCCGTTGCTGGGTCCAGGGTTTAATGAACCTACACCTGTTTCCTGGCCGTGCAGCAAGGCAGCTGCACGGCATGTAGGTAATTAGTAGAGATGAGCGGGTTCGGTTCCTCGGAATCCGAACCCGCCCGAACTTCAGCTTTTTTCTCACGGGTCCGAGCGACTCGGATCCTCCCGCCTTGCTCGGTTAACCCGAGCGCGCCCGAACGTCATCATCCCGCTGTCGGATTCTCGCGAGGCTCGTATTCTATCGCGAGACTCGGATTCTATATAAGGAGCCGCGCGTCGCCGCCATTTTCACACGTGCATTGAGATTGATAGGGAGAGGACGTGGCTGGCGTCCTCTCCGTTTATAGAGAAGAGACTAGAGTAGAGAGAGACACAGTATTTAGTAATTTTGGGGAGCATTTTTAGGAGTACTACTACTTGCTGAAGTGTAGTGTGACTGTATATGTATATCTGACTTGTGGGGGAGACAGTGGGGAGCAGTTAGAGTCTGAGAGCAGGAGTACATATTTTAACGTACAGTGCACACTTTTGCTGCCAGAGTGCCAGCCACACTGCCATTGTGACCACACTGACCACCAGTATATTGTGATTGTCTGCTTAGGAGTACTACTTGCAAGTTGCTGATAGTGTGACCAGTGACCTGACCACCAGTTTAATTAATCACCACCAGTTTAATATATATATATAATTGTATATATATATAATTGTATACCACCTACCCGTGTTTTTTTTTTCTTTCTTCTTGATACATACTATAGTAGATTACTGTAGCAGTCTGCGGTGCTGAGCTGACAGTGTCCAGCAGGTCCGTCATCAGTCATTACATAATAAATATATATACCTGTCCGGCTGCAGTACTAGTGATATTATATATATATATATATATATATATATATATATATTAATTTCATCTCATTATCATCCAGTCTATATTAGCAGCAGACACAGTACGGTAGTCCACGGCTGTAGCTACCTCTGTGTCGGCAGTCGCTCGTCCATCCATAATTGTATACCACCTACCCGTGGTTTTTTTTTTCTTTCTTCTTGATACATACTACTATAGTAGCTTACTGTAGCAGTCTGCGGTGCTGAGCTGACAGTGTCCAGCAGGTCCGTCATCAGTCATTACATAATAAATATATATACCTGTCCGGCTGCAGTACTAGTGATATTATATATATATATATTAATTTCATCTCATTATCATCCAGTCTATATTAGCAGCAGACACAGTACGGTAGTCCACGGCTGTAGCTACCTCTGTGTCGGCAGTCGCTCGTCCATCCATAATTGTATACCACCTACCCGTGGTTTTTTTTTTTTCTTTCTTCTTGATACATACTACTATAGTAGCTTACTGTAGCAGTCTGCGGTGCTGAGCTGACAGTGTCCAGCAGGTCCGTCATCAGTCATTACATAATAAATATATATACCTGTCCGGCTGCAGTACTAGTGATATTATATATATATATATATTAATTTCATCTCATTATCATCCAGTCTATATTAGCAGCAGACACAGTACGGTAGTCCACGGCTGTAGCTACCTCTGTGTCGGCAGTCGCTCGTCCATCCATAATTGTATACTAGTATCCATCCATCTCCATTGTTTACCTGAGGTGCCTTTTAGTTGTGCCTATTAAAATATGGAGAACAAAAATGTTGAGGTTCCAAAAATAGGGAAAGATCAAGATCCACTTCCACCTCGTGCTGAAGCTGCTGCCACTAGTCATGGCCGAGACGATGAAATGCCATCAACGTCGTCTGCCAAGGCCGATGCCCAATGTCTTAGTACAGAGCATGTAAAATCCAAAACACCAAATATCAGTAAAAAAAGGACTCCAAAATCTAAAATAAAATTGTCGGAGGAGAAGCGTAAACTTGCCAATATGCCATTTACCACACAGAGTGGCAAGGAACGGCTGAGGCCCTGGCCTATGTTCATGGCTAGTGGTTCAGCTTCACATGAGGATGGAAGCACTCAGCCTCTCGCTAGAAAAATGAAAAGACTCAAGCTGGCAAAAGCACCGCAAAGAACTGTGCGTTCTTCGAAATCCCAAATCCACAAGGAGAGTCCAATTGTGTCGGTTGCGATGCCTGACCTTCCCAACACTGGACGTGAAGAGCATGCGCCTTCCACCATTTGCACGCCCCCTGCAAGTGCTGGAAGGAGCACCCGCAGTCCAGTTCCTGATAGTCAGATTGAAGATGTCAGTGTTAAAGTACACCAGGATGAGGAGGATATGGGTGTTGCTGGCGCTGGGGAGAAAATTGACAAGGAGGATTCTGATGGTGAGGTGGTTTGTTTAAGTCAGGCACCCGGGGAGACACCTGTTGTCCGTGGGAGGAATATGGCCGTTGACATGCCTGGTGAAAATACCAAAAAAATCAGCTCTTCGGTGTGGAAGTATTTCAACAGAAATGCGGACAACATTTGTCAAGCCGTGTGTTGCCTTTGTCAAGCTGTAATAAGTAGGGGTAAGGACGTTAACCACCTCGGAACATCCTCCCTTATACGTCACCTGCAGCGCATTCATAATAAGTCAGTGACAAGTTCAAAAACTTTGGGCGACAGCGGAAGCAGTCCACTGACCAGTAAATCCCTTCCTCTTGTAACCAAGCTCACGCAAACCACCCCACCAACTCCCTCAGTGTCAATTTCCTCCTTCCCCAGGAATGCCAATAGTCCTGCAGGCCATGTCACTGGCAATTCTGACGAGTCCTCTCCTGCCTGGGATTCCTCCGATGCATCCTTGCGTGTAACGCCTACTGCTGCTGGCGCTGCTGTTGTTGCTGCTGGGAGTCGATGGTCATCCCAGAGGGGAAGTCGTAAGCCCACTTTTACTACTTCCAGTAAGCAATTGACTGTCCAACAGTCCTTTGCGAGGAAGATGAAATATCACAGCAGTCATCCTGTTGCAAAGCGGATAACTGAGGCCTTGACAACTATGTTGGTGTTAGACGTGCGTCCGGTATCCGCCGTTAGTTCACAGGGAACTAGACATAGACAATTTCTTGAGGTAGTGTGCCCCCGTTACCAAATACCATCTAGGTTCCACTTCTCTAGGCAGGCGATACCGAGAATGTACACGGACGTCAGAAAAAGACTCACCAGTGTCCTAAAAAATGCAGTTGTACCCAATGTCCACTTAACCACGGACATGTGGACAAGTGGAGCAGGGCAGGGTCAGGACTATATGACTGTGACAGCCCACTGGGTAGATGTATGGACTCCCGTCGCAAGAACAGCAGCGGCGGCACCAGTAGCAGCATCTCGCAAACGCCAACTCTTTCCTAGGCAGGCTACGCTTTGTATCACCGGTTTCCAGAATACGCACACAGCTGAAAACCTCTTACGGCAACTGAGGAAGATCATCGCGGAATGGCTTACCCCAATTGGACTCTCCTGTGGATTTGTGGCATCGGACAACGCCAGCAATATTGTGTGTGCATTAAATATGGGCAAATTCCAGCACGTCCCATGTTTTGCACATACCTTGAATTTGGTGGTGCAGAATTTTTTAAAAAACGACAGGGGCGTGCAAGAGATGCTGTCGGTGGCCAGAAGAATTGCGGGACACTTTCGGCGTACAGGCACCACGTACAGAAGACTGGAGCACCACCAAAAACGCCTGAACCTGCCCTGCCATCATCTGAAGCAAGAAGTGGTAACGAGGTGGAATTCAACCCTATATATGCTTCAGAGGTTGGAGGAGCAGCAAAAGGCCATTCAAGCCTATACAATTGAGCACGATATAGGAGGTGGAATGTACCTGTCTCAAGCGCAGTGGAGAATGATTTCAACGTTGTGCAAGGTTCTGCAACCTTTTGAACTTGCCACACGTGAAGTCAGTTCAGACACTGCCAGCCTGAGTCAGGTCATTCCCCTCATCAGGCTTTTGCAGAAGAAGCTGGAGGCATTGAAGGAGGAGCTAAAAGGGAGCGATTCCGCTAGGCATGTGGGACTTGTGGATGGAGCCCTTAATTCGCTTAACAAGGATTCACGGGTGGTCAATCTGTTGAAATCAGAGCACTACATTTTGGCCACCGTGCTCGATCCTAGATTTAAAACCTACCTTGGATCTCTCTTTCCGGCAGACACAAGTCTGCTGGGGTTCAAAGACCTGCTGGTGACAAAATTGTCAAGTCAAGCGGAACGCGACCTGTCAACATCTCCTCCTTCACATTCTCCCGCAACTGGGGGTGCGAGGAAAAGGCTCAGAATTCCGAGCCCACCCGCTGGCGGTGATGCAGGGCAGTCTGGAGCGACTGCTGATGCTGACATCTGGTCCGGACTGAAGGACCTGACAACGATTACGGACATGTCGTCTACTGTCACTGCATATGATTCTGTCACCATTGAAAGAATGGTGGAGGATTATATGAGTGACCGCATCCAAGTAGGCACGTCAGACAGTCCGTACTTATACTGGCAGGAAAAAGAGGCAATTTGGAGGCCCTTGCACAAACTGGCTTTATTCTACCTAAGTTGCCCTCCCACAAGTGTGTACTCCGAAAGAGTGTTTAGTGCCGCCGCTCACCTTGTCAGCAATCGGCGTACGAGGTTACTTCCAGAAAATGTGGAGAAGATGATGTTCATTAAAATGAATTATAATCAATTCCTCCGTGGAGACATTGACCAGCAGCAATTGCCTCCACAAAGTACACAGGGAGCTGAGATGGTGGATTCCAGTGGGGACGAATTGATAATCTGTGAGGAGCGGGATGTACACGGTGATATATCGGAGGATGATGATGAGGTGGACATCTTGCCTCTGTAGAGCCAGTTTGTGCAAGGAGAGATTAATTGCTTCTTTTTCGGTGGGGGTCCAAACCAACCCGTCATTTCAGTCACAGTCGTGTGGCAGACCCTGTCACTGAAATGATGGGTTGGTTAAAGTGTGCATGTCCTGTTTATACAACATAAGGGTGGGTGGGAGGGCACAAGGACAATTCCATCTTGCACCTCTTTTTTCTTTCATTTTTATTTGCGTCATGTGCTGTTTGGGGAGTGTTTTTTGGAAGGGCCATCCTGCGTGACACTGCAGTTCCACTCCTAGATGGGCCAGGTGTTTGTGTCGGCCACTAGGGTCGCTTAGCTTACTCACACAGCTACCTCATTGCGCCTCTTTTTTTCTTCTTTGCGTCATGTGCTGTTTGGGGAGTGTTTTTTGGAAGGGCCATCCTGCGTGACACTGCAGTGCCACTCCTAGATGGGCCAGGTGTTTGTGTCGGCCACTAGGGTCGCTTAGCTTACTCACACAGCTACCTCATTGCGCCTCTTTTTTTCTTTGCGTCATGTGCTGTTTGGGGAGTGTTTTTTGGAAGGGCCATCCTGCGTGACACTGCAGTGCCACTCCTAGATGGGCCAGGTGTTTGTGTCGGCCACTAGGGTCGCTTAGCTTACTCACACAGCTACCTCATTGCGCCTCTTTTTTTCTTTGCGTCATGTGCTGTTTGGGGAGTGTTTTTTGGAAGGGCCATCCTGCGTGACACTGCAGTGCCACTCCAAGATGGGCCAGGTGTTTGTGTCGGCCACTAGGGTCGCTTAGCTTAGTCACCCAGCGACCTCGGTGCAAATTTTAGGACTAAAAATAATATTGTGAGGTGTGAGGTATTCAGAATAGACTGAAAATGAGTGGAAATTATGGTTTTTGAGGTTAATAATACTTTGGGATCAAAATGACCCCCAAATTCTATGATTTAAGCTGTTTTTTAGGGTTTTTTGAAAAAAACACCCGAATCCAAAACACACCCGAATCCGACAAAAAAAATTCGGTGAGGTTTTGCCAAAACGCGGTCGAACCCAAAACCAAAACACAAAACCCGAAAAATTTCAAGTGCACATCTCTAGTAATTAGCCCTGTCAGCGCCCGATTGGAGGACTCCTGTTCATATGCACTCTCAGGGCTTCTCACAGACGCCGGTAATAGCTTCCTGCATGCTGTCTCTGTTTGCTGAGAGTCTGTTCCAGTCTTGCTGTATCCGGTCATTCCAGTATTCGGAAGTCCTGAACTCGGAAGTTGTCATCTTATTCCTGGAGTCCTGACTAATCACCGTATAACATCCAGTGGTGTTCGTGAGTCGCGGCCTTGCCGTGTGTTGCGGCTTGTCCGCTTTATTATTTATTATTTGTGTTTTGGAGCATTTCGCGGAGGGTTCCGCTTCCACAGGTCCACTCTGGTATCCAGCGGTGCTGGGTAGGAGTATTGGACAAGTGGATTTTGGTTGTCCTTTTCCCTGGCGGGTTTCCGCACATACTTCAGGTTTTGTTAGTTAGCTTGTTGCCCCTGGCCTGTTGTCAGTCAGAGGTCCTCTTGTTATCATCCTGCCTCGGATTTCCCTTTGTCTCTCACTAAGACCGGGGGGCACCGGAGTTGGGCAGACATAATCCGCCCTTCAAACGTGGCTGCCAGGGGCTCAAGAAACCATAGTCTCGCAGGGGATTTCCGATAGCACGGGTGAGACAATAGAGTTAGGGCGCCAGGGGCAACTAGTCTTTCCTGCTCCCGTTACCTGCATTCCATTCCAGCGCTCTGGTCCTTGTCATAAAATCTCCTCTGGTCAGGAGTGCTGGAATCATAACATTATTACCGGCCATACCAAAACTTAAAATTAAACGGAGTTTAATTTTTTCTTATTCAGTTTTTGTAAGAAATTGTCGGCCTCATGAATCCAACAGGGTTAGGACCAAATCCTGGTCAGCTCTTAGTCAGTCAGATTCAAGAACTTACTCAGATGGTTCAGGATCTTTCCCTTCGGGTGAAGTCGCAGGAAGATCTTTTACGAACTTCCCCGAGGGTAGTTCCTGAACCAAAAATGCATTTGCCTGACCGTTTTTCTGGTGATAGAAAAGAGTTTTTTAATTTTAAAGAATCCTGTAAACTTTATTTTCGTTTAAGACGGATCTCCTCGGGTACTGAATCTCAGCGGGTCGGGATTATTATTTCTTTGCTCCAGGGGGATCCCCAGACTTGGGCATTTGGTTTAAAAGCAGATGATCCGGTGTTATTGTCAGTAGACGCTTTTTTGGGGTCTTTAGGACTATTATATGATGACCCTGATAGAGAGGCATCCGCTGAAGGTCAATTGCGCGCCCTCAGACAGGGTAGGAATCCTGCAGAGGTTTATTGTACGGAGTTTTGCCGGTGGTCGAACGACTGTGGCTGGAATGACCCAGCCCTGCGCAGTCAGTTTCGCCTCGGCTTATCAGAATCTATTAAAGACAGTCTCCTCCAGTATCCCGCTCCTGAGACTCTCGATAAACTCATGGAGCTTTCTATTAAGATTGATCGTCGTCTCAGAGAGCGGAAGGCTGAAAAAGGAGCATCGGTCAGGTCATCTCCATGTGTATATTCCATCCCTGAGGACATAGAGGAGCCCATGCAGATGGGTCTCTCCCGGTTGTCTCCTGAAGAGAGAGCCAGAAGGCAAAACTCTGGTCTTTGTTTGTACTGTGGGGGTAAGGGACATTTTGCTCGTAATTGTCCGAATAAGTCGGGAAACGCCTTGACCAGGTGAATTGTGAGGGGGTTCACCTAGGTCTGCAGCTTATCTCCTCGAATAACTCCCTTTTAGTCCCAGCTAAGGTTTCCTTTGGCAGCCTCAGTTCCTCGGTGTCGGCTTTTGTCGACAGTGGAGCCGCAGGAAACTTTATGGATTTAACTTGGGCTAAGGCCTTAGGCATTCCTCAGTTATCTTTGGGTAGGTGTGTCACCATGCATGGCTTAGATGGGAGTCCACTGTCCAATGGGGTTATTTCCCTCTGTACACCCCCTGTACTACTTATGGTAGGAGCTCTTCATTCTGAAAAAATCAAGTTCTTCCTTACCCATTGCCCAGCAGTTCCAGTGGTTCTGGGTCACCCTTGGATGGCCTTTCACAATCCCACCATTGATTGGCGGTCAGGGGAGATTTCTCAATGGGGTGCCTTCTGTGATAAGGAATGTATTTCGTTTCCAGTCAGAATAGCTGCTGCCATTCCTGAACTCATTCCCGTGGAGTACCAGGAGTTTGCTGATGTGTTCTCCAAGGGCAATGCAGACATTCTGCCTCCCCATCGGCCTTATGATTGCGCCATTGAGCTAATTCCTGGTGCCGCATTGCCAAAGGGAAGGTTATATGCTTTATCCGGGCCAGAAACTGCGGCCATGAATGACTATGTTAAAGAGAGCCTAGGGAAAGGATTTATTTGGCCATCTAAATCTCCTTTAAGTGCAGGCTTCTTCTTTGTGGAGAAAAAGGATGGCTCGCTCAGACCTTGCATTGACTATAGAGCCCTAAATAAAATCTCAGTTAAAAATACTTATCCTCTGCCGCTGATTTCTGTCCTCTTTGATCAGCTGCGTTCGGCTGTGATTTTTTCCAAAATTGACCTAAGAGGAGCGTATAACCTCATCCGAATCAGGTCCGGAGATGAGTGGAAGACAGCCTTCAGTACTCAGTCGGGTCACTACGAGTACCTAGTGATGCCGTTCGGCTTGTCTAACGCTCCAGCAGTTTTCCAGGACCTCATTAACGATGTGCTCCGTGACTTCCTAGGGAAATTCGTGGTCGTTTACTTAGACGACATCCTGATTTATTCTGACTCTATTGAACAACATGTTACCCGGGTGCGTCAGGTTCTTCAAAAGTTACGTGAGAATCATCTATATGCCAAACTGGAAAAATGCGAGTTTCATGTCACGGGGGTATCTTTTTTAGGGTACATTATTTCTCCTCGGGGATTTTTCATGGAACCAAAGAAGCTCCAGGCCATCCTTAGTTGGGCGCAACCCACCAATTTAAAAGCAATTCAGCGCTTTTTAGGGTTTGCGAATTATTACAGGAGGTTCATTCATTCTTTTTCCGACCTGGTTGCTCCCATTGTGGCCCTGACAAAGAAAGGAGCGGATCCTACCAACTGGTCGCGTGAAGTGGAGTTGTCCTTTCGGGCCTTGAAACAAGCTTTTGTCTCGGCTCCAGTCCTCAGACATCCCAATCCAGGATTGCCCTTCGTTGTGGAGGTTGATGCCTCGGAGGTTGGAGTAGGGGCTATACTATCTTAAAAGGATCCAGAGTCTCTGGAACTACATCCTTGTGCCTTTATGTCCAGGAAATTCTCCTCCGCTGAATCCAACTATGACGTTGGTAACCGGGAATTACTGGCAATAAAATGGGCTTTCGAGGAGTGGAGGCATTGGCTGGAGGGAGCAACACATACCATTTCAGTATTGACTGACCATAAGAATCTGCAATACATCGAATCAGCTAAGCGGCTGAATGCCCGGCAGGCTCGTTGGGCTTTGTTCTTTACTCGTTTCAAATTTATTATAACTTTCAGGCCAGGTTCCAAGAATACCAAGGCAGATGCTCTGTCACGCAGTTTTCTTCCGGTTCATGATAGCAGTCCTGTTACTCCCATACTTCCATCTTCAGTCATTTGGGCAGGCCTCACACAAGATTTATTTACCCAGTTAAAACAGCTTCAACATCAAACTCCTGGAAATACTCCTGCTGGTCGTCTTTACGTCCCTGAGTTCTTGAGAGCTACTGTTTTGACTGAGTTCCATGATAACAAAGTTTCCGGGCATCCAGGGATCTCTAAGACATTGGAGTTAGTCTCCCGCTCAGTATGGTGGCCTGGTCTTTCTAAAGACGTTAAGGAGTTTGTTTCTTCATGTCAGGTTTGTGCACAGCATAAGGTTCCCCGTTCCTTGCCTATCGGGCAACTTATGCCCTTGAATGTCCCTCTCAGGCCATGGTCTCATATTTCCATGGATTTTGTGGTGGACCTTCCCCTTTCAGCTGGATGCAGAGTAATTTGGGTGGTAGTAGACCGTTTTAGCAAGATGGCTCATTTCATTGCCCTTCCCCAACTGCCATCTGCCCAAGGATTGGTAGTGTTGTTTCTCCGCCATGTTTTCAGACTTCATGGGTTGCCCACTGATATTGTTTCTGATCGGGGTCCACAATTCATTGCACAATTCTGGAAGTGTTTTTGTGCTTCATTAAAGATGAGATTGTCATTAACATCTGGTTACCACCCACAGTCCAACGGGCAAACCGAGCGAGTTAACCAATCATTGAAACAGTATTTGCGTTTGTACTCAGCCAAACTCCAGAATGATTGGTCTGAGTTTCTTCCATTGGCGGAGTTTGCTTACAATAATTCTTGTCATTCCTCCACCAACGTGTCTCCATTCTTTTCAGTTTTTGGTTTTCACCCCAGAGCTAATTCTTTTTTTCAACATTCCTCAGTTTCCTCGCTAACCTTAACCTCCCATCTCAGAGCCATTTGGAAAAAAGTGCACCTTGCTCTCAGAAAAGCGGCCTTTCGAGAGAAATTTTTTTCTGACCGGCTCCGACGTCCTTGCAATTTTAAGGTGGGAGATAGGGTATGGTTGTCGACTCGTAACATTAGACTTCGACAATCTTCAGCTAGGTTGGGACCCAAATTTATTGGACCATTTCATATCATTAAAAAAGTTAACCCAGTTGCTTTCCGGTTACGTTTACCAAAATCTCTTCGGATTGGTAATACGTTTCATTGCTCCCTGTTGAAGCCATACATTTCTTCCAGTAAATTTCCTCGGAAGATCTCTCAGGGAAGATCTCCAGTGGATGTACAGGGACAACAGGAGTTCCTGGTGGAGAAGGTTCTCGATTCCAAGTTGTCCAGGGGCCGGCTTTATTTTCTGGTTCACTGGAGAGGTTATGGTCCAGAGGAAAGGTCCTGGGTCCTGGATGAGGATCTTCATGCCCCAAGGCTCAAGAGGGCATTTTTTCGGGAATTTCCTTGGAAGCCTGGCTTTAGGGGTTCCTTGACCCCTCCTCAAGGGGGGGGTACTGTTAGGCGCCGGGGTCCGCTCGTCGGTGCGGCCCGGCGCCTAGCAACCAGGGACGCCGTACGCGGACAGCCGCCGGCTCCCTGGCAACGCTGGACGCCGGGCGCACTGAGCCGCACGGACCCTAGCAACGGGGACGCCACTGACGGACCGCGTTCCCCGTTGCTGGGTCCAGGGTTTAATGAACCTACACCTGTTTCCTGGCCGTGCAGCAAGGCAGCTGCACGGCATGTAGGTAATTAGCCCTGTCAGCGCTCGATTGGAGGACTCCTGTTCACATGCACTCTCAGGGCTTCTTACAGACGCCGGTAATAGCTTCCTGCATGCTGTCTCTGTTTGCTGAGAGTCTGTCCCAGTCTTGCTGTATCCGGTCATTCCAGTATTCGGAAGTCCTGAACTCGGAAGTTGTCATCTTATTCCTGGAGTCCTGACTAATCACCGTATAACATCCAGTGGTGTTCGTGAGTCGCGGCCTTGCCGTGTGTTGCGGCTTGTCCGCTTTATTATTTATTATTTGTGTTTTGGAGCATTTCGCGGAGGGTTCCGCTTCCACAGGTCCACTCTGGTATCCAGCGGTGCTGGGTAGGAGTATTGGACAAGTGGATTTTGGTTGTCCTTTTCCCTGGCGGGTTTCCGCACATACTTCAGGTTTTGTTAGTTAGCTTGTTGCCCCTGGCCTGTTGTCAGTCAGAGGTCCTCTTGTTATCATCCTGCCTCGGATTTCCCTTTGTCTCTCACTAAGACCGGGGGGCACCGGAGTTGGGCAGACATAATCCGCCCTTCAAACGTGGCTGCCAGGGGCTCAAGAAACCATAGTCTCGCAGGGGATTTCCGATAGCACGGGTGAGACAATAGAGTTAGGGCGCAAGGGGCAACTAGTCTTTCCTGCTACCGTTACCTGCATTCCATTCCAGCGCTCTGGTCCTTGTCATAAAATCTCCTCTGGTCAGGAGTGCTGGAATCATAACAGGTGGCTCTTGATGCACTAACTCCAGCCTCAGTCCACTCCTTGTGAAGCTCCCCCACACTTTTGAATGGCTTTTTCCTGACAATCCTCTCCAGGCTGTAGTCATCCCTGCTGCTTGTGCACCTTTTTCTTCCACACGTTTCCCTTCCACTTAACTTTCTATTAATGTGCTTTGATACAGCACTTTGAGAACATCCAACTTCTTTTGCAATTTCCTTTTGAGGCTTTCCCTCCTTGTGGAGGGTGTCAATAATGGTTTTCTGTACAACTGTCAGGTCAGCAGTCTTCTCCACGATTGTGAATTGTACTGAACCAGACTGAGAGACCATTTAAAGGCTCAGGAACCGGTGGTTTGGATTAATTAGCTGATTAATTAATTGAGCCTACAATATTGAACCTTTTCACAATAGTCTAATTTTCTGAGATTTTGGATTTGGGGGTTTCTTAAGCTGTAAACCACAATCATCAAAATTATAACAAATAAAAGCTTGAAATATCTCACTTTGCATGTAATGAGTTTATATAATATAATATATTAGTTTCACCTTTTAAGTTGAATTACAGAAATAAATGAACTTTTGCACGATATTCTAATGTTCTAAGTTTCACTTGTACTGTAGATATGGGTAATGCCTGGCCTCCGGTAGCCAGATTATAGATAGACAGTGTCTAGGTAGACAGTCAATACGTCGACACCATATGGCCAATACGCATTAGGTCAACATGTACAAAAGATCAACAGGTACAAAAGGTCAAGAGATGCAAGGTCGACAGTGCTTAAGGTCAACAGAGACAAAATGTTGACAGGTTCAAAAGGTTGACATGATAATGGTCAACACACAAACGGTCAACACTTTTTTGGGGGGGTTACATGTTTTCCCAACAGTGATCCTGACGACGGTGGAAGAGAGACCTCCTACCAAACCACTCAGCTAAATATGAGCCAGACATTGGCCAGCCGGGGCCCCTGTACAGGTGGCACATTATCTGCCAAGAACAGACATTCTTATTGAATTCTTATGTGTTTTCTCAGAGTTCCGGAAAGAATGTGATGCTTTGTTTATCACAATACATCTTCTGGACAGTACTGATGTGATGACAATGTTTTCGGGATATACTGTAATCAAGAATTTGTTATTAATGAAACGCTCTTGTTGTACAAACTTGTATCACACTTTGGAAGACCGCACGTCCCTCCCTATTTTGAAGCTTATACTGTATTTTGGAACATGACAGTAACATTTCAAAAGCTCACACGAGGTTGCGTAAAAGTTACTTTGAATACAATTTAAGTTCACTGGAGATAATCGATAGGCAATAGTTCTATTTACAACAGATCAATTCACAGTTGTTTTACTACTGTATGTTAAAATAAAATTTTAAGGGTTAAATAACCTTAATGTATAGAGTCATTGGGTTCAGTTTCTTATTTATTTACACTTATTTTAAATGTAATTGCTTTTTGTAAACATATTTTAATTACTTGATATATCCTAATTATTAATTGCCCACTGGATTTCATAATACTGTTGGAGTAGGTGACACACTTGATGGTCTGTCCGTATTCTCTCAGTAAACAGATAAATTGTGATAGAGTCGGTGACAGTAAGAATCACTGGGATAAACCTATTGCACTTATAAAGACTAACTTGAAAACGCGCCTGTCTCTATGTGGTGTGTGTAACTGCAGCAGCAGATGCTCTCTGAGATAAGAGATAAATAATACATAACTGTGATTGCAGCCATCAGTCTCTAATTAACCTGGAAAAGGATTTTACGGGGGAATTCAATTACATGCTGGACGGATTCCGGATAGGGTGCAAACAGGGGTGTGAATTGGTCGGGCAAAGCAGGTGAGTTGAGCTCCCGCGGCAACGGCAACTTGCCCCTCTTTGCCAGCAATTGAATTCCCACCTAGGGCTCATCGGGTAATGTGGAATTTCTGCAGGCATTATGGGTAAGATAAGCACAGCTGTGGCGCAGTCCTGTGCAACTCGAATTGTACGATTGTTGCTGTGTTTCAATTTCAAATTCCACTCTTTGATGGTCTATGGAATGCCTTCTGCACTGCTAGCCTGATTCAGAAGGACGCAAATGCCTTCACACCTGGGATTTAGGGTCTAATTCAAGATTGATTGCAAAGCAAAATCTTACTCTATTGGGCAAAACCATGTTGCACTGCAGGGAGGGCAGATATAACATGTACAGAGAAAATTAGATTTGGGTGGGTTATATTGTTTCTGTGCAGGGTAAATACTGGCTGCTTTATTTTTACACTGCAATTTAGATTTCAGTTTGAACACACCCCACCCAAATCTAATTTTCTCTGCACATGTTACATCTGTCCCCCCTAATGGTTTTGCTCATTAGAGAAAGATTTTCCTTTTGCAATCAACCTTGAATTAGGCCCTTAGTACGCAGCGGCTGTGCAAAATTATGCAAATGCTGCCTCTGGGATTTCTACTGAAGCGATCACTGGAGGTGTCCGAGATCTGTTGCTGGTGTATTTAGACGTAAACATCAGACAAACATTTCTGAGTATCTCTGTGGTTGTGCAGCTTGGCCATCAGGAGTAAGACACTGGAGCCATCATAGAGTAACTGCATACAAGGTCGCAGCCGCAAGCTGTGACACACACCCCGTCACAGCTGCTACACTCCTGCGTTTGAGCCACCACTCCCCGTTACTTTCCACAAATGCTCCCTGCGAATAAATCCCCACTGCCAACACCATTATCAGAATCACGGCATCACTTCCAGTGTGACTTACACAACATACGCCATAGCAAGAAATCACTCCACTGCGTGCACCATTGACTTTGATTACATCTGTGGCCCTGTATGTGTACACTTACATTTTGCTGAAATTACAGCCTATGAATAGAGCTAGGACAGACCGTCCGGCAGGTCACATGTTCCAGGTCACCCAGCAGACGCACAGGCAGAGTTCACCAACTGTCACATTTTCCAGAGCACAATGGGGCAAATGTATTAAGCCCGGAGAAGGGATAAATCAGTGATAAAGAAGTGATAAGTGGCAGGTGATAACGCACCAGCCAGTCAGCTCCTAACGGTCATTTTTCAAATCCATAATGATTGGCCGGTGCGTTATCACCTTGCGCTTATCACTGTTTTATCCCTTTTTTTATCCCTTCTCCATATTAATACATCTGCGGCTGCCCCAATGTTTTTCTGCAAATCTATGGACCAAGGAAAGCAGAATCTGCTACTGAGTATGTATGCATGCTGCGGGCCACCCAGCACAGGTACGTCCAGCACGCAAAGTCCCGTCCAGCAATGTGATCGCAATTCAATTGCATCGCAGAATGAAAAATTAGGGATGAGCCCCTGCATACGCAGCTAGGCTGCATTTGCAGGCGCATCGCCGTCATTTCTGGGTCGCGTGACGTCACACGCGGCCGCCCTGAAAACGGTTCGGACAGGCCCCCACAACGCCACATCAATGTCCTCCTGACGGCTGCTGCTGTCAATTATAGTGTAATCACATCCTTCGGGGGTGCGATTGCACTGTGAACGCTCACGGCCGCAGCACATGCGCAGATTGCCGAAAATCGCTTGTTTGTGATTTTACGGCAAACTGTGTTCCGAACTGAATGAGGGCCCAAGATCTTTCATTTGATATATGACGTACCTTGCTCAGAAAACGTCATTATAGTAATAAGTCACTTATAAAAGTCGTCTTTCTGCTATTAATATATAGATTAATAATATTAATAATAATAATATTAATAATAATACAGTCATTTTGCAAACATAATATATTCATAAAATAAATGCAGTAACTGGTTCTGACATATTACTTAATATTTCCAGCATGACTCACAAGTGATGTGTAGTGTATGGCCAGATAGAAGCCTTCATTCCGAGTTGATCTCTCGCTAGCTACTTTTTGCAGCCGTGCAAACGTATAGTCGCCGCCCACGGGAGAGTGTATTTTCGCTTTATAAGTGTGCGATCGCATGTGCAGCCGAGCGGGACGAAAACGTTTTTTGCAGTTTCTGAGTAGTTCAGAACTTACTCAGCCGCTGCGATTACTTCAGCCTGCCCGGTCCCGGAATTGACGTCAGACACCCGTCCTGCAAACCCCTGGACACGCCTGCGTTTTCCTTACCACTCCCAGAAAATGGTCAGTTGACACCCATAAAGGCCCTCTTTCTGTCAATCTCCTTGCGAACGGCTGTGCGAATGGAATCGTCGCTAGAAGCATTGCACAGCAACAGTGCAGTTTGTACCTGTAGATTTTTTATGGCACTTTGGGAAATTTTTAATCTACCAGAACCACTAGAGGGAGCAAGAGAACAAGAAATAAGTGATTACACGGGCCCTCTTTCAGATGTGTTCGGAGTTGCTATCACTGCTGCTTACACAGAAGCAGTGAGTGATAGTAATAATATGGTCATACAGCAGGGGGCGTCACGTCTCCTGCATGCAATACTGGTCCAAGATGCATCCTAGGACGCAGTATCACCGCCGACACCCATGTGTGATCCATGGAGTTACACAAGTAGGCCACTGCAGCAACAACAGCGAGGGCAGGAAATGGAGGCCGTCTCCTACCCCTCTCCGACCCCAGATCACTGGCAGTCTGATGCCGTAGTACGACCAATGTCACAGTCCCGTATTGTACATACGCAGTACGGGTCAGGCACTTGCGCAAAGTACCGAAATCTGGACTTGTTGTTTGTGGCATGCGCAATTACTGCAACGGGACCTGTATCAGGTCCCCTGTGTGTAAGGACAGTCTGCACTAGATCACCGCGTGATAGATATTTACAGTGGTTCTCTACACTACAAGCCCTACTAAACACCTGGAACAGTGCATTCAATCTGTAGTGTCCTCCAATCCACATGCACCTGATTTATCAAGAGAAATAGAAGTAAAAATCTCTACTGATGTGGATGTTGTTGTTTTTTTTTTTTTTTTAAACAACAACATCCAGAGAGCCACATACAGGGGTGTGCAGTAACTAAGATTTTTAAGATGTATGTGACAGATCATTTAATGCATGCATGCCTACCCTCTGTATCCAGGAGGGGTGTGGTTCGTTTTATCGACAGTATCTAGGTCGACAATGTTTAGGTCGACCACTATAGGTCGACAGTCACTAGGTCGACATGGATGGAAGGTCGACAGGGTTTCTAGGTCGACATGTGCTAGGTCGACAGGTCTAAAGGTCGACATGAGGATTTTTTTTTTTTGGGTGTCGTTTTCTTCGTAAAGTGACCGGGATCCCAAATTAGTGCACCGCGTCCCCTCGCCATGCTTCGGGCATGGTGCCTTCGCTTCGCTCGGCACACTTTACCGTTACAATAGTAGTCGACGTGGATCGTTAAGTATGAAAAAATCCAAAAAAAAAAAATGTGAAAAACTCATGTCGACCTTTAGACCTGTCGACCTAGCACATGTCGACCTAGAAACCCTGTCGACCTTCCATCCATGTCGACCTAGTGACTGTCGACCTATAGTGGTCGACCTAAACATTGTCGACCTAGACACTGTCGATCTTCAGACCGGATCCCATCCAGGAGCCTCCCACATACCGCCCACTAATGCATTGCAGTGTGCAGGCCATGACGCTTTGCTGCAAATTGTTCCACAGAAACCCCAACTCACACAATTATGTAAATCATGGCATTATGCAGCAGGGGTGGGGCTGTGATTATGCAAATCACAGCACCACGCCCCCTAGGACCTCCCCCTCCAGGATCTAGCAGAGGAAAATTCCATACAGTTACACAGTCAGATGGGGTCATTGGCGCTCATTCAGATGGGGTTGGAGCAGGGACGTGCAGTCAGGGGAGGCAGTGCCTCCCCTCTCATTAATGATTAAAATAATACTAAGAAGATAGTTATAACACAGAATATCTTCTTAGTATTATTTTAATAATTAATTCTTCAGTCTTTATATTATTGTAATATTTTTTTTATTGTTACCATGTATGTTGGAGGCACCCTTCTTGGTGCCTCCCGATGTCAATGTGAATGGGCCGGAAGCGGGGGGCGGGGCCAAGAATCAGGCATCAAACACCCATAAAAAAAAACCTCTGTAAGCGGCACCTAATAGCAGTGCCTCTGTGACAGGGGCGTGCTTTCAGCTCATATGAAAGCACGCCCCTGTCACTGAAACAGAAGTGATTGGGCAGTGAGCAGGGGCAGCCCTACCATTACCTCTCTGAAATGGTCTCTGACAGGCGCACAGATCCCCGCTCCTCTTGTGTCTCTCCCGATGTCCGTGCACCTGGCCGGGTCAGGTTGCGGCCGGCACGGTCAGCGGTGGGTCCGGACGCTTCCTACACTTCTGTGGGTCCCCCATGTCCCCGCACCCTACCCGGATCTCCTCCGTCATCATCAGCGTGTGTCCAGCTGCCCGTCAGCGGAACAAGCACCAGGCATAGTATCTCCAGCCAGGAGTGGAGTGGGGGCGGAGCTCCTGGAGCTTGAGCGCAGGCAGAGGTTGGGGGTGCTGTCCGGCCGTGGCCGACAAATTCAGCAAGTGGGGCTAATGCGGGTGGCGCTGTGCTCAGCACTCTATTCATTTTAAGATCACAGCTGGGGGTGGCAGCAGTGATTACTATATACAGTCAGATACGCATAGCTAATCCCACCCGGGAAGGACGCGCGGGCCGCAGCAGGAGAAAAGACTGGTGAGTGGCAGGTGTAGGATGGCCCTTTAAAACCAGTTATTGGCTAAAGATCTTCCATGCATTATGTGGATGACTACTCATCTTCCTGCAACTGCGCATGGAGTGAGCTATCCTTCCTGGTAGCAGCTCTGTAGCAGGATGTAGAAGAATTTAATGTACTGGAAGGGATGCCTCTGATGCAGCTGCCTCGATTACACCACATTTTATATCCATGACAGAAAAGAGAAGCAGATTTAACCCATTTAAACATGTTCTTTAGATTTTCCCCTATCAAATGGTGTATATGTTTGTTCTGTGGTTTATAATATTATTAATAGTTATTGTGCAGGTTTTTTCTCTCTTCCTCCACCTTCCCATCTCTTTCCTTCTATTCCTCCATCTCCCCCTGTTCCTCCCATCACCCCCTATTCTTCCCCATATTCCTCCCATCTCCTACTATTCCTCCCATCACCCCATATTCTTCCCCGTATTCCTCCCATCTCCTATTCCTCTCATCACCCCCTATTCTTCTCCGTATTCCTCCCATCTCCCCATATTCCTCCCATCACCCCCTATTCTTCCCCGTTTTCCTCCCATCTCCTCCTATTCCTCTCATCACCCCCTATTCTTCTCCGTATTCCTCCCATCTCCCCATATTCCTCCCATCACCCCCTATTCTTCCCCGTATTCCTCCCATCTCCTCCTATTCCTCTCATCACCCCCTATTCTTCTCCGTATTCCTCCCATCTCCCCATATTCCTCCCATCACCCCCTATTCTTCCCCGTTTTCCTCCCATCTCCTCCTATTCCTCTCATCACCCCCTATTCTTCTCCGTATTCCTCCCATCTCCCCATATTCCTCCCATCACCCCCTATTCTTCCCCGTTTTCCTCCCATCTCCTCCTATTCCTCTCATCACCCCCTATTCTTCTCCGTATTCCTCCCATCTCCCCATATTCCTCCCATCACCCCCTATTCTTCCCCGTTTTCCTCCCATCTCCTCCTATTCCTCTCATCACCCCCTATTCTTCTCCGTATTCCTCCCATCTCCCCATATTCCTCCCATCACCCCCTATTCTTCTCCGTATTCCTCCCATCTACTCCTATTCCTCCCATCACCCCATATTTTTCCCCATATACCTCCCATCACCCCCTATTCTTCTCTGTATTCCTCCCATCTCTTCCTATTCCTCCCATCACCCCCTATTCTTCTCCGTATTCCTCCCATCTCCTCATTTTCCTCCCATCACCTCTATTTTCCCATCACTGCCCCATTGCATTTCACTGTGTAACGCCATCTTAAGATGACATTAGCCCACTCATGAAGATCAATGCAACTTGTCCTCACATGTTGGCCATGCCCCCATTGGCAAAATTCGTTAGTGGGAGGAAAGGGAAACCATATTATGTGCTTGCTTGGGGTGCCAGGTCTCCAGACTACTTTTCCATCTTGCTGGTTGCTGCTGATTATGGGTTGTCCTGCTGATCGAGCTATCTATCTATCTATCTATCTATCTATCTATCTATCTATCTATCTATCTATCTATCTATCTATCTATCTATCTATCCCAAACATCATCTTGTGTTTTAAAGTAAAAATTCATTGTATAAGTCACAAATTCTATTCTCAACAATGATCATAAGGATAACAGCTTAGATATAACCATATATCATCCAATACTTATCAGCCAATGATGTCAGGGAGGTCAAAAAGGGAGGCATGAAAGCTGTCATCCTAAATATACATATACTCTTTCACAGGTATCATATGTTTTTTTTATTTCCTTTATGGGGTGTGGCTTCGTGTTTATATATTTCTTATCTTTAGTTACATTTTATGTCAGTTATTCTTTACCTGCCTTACTTGGCAGCTTGGCACATCATTGGTTTTCCATTTATCACACAGGACAGGCAGTTGCGTGCATCTGGGGATGCTATAGCAGTGACAATGCAGCGCTGTTGTATTATGGTCATGTTAACAATAGGTGTTTCCCTTTGCTCAAAGACTCTTGCACTACATTATTAATACACACCCTGGCCTGTGCAGATCACACCCCCACAACATTGGTCACATCTCAACATCACCCATCACATCCCCATAGTGCTAGTTACAGCCACTGCAGTGGCACACAATAGGTCCTTCAATTTCAGTTCCAGGCCAACGTAGACCTTTATCTGGCACTGCCTGCGGGGTGAGAGGGGCATGTCTGCAGCCACGGTGACCCCAGAGTCTGCCCGGCGGACAGGGACCTTGTAAGGCAGCTGCAGTCTTCTGTTGCTAGGTCTGCCTGGCGAGGTGAGAAGGGCTCTATGACAGGAGGATTACTGCAGCAATGAACAATATTGCATTCATGTTTTCCTCCCACTCCCTCCGCAGTCCCAAACACTAATATTTGTTTTTATTTTATAAAAATGTACAACATATTAGCTGCCTGTTTGATGAGCAGGCAAGCTGCGGGCATTGGTGGCATCAGACTGTGTTGTGAAATGGCAGTGGGGGCAGTTGATGGCGGCGACTTTGTAGGCCATTAGCAACGGTGACATCGATTAGCAGTGGTGGTAGCGGGCATTGGGCGGTGGCAGTAGCAGGCATCGGCTCGGGGGTGGTAGCTGGCATCAGCTCAGCAGCGGTAGGGATCATCGGCAGGACTCAGTGGACATTGTGGATGCAGTGCCTCACCAGCCACTGATCTCACCGCACGCCACTGGGTTGGAGGTGCTGCGTCCATCGCAAAGTACCGATTATCGGTAATTTGTGCATAATCAGGACCCATTGTGCGCATGTACGAACGGGTTCCGCGACGATAGATGCAGATTGGCATCAGAATGTTAGTGATTGGCAGTCTGATGCCATTTGAAGGCGGGGAGGGGTGGCAACAGCCTCCGTTTCTCCAAACAGAGGTGTGTCGCCGGCGTTGCCGGGGAAAGACGAGGCCTGGATCTCCATCAGAGGCCGGAGATTTCCTGACCTAATGATAGCTCCTGAGGTGGCCGGCTTCAGTGCATGGGGTCACGCAGCTGGGTGTCACCGTCAGAAGGGGTGATGCTAAAGTGCCGGCTGTTCTGCAATGACATGAGCTGGGTGCTGCAGTGTGATAATCTCCTGCAGCACTCGGCTCCTACACACTGCCCAGTCTCCGGGGGTGACCAGCATCTCCAGGGAAGCTGGACAAGCCCCCGGAGTGAAGGAGAGGAGATCCCACAAGGTCATACTCTTGTTATCACTAGTTACGAATAATAAATGGTGCTCCAGCCAATCAGCTCCTAACTGTTATGTGGCTGAAAAATGGAGTGATAACAAGAATATCACTTGTTGTTAAATCTGCCTCTTGATACAGTATGCTGCGTTCTAGCTGTCTCCTCTGTGTATACTTTTGGTGTTGGAGCATATTTGCCCTCAGGTGCTCAGACACGGCAATGTGTGTAGCAATAGGTGTCCCTCAAATTTCCACATTTGCAAATATACTTTTAATATGTAATTCGTGTTCCGCTATTCCTCCTTTGTGCCATAGAGAACCCTACAGAAATCTGACATATGATAAGGAAGACTCAATGTGGAGAACTGGTTGTAGCTTATTGCCGGCTCTGACCCCACCACACATTATATCATTGTTTCATATTATTTGTCTAAGGAGATTTTGAAAGCCACAGTTTGGTAACTGTTGGAGAGGTCACACGCATAAGAAGCATAGTCACAACAGTGTGCTCTAGCATAATCACAACAGTGTGCTCTAGCATAGTCACAACAGTGTGCTCTCATTTGCAAGGGCAGCCATCTTTGAGGTACATGTGGAGGAAAGAGGTTATTGAGGGGCAGACAACGGCTCCTCTCAAAATGTCCCGAATGTTTGAGTTTGTTCTCCGCCGGACTGGGATCAGAGACTGGAGATAGGTTGGAAGCTGGAAGCAGGAAGCTGGTGTGGTCTTATGAAGTTCCGTCTCATATAAGAATTTTACAGGAAGAGTTACCACTGATAGAGCTGAAGTTAGCGTGGTAGGAATACTCCTCAGATGGTTTGTATGGGAGATGGCTGGATACTGAAAGAAGCACAGTAGAGGAGGAATGTAGAGGAGTAATATTCCGGTTAGGCAGGCTCAGAGTTCACAGAAGATTGGTACTGGAATCGTGCTAGACCGAGCTGGAGCTGTAATGGCACTGGACCGAGCTGGAGCCGGATTTGCACTGGACCAAACTGGAACCAGACTTGCAAGAAACAGCAGGACTCTCAGCAGCAGACACGGAAAGATCACACTAAGGAGCACAGAGACAGTGGACACAGCTTACATTGTGGACAACATTGTACTGTGAACCAGCTGGCCCCACAGGATTGGTTACTGATGCATACCCACCAACTGTACCTTTTTGGCAGGTACCGTACCTTTTTTTATGGTCTTTACCGATTTTTGGCTCTCCAAACTTCCATTGAAAGTACAGGAAAAGGGGCGTGACCACACCCCTTTACCCGTGGCCATGCCCCCTTTCCTAATTTGTACCGATTTTAATGTTTCAAATGTTGGAGGGTATGCTGATGTCAGATGAGAAAGAATTGGAATCTCACTGGTGGTGCAGCGCTCACCTGTCTTAAGCCAAAATGGCGGCATCTAACCACCGTAGCCAGCGGGAACTGCTGCATGCAGGACACCAGAGAAGCCTGCCTCTCCAGGACACAGATGCGGGTGGACAGAGACACCAGGAGCCACGGCCATGACCAGGGCAGCCATCAGGGGGAAGATGCAGGGATTGGAGTCCCGCACCATTACAGAGAGGGGGGTCCTCCCCTGGCTCTTGCTGCCGATACCTGGAGAGGTGCACCAGGCTTCACAACAACAGCAGGCTGATGCGCAGGGAGGACTTTTTAAAAGAAGTCTTCGCTGTGCATCAGCTCTCTTTGAATCTTTACTGCAGATCCGCAAAGCTCCACCTATATGTAACATCACGATGTGTGACATCACATAGGGGTGGAGCGGTGTGGAAGAATTTTTTTTTTTAGGGGGCCCTGTCTGTTTTGTCAGGCCCGGGCCCCGTGACTGGAGGACTGCAGCACCCAGTGAAGCTGAGACAGTGTCAGGTAATGGGTTCTGTGGCTGGGGTAATTGCAGCGTTTTGTGACACAAAACAGGTGAAGAAATGAAATTAACTTTATTCATTTCTTATTATAGTTGCTAGAGTTTAGCTCTGTGGTGTCAGCTCCATAAGAACATTCCACAGTGTATTCATTCTGGAGTCATCCTTCTCCTAGATGTTCCGCTCCAATTGACCTCTGCCATACTTTTTATTGTATTCTCTAACAGGCTAACGCAACAATATTTTTTTTTCAGTGAACCTACAGTATAAATAAGTCTCAACTAAACTGCCACATGGTGAAAAGATAATCTAGGGTTGTATGTGACGGTAAATGGAATTAGCATGCAAACAGACATGGCTATACATGCCTTAATTAGTATAATATAGAAATTTCAATGTATCATATGCAGAATATTGGGATTTCAATCGACTGATCAATTAACCATGGAGTAACCCGCCAAAAACAAATCAATGAGCTAATGAGGCCAGCATTTTATTTGACACAAATTGTATAAAACATAATATATTTAAAACCAATTTTCAATCTTCTTCTCTTGGAAAAACAACGTCTAGAATGTAATTCAGTATTAATCGTGATCATTATGGTGATATGGGAAGAGAGAAAAAAATTAATTGTAAAACTAATTGACTTAAATAGAAACCATTAGTATCAGGTGAATCATTAACATTTTAACGTGGCGCATTGCTTACGTAATGTATCATGAAATACTCGGAGTCTGCCAAGCAAATAGCGTTTAGTTATTGATCAATAATCTAAGCTATACTGAAAGTGTGATTTTGTGTGGTGATCAACACTACAAGAATATAGGGGGGTCATTCCAAGTTGATCGTAGCTGTGCGAAATTTAGCACAGCTACGATCAGGAACACAGACATGCAGGGGGACGCCCAGCACAAGGCTAGTCCGCCCCGCATGTCAGTCCCTGCCCCGTCGCTGAAGTACAAAAGCATCGCACAGCGGCCATGCCTTTGAACTTCAGGAGTAGCTCCCAGCCAGCACAGCGGCTGCGTGTGACGTCACGCAGCCGCTGCGGCCCACCCCCCGCATGGTCCGGCCACGCCTGCGTTGGCCGGACCGCACCCACAAAACGGTGTCCAAACGCCACCATGCCGCCCCCTCCCACCCAGCAACTGCTTCTGCCTGTCAATCAGGCAGAGGTGATCGCTAGGCAATGACAGCCATGTGCCGGAGCACTGCGGCACCAGGGCAACTGTGGCGACGGCGCATGCGCAGTTCTGTCCTGATTGCTGCGCTGTGATAAACTGCAGCGAGCGTTCAGGTCAGAATGACCCCCATAGTCTGCAGGTGAGGCATACTCTATCTATTATGGGGGGAAATTTAAGGAAACACTCTTAAAAGAAAGAGTTGTAGATTATCTCAAATCCAGCAATTTACAGGATCCCAAACAGCATGGATTCACTGGGGGGAGATCATGTCAAACAAATCTTATTGACTTTTTTGACTGTTTGACTAAGGTGGTGGATAAAGGTGGAACCGTGAATATAGCTTATCTAGAATTTAGTAAGGCTTTTGACACTGTTCCACATCGCAGACTGCTAAATAAACTTGAAAGTTTAGGATTGGGTACTAGGATTATTGAATGAATAAGATCTTGGTTGCAGGATAGAAAACAGTATTTGGACCAGTGCTTTTTAATATCTTTATTGGTGACATTACAAATGGCATTAAAGGGAAGGTATGCCTCTTTGCCGATGATACAAAGGTATGCAACAGGGTAGACACACCAGGAGGGGTAAAACAAATGATTGAGGATCTAGGTAGAGTAGACTAGAGGAATGGTCAAGAGGGTGGCAATTACAGTTTAATGCCAAAAAATGTAAAATCATGCACTTGGGTCTCAAAAATCCAGAGGCTAAATATAGTTTCTCTATCGTCCTAAGTGGATGCTGGGGTTCCTGAAAGGACCATGGGGAATAGCGGCTCCGCAGGAGACAGGGCACAAAAAGTAAAGCTTTTACAGGTCAGGTGGTGTGCACTGGCTCCTCCCCCTATGACCCTCCTCCAGACTCCAGTTAGATTTTTGTGCCCGGCCGAGAAGGGTGCAATTCTAGGTGGCTCTCATAAAGAGCTGCTTAGAGAAGTTTAGCTTAGGTTTTTTATTTTACAGTGATTCCTGCTGGCAACAGGATCACTGCAACGAGGGACAGAGGGGAGAAGAAGTGAACTCACCTGCGTGCAGGATGGATTGGCTTCTTGGCTACTGGACATGAAGCTCCAGAGGGACGATCACAGGTACAGCCTGGATGGTCACCGGAGCCTCGCCGCCGGCCCCCTCGCAGATGCTGAAGCAAGAAGAGGTCCAGAATCGGCGGCTGAAGACTCCTGCAGTCTTCTAAAGGTAGCGCACAGCACTGCAGCTGTGCGCCATTTTCCTCTCAGCACACTTCACACGGCAGTCACTGAGGGTGCAGGGCGCTGGGGGGGGGGCGCCCTGGGAGGCAAATGTAAACCTATATAAGGCTAAAAATACCTCACATATAGCCCCCAGAGGCTATATGGAGATATTTAACCCCTGCCTAAATACAATAAATAGCGGGAGACGAGCCCGCCGAAAAAGGGGCGGGGCCTATCTCCTCAGCACACAGCGCCATTTTCTCTCACAGAAAGGCTGGAGAGAAGGCTCCCAGGCTCTCCCCTGCACTGCACTACAGAAACAGGGTTTAAACAGAGAGGGGGGGCACTAAATTGGCGACATAAATATATTAAAGATGCTATAAGGGAGAAACACTTATATAAGGTTGTCCCTATGTAATTATAGCGTTTTTTGGTGTGTGCTGGCAAACTCTCCCTCTGTCTCTCCAAAGGGCTAGTGGGGTCCTGTCCTCTGTCAGAGCATTCCCGGTGTGTGTGCTGTGTGTCGGTACGTGTGTGTCGACATGTATGAGGACGATGTTGGAGGAGGCGGAGCAATTGCCTATGATGGTGATGTCACTCTCTAGGGAGTCGACACCGGTATGGATGGCTTATTTAGGGAATTACGTGAGAATGTCAACACGCTGCAAGGTCGGTTGACGACATGAGACGGCCGACAAACAATTAGTACCGGTCCAGGCGTCTCAGAAACACCGTCAGGGGTTTTTAATAACGCCCATTTACCTCAGTCGGTCGACACAGACACAGACACCGACACTGAATCCAGTGTCGACGGTGAATAAACAAACGTATTCCTTATTAGGGCCACACGTTAAGGGCAATGAAGGAGGTGTTACATATTTCTGATACTACAAGTACCACAAAAAAGGGTATTATGTGGGAGTGAAAAAACTACCTGTAGTTTTTCCTGAATCAGATAAAATAAAATAAAGTGTGTGATGATGCGTGGGTTTACCCCGATAGCAAATATTGGCGTTATACCCTTTCCCGCCAGAAGTTAGGGCGCGTTGGGAATGAATAAGGCGCTCACACGCTTATCAAGTGGCGTTACCGTCGCCAGATACGGCCGCCCTCAAGGAGCCAGCTGATAGGCAGCTGGAAAAATATCCTAAAAAGTATATACACACATAAGGTGGTTATACTGCGACCAGCGATCGCCATCAGCCTGGAGATGCAGTGCTGGGTTGGCTTGGTCGGTTTCCCTGACTGAAAATATTTGATTGATATAGAGCATTTAATAGGATGCATTATATATTTATGTATGCGAGATGCACAGAGGGATATGTGCACTCTGGCATCAAAATAAGTGCGTGATCCATATCTCCCAGAAGATGTCATGGACACGACAGTGGTCAGGTGATACATATCCCATACGACACATGGAAGTATGGCCGTATAAAGGGAAAGAGTTATTTGGGGTCGGTCCAACGGACCTGGGGGTCTCGGCAACAGCTGGAAATCCAACCTTTTTACCCCAAGTTACATCTCAGCAGAAACAGACACCGTCTTTTCAGCCTCAATCCTTCCGTTCCCATGAGGGCAAGCGGGCAAAAGGCCAGTCATATCTGCCCAGACATAGAGGAAAGGGAAGTAGACTGCAGCAGACAGCTCCTTCCCAGGAAAGGAAGCCTTCCACCGCGTCTGCCAAGTCCCCAGCATGACGCTGGGGCCGTGTAAGCGGACTCAGGTTAGGTGGGGGTGTAGTCTCAAGAGTCTCAACGCGCAGTGGGATCACTCGCAAGTTGACCCCTGGATCGTACTAGTATTATCCCAGGGGTACAGATTGGAGAGTCGAGACATCTTTTCCTCGCAGGTTCCTGAAGTCTGCGTTACCAACGGCTCCCTCCAACAGGGAGGCAGTATTGGGAAAAATTCACAAGCTGTATTTCCAGCAGGTGATAATCAAAGTACCCCTCCTACAACAAGGAAAAGGGTATTAGTCTTCCACACTATATGGTGGTACTGAAGCCAGACGGCTTGGTGAGACATAGTCTAAATCTGAAATCTTTGAACACTTACATAAAGGTTCAAATCAAGATGGAGTCACTCAGAGCAGTGATAGCGAACCGGAAAGAAGGGGACTATATGGTGTCCCTGGACATCAAGGATTACCTCCATGTCCAAATTTGCCCTTCTCAACAAGGGTACATCGGGTTCGTGATACAGAACTGTCAATATCAGTTTCAAAAGTTGCCGTTGAATTATCCACGGCACCCCGGGCCTTTACCAAGGTAATGGCCGAAAAGATGACTCTCTTCAAAGAAAAGGGCATCTTAATTATCCCTTACTTGGACGATATCCTGAAAGGGGCAAGTTCCAGAGAACAGTTGGAGGTCGGAAAAGAACTATCTAAAGTAGTTCTACGATAGCACGAGTGGATTCTAAATATTCCAAAAATCGCAGCTGTGTTTTCCGATGATACGTCTGCTGTTCCCAGGAATGTTTCTGGGCATAGTCCAGAAAAAGGTATTTCTCCTGGAGGGGAAAGCCAGGGAGTTATCCGACCTAGTCAGAAACCTCCTAAAACCAGGCCAAGTATCAGTGCATTAATGCACAGGAGGCCTGGGAAAAATGGTGGCTTCTTACGAAGCGATTCCATTCGGCAGATCTCACGCAAAACAATTTCAGGGAGATTTGCTGGACGAATGGTCCGGATCGCATCTTCAGATGCATCAGCGGATAACCCTGTCTCCAAGGACAAGGGTATCTCTTCTGTGGTGGTTGCAGGAGGCTCATCTACTGGAGGGCCGCAGATTCGGCATACAGGATTGGATCCTGGTGACCACGGACGCCAGCCTGAGAGGCTGGGGAGCAGTCACACAGGGAAGAAACTTCCAGGGAGTGTGGACGAGCCTGGAAAAGTCTCTTCACATAAACATTCTGGAACTAAGAGCAATCTACAATGCTCTAAACCAGGCGGAACCTCTGCTTCAAGGAAGACCGGTGTTGATCCAGTCGGACAACATCACGGCAGTCGCCCATGTAAACAGACAGGGCGGCACAAGAAGCAGGAGTGCAATGGCAGAAGCTGCCAGGATCCTTCGCTGGGCGGAGAATCACGTGATAGCATTGTCAGCAGTATTCATCCCGGACGTGGACAACTGGGAAGCAGACTTCCTCAGCAGACACGATCTTCACCCGGGAGAGTGGGGACTTCATTCAGAAGTTTTCCTCATGATAATAAACCGTTGGGAAAAACCAATGGTGGACATGATGGCGTCTCGCCTCAACAAAAAACTGGACAGGTATTGCGCCAGGTCAAGAGATCCGCAGGCAATAGCTGTGGATGCGCTGGTAACACCTTGGGTGTACCAGTCGGTATATGTGTTTCCTCCTCTGCCTCTCATACCAAAGGTATTGAGGATTATACGGCAAAGAGGAGTAAGAACGATACTAGTGGCTCCGGATTGGCCAAGAAGGACTTGGTACCCGGAACTTCAAGAGATGGTCACGGACGATCCGTGGCCTCTACCTCTGAGAAGGGACCTGCCTCAGCAGGGTCCTTGTCTTTTTCAAGACTTACCGCGGCTGCGTTTGACGGCATGGCGGTTGAACGCCAGATTCTAAAAGAAAAAGGCATTCCTGAAGAAGTCATTCCTACCTTGATTAAGGCAAGGAAAGAAGTCACCGCAAAGCATTATCACCGCATTTGGCGGAAATATGTGGCATGGTGCGAGGGTCGGAATGCTCCGACGAAGGAATTTCAACTGGGTCGTTTCCTACATTTCCTGCAATCAGGATTGTCTATGGGTCTCAAATTGGGATCTATTAAGGTTCAAATTTCGGCCCTGTCTATATTCTTCCAAAAAGAATTGGCCTCAGTTCCTGAGGTCCAGACTTTTGTCAAAGGAGTACTGCATATACAGCCTCCTGTGGTGCCTCCGGTGGCACCGTGGGATCTAAATGTAGTTTTAGATTTCCTCAAATCCCATTGGTTTGAACCACTTAAGAAGGTGGATTTGAAATATCTCACATGGAAAGTGACTATGTTACTGGCCCTGGCTTCGGCCAGGAGAGTATCAGAACTGGCGGCTTTATCTTATAAAAGTCCTTATTTAAGTTTCCATTCAGATAGGGCAGAGCTGCGGACGCGTCCGCATTTTCTCCCGAAGGTGGTGTCAGCGTTTCACCTGAACCAGCCTATTGTAGTGCCTGCGGCTACAAACGACTTGGAAGACTCCAAGTTGTTGGACGTTGTCAGAGCTTTAAAGATATACATTTCAAGGACGGCTGGAGTCAGAAAATCTGACTCGCTGTTTATACTGTATGCACCCAACAAGTTGGGTGCACCTGCTTCTAAGCAGTCGATTGCTCGTTGGATTTGTAACACGATTCAACTTGCACATTCTGTGGCAGGCCTACCACAGCCTAATTCTGTTAAGGCCCATTCCACAAGGAAGGTGGGCTCATCCTGGGCGGCTGCCCGAGGGGTCTCGGCATTACAACTCTGCCGAGCAGCTACGTGGTCAGGGGAGAACACGTTTGTAAAATTTTACAAATTTGATACCCTGGCAAAAGAGGACCTGGAGTTCTCTCATTCGGTGCTGCAGAGTCATCCGCACTCTCCCGCCCGTTTGGGAGCTTTGGTATAATCCCCATGGTCCTTTCAGGAACCCCAGCATCCACTTAGGACGATAGAGAAAATAAGAATTTACTTACCGATAATTCTATTTCTCGGAGTCCGTAGTGGATGCTGGGCGCCCATCCCAAGTGCGGATTATCTGCAAGACTTGTACATAGTTATTGTTAACTATTTCGGGTTATTTTGTTTAGGGAGCCATCTTTCAGAGGCTCCTCTGTTATCATACTGTTAACTGGGTTTAGATCACAAGTTGTACGGTGTGATTGGTGTGGCTGGTATGAGTCTTACCCGGGATTCAAAATCCTCCCTTATTGTGTACGCTCGTCCGGGCACAGTACCTAACTGGAGTCTGGAGGAGGGTCATAGGGGGAGGAGCCAGTGCACACCACCTGACCTGTAAAAGCTTTACTTTTTGTGCCCTGTCTCCTGCGGAGCCGCTATTCCCCATGGTCCTTTCAGGAACCCCAGCATCCACTACGGACTCCGAGAAATAGAATTATCGGTAAGTAAATTCTTATTATTAATGGCACTATACTGGGAACTACTGAGGAGGAAAGGGATCTAGGAGTCACTATTTCAGGTGACTTAAAGGCAGGTAAGCAATGTAACAAGGCAATGAGGAAGGCTGGTCAGATGCTTGGCTGCACTGGGAGAGGAATCATAGCAGAAAGAGAGAAGTAATGCCACTGTATAGGTCATTGGTACGGCCTCATCTAGAATACTGTATTCAGTTCTGGAGGCCATATCTTCAAAAGGATATTAATACATTAGAGACTATACAAAGAAGGGCAACTAAAATGGTGCATGGCCTACATCACAAAACATACCCAGAAAGACTAAGAAATCTCAATATGTATAGTTTGGAGCAGAGAAGGGAAAGAGGGGACATGATAGACAATTTCACATATATCAAGGGTTTTAACAAGGTCCAGGAGGGAAACATTCTCCAAATGAAGAGAAGCAATAGGACACGAGAACATGCACTGAGACTGGAGGGGGGGAGGTTCAGGGGAAATTTGAGGAAAAATGACTTCACAGAAAGGGTAGTGGACAAGTGGAATAGCCTCCCATCAGAGGTGGTAGAGGCTAAGGGGGTCATTCCGAGTTGATCGCTAGCTGAATTTGTTCACAGCGATCAGGCTAAAAAACAGCAGTTCTGCGCATGCGTATGTGGCGCAATGCGCACGCGCGTCGTACGGGCACAACGAGCGATGTAGTTTTGCACAGGGTCTAGCGATGCATTTCAGTCGCACTGCTTGCCGCAGAGTGATTGACATGAAGTGGGCATTTCTGGGTGGCAACTGACCGTTTTCAGAGAGTGTGCGGAAAAACTCAGGCGTGGCTGGGCGAACGCTGGGCGAACGCTGGGCGGGTTTGTGATGTCAAATCCGGAACTGAATAGTCTGAAGTGATCGCAAGCGCTGAGTAGGTTTTGAGCTACTCTAAAACTACACAATTTTTTTTTGCAGGCGCTCTGAGATACAACCGTTCGCATTTCTGCTAAGCTAAAATACACTCCCAGTGGGTGGTGGCATAGCGATTGCACGGTTGTTAAAACTAGCTAGCGAGCGATCAACTCGGAATGACCCCCAAAGACAGTGGAGCAATTTAAACATGCATGGGATAGACATAAGGATATCCTTACAAAGAAAATAGGATTTTGGTTACCTGCCGGTTAATCCTTTTCTCGTAGTCCGTAGAGGATGCTGGAGTCCACGTTAGTACCATGGGGTATAGACGGGTCCACCAGGAGCCATTGGCACTTTAAGAGTTTGAGAGTGTGGGATAGCTCCTCCCCCTATGCCCCTCCTACCAGACTCAGTCTAGAAACTGTGCCCGAGGAGACAGACATCTTCGAGAGAAGGATTATACACAGATAGTGGCGAGATTCACACCAGCTCACACATACAAGGCACATCAAGCTAACTAGCTTGAAAACTCAGCAACTGCTGAAACATTACTTACCAAGTATCAATGCAGTACATAACTAAACAAAGTTGTACTGAACTAGATAACAATTTGCCGGAAAACGAAGCGCTGGGCGGGTACCCAGCATCCTCTACAGACTACGAGAAAAGGATTTACCGGTAGGTAACTAAAATCCTATTTTTTCTTACGTCCTAGAGGATGCTGGGGTCCACATTAGTACCATGGGGATGTACCAAAGCTCCCAGAATGGGAGGGAGGGCGTAGAGGCTCCTGCAGAATTGATAGACCAAACTTCAAGTCATCAGAGGCCAAAGTATCGAACTTGTAGAACTTTGCAAACGTGTTCGACCCAGACCAAGTTGCTGCTCAGCAAAGTTGTAATGCCAAGACACCCCGGGCAGCCGTCCAGGAAGACCCCACCTTACGAGTAGAGTGGGCCTTAACAGACATAGGACACGGCAATCCTGCCATAGAATACGCATGCTGGATAGTGAACCTGATCCAGTGAGAGATTGTCTGCTTAGAAGCAGGACACCCAATTTGGAGGCGTCAGTAGCCACTGGCACCACAATAGGTTGGTTGATATGAAATGCCGACACAACCTTTGGAAGAAATTGCTGACGTGTCCAGAGCTCAACTCTATCTTCATGGAAGATCACATATGGGCTTTTACAGGACAAAGCCCCCAACTCCGACACACGTCTAGCAGAAGCTTAGGCCAACACCGTGACAGCCTTCCATGTAAGGAATTTGACCTCAACCTCCTGTAGAGGCTCGAACCAGTCCGATTGGAGGAACTGAAACACCACGTTAAGGTCCCAAGGCGCCGTAGGTGGTACAAAGGGAGGTTGGATGTGCAGAACTCCCTTCAAAAAGGTCTGAACCTCAGGGAGAGCAGCCAACTGTTTCTGGAAGAAAATGGATAGGGCCGAAATCTGGACCTTCACAGATCCCAACCTCAGGCCCATATCCACACCGGCTTGTAAGAAGAGGATAACCCGTCCCAGTTGAAACTCCACCGCAGGAAATTTCTTGGACTCACACCAAGATACATATTTTTTCCAAATTCAGTGGTAATGTTTAGACGTTACTCCTTTCCTAGCCTGTATCAGGGTAGGAATAACCTTGTTCAGAATGCCCTTTCGAGCTAGTATCAGACATTCAACTGCCATGCCATCAAACGTAGCCACGGTAAGTCTTGATAGGCGAACGGCCCCTGCTATAGCAGGTCCTCCCGAAGAGGAAGAGGCCTCGTCTCTTCTTGCAGTAGATCCAGAAGATCCGCGTACCAAGCCCTTCTTGGCCAGTCTGGAGCAATGAGGATCGCTTGAACCCTTGTTCTTCTTATGAGCTTTAGAACTCTTGGGATGAGTGGAAGTGGAGGAAACACGTGCACCGACTGGAACACCCACGGAGTCACTATGGCGTCCACCGCCACTGCTTGAGGGTCCTTCGACCTGGAACAATACCGCTGAAGCTTCTTGTTGAGACGAGAGGCCATCATGTCGATCTGGGGTACCCCCCAAGGATCTGTTACCTCCATGAACACCTCCGGATGGAGACCCCACTCCCCTGGATGGAGATCGTATCTGCTGAGGAAGTCCACTTCTCAGTTGTCTACTCCCCGAATGAAGATTGCTGACAGTGCCAACGCGTGTTTTTCTGCCCAGAGGATGATTCTTGTTACCTCTGACATTGCAGCTCTGCTCCTCGTTCCGCCCTGTCGGTTTATGTAAGCCACTGTTGTCACATTGTCCGACTGTACTTGAATGGCCTGATTTCTCAGAAGATGGGCCGCTTGGAAAAGATCGTTGTAGACAGCTCTTAGTTCTAGAATGTTTATCGGCAAGCTGGCTTCCAGACTTGACCACCTTCCTTGGAAGGTTTCCCTTTGAGTGATTGCGCCCCAGCCCCGGAGACTGGCATCCGTGGTTAGAAAGATCCAGTCTGAATCCCGAACCTGTGGCCCTCCAGAAGGTGAGGTAATTGCAGCCACCAGAGGAGTGATATCCTGGCCTTTAGCGACAGACATATTCTCTGGTGCATGTGTAGATGGGATCCTGACCACTTGTCCAGGAGATCCAATTAGAAAGACCATGCTTGAAACCCCCTGTACTGCAGAGCCTCGTAAGAGGCCACCATCTTCCCCAGAAGGCGAATGCACTAATGAACCGACACCCGGGTTGGCTTCAGTATATTATCGTTTGAATCATCAACGGTTTTTCCACTGTCGAGGATCATTCCCAGAAAGGACAACCTCCTGGTTGGTTCCAAATGTGATTTTGGAAGATTCAGAATCCAACCATGTTCCCTGAGAAGCTGGGTTGTGAGAGCTATGGACCGTAAGAGCTTCTCCTTGGACGATGCCTTTATCAACAGATCGTCTGGGTACGGAATTATGTTAACACCCTGTCTGCGGAGGAGAATCATAATTTCCGCCATCACCTTGGTGAATACCCTCGGTGCTGTGGAGAGGCCAAATGGTAGGGCCTGGAACTGAAAAAGACAGTCCAACAGTGCGAATCGAAGATAAGCTTGATGCGGCAGCCAATTCGGAATGTGGCAGTAGGCATTCTTGATATCCAGGGTTACCAGGAATTCTCCCTCCTCCAGACCTGATATCACTGCCCTTAGAGACTCCATTTTGAACTTGAACTCCCTCACAAAGGAGTTTAGTGATTTTAAGTTCAGAAGGGGCCTGACCGAACCATCTGGTTTCGGTACCACAAAAAGGTTAGAATAGTAACCTTTGTTTTGCATATGAGGTGGTACTGGCACAATGACCTGTGCCTCCACCAACTTCTGGACGACTTCTTGCAGGACAGTCCTGTCTGCCAGCAGAGCTGGCAAGCCTGATTTGAAAAATCAGTGAGGAGGGAGATTTTGAAATTCCAGCCTGTACGCCTGGGACACAATATCTTGCACCCAGGGGTCCAGGCTGGATGACACCCAGACGTGACTGAAATGCCTGAGTCTTGCTCCCACCGGCCCCACCTCCGGGGCGTGGGGTACACCGTCATGCAGAGGACTTTGGTGTACCTAAAGTAGGTTTCTGTTCCTGGAAACCTGTAGCAGGTTTTTTGGACTTGGGCCGACCTCCCCAAAAGAAGGTGTTGGACGGCTTGGCCTTTTGTGGCTTGGTATGCCGAAAAGGCTGTGATGTAGTTGAAGAAAAGGGTTTGTTCGGAGCAGGTGAAGCTGAGGGAAGAAAAGATGACTTACCAGCCGTAGCCATGAAGATCCACGCATCTACCGCTTCCCCACAGAGAGCCTGACCTGTGTAGGGTAGGGTCTCCTCACTTTTCCTGGATTCCGCGTCGGCAAATCACTGACGCAACCACAGTCCTCGACGAGCTGATACAGACATGGAAGAAATTCCTGCAGCCATGGAACCCAGGTCTTTCATGGATTCTACCAGAAAACCTTCCGAATCCTGAATGTTACGTAAAAACAATTCAACATCACATTTCTCCATAGTATCCAAGTCTTCAAGTAACGTGCCTGACCACTTTACTATAGCTTTGGCAATCCAAGCACTGGCAATAGTGGAACGTAGGATTGCCCCAGAAGCCGTGTACATGGATTTGAGCGTATTATCAATTTTACGATCAGCCGGCTCGTTCAAGGCGGTAGATCAGGGGTGGGGAACCTTTTTTTTACCAAAGGCCATTTGGATATTTATAAAATCCTTCGGGGGCCATACAAAAATGATCAACTTAAAAATTAGCCTGCCCCCAGTAGATATGCCCCCATTAGAAATGACCCCTAGTAACGCCGCTCACACACACACACACACACACACACACACACACACATATATTAAAAGAAACAATAAACAATACTCACCAGCCCCGCTCCTGCTTCTGTACCCTTGCCCTCTGCCTGGCTGCCCACTCCTCAGAACTATGGGAGAGACGTCATGACATCTCTCCCATAGCACTGCATAGGCACATACGCAACACTACCAGAGCCGGAAGCCAGAGCTCAGGAGTGAGCTCCTGCCTCCGGCTGCTGCTGAGAGGAAGAAGCTGGGCGCCCGCTAGTAACAAAATCGCAGTGGGCGCCCGGCATCTCCCTAGGTTAGGTGAGCCTGCGAGGGCCGGATCAAGTTGCTTTGCGGGCCTTATACGGCCCGCGGGCCTGAGGTTCCCCACCCCTGCGGTAGATCCTGGAACAGGTAAAACCACCTTTTTTGAGAGTCTGGATACTGACGCGTCAACAATAGGCGGGTTTTCCCATTTTTTTCTATCCTCTACCGCGAAAGGAAACGCTACCAGAACCCTTTTAGGTATCTGGAATTTTTTATCCGGGTTTTCCCAAGCCTTTTAAAAAATAGCATTTAATTCATTTGACACAGGGAAGGTTAGCGAGGGTTTCCTATTTTCAGTGAAGTAAGCCTCCTCAACCTGCTCGGGTGTTGTATCAGCAATATTCAACACATCTCTAATAGCCTTGATCATCAACTGCACCCTTTTAGCAAGAGATGCTGTCCCCCGCAGCACATCCCCGTCACCGTCTGCAGTGTCAGAATCGGTATCCGTATCATCCTTCATGATCTGCGCAAGAGCACGTTTATGTGAATATACAGCGGGGAGCCCTGAGGTACCAGAACTGGGCCAGACTTCCATAGAGTTCTGTAAAGCCTGAGTTGCAGATTCATTTTGTGCAACCCTATTTGAAATCTGAGAAACCATAGATTTGATAGAGGCTCCCTTGCTGGTATCTGTGCTAAACCAGTGCAATCCTGATTACATGGAATGGGATCATCCTGAGAGGACATATCCTCTGCAGCATATGACACAGAGTCCCTGTGTCATATGCTGCAATATAGTTGTGAAGATCTCACTCCTCAGCATTCTTCTTTTTTGTAGGACGGCTGTCTGTTGTATTAATGTGCCTCTAACAGCTGCCTTTAGCACAGATAGGAGGATAGATGATAGATGTATCTGCTGGGGAGTTATAGGGTGTGATAAACTGTTTTTAAAGTAAACCTATGGACAATAAGTCAGTTGCGCAGTTTCCTCAATGTTACGCTGTTACACATTATTCCTAGCTACAGGCGCACCTATGCATAGCGCCACTTAGCGTACCTTTTGAGCGTTTGTGACGCTCTCGTAATACCTTGGTGATTATTTATGGCTACAGCAATATAACACACTTAAACCTTAGTATAGTCTCGGAAGCGTCCCTGACACTCCGCCCGATTAACAAAATAACTTATCCGAGACAGAGGGGTAAGTTTGGATTAAAGGTCCAACCCAATAACCATATATATTAGTCCCTAGCGGACACAAGGGGATAACAATGCTACACTGTAGCAACACAATACAATTCAAAGATACAATAATACATACAATAATATACAACAGACACAGGGGAAATAAACGCAAGTACAATTAGAAATACAACTATACCAATACAATAGTAACAGTTACCGTCATACATACGCTGCACCACTGGATTCCAGGCCTCAGTCGTCTTACAAGATGACCTCTGAGAAATGTGACTGAACCCTGGGCCAGGTGCATGTCCTTTTATACAATGTTCCAATAACAGTACAATGGGAAATGTAAGATCTTCTTCCATTGGTCCAGGGGCGGGACATATTCAGTACACCGTGCGTCATTGGTCAGCTCAATCACTGGGTGATACCTAATCTTGTGATGTGATTACAGTTGTTTACCTTTGGGCTCCCACTTAAAGACCAATTCAAACCGACCACAGTATCATACAGGAATATACATAATCCCGGTATCGCTAATAACTTGTTGCCGCAATATGTGACAATATCCTTGCAACCACCAAATTATTACTTATGTGACCCTGAACAATTTGATCCCACACACGGTGTCCTTATGCAGTCCCATCTCTGTACTACACGTATGGCTACAGTTGACCAGTTGTGTAAAGGCTATGTATAACTCATTGTGTAGGGGACAGGTCAGTGCTGTGTAAACCCTAAAGCCAGAATACATAATACATATGCCAAATCACTATTAATTCAAGTATCAATATCTGGTCTGTATTTTATTGAATATCACTTCTTGGTCGCCTGGCTTAGATCAAGAAGAAACACATAGAGTTCTGATATGCATGAATGTGTGTTTAAGCACACAATCAGGAATCTGCATATATTTAGCTATTGTATCGTATCTGGCTTCTTGTTTGTAAGCGACAATGACAACACGGGATCAATGGGATCATCACCAAACCTCAATTGTTCATGTTAACAATTGAGGCAAACAATGGTATTTACACATTCAATCAGTCAAAGGTCCATCTTCCATGGACACAATGCCTGTTTGGACAAAACAATCTGATATGTTTAAGACACTATTTGATTTGTGTGTTTTTTTGGATGTAACACATTTGAGTGTATGTAAGAAATATGAGCTATTGTGTTACAGTTTGATATTTATTAACAAATGCGTCTGCTGATAGCATGCATATTTGACGCATGCATCGTAGACGCATCCATTAGTAAATGCCATAGTGTATTCTAAATATCAAAATATGCAATTTAACTTTGACAAGGGGATGAGTTGGAAGCAAAACGACACCCCCCCCAAAAAAAGGCAATGACATTGCACCTGGCAAAACCATGTGAGAGATAGAAAATGTGCAGAGAGAAATGCAGAGAGTGGCACGCCCTAGTGCAAATCTAAGTTGCAGTGTAATAATAAAGCTGTCCTTCGTTTGTGGGCTACATGCAAAATCAGACAGTATTTACCCTACATGCAACAATGTTAACAACAGTATTTGCAGCCCTGCATTGCCTTATGGATTGCCCGGGTGCAAAGTTACCTGCCCTTTTTTTTTTGACGTTTCTCCCAATTCAGAATGAGCCCCAGAGGTGGGAAGTCAATTTAACGTGACGGTGCACCGGCCATGACCACAATGCCTGGCTGTGCACATGTGCAGTAGGTAAACCTGTAGCAAAACTTGTGTCCTTCGCACTGTGGGGGTCATTCAGACCTGATCGCTCGCTAGCTTTTTTTTTGCAGTCCTGCGTTCGCATAGTCGCCGCCCACTGGGAAGTGTATTTTAGCTGTGCAAGTGTGCGATCGCATGTGCAGCGGAGCGGTACAAAAACACTTTGTGCAGTTTCTGAGTTGCCCAGAATTTACTCAGCCGCTGCGATTACTTCAGCCTGTCTGGGGACAAAACTGATGTCAGACACCCGCCCTGCAAACGCTTGGACATGCCTGCATTTTTCCAACCACTCCCTGAAAACGTTGTCACCCACAAACGCCTTCTTCCTGTCAATCTCCTTGCGATCGGCTGTGCGAATGGATTCTTCGTAAGAACCCATCGCACAGCAACGATCCGCTTTGTACCCGTGCTATGCACCTGTGCTTTGCGGTGTATACGCATGCGCAGTTCTGACCTGATCGCAGCGATGCAAAAAACGCTAGTCTGAATTACCCCCTGTATCGCACCAGTGTTGAAATAACATTTTAGAGCTCTTGAGTGCTTCTTTTGCTAGAAGATGTGAAGATGTTTTTGTGTAGTCCCCAGTGTCTCACCACTCCCCAGTCCCCAGTGTCTCACCACTCCACTGTAATCTATCCCCCAGCTAGGATCTGATCTACCCATTCTAAGGGATTGCAGCAGCATCACTGACAACCGTAATGGCTGTTCTGACTACAGTAAGCTCCTCTCACTTTCTCCAATGGTATTTCAGAGACAACATCATCTCCAAGTGCACATGATGGACAATCCCTGGACTGCATATTCTCCCACCTATGGGTAATCTACATCCCTTTGCCTCCTGCACCCCCACCTGCTAACCCATACCCAGGCAGCAACACATAAGATGTTTTGACCTGATACTCTTCTCAGGGTCTCCTGAAACCACTCTATTCTCTTATTTCTATCCTGTTTTGCGCTTTAGCTGTAGTTTAATTCTACAACATTATACTCACAGCAGCACTATAGGAGGCAGAACCTACCACCGGACATTGTCTTTGGAGATATGAAGCCCAACCTGTACACAACCCAACCAGCCACCTGCAAAAGTGCTACTGAGGAAGGAAAAAATGCAACTTAATGTTTCCAATAAGGGAGGAGGACCGTGTGGGCCAGTACGACCCTACTGTTTGTGAAGCTCCTATAGTGCAATCTTTGAGTACTACTTAAGAGTAAATAAAATGAAATACATAAAAATACACACAAAGACTTAGATCCTTCCTTTATCATGACTTGTACTCATGAAGATCTAATCTCTAATAAAAAAAGCACATATTTTCATTTTTCTACTATGGAATTTAGGTACAAGAAATATGGGGTGCATCTCTACCATATATGGTCACTTAATGAGGATGGAATGTACAAGTCTCATGAGACTAGTTGAGGGTGACCCATAAGCAATGTATGGGCAGCAATTTGGGGGAATCGGACCTGGGAAATATACTGTATGTCCAACACTTTGTGGAGATCTATGTTCCATATATGCCCAGCAATTGATTGGGGATTTATATAGCCAGCACTTTGGGGGGAATCTCTAGAATATACAACACACATTTTGGGGGAGGGATACCAGGGAAAGAGTTGCGCACTTTCTGTCTTGTTCTCAAGTTCATTTGCATTTCTAGAAACTAAAGAACTTTAAAGCATATTTTTTTTGTCCTTATAACTAGTGATGTGCACCGGAAATTTTTCGGGTTTTGTGTTTTGGTTTTGGATTCGGTTCCGCAGCCGTGTTTTGGATTCGGACGCGTTTTGGCAAAACCTCCCTGAAAATATTTTGTCGGATTCGGGTGTGTTTTGGATTCGGGTGCTTTTTTTCACAAAAACCCCTCAAAAACAGCTTAAATCATAGAATTTGGGGGTCATTTTGATCCCATAGTATTAGTAACCTCAATAACCATAATTTCCACTCATTTTCAGTCTATTCTGAACACCTCACAATATTATTTTTAGTCCTAAAATTTGCACCAAGGTCGCTGGATGACTAAGCTAAGCGACCCAAGTGGCCAACACAAACACCTGGCCCATCTAGGAGTGGCACTGCAGTGTCAGACAGGATGGCACTTCAAAAAAATAGTCCCCAAACAGCACATGATGCAAAGTAAAAAAGAGGCGCAATGAGGTAGCTGTGTGACTTAGCTAAGCGACCCAAGTGGCCGACACAAACACCTGGCCCATCTAGGAGTGGCACTGCAGTGTCAGACAGGATGGCACTTCAAAAAAATAGTCCCCTAACAGCACATCATGCAAAGAAAAAAAGAGGCGCAATGAGGTAGCTGTGTGACTAAGCTAAGTGACCCAAGTGGCCAACACAAACACCTGGCCCATCTAGGAGTGGCACTGCAGTGTCAGACAGGATGGCACTTCAAAAAAATAGTCCAAAAACAGCACACGATGCAAAGAAAAAAAGAGGCGCAATGAGGTAGCTGTGTGACTAAGCTAAGCGACCCAAGTGGCCGACACAAACACCTGGCCGATCTAGGAGTGGCACTGCAGTGTCAGACAGGATGGCACTTCAAAAAAATAGTCCCAAAACAGCACATGATGCAAAGAAAAAAAGAGGCGCAATGAGGTAGCTGTGTGACTAAGCTAAGCGACACAAGTGGCCGACACAAACACCTGGCCCATCTAGGAGTGGCACTGCAGTGTCAGACAGGATGGCACTTCAAAAAAATAGTCCCCAAACAGCACATGATGCAAAGAAAAAAAGAGGCGCAATGAGGTAGCTGTGTGACTAAGCTAAGCGACCCAAGTGGCCGACACAAACACCTGGCCCATCTAGGAGTGGCACTGCAGTGTCAGACAGGATGGCACTTCAAAAAAATAGTCCCCTAACAGCACATCATGCAAAGAAAAAAAGAGGCGCAATGAGGTAGCTGTGTGACTAAGCTAAGTGACCCAAGTGGCCAACACAAACACCTGGCCCATCTAGGAGTGGCACTGCAGTGTCAGACAGGATGGCACTTCAAAAAAATAGTCCCCAAACAGCACATGATGCAAAGAAAAAAAGAGGCGCAATGAGGTAGCTGTGTGACTAAGCTAAGCGACCCAAGTGGCCGACACAAACACCTGGCCGATCTAGGAGTGGCACTGCAGTGTCAGACAGGATGGCACTTCAAAAAAATAGTCCCCAAACAGCACATGATGCAAAGAAAAAAAGAGGCGCAATGAGGTAGCTGTGTGACTAAGCTAAGCGACACAAGTGGCCGACACAAACACCTGGCCCATCTAGGAGTGGCACTGCAGTGTCAGACAGGATGGCAGATTAAAAAAATAGTCCCCAAACAGCACATGATGCAAAGAAAAAAAGAGGTGCAAGATGGAAGCTGTATGACTAAGCTAAGCGACCCAAGTGGCCGACACAAATACCTGGCCCATATAGGAGTGGCACTGCAGTGTCAGACAGGATGGCACTTCAAAAAAATAGTCCCCAAACAGCACATGATGCAAAGAAAAAAAGAGGTGCACCAAGGTCGCTGGATGGCTAAGCTAAGCGACCCAAGTGGCCGACACAAACACCTGGCCCATCTAGGAGTGGCACTGCAGTGTCAGGCAGGATGGCACTTAAAAAAAATAGTCCCCAAACAGCACATGATGCAAAGAAAAAAAGAGGCGCAATGAGGTAGCTGTGTGACTAAGCTAAGCGACCCAAGTGGCCGACACAAACACCTGGCCCATCTAGGAGTGGCACTGCAGTGTCAGACAGGATGGCAGATTAAAAAATTAGTCCCCAAACAGCACATGATGCAAAGAAAAAAAGAGGTGCAAGATGGAAGCTGTATGACTAAGCTAAGCGACCCAAGTGGCCGACACAAATACCTGGCCCATATAGGAGTGGCACTGCAGTGTCAGACAGGATGGCACTTCAAAAAAATAGTCCCCAAACAGCGCATGATGCAAAGAAAAAAAGAGGCGCAATGAGGTAGCTGTGTGACTAAGCTAAGCGACCCAAGTGGCCGACACAAACACCTGGCCCATCTAGGAGTGGCACTGCAATGTCAGACAGGATGGCACTTCAAAAAAATAGTCCCCAAACAGCACATGATGCAAAGAAAAAAAGAGGTGCACCAAGGTCGCTGGATGGCTAAGCTAAGCGACCCAAGTGGCCGACACAAACACCTGGCCCATCTAGGAGTGGCACTGCAATGTCAGACAGGATGGCACTTCAAAAAAATAGTCCCCAAACAGCACATGATGCAAAGAAAAAAAGAGGTGCACCAAGGTCGCTGGATGGCTAAGCTAAGCGACACAAGTGGCCGACACAAACACCTGGCCCATCTAGGAGTGGCAATGCAGTGTCAGACAGGATGGTAGATTAAAAAAATAGTCCCCAAACATCACATGATGCAAAGAAAAAAAGAGGTGCAAGATGGAAGCTGTGTGACTAAGCTAAGCGACACAAACACCTGGCCCATCTAGGAGTGGCACTGCAATGTCAGACAGGATGGCACTTCCAAAAATAGTCCCCAAACAGCACATGATGCAAAGAAAAATGAAAGAAAGAAAAAAGAGGTGCAGGCATCGCAACCGACACAATTGGACTCTCCTTGGGGATTTGTGATTTAGAGAACGCACGGTTCTTTGCTGTGCTTTTGCCATCTTAACTCTTTTAAGTTTTCTAGCAGGAGGATGAGTGCTTCCATTCTCATGTGAAGCTGAACCACTAGCCTTGAACATAGGCCAGGCCCTCAGCCGTTCCTTCCCACTCCGTGTCGTAAATGGCACATTGGCAAGTTTACGCTTCTCCTCAGACGATTTTGATTTTGATTTTTGGGTCATTTTACTGAGCTTTATTTTTTTGGATTTTACATGCTCTCTACTATGACATTGGGCATCGGCCTTGGCAGACGACGTTGATGGCATTTCATCGTCTCGGCCATGACTAGTGGCAGCAGCTTCAGCACGAGGTGAAAATGGATCTTGATCTTTCCCTATTTTACCCTCCACATTTTTGTTCTCCATTTTTTAATGTGTGGAATTATATGCCAGTAATATATCAATAGTAATGGCCTACTACAATATATACTGCGCACAACTGAAATGCACCACAGGTATGGATGGATAGTATACTTGACGACACAGAGGTAGGTAGAGCAGTGGCCTACTGTACCATACTGCTATATAGTATATTCTGGTAGTCAGCAAACTGTGCAAAACTGAAATGCACCACAGGTATGGATGGATAGTATACTTGACGACACAGAGGTAGGTAGAGCAGTGGCCTACTGTACCGTACTGCTATATAGTATATACTGGTGGTCAGCAAACTGTGCAAAACTGAAATGCACCACAGGTATGGATGGATAGTATACTTGACGACACAGAGGTAGGTAGAGCAGTGGCCTACTGTACCGTACTGCTATATAGTATATACTGGTGGTCAGCAAACTGTGCTAAACTGAAATGCACCACAGGTATGGATGGATAGTATACTTGACGACACAGAGGTAGGTAGAGCAGTGGCCTACTGTACCGTACTGCTATATAGTATATACTGGTGGTCAGCAAACTGTGCAAAACTGAAATGCACCACAGGTATGGATGGATAGTATACTTGACAACACAGAGGTAGGTAGAGCAGTGGACTACTGTACCGTACTGCTATATATATAGTTATACTGGTGGTCAGCAAAATTCTGCACTGTCCTCCTACTATATACTACAATGCAGCACAGATATGGAGCGTTTTTCAGGCAGAGAACGTATAATACTGGTGGTCACTGGTCACTGGTCAGCAAAACTCTGCACTGTCCTCCTACTATACAATACTGCTGGTCCCCAGTCCCCACAATAAAGCAATTAGCACACTGAGCACAGATATTTGCAGCACACTGAGCACAGTCAGATATGGAGTGTTTTTCAGGCAGAGAACGTAGATATTTGCACTTGCAGCACACTGAGCACAGATATTTGCAGCACACTGAGCACAGATATTTGCAGCACAATTTGCAACCCACTGAACATAGAAACAGAGAGGACGCCAGCCACGTCCTCTCACGATCATCTCCAATGCACGAGTGAAAAATTGCGGCGACGCGCGGCTCCTTATATAGAATCCGAATCTCGCGAGAATCCGACCGCGGGATGATGACGTTCGGCAGAGCCGGCCCTAACCAGTATGATGCCCTAGGCAAAATTTTGGCTGGTGCCCCCTAGCACCACCGCTGGTTCCGCCTCTGACCTTTCACCTTTTTCCCAGCACCACCACCCCTCATCCATAGCAGTCCTTATTTTGGTGTTTGTACCCCCTATATTTTAAATAGGAACAGTTCGCACATTCGGCGCACAGCCCAAAAAGGGGTGTGTTTTTGCTGGCAATGGGCATGACCACACAATAGTAACCCCAATTCCAATTACGCCACACAGTACTGCAATTTTATTCACATTTGATCATGCGATAGTGTCCATAATTCATATTACATCCCACAGTAGTATCACTTTACCCTATAAACGTTACTCCACATAGTAGAGCCCCTTATTCATATTACATCACACTGAATTGCTCCTTATTCACATTATACCACACCCTATTTCTCTTTATTCACATTAGACTACACAGTAGTGCCTTTTCTATACGCAATGCCACATAGTAGAGCACCTTATACACATAATGCCACACAGTAATGCCCCTTACACATATGAGACACATTATTAATGTCCTTATAAACACAATGCGCCTTACACATTATGACAACCTTTATTAATGCCCTTTTACACATAATGTCCCTTACACATATGCTGCACATTATTAATGCCCTTATACACATAATGACACACATAGTACCCCCTACACATTTGCTGCACATTATTAGTGCCCCTATACACATAATGACACACATAGAGTAGTACCCTGTCACACATATGCTGCACATTATTAATGCCCTTATACACACACATAATGACACACATAGTGCCCCTTACACATATGTTGCACATTATTAATGCATTTTTACATTTCACACATAATGCTCCTTACACATATTCCGAACACTACTGCACAACCAACCCACTCACATGTACACAGCACTCACACTGCCACTAACACTGTGACCTCTGCCTCTGCTTGGATACAGATGTGTCCTCATAAATCTTGCCTCAATGCTAACGTCGGGCACTTTTTTTTACATGAAAATGCATCTTATTTACATTGCTATGTGGCTAGGATGCACAATCAGCTTCTGCTGATTAAAATGATATGCAGCATGCCTATATACTGTGTGAGACTGGCTGTATCTGCATATGAAATGCTACACACAGAGTATAGACATGCCACATATCATTTTAAACAGCAGAAGCTGCTGATGCCCCTAGGCATATCAAATGCCCTAGGCAATTGCCTAGTTTGCCTATGCCTATGGCCGGCTCTGACGTTCGGGCGCGCTCGGGTTAACCGAGCAAGGCGGGAGGATCCGAGTCTGCCTCGGACCTGTGTAAAATGGGTGAAGTTCGGGGGGGTTCGGATCCCGAGGATCCGAACCCGCTCATCACTACTTATAACACAAATAACATCACAGAGACATCATCTCATTGCAACCATACTTTGAGAATCTCTGTTCTTTGCTGTCCAACATGTCATCTTCTGGTACAGTTCCCATATAGTAATAACTTGTCCACTCTTGGTCTATGAGGTCAACAAAATTTTAAGAAATGCCAGAAATTAGCACCCAACATCATGGATAGTACAGAGTATCAAAATCCCACTACATCCATCCATTCACCCCTCTGGTGCACAAAGGTTGAGGAGAAAGTGATTTATTCAAATAAAACCATGAATATCCAATCAATACTTTTCATTATAACTTAATTGATCAATCTTGTGTGCAAATAGGTAGTACAACTCTACTGCTTATTATGCCATGGCAGTCAGCCGAGTAGGTTTATGGGTGACTAACTGGTTAAATGGGAGCACTCATGCAAATTTACATTAAGGTGGTTATACCTTCATTGGCATAAAAACTCTCTTTTGCTAATAAAGTAATTGCAATGTTTAAAGGGAATAAGAACGACTTAACGGAACCATTCATCATATTCACTCAGCAGTGACATATTTTACATACTACAGATAAATATAAGAAATTTGCATAAAGTAATGGCAGCTCTTTCAATGATAAGGACATGGTGTGGTTTACAGAAATTGTAAAGAAATAATAAAAATGTCATACTCTTAATATTTGTTGCACAGAAGCTTTGAAAATATATATTATAGTTGAATCCGAAAATGTCACATTTTGCGCCAGTGGAAATTTTACTTTGGTGTTCCCAGAAGCTTAGAAAAGATGTGAAATTCAAAAAATGGAAATACAGGGTGTAATTGCATAGTAGGAGAATCTTATGGGGTCGGACTGGCCCACAAGGGGATAGGGAAGATCCCAGCTGCCTGAGACCCCACTACCCTTCTACCTTATGAGTCAGGTACCATACATTGTTACTCTATTAGTGGGTGAGTTACTTGGAGGAGCAGGAACATGGACTGGTGGCCAACATGGGTCCCTGCTGCTGCCTTCCCAAGTGGGTCCTTCATACGCCAGTCCAACGCTGGGCCTTCAAGGTACTGCAAAATATCCCATCCTCCCACAGTACTCAATTACCGCAGCTCTAAATCTGATTTAACTCCTCTTTTAGTTATAATACGTTTACCACTGTGTGTGTGTGTGTGTGTGTGTGTGTGTGTGTGTGTGTGTGTGTGTGAAGATCATGGTAGGAGTGCCCTCTTCTGGGGTAGATGGGCACGACCAAACACACAGAAGCCAGGAAATAGTACCCCAGTCCAGGGTTTGTATGCACTCTAGCTGTAGCTAATTTTGTTCTGCAGTACAGAAAATATAAAACATACAAATAAATCCTAGCCCATATGGGCACTAATTAAACAATACATATTCCCTCTCTGAGTGGTAGGACCTAATGCCCCTACCACAATCATAGGCATATGCACAGTACTTACAGTCAGTAAATCACACTGTCTCATAACAAGCCTGCTGCCTGTTTCCCCAGGTAGTGAGACACTGAGTGAAGCCCTGACACACCTTATATCAGCCTCTTACATGTGCAGGTACTAATTATCCTGCTTTCAGGCTGACGACCCAAAATGGGCATAATTATGGAAACCCCCCCCCCCTCTCTCTCCATCCATACCCCCATGAACCCTTAACCAGCTTTCACTACAGCCCAAAATCTAACCAAGAGGTCATTCAAACCTGATCGCACGCTGCAGTTTTTTGCAGTGTACCGATCAGGTCACTACTGCGCCAGCGTATGCACCGCAATGCACAGGCGCGTCGTACGGGTACAAAGCGGATCGTTGCTGGGCAATGGATTTAATGAAGAATCCATTCGCACAGCCGATTGCGAGAAAATTGACAGGAAGAAAGTGTTTATAGCTGTCAACTGACCGTTTTCAGGGAGTGGTTGGAAAAACGCAGGCTTGTCCAAGCTTTTGCAGGACGGGTGTCTGACGTCAATTCCGGGACCAGACAGGCTGAAGTGATCACAGCGGCTGAGTAAGTTCAGACCTACTCAGAAACTGCACAAACTATTTTTGTAGTTTCGCAGACTTGCAAAGCTAAAATACACTCCCCAGTGGGTGGCGACTATGCGTTTGAACAGCTGCAAGAAGTAGTTAGCAAGCGATCAACTCGGAATGACCCCCAAAGTTTCTTGCAAAAACAGACATTTTCCTATTATAAGTTAGATGAGGATGCATCAGCAACTCATTGCATTCATAAACTTATGGGTTCATTCAATTGCTGATTGGCAGTTGCTCAATCAATTTATTGGTCCATGTCAGGTGCATGTAAAGGAAGGGCTAATCAATGTATTGGTGCATCACAGGCGGCTGTTTTATTACCATATCCTGAACATTGACTGACTAGACGTACATGTAACTCACTTGTGTCCCTACGTTATACCTATCTGTCTGACTTTACTTGCCCCCCCACATGCTTATCTGTTACCTAATTGGCTGCTGTATAGCAAACCGAAAACAAATTCCTAGTATACGCAAGTATACCTGGCCAATAAAGCTGATTCTGATTCTGATATTTTTGCAAATGTATGTAACCAAGATCTTTGTTTCACTATTATGGATAATGTAAATCTCATTTGATGTTTCTTTGCAGTGTGCTGGGAAAACTTTTTTTTTCTTGTCTAGATTAATCCCTCCCTTACATTGATTTAGCAACTGCCCTTCTATGTACTGTAACACTGTTCTGAGTGGCAAGTATGCGTCCAGTAGTTGGAGGCTGTCAGTGGTGGCAGCTGCTCACACCACATAGTGCAGGGGGGAGCTGGTTAGCACATATACATACATACATGCAGAGATGTATGTAATAGATGTGCTGGTTGCAAGTCCTCGGGGATCGGCAGCGATGTGTCTGTCACAGCTGCTGCTGCACCCAGGACACAGCATTTGGCTTCACTGTCCTTCAAAACCCGCCACCAGACTCCTCTGAAACATAGCCAATGGGAATCTGGGGGCGGGCCTAAGAGAGTGATCCCTAATGCTGACTCTGTTATACAGAGCGCTGCCATCACAGGATAAAACAAGCCAGCATATATATTACATACATCTAAACATGTACATTTATGTCTATGTATGCTAAATGCCCCTTCCCCTCTCCCCACGCACTATGGGCTAATTCAGGTTGGATAGCAAAAAGTGGTTCAACCGGAATTTTTAAGATTGCCCCGCAGGCGCATTTGAAGCACCCGTTCTGCGCATGCGCCCGCATTTACTGCGGGTGCCCCGCAGAAAATGCAAACGCCTCTGCCAGTCAATCAAGCAGAGGCGTTCGTGGGGTGAGGGGGGGCGGCAACACTCCATTTCCAAGACGGAGCATTGCAGAAGCACGCCGTAAAAATTGGGGCATGGCGCCGTGAATGGGGGGGGCGTGGCATGGCGTGAAGGGGCGACTGCATGACTTCACACACAGCTGCTGCGATCACTAAAATGGCGGCGGGCCTCCTGAATCAGGTCCTATGTAGTCGGCGCTGCTGCCGCTGGAGGATAAGCTGATCCTTGTAGTGCCATATTGGAGGATATTGGGGTGCCTCCAGGTGAGCTCTTAATTTAAATCTTTTTGTTTGCAGTCCCAGAGAGGTAAGTCTAAAAATACACGATTGCGGCATTTGTGCGCGCGCACCACTGTAGGGGCATCATCAGCAAAGTCACTATTAAATTCTCTCTCTCACATGCCCTGAACAAGCCACATCCATATACAATGCATCTCTTACTTCTGCCCTTGACTCTGTTGCTCCGCCAACCACTATTCACCCTCGCAGATCAAAACCTCAACCCTGGCACACCAAATGCACCAGATACCTACAAAAATGCTCACGTACTGCCGAGCGACAGTGGAGGAAATCACGCTCTAAAGCGGACTTCCTCCATTTCAAATTCATGCTCTCATCCTTCAGTACTGCCCTTTCCCTTGCTAAACAATCATACTTCAAAATCCTCATTTCTACACAGTCTTCCAACCCCCGGCGCCTCTTTGCCACTGTTAACTCCCTCCTCTGCCCACCACCACCTCCTCTCCCTTCCTCATTGTCTGCTCTTGACTTTGCCACTTATTTCACATCCAAGATTGACTCCATACGTCAGGATATCACTTCCCACCAGACCAGCAACCAGCCACCACCCATCCCTTGCCACCCCTCCCCTTCCCTCTTACCAACTCTGACATCTTTCTCCCATGTATCTGGCGAGGAAGTCATGGCCCTCATCCGTTCCTCCCCCCCCACAACCTCCCCGCTCGACCCTATCCCCTCCCACCTCCTCCGTTACCTCTCCCCTTCTGCCTGTTCCCATCTTGCCCACCTTCTCAATCTCTCCCTTTCATCAGGCACTGTCCCCTCTGCCTTCAAGCATGCTCTTGTCTCCCCTATTCTTAAAAAACCTACCCTTGATCCTAACACTCTCTCCAACTATCGACCCATCTCTCTCCTCCCCTTTGCCTCCAAACTTCTTGAGCGTATTGTCTATAACCGCCTCACTGCCTTTCTTTCCTCTCACTCACTGCTTGACCCATTCCAGTCTGGTTTCCGTTCTCTCCACTCCACTGAAACTGCCCTCACAAAAGTCTGCAATGACCTCCATGCAGCCAAATCTAAGGGCCACTACTCTCTGCTTATTCTTCTTGACCTCTCTGCTGCTTTTGACACTGTGGACCATCCTCTCCTTCTGCAAATCCTTCACTCTCTTGGTCTGCGTGATACTGCCCTCTCCTGGCTGTCCTCCTACCTCTCTGATCGTTCCTTCTCTGTCTCCTCTCATGATGCTACCTCCCCCCCACTTCCACTAACTGTTGGTGTCCCCCAAGGCTCTGTTCTTGGTCCTCTCCTTTTCTCTCTCTATACGTCCTCTTTAGGTGAACTCATTAGTTCTTTCAACTTCCAATATCACCTCTATGCTGATGACACTCAAATCTACCTCTCCTCCCCTGATCTCTCCACGGCTCTCCTCACTCGTACCTCAAACTGTCTTTCTGCTATCTCTTCCTGGATGTCTCAGCGCTTTCTTAAACTCAACATGTCTAAGACTGAGCTGATCATCTTCCCACCCTCCCGCACAGCCTCACCTCCCACAATCTCATTATCCATTGATGGCACAACTATCTCCCCTAGCCCCCAAGTACGCTGTCTTGGCGTAATCCTTGACTCCTCCCTCTCCTTCAAACCACACATTCAGCACCTCTCACAAACCTGTCATTTTCATCTCAAAAACATTTCTAGAATCAGACCTTTTCTCACACAGGATGCCACTAAGATCATTATTCACTCACTGATTATTTCCAGACTGGACTACTGTAATCTCCTCTTAACTGGTCTCCCTGACAATCACCTCTCTCCACTCCAATCTATCCTCAATGCTGCTGCCCGGCTCATCTTCCTCACCAAACGCACTACGTCGACCTCCCCCCTCCTACAGGCCCTCCACTGGCTTCCCTTCCCTTTCAGAATCCAATTCAAACTTCTCACACTCACTTACAAAGCACTCACCCACTCCTCTCCCATCTACATCTCTGACCTTATCTCCCTTTACTCTCCCACCCGTCCTCTTCGCTCTGCTAATGCACGCCGTCTCTCCTGTCTTCTGATTACTTCCTCCCACTCCTATCTCCAAGATTTTTCACGTGCTGCTCCATTTCTCTGGAATTCTTTACCTCTCCCCCTCAGACTCTCCACCTCTCTACAAAACTTCAAACGGGCTCTTAAGACCCATTTCTTTACCAAACCTAGCCAAATCTCAACATAACCCTCTGTTCCACGCTCTCTATGTACCCCATCTGTGTCATCCCTGTCTGTCTACCCCTCCCCTTAGAATGTAAGCTCTCACGAGTAGGGCCCTCTTCCCTCATGTGCTTATACTTTTCTTACTTTAATAATCCTCAACTGCCCAGATCCCACAGTTTTTTGACCACCTGGAACTTATCTCTATGTATACTGGTGTAGTTATGCTTAGTTGCCCTGTACTTGTCCTATATTGTATTCAACTGTAAGTCACTGTTTTCCTATTTTTTATGTGCATTTGTACTCTGTAATCGGGCGCTGCGGAACCCTTGTGGCGCCATATAAATAAAGGATAATAATAATAATAATAATAAATAGACATTTTGAACAGATATTTTATGATACTTTCAATAACAGAAGTAAAAATGTACTTTCTTCCATGCCAGCCAGTAACCAGTACAGAAGCAATGGGTATTAATCACTATACTGGTATAGAAGGATAAGAGTATAGTATGGTATGCCGGCGGCCGGGCTCCCGGCGACCAGCATACCGACAGCGTGGCAAGCGCAAATGAGCCCCTTGTGGGCTTGCTGCGCTCGCCATGCTGCGGGCACGGTGGCGCATCTATTCTCCCTCCAGGGGGGTCGTGGACCCCCAAGAGGGAGAAAAAGTGTCGGTATGCCGGCTGTCGGGATTCCGGCGCCGGTATACTTTGCGCCAGTATCCCGACATCCGGCAACCTGAAGACCACCCGAAGGACAATATAGGCATCCTGTACAATGTAAAAAACAAAAAAAGTGTGTGTGTGTGTATGTGTATATATATATATATATATATATATATAAACCAAAAAGTGTATCTCTGTGGTTTCTATTTAATATTGGTCTCTTTCGACAGGGGATCATCTCTGTGTAGAAGCTTGCCCATCGATAAAGGTGTAGCTATTTTACATCAAAAAGAACAGGAGTTCTAATTTTAGAGCGCGTTAAGGGTTTGTTTAGTTCTATCTATATACAGGGGCGCAGGGCCGGTTCCGGGGCTTCTGGCGCCCCGGGCGGCATTAGGAGGCGTGGCTTCATACAGGGGCGTGGTCATTTACGCCCCCTGTACAGACTGAAATGATGTGCGGTGCGCGATGACGTCATCGCGCACCGCACAGTAAAGGACCTCTCCACGAAGGGAAACCAGACGCGTACGCGTCTAGTTTCCCTTCCCAGCGGCAGCGGGCAGCGGGGGGCACACAGCAGCAGCGGATCTTGCCCTGGTGCGGCACCCTCCGGATGGCGCCCTACGCCCTCCAGAAGGCCGCGCCCCGGGCAAAAGTCCTGCTTGCCCGTGGCAAGATCCGCTACTGCAGGGGCGTCAGAATGGGGGGGGGGGCAAGGGGGCAGCTTGACCCCCCCCAAATATGACAGAGGCGCAGGCAGAGCCGGCGCTGCTCGCTCAGCAAGGGTATACAAAGCAGGGAGGCGCTCTCCCCGCTTTGCTACCCTGCTGCTGCCGCTGCATCTGTCAAACTGGATGACAGGTAGCGGCGGAGCTGGCAGCGTGTAGCACCGGTCTCTCCCTCCCATCCACCTACCCACACAGCCCCGCCTAGTGTGCGGCCTCCCCTCAGCACACACACAGCTACACGCTGCTGCCGAGCCATTTTGGGGGGGTGGCCTAATCGCTGGAGGCGTGGCCTAATCGCGGGGAGGAAAAAGTTGGGGAAATCTGCAGTGCCTGGTCCTTTACTGAGTCCCCAGCCCTGGCTCAGCTCCTCAGCCAGGGTCAATTCGAGGGGGGAGGGGATTGTGGTCAGTGTGTTCACCCCCCCCCCCTCCACCTGTACAAGAACAGGCAGAGGCTGGGCAGTAACAGCAGCCTCTCTGCCTCACTGCAGCACAGCACACTGCAGCATGTGCTGTGCTGCCAACATGAGAGCTTATGCTGCCGCCCAGTAAGGAGGGAGTGCGGTGCACCAGGGCCCCCGGCGGACCCCTCCATCAGTCCCAGGCCCAGGTAATTGGTACCCGCTAACCCCCCCCCCCCCCTCCCTCTGCATCACTGACGACATCCTACGGAGCCGCTGCTGCTAGAGTGACGGTGCCTGCGAGAAACCGGAGGCGGAGAAGGGAGAGGAGGAGCAGCGCCCGAGACGGGACCTTCTGCAGGTACTGGGGCCGCACTGTGGAGGGAATGAGGGCTGTACCTGGCATAGGGGGTTATTCAGAGATGAAAGCAGATTGCTGCATATGCAACCAGATCTGCAGTCATCCCTGCACATGCTGAGGGCCGCCCAGCACAGGGCAAAGCCGCCGAGCATGTGTAAGGCTGCCTCCCGATGCATCCGCAAATAGATTGCGGACACATCTGATCTAAGGTTGTGTTGGCTGGCTGCGCTGTCAGGCGGTCAGCAGACATTTTTTTTTCAGAACGTCTGTGTGTGACATCATGCAACCGCCCCAAAAATGGTCCCGGCCTGCCCCCGTTTTTCCGGCACCACCCTGCCTTAACCCCGCTACGTTGTCACCTGTCAATCACATTGTGGTCGTATCCATCGGAGAAGCGACCACAATGTGTATGGCCTCACGCCCACTGTGCATGCGCAGTTTGCTGCCACCGGCAAACTGCGCTGCAGGCCTCTATTGCGGCGGGGTCTGAATGACCCCCATAATGTGTATAATGGGCTGTACCTGGCATAATGTGTATAATGGGCTCTACCTGGATAACGTGTATAAGGGGCTCTACCTGGCATAACATGTATAGGGTACTCTACTGTGGCGTAACATGTATAAGAGGCTTATACTCTGGCATAACTTGTATAAGAGGCTTTACTCTGGCTCTCCTGTGTGGCGTAATGTGTATAGGGGTGCTACTGTGTGGTGTAATGTGACTAACGGACACTACTGTACAGGGTAATGTGAATTGGTACTATTCTTTGGCCCTATATTTCCCTGTTTTCAGCATGGCGGGTACCAAAGAAAACTTTCGGCCTGAGCTCCTCAAGGTCTAGAACTGGCCCTGTCATCGATTTTTAAACTATCTTTTTCTGTTCAAATGTAAGATGCCACCAATTCAATACAGAGGAGGTGGCGCTGAAAAACATACCTTTGCTCAGGGCACCATGGCACCTAGCTACACCTCTGATAAGGGGCACTACTGTGGGCATTGTGTATAAGGAATAGTACTGTGTGCCGTAACGTGTATAAGGGGCACTACTGTGTGACGTAATGTGAATAATGGGCACTATTTTGTGGCGTAATTTAAATCAGGGGCACTACGTTTGGGGTAATGCGAATAAGATTGTAATACTGTGTGGCATAATTTGAATTGTGGGTACCATAGTGGTCAGTCCCCTTCCTTGTGTGAGCACACCCCTTTTTGGAGTGCGGGCTGTCCCTTTTTTATGGATGGGAAGGCGCAAATTTATAATTTGCAGGGGGACGCCAAACACTCTAGCACCGGCCCTGTCTGTGGGCGGCATCTCCTTTAAAAACAGCCTGCCACCGCAGGGTGCTGTGTCCTCCTATCTTCGTTCATTGTGTCCTAGCCGCCGCCGGCTGTCTCTCCTTCACAGTTGCATTACTGGGAGGAGGCGTGGCTATGGTCCCGGGATGTCCCAGCCTGGCCACACCTCCTCCCAGTAATGCGTCTGTGAAGGAGAGACACAACGAAGATAGGAGGACACAGCACCCTGCGGTAGCAAGCTGCTTTTAAAGGAGATGCCGCCCGCGTGGACCTGCAGATAAGTGCTCATCGGCACCATGGGGGCGCCAAAATATTTCTTTTTCTACGCCCCCCCCCAACCTAAAAACATTCCAGCGCCCCTGTCTATATATATATATATATATATATATATATATATATATATATTTATATATATATATATATATATATATATATATATATAATGTAATACAAAAATAGACAAATCAGCTCATGCTGCTAGGTGAATAGGGCACAGAACTGAAGATGAAGGTTACAATATTCAGGGGTATATGATAAGTCACATATTACACCACACATCTCAACCACAAGTACTCAGTACTATAGAATCATTTTACATACTATATTCTTACGTTTCAATCCCTGACCTGAAGTATTTATTCATTTACCGTACGCTGTATTTATTTGCCTAGATATGCTCATATTTTAAAAACATTTTTATAGACATTGCTAATTTAGATTGTAAGCTCTTCAGACCAAGAGACAATATCACAACATTTCAGGTCACAATACAAGAATAAACAGGCAAATGAAATGTAGAAATCTGCATGGATCCTCAATGACGTGGATAATCAGTGTTACAGCATATTGAATGAGGTCTAATGAGTACTAATATGTTTAAGTGCCATTTAATTCAATATAACGATGCTTGCAAGAAGATTACTGCTGCGGCAGGACAGTGTACAGGTGTTCTGGAAAATGAAACCAATATTATAACATCTGGTTAACGATTAACCTGATATTTGTGTAATAGTTGTCCGCTGTGCAGTAGTGGAATGTTCTAGTGTATTTGTTTCGCTATTAATAAAATAGAACTCATTGCTTTAGCGCAAGAGAAGGACTGGGAGCGAACGCCTATTTCCTTGGGACCAGTGAATCATTTTTTAATTGATCCTGTGATTACATGTTATTGGATAAATAAAATAGGTGATTGTTCAGCACATCGTCGCCCTTTTGTTGAATGTGTACGTCAATAGACAATTCATAAAGATGATACTAACTATCATCAGAGGAGTGATAGAGTCTTTATTGATAAATAAATCTCAGACCGACAGAGCTAATGGCAGTTAGCTGGCCAAGCATGACATTAGTGGGGAAGAGCTGGGAACAGCCTTGCAGGCATGTTAGCTCAGGGAGATGAGATAACCATATGGATTGAGATTAATTTCTAAACTTACAAGGTCAAAGTTAAACTGAAGAACTTTTAAACTGAAAACATAAGACATAGGGCCGGATTCATGTTTCTATGGAATCGCTGTGCAATTCCATCTAATTAAGGAGGGAATGTACTAAGCAGTGAAAAGAGTGGAGAAGTAAACCAGTGGAGAAGTTGCCCTGGGCAACCAATTAGCATTGAAGTACCATTTATAATTTGCATACTATAAAATTATACAAAGCAGCTGATTGGTTGCCCTGGGCAACCAATCAGCATTGAAGTCATATTTATAATTTACATACTATAAAATTATACGGAGCAGCTGATTAATTCTGCACTGGCTCACTGCTGTGCTGTTTTCACTGCTTAATACATCTCCCCCTTAATTTCTAATGCAGCAGGAAGCATCTGTAGGAGATAGACGCCTCCTGTTTGCAATAGCGAGGATCCAAGTGCTGCGTCTTAGGACGCAGTCTCGGATCTCCACCATTTGCGATTGACGATGTTATTAGGCACCGTTCATCCTGCGTAAGCTGGAGCTTACTCAGAGTGGCCGCCGGATCCGGACACGCGGGTCTGGGAAGTCTGCGTCCGACGATGTACACACTGGACCCATCATGCCTTCAAAAACGCACAGCAGCGATCAGGTCTCAATTACCCCCTCAGACCTGGTCTCTGCGACGGCAGGGATCGCAGGCTGAAGCCCTATGTTGTATGTGCACGAGCAGCGGCCGCACTGCGCATGCAAAAGCATCTCACTGGTGCGATCGCCTCTGCCTGATTGACAGGCAAAGGTGGTCGCGGGGCGGTTGGGGGGTGGCCGCGGGTGTGTCGACGGCATTGGGGGGCGCGGTCAGGACAATGCAGGCGTGTCCGGACCATTGCTGGGGCGGGCCACGGCGGCTGTGTGACGTCACACGCAGCCACTGCGACCCAAAACATGGCAGGTAGCCGTCTGCCTCCGCAGCTAGGCTGTGTAGGCAGGGAGCTAGTCACCAGCTGCAAAAGCATTGCCACCGCGCACCTCTGTGGGAGGGGGTATGGCTTGGCATGCGGGGCGGACTAGCCCTGTGCTGGGCATCCCACCGCATGTCAGAAATTGTGATTGTAGATGTGCTATTTTTAGCTCTGAATCACCTCCCATAATTGCAATGCAGACGTTGTTTGACTGACAGAAAGCCAGCGTTTCTGGGTGGAAACCTGCCGTTTTCTGGGTGTGTCTAAAAAAAGTGCAGGCGTGCCCAGGCATTTTTAAGGAGGGCATCTGAAGTCAGCAATGACCATTTCCAGTCTCCTGTGTCGCAAGAATTGTGGATGACCTTGCCTGGCGCAGATAGGAAACATCTTCGATGTTTCAGTAATTGCGTATGGTCTTGCAATCAGCACGCATACTGTAATGCAGTCACAATTTCTGCAATGGGAGTTTTTTCTGTATTTCGCGGCGGCAACTATTTGATCGCAGTAACTGCTTTTTTAGCAGAAACTACAATCCTTACTGAATAAGGTCCATAAAGGCAGCGAGCAATATAACAAGCAATGAGGAAGGCTAGTCAGATGCTTGGTTAATCAGCAGCAGAAAGAGAGGCGTAATAATGCCACTGTATAGGTCATTGGTACGGCCTCATCAGTAATACTGTGTCCAGTTCTATAGGCTATATCTCCAGAAGGATAATTAATTATACATTAGAGACTGTACAAAGAAGCGCAAATAAAACTTACACGGAAAGACTAAAAGATCTTAATATTAGAGATGTGCTGCAGGCACTTTTTTCGTGTTTTGTGTTTTGGTTTTGGTTCTAATTAGAGATGAGCGCCTGAAATTTTTCGGGTTTTGTGTTTTGGTTTTGGGTTCGGTTCCGCGGCCGTGTTTTGGGTTCGAACGCGTTTTGGCAAAACCTCACCGAATTATTTTTGTCGGATTCGGGTGTGTTTTGGATTCGGGTGTTTTTTTCCAAAAACACTAAAAAACAGCTTAAATCATAGAATTTGGGGGTCATTTTGATCCCAAAGTATTATTAACCTCAAAAACCATAATTTACACTCATTTTCAGTCTATTCTGAATACCTCACACCTCACAATATTATTTTTAGTCCTAAAATTTGCACCGAGGTCGCTGTGTGAGTAAGATAAGCGACCCTAGTGGCCGACACAAACACCGGGCCCATCTAGGAGTGGCACTGCAGTGTCACGCAGGATGTCCCTTCCAAAAAACCCTCCCCAAACAGCACATGACGCAAAGAAAAAAAGAGGCGCAATGAGGTAGCTGTGTGAGTAAGATTAGCGACCCTAGTGGCCGACACAAACACCGGGCCCATCTAGGAGTGGCACTGCAGTGTCACGCAGGATGGCCCTTCCAAAAAACCCTCCCCAAACAGCACATGACGCAAAGAAAAAAAGAGGCGCAATGAGGTAGCTGACTGTGTGAGTAAGATTAGCGACCCTAGTGGCCGACACAAACACCGGGCCCATCTAGGAGTGGCACTGCAGTGTCACGCAGGATGGCCCTTCCAAAAAACCCTCCCCAAACAGCACATGACGCAAAGAAAAAAAGAGGCGCAATGAGGTAGCTGACTGTGTGAGTAAGATTAGCGACCCTAGTGGCCGACACAAACACCGGGCCCATCTAGGAGTGGCACTGCAGTGTCACGCAGGATGTCCCTTCCAAAAAACCCTCCCCAAACAGCACATGACGCAAAGAAAAAAAGAGGCGCAATGAGGTAGCTGTGTGAGTAAGATTAGCGACCCTAGTGGCCGACACAAACACCGGGCCCATCTAGGAGTGGCACTGCAGTGTCACGCAGGATGTCCCTTCCAAAAAACCCTCCCCAAACAGCACATGACGCAAAGAAAAAAAGAGGCGCAATGAGGTAGCTGTGTGAGTAAGATTAGCGACCCTAGTGGCCGACACAAACACCGGGCACATCTAGGAGTGGCACTGCAGTGTCACGCAGGATGTCCCTTCCAAAAAACCATCCCCAAACAGCACATGACGCAAAGAAAAAAAGAGGCGCAATGAGGTAGCTGTGTGAGTAAGATTAGCGACCCTAGTGGCCGACACAAACACCGGGCCCATCTAGGAGTGGCACTGCAGTGTCACGCAGGATGTCCCTTCCAAAAAACCCTCCCCAAACAGCACATGACGCAAAGAAAAAAAGAGGCGCAATGAGGTAGCTGTGTGAGTAAGATTAGCGACCCTAGTGGCCGACACAAACACCGGGCCCATCTAGGAGTGGCACTGCAGTGTCACGCAGGATGTCCCTTCCAAAAAACCCTCCCCAAACAGCACATGACGCAAAGAAAAAAAGAGGCGCAATGAGGTAGCTGACTGTGTGAGTAAGATTAGCGACCCTAGTGGCCGACACAAACACCGGGCCCATCTAGGAGTGGCACTGCAGTGTCACGCAGGATGTCCCTTCCAAAAAACCCTCCCCAATCAGCACATGATGCAAAGAAAAAGAAAAGAAAAAAGAGGTGCAAGATGGAATTGTCCTTGGGCCCTCCCACCCACCCTTATGTTGTATAAACAAAACAGGACATGCACACTTTAACCAACCCATCATTTCAGTGACAGGGTCTGCCACACGACTGTGACTGATATGACGGGTTGGTTTGGACCCCCCCAAAAAAAGAAGCAATTAATCTCTCCTTGCACAAACTGGCTCTACAGAGGCAAGATGTCCACCTCATCTTCACCCTCCGATATATCACCGTGTACATCCCCCTCCTCACAGATTATCAATTCGTCCCCACTGGAATCCACCATCTCAGCTCCCTGTGTACTTTGTGGAGGCAATTGCTGCTGGTCAATGTCTCCGCGGAGGAATTGATTATAATTCATTTTAATGAACATCATCTTCTCCACATTTTCTGGATGTAACCTCGTACGCCGATTGCTGACAAGGTGAGCGGCGGCACTAAACACTCTTTCGGAGTACACACTTGTGGGAGGGCAACTTAGGTAGAATAAAGCCAGTTTGTGCAAGGGCCTCCAAATTGCCTCTTTTTCCTGCCAGTATAAGTACGGACTGTGTGACGTGCCTACTTGGATGCGGTCACTCATATAATCCTCCACCATTCTATCAATGTTGAGAGAATCATATGCAGTGACAGTAGACGACATGTCCGTAATCGTTGTCAGGTCCTTCAGTCCGGACCAGATGTCAGCATCAGCAGTCGCTCCAGACTGCCCTGCATCACCGCCAGCGGGTGGGCTCGGAATTCTGAGCCTTTTCCTCGCACCCCCAGTTGCGGGAGAATGTGAAGGAGGAGATGTTGACAGGTCGCGTTCCGCTTGACTTGACAATTTTGTCACCAGCAGGTCTTTCAACCCCAGCAGACCTGTGTCTGCCGGAAAGAGAGATCCAAGGTAGGCTTTAAATCTAGGATCGAGCACGGTGGCCAAAATGTAGTGCTCTGATTTCAACAGATTGACCACCCGTGAATCCTTGTTAAGCGAATTAAGGGCTGCATCCACAAGTCCCACATGCCTAGCGGAATCGCTCCCTTTTAGCTCCTTCTTCAATGCCTCCAGCTTCTTCTGCAAAAGCCTGATGAGGGGAATGACCTGACTCAGGCTGGCAGTGTCTGAACTGACTTCACGTGTGGCAAGTTCAAAGGGCATCAGAACCTTGCACAACGTTGAAATCATTCTCCACTGCACTTGAGACAGGTGCATTCCATCTCCTATATCGTGCTCAATTGTATAGGCTTGAATGGCCTTTTGCTGCTCCTCCAACCTCTGAAGCATATAGAGGGTTGAATTCCACCTCGTTACCACTTCTTGCTTCAGATGATGGCAGGGCAGGTTCAGTAGTTTTTGGTGGTGCTCCAGTCTTCTGTACGTGGTGCCTGTACGCCGAAAGTGTCCCGCAATTTTTCTGGCCACCGACAGCATCTCTTGCACGCCCCTGTCGTTTTTTAAAAAATTCTGCACCACCAAATTCAAGGTATGTGCAAAACATGGGACGTGCTGGAATTTGCCCATATTTAATGCACACACAATATTGCTGGCGTTGTCCGATGCCACAAATCCACAGGAGAGTCCAATTGGGGTAAGCCATTCCGCGATGATCTTCCTCAGTTGCCGTAAGAGGTTTTCAGCTGTGTGCGTATTCTGGAAAGCGGTGATACAAAGCGTAGCCTGCCTAGGAAAGAGTTGGCGTTTGCGAGATGCTGCTACTGGTGCCGCCGCTGCTGTTCTTGCGGCGGGAGTCCATACATCTACCCAGTGGGCTGTCACAGTCATATAGTCCTGACCCTGCCCTGCTCCACTTGTCCACATGTCCGTGGTTAAGTGGACATTGGGTACAACTGCATTTTTTAGGAGACTGGTGAGTCTTTTTCTGACGTCCGTGTACATTCTCGGTATCGCCTGCCTAGAGAAGTGGAACCTAGATGGTATTTGGTAACGGGGGCACACTGCCTCAATAAATTGTCTAGTTCCCTGTGAACTAACGGCGGATACCGGACGCACGTCTAACACCAACATAGTTGTCAAGGACTCAGTTATCCGCTTTGCAGTAGGATGACTGCTGTGATATTTCATCTTCCTCGCAAAGGACTGTTGAACAGTCAATTGCTTACTGGAAGTAGTACAAGTGGGCTTACGACTTCCCCTCTGGGATGACCATCGACTCCCAGCGGCAACAACAGCAGCGCCAGCAGCAGTAGGCGTTACACGCAAGGATGCATCGGAGGAATCCCAGGCAGGAGAGGACTCGTCAGACTTGCCAGTGACATGGCCTGCAGGACTATTGGCATTCCTCGGGAAGGAGGAAATTGACACTGAGGGAGTTGGTGGGGTGGTTTGCGTGAGCTTGGTTACAAGAGGAAGGGATTTACTGGTCAGTGGACTGCTTCCGCTGTCACCCAAAGTTTTTGAACTTGTCACTGACTTATTATGAATGCGCTGCAGGTGACGTATAAGGGAGGATGTTCCGAGGTGGTTAACGTCCTTACCCCTACTTATTACAGCTTGACAAAGGGAACACACGGCTTGACACCTGTTGTCCGCATTTCTGGTGAAATACCTCCACACCGAAGAGCTGATTTTTTTGGTATTTTCACCTGGCATGTCAACGGCCATATTCCTCCCACGGACAACAGGTGTCTCCCCGGGTGCCTGACTTAAACAAACCACCTCACCATCAGAATCCTCCTGGTCAATTTCCTCCCCAGCGCCAGCAACACCCATATCCTCCTCATCCTGGTGTACTTCAACACTGACATCTTCAATCTGACTATCAGGAACTGGACTGCGGGTGCTCCTTCCAGCACTTGCAGGGGGCGTGCAAATGGTGGAAGGCGCATGCTCTTCACGTCCAGTGTTGGGAAGGTCAGGCATCGCAACCGACACAATTGGACTCTCCTTGTGGATTTGGGATTTCAAAGAACGCACAGTTCTTTGCGGTGCTTTTGCCAGCTTGAGTCTTTTCAGTTTTCTAGCGAGAGGCTGAGTGCTTCCATCCTCATGTGAAGCTGAACCACTAGCCATGAACATAGGCCAGGGCCTCAGCCGTTCCTTGCCACTCCGTGTGGTAAATGGCATATTGGCAAGTTTACGCTTCTCCTCCGACAATTTTATTTTAGGTTTTGGAGTCCTTTTTTTACTGATATTTGGTGTTTTGGTTTTGACATGCTCTGTACTATGCCATTGGGCATCGGCCTTGGCAGACGACGTTGCTGGCATTTCATCGTCTCGGCCATGACTAGTGGCAGCAGCTTCAGCACGAGGTGGAAGTGGATCTTGATCTTTCCCTAATTTTGGAACCTCAACATTTTTGTTCTCCATATTTTAATAGGCACAACTAAAAGGCACCTCAGGTAAACAATGGAGATGGATGGATTGGATACTAGTATACAATTATGGACGGGCTGCCGAGTGCCGACACAGAGGTAGCCACAGCCGTGAACTACCGCACTGTACTGTGTCTGCTGCTAATATATAGACTGGTTGATAAAGAGATAGTATACTCGTAACTAGTATGTATGTATAAAGAAAGAAAAAAAAACCACGGTTAGGTGGTATATACAATTATGGACGGGCTGCCGAGTGCCGACACAGAGGTAGCCACAGCCGTGAACTACCGCACTGTACTGTGTCTGCTGCTAATATATAGACTGGTTGATAAAGAGATAGTATACTCGTAACTAGTATGTATGTATAAAGAAAGAAAAAAAAACCACGGTTAGGTGGTATATACAATTATGGACGGGCTGCCGAGTGCCGACACAGAGGTAGCCACAGCCGTGAACTACCGCACTGTACTGTGTCTGCTGCTAATATATAGACTGGTTGATAAAGAGATAGTATACTCGTAACTAGTATGTATGTATAAAGAAAGAAAAAAAAACCACGGTTAGGTGGTATATACAATTATGGACGGGCTGCCGAGTGCCGACACAGAGGTAGCCACAGCCGTGAACTACCGCACTGTACTGTGTCTGCTGCTAATATATAGACTGGTTGATAAAGAGATAGTATACTCGTAACTAGTATGTATGTATAAAGAAAGAAAAAAAAACCACGGTTAGGTGGTATATACAATTATGGACGGGCTGCCGAGTGCCGACACAGAGGTAGCCACAGCCGTGAACTACCGCACTGTACTGTGTCTGCTGCTAATATATAGACTGGTTGATAAAGAGATAGTATACTCGTAACTAGTATGTATGTATAAAGAAAGAAAAAAAAACCACGGTTAGGTGGTATATACAATTATGGACGGGCTGCCGAGTGCCGACACAGAGGTAGCCACAGCCGTGAACTACCGCACTGTACTGTGTCTGCTGCTAATATATAGACTGGTTGATAAAGAGATAGTATACTCGTAACTAGTATGTATGTATAAAGAAAGAAAAAAAAACCACGGTTAGGTGGTATATACAATTATGGACGGGCTGCCGAGTGCCGACACAGAGGTAGCCACAGCCGTGAACTACCGCACTGTACTGTGTCTGCTGCTAATATATAGACTGGTTGATAAAGAGATAGTATACTCGTAACTAGTATGTATGTATAAAGAAAGAAAAAAAAACCACGGTTAGGTGGTATATACAATTATGGACGGGCTGCCGAGTGCCGACACAGAGGTAGCCACAGCCGTGAACTACCGCACTGTACTGTGTCTGCTGCTAATATATAGACTGGTTGATAAAGAGATAGTATACTCGTAACTAGTATGTATGTATAAAGAAAGAATAAAAAAACCACGGTTAGGTGGTATATACAATTATGGACGGGCTGCCGAGTGCCGACACAGAGGTAGCCACAGCCGTGAACTACCGCACTGTACTGTGTCTGCTGCTAATATATAGACTGATTGATAAAGAGATAGTATACTCGTAACTAGTATGTATGTATAAAGAAAGAAAAAAAACCACGGTTAGGTCACTGGTATATACAATTATGGACGGGCTGCCGAGTGCCGACACAGAGGTAGCCACAGCCGTGAACTACCGCACTGTACTGTGTCTGCTGCTAATATAGACTGGTTGATAAAGAGATAGTATACTACTAATATTATATACTGGTGGTCAGGTCACTGGTCACTAGTCACACTGGCAGTGGCACTCCTGCAGCAAAAGTGTGCACTGTTTAATTTTAATATAATATTATGTACTCCTGGCTCCTGCTATAACCTATAACTGGCACTGCAGTAGTGCTCCCCAGTCTCCCCCACAATTATAAGCTGTGTGAGCTGAGCAGTCAGACAGATATATAATATATATAGATGATGCAGCACACTGGCCTGAGCCTGAGCAGTGCACACAGATATGGTATGTATGTGACTGAGTCACTGTGTGCTGTGTATCGCTTTTTTCAGGCAGAGAACGGATTATAAATAAAAGTGGTGGTCACTGGTCACTATCAGCAAAACTCTGCACTGTACACTACTGAGTACTCCTAATGCTCCCCAAAATTAGTAAATCAAGTGTCTAAACGGAGAGGACGCCAGCCACGTCCTCTCCCTATCAATCTCAATGCACGTGTGAAAATGGCGGCGACGCGCGGCTCCTTATATAGAATCCGAGTCTCGCGATAGAATCCGAGCCTCGCGAGAATCCGACAGCGTCATGATGACGTTCGGGCGCGCTCGGGTTAACCGAGCAAGGCGGGAAGATCCGAGTCGCTCGGACCCGTGAAAAAAAACATGAAGTTCTGGCGGGTTCGGATTCAGAGAAACCGAACCCGCTCATCTCTAGTTCTAATTACAGTTTCGTGTTAGAAAACGATTTGACAATATAGGAAAGGAGTGGGTTAAACCCCACAGGCTGGGGGCAGGCCTGTTTTGAGGCTTTAGGGGTGGAATTTATAGGGTCCTAAAGGAATAAAGGATAGGGGTGGGTTAGTGGTATGATTAGTCTGGTGAGGGGGCTGGGTCAGCCTCTTTTGTTTCAATCTTCCCGCCCTCCCTCCCTAATGGGCGGTGGTTTGTTGTGTGGTTTTTCGTTGACTATTGTTTTGTTTTTGTTTTTTGGGGATAAGGTTTTCAGCCAGCGGAACTTTTTCTTGGTGGGAAAGAACGGCAAGTTACCTGTTGTTGGGTTAGGAAATTGATTGGAGTTAGATTGGTGGTTGATTTTTAGGTGTGCTCGCCTTCGTTGACTGGTATACATCTGCTAGACCACCTTTACGGGGGCAGCCTCACCAACTTTACGGGTGGGTAGTCAAGAAGAAGGTTGAGTGGATACCTTTTGTGTTTTAGATGGTTTGCTTCAGTTATATTGTAGGATTTGGTCGGGGGTTAGGGTTGTTTTAGCCGTTCTTTCGTGTCACCATACTTTGAATTTTTTTGATTTATGCAGTCTTTACATTACATTAGCTCATTTAAATAAATAACTGACAATTTTCTGCCAAATTCATGTCTCCGTGTCTTTATTTAATATTTAAAGTATTTACGTTGTTGGTGTTATATTTGAAAAACACAGGGCAATCCTCAGCCGATAGGGGGTTTATTGGTTTTGGCTTGGTTTTGCCAAAACCACCCTTTCGTGTTTTTGTTTGGATCTGGATGATTTTTGAAAAAAACATAAAAACAGCTAAAATCACAGAATTTGGGGGTAATTTCACTCCTTCGGTATTATTCACCTCAATAACAATCATTTCCACTCATTTCCAGTCTATTCTGAACACCTCACAATATTGTTTTTAGGCCAAAAGGTTGCACCAAGGTTGCTGGATGACTAAGCTAAGCGACACAAGTGGACAACACAAACACCTGGCCCATCTAGGAGTGGCATTGCAGTGGCAGACAGGAGGGCAGATATAAAAAAAAGGCCCCAAACAGCACATCATGCAAAGAAGAAAAAGAATTGCAATGAGGTAGTTGCAGAGGCGGAACTAGCGCCAGTGCAAGCAGTGCCTTGCACTGGGGCCCGCAACTGTCAAGGGGCCCGCAGCCAGAACGGCATGTAATGAGTCAAACTGACTCATTACATGCCGCCTGGCTGCCGCTGTGTTCCGCCGCCGAGGAGATGATGCGCGCACCGGCTACAGGGGGGGAGGAGGAGGAGGGGGGATGGAGGAGGGAGCCTCAGCAGTGCTGTGTCATTGGTAGAAGCTCTGCTGCTGCTGGCCCTCTCCTTTACCATAGGCTGCCCTCCGCAGCTGTGAATGCTGGGATGCGCATCGCATCCCAGCATTCACAGCGGCGGAGGGCAGCCTATGGTAAAGGAGAGGTCCAGCAGCAGCAGCGCTTCTACCAATGACATAGCGCTGCTGCGGCTCCCTCCTCTACCCCTCCTCCTCCTTCTTCTCCCCTGCCAGAACAGAAGCTGCACGAGGAGCCTGAGCCAGCGGAAACGGTAAGTATACCTATTCTATCTATCTATCTATCTATCTATCTATCCTGTTTGCCGTAATGTGAAAAACATGGGACACTGTCTGCCGTAATGTATAATAAATGGGACGCTCTCTGCCGTAATATGCAAAAAATGGGACGCTGTCTGCCGTCATGTGTAATAAATGGGACGCTGTCTGCCGTAATGTGCAAAACATGGGACGCTGTCTGCCGTAATGTATAATAAATGGGACGCTGTCTGCCGTAACATGCAAAAAATGGGACGCTGTCTGCCGTAATGTGTAATAAATGGGACGCTGTCTGCCGTAATCTGTAAAAAGGGGACGCTGTCTGCCGTAATGTGTAAAAAAGGGACGCTGTCTGCCGTAATGTGTAAAAAAGGGGACGCTGTCTGTCGTAATGTGTAAAAAGGGCACACTGTCTGTCGTAATGTGTAAAAAGGGGACACTGTCTGCCGTAATGTGTAAAAAGGGGGACGCTGTCTGCCGTAATGTGTAAAAAAGGGGAAGCTGTCCGCCATAATGTGTAAAAGGGTCTCTACCTGGTGTAGTGGTACTACCGTGCAGCGTAATTTGAATAATGGAGACTACTGTGCACCGTTATATGAATTGGTATTATTTTGTGGCCACACCCCTTCCCCATGAAGCCACGCCCCTATTTTTTGCGCGAGCCTGCGGCGCGCACTGCCCCTGTTTTACATAGAGGGGCGGGGCTCTGATGCCATTTCTTGCACACAGCACTAAAATGACTAAGTACGGCACTGTTGCTAGGTATTCATTTCTCTGGCCCTGAGCAGGTCCCCCTCACCAGATCCTCTCCAGGGGTGAGGCGGTGGACTTAGATAGGGTGGGGGGCCCAAAGCATTTTGTCGCACATGGGCCCACCGCTCGCTAGTTCCGCCACTGGGTAGTTGTATGACTAAGCCAAGCGACATAAACAATTGGCCCATCTAGGTGTGGCACTGCAGTGGCAGACAGGAGGGCAGATATAAAAAAAAGGCCCCAAACAGCACATCATGCAAAGAAGAAAAAGAATTGCACTGAGGTAGTTGTATGACTAAGCCAAGCGACATAAACAATTGGCCCATCTAGGCGTGGCACTGCAGTGGCAGATAGAAGGACAGATATGCAAAAAAAAAAGGCCCCAAACAGCACATCATGCAAAGATGTAGAAGAGATGCAATGAGGTAGCTGTATGACTAAGCCAAGCAACACAAACAATTGGCCCATCTAGGAGTGGCACTGAGGGCAGAGATCAAAAAAAGGCCCCTAACAGCACATGATGCAAAGAAGAAAAAAAGGTGCACCGAGGTTGCTGTATGACTGAGCTAAGCGACACAACCACCTGGCCCATCTAGTAGTGTCACGCAGTGGCTGAATGTCAAGAGTGGGACGCAATTGTTTGGTCCACCGACAGCATCTCCAGCACGCTCCAGTCATTTTTAAAAAAAAATCTGCAATTGGTGGATTTATACGGCAGTACCCCAGGACTAATACAGCAGTACCCCTGGACTCATATGGCAGTGTCAGACAGGATGGCACTTTTCAAAAACTAGGCCCCAAACAGCACCTCATGCAAAGATGTCGAAGAGGTGCAATGAGGTAGCTGTATGACTAAGCCAAGCGACACAAACAATTCCAACTGAAATTATCCGTCCAAATCACTGGGATTATACGTCCAACTCACTGGAATTAATTGGCAAAATCACTGGAATTATACGTCCAAATCACTGGAATTAATTGGCAAGATCACTGTACTTATACGTCCAAATCACTGGAATTAATTGTCAAGATCACTGTAATTAATAATTATACATCCAAATCACTGGAATTAATTGGCAAAATCACTGGAATTATACGTCCAAATCACTGGAATTAATTAGCAAAATCACTGTAATTAATAATTATACATCTAAATCACTGGAATTAATTGGCAAAATCACTGTAATTAATAATTATACGTCCAAATCACTGGAATTAAATGGCAAAATCTCGGTATCGCCTGTCTAGTGAAGTGGAATCTAGATGGGATTTGGTACCGGGGACACAATACTGGACACACGTCTAACACCAACATAAGTGTCAAGGCCTCAGTTATGAGGGCTTCCATCGTCATGTTAAGCTGAACCACTAGTCATGAACATAGGCCAGGGCATCAGCCGTTCCTTGCCACTCCGTGTCGTAAATGGCATATTGGCAAGTTTACGTTTCTCCTCAGACCATTTAAATTTCTTTTTACTGAACTTTGACTTTTTGGATTTTACATGCCCTCTACTATCACATTGGGCATCGGCCTTGGCAGACGACGTTGATGGCATTTCATCTTCTATGTCATGGCTAATGGCAGCAGCTTCAGCACTAGGAGGAAGTGGTTCTTGATCTTTCCCTATTTTATCCTCAAATTTTTGTTCTCCATTATGTTTCTGGAGTTATATAACACAATATGCAGCACAGGAATGACTGATGGCCAGGACACTACCACTGGTCTGATGCCGAACAACTGCGGCAACACTGTGAGGGACTTGTTGTTGTTGTTGTTGTTGTTATTATTATTATTATTATTATTATTATTATTATAATACGTCAGCAGTGGACATATAGCAGCAGCGTATACCACTGTGACTGCCTGGTCACTGGAATGACTGATGGCCAGGACACTACTACTGGTCTGATGCAGCACACACAGCAACACTGTAAGGGACTTATTATACAGCAGCAGCAGACATATGGCCGCAGAGGACACCACCACTATGAATGGTCACTGGACTGACTGATGCACAGGACACTAGCACTGGTCTGATGCAGCACAACACAGATAATTATACCTCAGCACTGGGCATATGGCAGCAGATGACACCACCACTGTTGAATGGTCACTGGACTGACTAATGCCCAGGACACTACCACTGGTCTGATGCAGGACAACACAGCAACACTGTAAGGGACTTATTAAACAGCAGCACTGGACATATGGCAGCAGAGGACACCACCACTGTGACTGGACCGATGCAGCACAATACACCACCCTGAACTGATGCAGCACAACACAGCACCCTACACAGCAGCACTGGACATATGGCAGCAGAGGACACAAGCACTGTGGATAGATTCAGCAGAAGCCACGGACGATGAGGACATTGAGAGAACAGAGACACGTCCTTTCTGTACACTCTCCAATGCCGGAGTGAAAATGGCGGGGACGCGCGGCTCCTTATATGGAATCCAAATCCCGCGAGAATTCGACAGCAGGATGATGACGTTTTGCCTCGTTCGGGTTTCAGAGTCAGGCGGGAAAACCCGAGCCGGGCTCGGAACCGGGTTCAAAGCGTAAAGTTCAGTACGGTTCGGTTCTCTGAGAACCGAACCCGCTCATCTCTACTTAATACAGTATGTATAGTATGGAGCAGAGAAGGGAAAGCTGGGACATGCATACCCTCCAGCTGTACCTTTTTGGCAAGTACAGTACCTTTTTTAAATGGTCTGTACCTTCCAAAAAGGGCTTTGTACCGATTTTTGACTCTCCTAATGTACATTGAAAGTATAGGAAAGAGGGAGGGCCACGCCCCCTTTCCTAATTTGTACCGGTTTTTATGTGTAAAATTTTGGAGGGTATTGACTAGTGATAAGCGGGTTCGGTTCCTCGAGATCCGAACCCCCCCAAACTTCACCCATTTTACATGGTTCCAAGGCAGACTTGGATCCTCCCACCTTGCTCGGTTAACCCGAGCGCGCCCGAAACGTCATCATCCCGCTGTCGGATTCTCGCAAGATTCGTATTCTATATAGAGCCGCACGTCGCCGCCATTTTCACTCGTGCAATGGAGAGGACGTGGCTGGCGTCCTCTCAGTTTCTGTGTTCAGTGTGCTGCAAATATCTGTGCTCAGTGTGCTGCAAATATCTGTGCTCAGTGTGCTTGCAAATATCTGTGCTCAGTGTGCTGAAAATATCTACGCTCTCTTCCTGAAAAACGCTCCATATCTGTGCTGCATTGTAGTATATAGTAGGAGGACAGTGCAGAATTTTGCTGACCACCAGTATTATATAGCAGTACGGTACAGTAGTCCACTGCTCTACCTACCTCTGTGTCGTCAAATATACTATCCATCCATACCTGTGGTGCATTTTAGTTGTGTGCAGTATATATAGTAGGAGGACAGTGCAGAATTTTGCTGACCACCAGTATATAATATATAGCAGTACGGTACAGTAGGCCACTGCTCTACCTACCTCTGTGTCGTCAAGTATACTATCCATCCATACCTGTGGTGCATTTTAGTTTTGCGCAGTATATATAGTAGGAGAACAGAGCAGAATTTTGCTGACCACCAGTATATAATACATAGCAGGACGGTACAGTAGTCCTCTGTACAGTAGTCCTATGTGTCGTCAAGTATACTATCCATCCATACCTGTGGTGCATTTTAGTTGTGCGCAGTATACATAGTAGGAGGACAGTGCAGAATTTTGATGACCACCAGTATTATATAGCAGTACGGTACAGTAGGCCATTGCTCTACCTACCTCTGTGTCGTCAAGTATACTATCCATCCATACCTGTGGTGCATTTTAGTTGTGCGCAGTATACATAGTAGGAAGACAGTGCAGAATTTTGCAGACCACCAGTATATAATATATAGCAGAACGGTACAGTAGTCCACTGCTCTACCAACCTCTGTGTCGTCAAGTATACTATCCATCCATACTTGTGGTGCATTTTAGTTGTACGCAGTATATATAATAGGAGGACAGTGCAGAATTTTGCTGACCACCAGTATATAATATATAGCAGTACGGTACAGTAGGCCATTGCTATTGATATATTACTGGCATATAATTCCACACATTAAAAAATGGAGAACAAAAATGTGGAGGGTAAAATAGGGAAAGATCAAGATCCACTTCCACCTCGTGCTGAAGCTGCTGCCACTAGTCATGGCCGAGACGATGAAATGCCATCAACGTCGTCTGCCAAGGCCGATGCCCAATTTCATAGCAGAGAGCATGTAAAATCCAAAAAATAAAAGTTCAGTAAAATGACCCAAAAATCTAAATTAAAAGCGTCTGATGAGAAGCGTAAACTTGCCAATATGCCATTTACGACACGGAGTGGGAAGGAATGGCTGAAGCCCTGTCCTATGTTCATGGCTAGTGGTTCAGCTTCACATGAGGATGGAAGCACTCATCCTCTCGCTAGAAAAATTAAAAGACTTAAGATGGCAAAAGCAGAGCAAAGAACTGTGCGTTCCTCTAAATCACAAATCCCCAAGGAGAGTCCAATTGTGTCGGTTGCGATGCCTGACCTTCCCGACACTGGAAGGGAAGAGGTGGCGCCTTCCACCATTTGCACGCCCCCTGCAAGTGCTGGAAGGAGCACCCGCAGTCCAGTTCCTGATAGTCAAATTGAAGATGTCACTGTTGAAGTACACCAGGATGAGGATATGGGTGTTGCTAGCGCTGAGGAGGAAATTGATAAGGAGGATTCTGATGGTGAGGTGGTTTCTTTAAGTCAGGCACCCGGGTAGACACCTGTTGTCCGTGGGACGAATATGGCCATTGACATGCCTGGTCAAGTTACAAAAAAAATCACCTCTTCAGTGTGGAATTATTTCAACACAAATGCGGACAACAGGTGTCAAGCCGTGTGTTGCCTTTGTCAAGCTGTAATAAGTAGGGTTAAGGACGTTAACCACCTAGGAACATCCTCCCTTATACGTCACCTGGACCGCATTCATCAGAAGTCAGTGACAAGTTCAAAAACTTTTGATGACAGCGGAAGCAGTCCACTGACCACTAAATCCCTTCCTCTTGTAACCAAGCTCCTGCAAACCACACCACCAACTCCCTCAGTGTCAATTTCCACCTTACACAGGAAAGCCAATAGTCCTGCAGGCCATGTCACTGGCAAGTCTGACGAGTCCTCTCCTGCCTGGGATTCCTCCGATGCATCCTTGAGTGTAATACCTACTGCTGCTGGCGCTGCTGTTGTTGCTGCTGGGAGTCAATCGGCATCCCAGAGGGGAAGTCGGAAGACCACTTGTACTACTTCCAGTAAGCAATTGACTGTCCAACAGTCCTTTGCGAGGAAGATGAAATATCACAGCAGTCATCCTGCTGCAAAGCGGATAACTCAGGTCTTGTCAGCCTGGGTGGTGAGAAACGTGGTTCCGGTATCCACCGTTAATTCAGAGGCAACTAGAGACTTGATTGAGGTACTGTGTCCCCGGTACCAAATACCATCTAGGTTCCATTTCTCTAGGCAGGCGACACCGAAAGTGTACACAGACTTCAGAAAAATGTCCACTTAACCACGGACATGTGGACAAGTGGAGCAGGGCAGACTCAGGACTATATGACTGTGACAGCCCACTGGGTAGATGTATTGCCTCCCGCAGCAAGAACAGCAGCAGCGGCACCAGTAGCAGCATCTCGCAAACGCCAACTCGTTCCTAGGCAGGCTACGCTTTGTATCACCGCTTTCCATAAGAGGCACACAGCTGACAACCTCTTACAGAAACTGAGGAACATCATCGCAAAATGGCTTACCCCAAATGGACTCTCCTGGGGATTTGTGACATCGGACAACGCCACCAATATTGTGCGTGCATTACATGTGGGCAAATTCCAGCACGTCCCATGTTTTGCACATACATTGAATTTGGTGGTGCAGAATTATATAAAAAACGACAGGGGCGTGCAAGAGATGCTGTCGGTGGCCCGAAGAATTGCGGACCACTTTCGGCATTCAGCCACCGCGTGCCGAAGACTGGAGCATCAGCAAACACTCCTGAACCTGCCCCACCATCATCTGAAGCAAGAGGTGGTAACGAGGTGGAATTCAACCCTCTATATGCTTCAGAGGATGGACGAGCAGCAAAAGGCCATTCAAGCCTATACAGCTACCTACGATATAGGCAAAGGAGAGGGAATGCACCTGACTCAAGCGCAGTGGAGAATGATTTCAACGTTGTGCAAGGTTCTGCAACCCTTTGAACTTGCCACACGTGAAGTCAGTTCAGACACTGCCAGCCTGAGTCAGGTCATTCCCCTCATCAGGCTTTTGCAGAAGAAGCTGGAGACATTGAAGGAGGAGCTAAAACAGAGCGATTCCGCTAGGCATGTGGGACTTGTGGATGGAGCCCTTAATTCGCTTAACCAGGATTCACGGGTGGTCAATCTGTTGAAATCAGAGCACTACATTTTGGCCACCGTGCCCGATCCTAGATTTAAAACCTACGTTGTATCTCTCTTTCCGGCAGACACAAGTCTGCAGAGGTTCAAAGACCTGCTGGTGAGACACTTGTCAAGTCAAGCGGAACATGACCCGTCAACAGCTCCTCCTTCACATTCTCCCACAACTGGGGCTGCGAGGAAAAGGCTAAGAATTCCGAGCCCACCCGCTGGCGGTGATGCAGGGCAGTCTGGAGCGAGTGCTGACATCTGGTCCGGACTGAAGGAACTGCCAACGATTACTGACATGTCGTCTACTGTCACTGCATATGATTCTGTCACCATTGAAAGAATGGTGGAGGATTATATGATTATATGAGGATTATATGAGTGACCGCATCCAAGTAGGCACGTCAGACAGTCCGTACGTATACTGGCAGGAAAAAGAGGCAATTTGAAGGCACTTGCAGAAACAAGTGTGTACTCTTAAAGAGTGTTTAGTGCAGCCGCTCACCTTGTCAGCAATCGGTGTGCGTGGTTACTTCCAGAAAATATGGAGAAGATGATGTTCATCAAAATGAATTATAATCAATTTCTCAGTCGAGACATTCACCAGCAATTGCCTCCAGAAAGTACACAGGGACCTGAGATGGTGGATTCCAGTGGGGACGAATTAATAATCTGTGAGGAGGGGGATGTACACAGTGAAAGGGGTGAGGAATTGGAGGATGAGGAGGAGGTGGACATCTTGCCTCTGTAGAGCCAGTTTGTGCAAAGAAAGATTGATTGCTTCTTTTTTGGTGGGGGCCCAAACCAACCAGTCATTTCAGTCAATGTCGTGTGGCAGACCCTGTCGCTGAAATGATGGGTTTGTTAAAGTGTGCATCTCCTGTTTATACAACATAAGGGTGGATGGGAGGGCCCAAGGACAATTCCATCTTGCACCTATTTTTTCTTTCATTTTTCTTTGCATCATGTGCTGTTTTTTAAAGTGCCATCCTGTCTGACACTGCAGTGCCACTCCTAGATGGGCCAGGTGTTTGTGTCGGCCACTTGGGTCGCTTAGCTTAGCCATCCAGCGACCTTGGTGCACCTCTTTTTTTCTTTGCATCATGTGCTGTTTGGGGACTATTTTTTAAATCGGCCATCCTGTCTGACACTGCAGTGCCACTCCTAGATGGGCCAGGTGTTTGTGTCGGCGACTTGGGTCGCTTAGCTTAGTAATCCAGCGACCTCGGTGCAAATTTTAGGACTAAAAATAATATTGTGAGGTGTGAGGTGTTCAGAATAGACTGGAAATGAGTGGAAATTATGGTTATTGAGGTTAATAATACTATGGGATCAAAATGACCCCCAAATTCTATGATTTAAGCTGTTTTTGAGGGGTTTTTGTAAAAAAAAAAAAAAAACCGAATCCAAAACACACCCGAATCTGACAAAAAATTTTCAGGGAGGTTTTGCCAAAACGCGTCCGAATCCAAAACACGGCCGCGGAACCGAATCCAAAACCAAAACACAAAACCCGAAAAATTTCCGGTGCATATCACTAGTATTGACATTATCGAAACTTTCAAATATATCAAAGGTTTTAACAAGGTTTAGGAGGGAGACATTCTTCAAAGGAAGAAAAGTATTAGGACACAAAGACATGCACTGAAACTAGTGATGAGCGGGTTCGGTTTCTCGGAAACCGAACCCCCCCGAACTTCACCCTTTTTACACGGGTCCGAGCCATACTCGGATTCTCCCGTATGGCTCGGGTAACCCGAGCGCGCCCGAACGTCATCATCCTGCTGTCGGATTCTCGCGAGATTCGGATTCTATATAAGCAGCCGCGCGTCGCCGCCATTTTTACTCGTGCATTGCAAATGTTAGGGAGAGGACGTGGCTGGCGTCCTCTCCGTTATTGTTGAATTTGATTGTGCATTATTGCTTAATTCATTGTGGGGAGGGCTGGGGAGCAGCTGTATAATATAGGAGGAGTACAGTGCAGAGTTTTGCTGATCAGTGACCACCAGTTATCCGTTCTCTGCCTGAAAAAAACGCTCCATATCTGTGCTCAGTGTGCTGCATATATATCTGTGCTCACACTGCTTTATTGTGGGGACTGGGGAGCAGCTGTATTATATAGCAGGAGTACAGTGCAGAGTTTTGCTGACAGTGACCACGCGTATACGTTGTCTGCCTGAAAAACACTCCATATCTGTGCTCAGTGTGCTGCTTTATTTTAATGTGGGGACTGGGGACCACCAGTATAATTAATATTATATAGGAGGAGTACAGTGCAGAGTTTTGCTGACAGTGACCACCATTATACGTTGTCTGCCTGAAAAACACTCCATATCTGTGCTCAGTGTGCTGCTTTATTGTGGGGACTGGGGAGTCGGGACCACCAGTATAATATTATATAGGAGGAGTACAGTGCAAAGTTTTGCTGACACAGTGACCACCAGTATACTATATATAGCAGTACGGTACGGAAGGCCACTGCTGTACCTACCTCTGTGTCGTCATTAAGTATACTATCCATCTACATTCTATACCTGTGGTGCATTTTAGTTGTGCGCAGTATATATAGTAGTAGGCCATTGCTATTGATACTGGCATATAATTCCACACATTAAAATATGGAGAACAAAAATGTGGTGGTTAAAAAAATAGGGAAAGATCAAGATCCACTTCCACCTCGTGCTGAAGCTGCTGCCACTAGTCATGGCCGAGACGATGAAATGCCATCAACGTCGTCTGCCAAGGCCGATGCCCAATGTCATAGTAGAGAGCATGTAAAATCCAAAAAATAAAAGTTCAGTAAAATGACCCAAAAATCTAAATTAAAAGCGTCTGAGGAGAAGCGTAAACTTGCCAATATGCCATTTACGACACTGAGTGGCAAGGAACGGCTGAGGCCCTGGCCTATGTTCATGGCTAGTGGTTCAGCTTCACATGAGGATGGAAGCACTCATCCTCTCGCTAGAAAAATGAAAAGACTTAAGCTGGCAAAAGCACAGCAAAGAACCGTGCGTTCTTCTAAATCACAAATACCCAAGGAGAGTCCAATTGTGGCGGTTGCGATGCCTGACCTTCCCAACACTGGACGGGAAGAGCTTGCGCCTTCCACCATTTGCACGCCCCCTGCAAGTGCTGGAAGGAGCACCCGCAGTCCAGTTCCTGATAGTCAAATTGAAGATGTCACTGTTGAAGTACACCAGGATGAGGATATGGGTGTTGCTGGCGCTGGGGAGGAAATTGACAAGGAGGATTCTGATGGTGAGGTGGTTTGTTTAAGTCAGACACCTGTTGTCCGTGGGACGAATATGGCCATTGACATGCCTGGTCAAAATACAAAAAAAATCAGCTCTTCGGTGTGGAATTATTTCAACATAAATGCGGACAACAGGTGTCAAGCCGTGTGTTGCCTTTGTCAAGCTGTAATAAGTAGGGGTAAGGACGTTAACCACCTAGGAACATCCTCCCTTATACGTCACCTGCAGCGCATTCATCATAAGTCAGTGACAAGTTCAAAAACTTTGGGTGACAGCGGAAGCAGTCCACTGACCACTAAATCCCTTCCTCTTGTAACCAAGCTCCTGCAAACAAGACCACCAACTCCCTCAGTGTCAATTTCCTCCTTACACAGGAAAGCTAATAGTCCTGCAGGCCATGTCACTGGCAAGTCTGATGAGTCCACTCCTGCCTGGGATTCCTCCGATGCATCCTTGAGTGTAAAGCCTACTGCTGCTGGCGCTGCTGTTGTAGCTGCTGGGAGTCGATCGTCATCTCAGAGGGGAAGTCGGAAGACCACTTGTACTACTTCCAGTAAGCAATTGACTGTCCAACAGTCCTTTGCGAGGAAGATGAAATATCACAGCAGTCATCCTGCTGCAAAGCAGATAACTCAGGCCTTGGCAGCCTGGGCGGTGAGAAACGTGGTTCCGGTATCCACCGTTAATTCAGAGGCAACTAGAGACTTGATTGAGGTACTGTGTCCCCGGTACCAAATACCATCTAGGTTCCATTTCTCTAGGCAGGCGATACCGAAAATGTACACAGACCTCAGAAAAAGACTCACCAGTGTCCTAAAAAATGCAGTTGTACCCAATGTCCACTTAACCACGGACATGTGGACAAGTGGAGCAGGGCAGATTCAGGACTATATGACTGTGACAGCCCACTGGGTAGATGTATTGCCTCCCGCAGCAAGAACAGCAGCGGCGGCACCAGTAGCAGCATCTCGCAAACGCCAACTCGTTCCTAGGCAGGCTACGCTTTGTATCACCGCTTTCTAGAAGAGGCACACAGCTGACAACCTCTTTCGGAACCTGAGGAAGATCATCGCAGAATGGCTTACCCCAATTGGACTCTCCTGGGGATTTGTGACATCGGACAACGCCAGCAATATTGTGCGTGCATTACATCTGTGCAAATTCCAGCACGTCCCATGTTTTGCACATACATTGAATTTGGTGGTGCAGAATTATTTAAAAAACGACAGGGGCGTGCAGGAGATGCTGTCGGTGGCCCGAAGAATTGCGGGCCACTTTCGGCATTCAGCCACCGCGTACAGAAGACTGGAGCACCACCAAACAATCCTGAACCTGCCCTGCCATCATCTGAAGCAAGAGGTGGTAACGAGGTGGAATTCAACCCTCTATATGCTTCAGAGGATGGAGGAGCAGCAAAAGGCCATTCAAGCCAATACATCTGGCCACGATATAGGCAAAGGAGGCGGAATGCACCTGACTCAAGCGCAGTGGAGAATGATTTCAACGTTGTGCAAGGTTCTGCAACCCTTTGAACTTGCCACACGTGAAGTCAGTTCAGACACTGCCAGCCTGAGTCAGGTCATTCCCCTCATCAGGCTTTTGCAGAAGAAGCTGGAGACATTGAAGGAGGAGCTAAAACAGAGAGATTCCGCTAGGCATGTGGGACTTGTGGATGGAGCCCTTAATTCGCTTAACTAGGATTCACGGGTGGTCAATCTGTTGAAAGCAGAGCACTACATTTTGGCCACCGTGCTCGATCCTAGATTTAAAACCTACGTTGTATCTCTCTTTCCGGCAGACACAAGTCTGCAGAGGTTCAAAGACCTGCTGGTGAGAAAATTGTCAAGTCAAGCGGAACGTGACCCGTCAACATCTCCTCCTTCACATTCTCCCGCAACTGGGGGTGCGAGGAAAAGGCTAAGAATTCCGAGCCCACCCGCTGGCGGTGATGCAGGGCAGTCTGGAGCAAGTGCTGACATCTGGTCCGGACTGAAGGACCTGCCAACGATTACTGACATGTCGTCTACTGTCACTTCATATGATTCTCTCACCATTGAAAGAATGGTGAAGGATTATATGAGTGACCGCATCCAAGTAGGCACGTCAGACAGTCCGTACGTATACTGGCAGGAAAACGAGGCAATTTGGAGGCCCTTGCACAAACTGGCTTTATTCTACCTAAGTTGCCCTCCCTCCAGTGTGTACTCCGAAAGAGTGTTTAGTGCAGCAGCTCACCTTGTCAGCAATCGGCGTACGAGGTTACTTCCAGAAAATGTGGAGAAGATGATGTTCATCAAAATGAATTATAATCAATTCCTCCGTGGAGACATTCACCAGCAGCAATTGCCTCCACAAAGTACACAGGGACCTGAGATGGTGGATTCCAGTGGGGACGAATTAATAATCTGTGAGGAGGGGGATGTACACAGTGAAAGGGGTGAGGAATCGGAGGATGATGATGAGGTGGACATCTTGCCTCTGTAGAGCCAGTTTGTGCAAGGAGAGATTGATTGCTTCTTTTTTGGTGGGGGCCCAAACCAACCAGTCATTTCAGTAAGTCGTGTGGCAGACCCTGTCGCTGAAATGATGGGTTCGTTAAAGTGTGCATGTCCTGTTTATACAACATAAGGGTGGGTAGGAGGGCCCAAGGACAATTCCATCTTGCACCTCTTTTTTCTTTCATTTTTCTTTGCTTCATGTGCTGTTTGGGGACAATTTTTTTGAAGTGCCATCCTGCCTGACACTGCAGTGCCACTCCTAGATGGGCCAGGTCTTTGTGTCGGCCACTTGTGTCGCTTAGCTTAGTCACACAGCGACCTTGGTGCGCCTCTTTTTTTCTTTGCATCATGTGCTGTTTGGGGACAATTTTTTTGAAGTGCCATCCTGCCTGACACTGCAGTGCCACTCCTAGATGGGCCAGGTGTTTGTGTCGGCCACTTGTGTCGCTTAGCTTAGCCATCCAGCGACCTCGGTGCAAATTTTAGGACTAAAAATAATATTGTGAGGTGTGAGGTGTTCAGAATAGACTGGAAATGAGTGGAAATTATGGTTATTGAGGTTAATAATACTATGGGATCAAAATGACCCCCAAATTCTATGATTTAAGCTGTTTTTTAGGGTTTTTTGAAAAAAACACCCGAATCCAAAACACACCCGAATCCGACAAAAAAATTTCGGTGAGGTTTTGCCAAAACGCGTCCGAATCCAAAACACGGCCGCGGAACCGAATCCAAAACCAAAACACAAAACCCGAAAAATGTCCAGTGCACATCACTAACTGAAACTGGTAGGTTCAGGGGAAATGAAAATAAGATTTTACTCACCGGTAAATCTATTTCTCGTAGTCCGTAGTGGATGCTGGGAACTCCGTAAGGACCATGGGGATAGCGGCTCCGCAGGAGACTGGGCACAACTAAAGAAAGCTTTAGGTCACCTGGTGTGCACTGGCTCCTCCCACTATGACCCTCCTCCAAGCCTCAGTTAGGACACTGTGCCCGGACGAGCTGACATAATAAGGAAGGATTTTGAATCCCGGGTAAGACTCATACCAGCCACACCAATCACACCGTATAACTCGTGATACTATACCCAGTTAACAGTATGAATATAACTGAGCCCCTCAACAGATGGCTCAACAATAACCCTTTAGTTAGGCAATAACTATATACAAGTATTGCAGACAATCCGCACTTGGGATGGGCGCCCAGCATCCACTACGGACTACGAGAAATAGATTTACCGGTGAGTAAAATCTTATTTTCTCTGACGTCCTAGTGGATGCTGGGAACTCCGTAAGGACCATGGGGATTATACCAAAGCTCCCAAACGGGCGGGAGAGTGCGGATGACTCTGCAGCACCGAATGAGAGAACTCCAGGTCCTCCTCAGCCAGGGTATCAATTTTGTAGAATTTAGCAAACGTGTTTGCCCCTGACTAAGTTGCAGCTCGGCAAAGTTGGAAAGCAGAGACCTCTCGGGCAGCTGCCCAAGATGAGCCCACCTTCCTTGTGGAATGGGCTTTTACAGATTTTGGCTGCGGTAGTCCAGCCGCAGAATGCGCCAGCTGAATTGTGCTACAAATCCAGCGAGCAATAGTCTGCTTAGAAGCAGGAGCACCCAGTTTGCTGGGTGCATACAGGATAAACAGCGAGTCAGTTCTCCTGACTCTAGCCGTCCTGGAAACATAATTTTTCAAGGGCCTGACTACGTCCAGTAACTTGGAATCCTCCAAGTCCCTAGTAGCCGCAGGCACTACAATAGTTGGTTCAAGTGAAAAGCTGATAACACCTTAGGGAGAAACTGGGAACGAGTCCTCAATTCTGCCCTATCCATATGGAAAATCAGATAAGGACTTTTATATGACAAAGCCGCCAATTCTGATACACGCCTGGCCGAAGCCAAGGCCAATAACATGACCACTTTCCGCGTGAGATATTTTAGATCCACGGTTTTTAGTGGCTCACACCAATGTGATTTTAAGAAACTCAACACCACGTTGAGAACCCAAGGTGCCACTGGAGGCACAACCGGGGGCTGAATATGCAGCACTCCTTTTACAATGTCTGAACTTCAGGTACTGAAGCTAGTTCTTTTTGGAAGAAAATCGACAGAGCCGAGATCTGTACCTTAATGGAGCCTAATTTTAGGCCCATAGACACTCCTGCTTGTAGGAAATGCAGAAATCGACCTAGTTGAAATTCCTCTGTTGGGGCCTTTTTGGCCTCACACCAAGCAACATATTTTCGCCATATGCGGTGATAATGTTTTGCAGTTACATCTTTCCTGGCTTGAATCAGCGTAGGAATGACTTCCTCCGGAATGCCCTTTTCCTTTAGGATCCGGCGTTCAACTGCCATGCCGTCAAAACGTAGCCGCGGTAAGTCTTGGAACAGACAGGGCCCCTGCTGCCGCAGGTCCTGTCTGAGCGGCAGAGGCCATGGGATCCTCTGATATAATTTCTTGAAGTTCTGGGTACCAAGCTCTTCTTGGCCAATCCGGAACCACGAGTATCGTTCTTACTCCTCGCCTTCCTATTATTCTCAGTACCTTTTGTATGAGAGGCAGAGGGAGGAACACATAAACCGACTGGTACACCCACGGTGTTACCAGAGCGTCCACAGCTATCGCCTGAGGGTCCTTTGACCTGGCGCAATATCTTTTATAGCTTTTTGTTGAGGCGGGACGCCATCATGTCCACCTGTGGCCTTTCCCAATGGTGTACAATCCTTTGGAAGACTTCTGGATGAAATCCCCACTCTCCCGGGTGGAGGTCGTGTCCGCTGAGAAGATCTGCTTCCCAGTCGTCCACTCCGGGAATGAACACTGCTGACAGTGTTAACACATGATTTTCCGCCCATCGGAGAATCCTTGTGGCTTCTGCCATCGCCATCCTGCTTCTTGTGCCGCCCCGTTGGTTTACATGGGCGACTGCCGTGATGTTGTCTGATTGGATCAGTACCGGCTGGTTTTGAAGCAGAGGCCTTGCCTGACTCAGGGCATTGTAAATGGCCCTCAGTTCCAGAATATTTATGTGTAGGGAAGTCACTTGACTTGACCAAAGTCCCTGGAAGTTTTTTCCCTGTGTGACTGCCCCCTAGCCTCAAAGGCTGGCATCCATGGTCACTAGGACCTAGTCCTGTATGCCGAACCTGCGGCCCTCTTGCATGGAACTTGCCGAATGGGATTGCTTCGTAGGAAGCTACCATTTTTTCCCAGGACTCGCGTGCAATGATGCACCGATACCTGTTTTTGCTTCAGGAGGTCTCTGACTAGAGATGACAGTTCCTTGGCTTTCTCCTCCGGGAGAAACACTTATTTCTGTTCTGTGTCCAGAACCATCCCCAGGAACAGTAGACGTGTCGTAGGAACCAGCTGTGACTTTGGACTGTTTAGAATCCAACCGTGCTGTTGTAGCACTTTCCAAAATAGTGCTACCCCGACTAGCAACTGCTCCTTGGACCTTGCCCTTATAAGGATATTGTCCAAGTACGGGATAATTAAAACTCCCTTTTTTTTTGAAGGAGTATCATCATTTTGGCCATTACCTTGGTAAACACCCTCGGTGCCATGTACAGTCCAAACGGCAGTGTCTGGACTTGGTAATGGTAATCCTGTACCACAAATCTGAGGTACTCCTGGCGAGGATGGTAAATGGGGACATGCAGGTAAGCATCCTTGATGTCCCGGGATCCCATGTAATCCCCCTCGTCCAGGCTTGCAATAACCGCCCTGAGCGATTCCATCTTGAACTTGAATTTTTTTATGTATGTGTTCAAGGATTTGAAATATAAAATGGGTCACACCGAACCATGCGGTTTCGGTACCCCAAACCGTGTGGAATAGTAACCCCGTCCTTGTTGAAGTAGGGGCACCTTGAGTATTACCTGCTGGGAATACAGCTTATTAATTGCCTCTAGCGCAGCCTCCCTGCCTGAGGGAGTTGTCGGCAAGGCATATTTGAGGAAACGGCGGGGGGGAGACATCTCGAATTCCAGCTTGTACCCCTGAAATACCACTTGAATGAAACAGGGATCCACCTGTGAGCGAGCCCACTGATCGCTGAAATTTTTGAGATGGCCCCCCACCGTACCTGGCTACACCTGTGGAGCCCCCGCGTCATGCTGTAGACTCAGAGGAAGCGAGAGAAGAATTTTGATTCTGGGAACAGGCTGACTGGTGCAGCTTTTTCCCTCTCCCCATGTCTCTGTACAGAAAGGAAGCGCCTTTGACCCGCTTGCTTTTCTGAAGCCGAAAGGACTGTACCTGATAATACAGTGCTTTCTTAGTCTGTGAGGAAACCTGAGGTAATGGATACGAGGTCCCAGAGACCATCCCCAAATAATTCCTCACCCTTATAAGGCAGAGTCTCTATGCGCCTTTTAAAGTCAGCATCACCTGTCCAGTGAGAGGTCTCTAATACCCTCCTGACAGAATGGTCATTACATTCATTTTGGATGCCAGCCGGCAAAATATCCCTCTGTGCATCCCTCATATATAAGATGACGTCTTTAATATGTTCTCATGTGTGACAGGGTCACCGACCACGCTGCAGCAGCACGATCTGCAGGTCTCAGTCTAGTACCTGAGTGTGTAAATACAGACTTCAGGATAGCCTCCTACTTTTTATCAACAGGTACCTTCAAAGTGGCCGTTCCTAAAACGGCAGTGCCACCTTTTTTGACAACCGTGTGAGCGCCTTATCCACCCTAGGGGATATCTCCCAGAGTAACTTATCCTCTGGCGGGAAAGGGTGCGCCATCAGTAACTTTTTAGAAATTACCAGTTTCTTATCGGGGGGAACCCACGCTTTTCACACACTTCATTCATTCATCTGATGGGGGAACAAAACACTGCCTGCTTTTTCTCCCCAAACATAAAACCCTTTTTTTTTTTTTTAGTGGTACTTGGGTTAATGTCAGAAATGTGTAACACATTTTTTATTGCCGGGATTAAGTCACGGATGTTCCTAGTGGATTGTGTATATGTCTCAACCTTGTCGACACTGGAGTCAGACTCCGTGTCGACATCTGTGTCTGCCATCTGAGTGAGCGGGCGTTTTTTGAGCCCCTGATGGCCTTTGAGACGCCTGGGCAGGCGCGGACTGAGAAGCCGGCTGTCCCACAGCTGTTACGTCATCCACCCTTTTATGTAAGGAGTTGACACCGTCGGTTAATACCTTTCACCTAACCATCCACTCTGGTGTCGGCCCCACAGGGGGCGACATCACATTTATCGGCATCTGCTCCGTCACCATATAAGCCTCCTCATTAAACATGTCGACACAGCTGTACCGACACACCGCACACACACAGGGAATGCTCTCACTGAGGACAGGACCCCACAAAGCCCTTTGGGGAGACAGAGAGAGAGTATGCCAGCACACACCAGAGCGCTATATAATGTGGGGATTAACACTATAACTGAGTGAAATTTCCCCAATAGCTGCTTGTATATATAATATTGCGCCTAAATTTAGTGCCCCCCCTCTCTTTTTAACCCTTTGAGCCTGAAAACTACAGGGGAGAGCCTGGGGAGCTTTCTTCCAGCTGCACTGTGAAGAGAAAATGGCGCCAGTGTGTCTGAGGGAGATAGCTCCGCCCCTTTTTCGCAGAATTTTCTCCCGCTTTTTTCTGGATTCTGGCAGGGGTATTTACCACATATATAGCCTCTGGGGCTATATATTGTGGTATTTTTGCCAGCCAAGGTGTTAATATTGCTGCTCAGGGCGCCCCCCCCCCCCAGCGCCCTGCACCCTCAGTGACCGGAGTGTGAGGTGTACATGAGGAGCAATGGCGCACAGCTGCAGTGCTGTGCGCTACCTTGGTGAAGACTGATGTCTTCTGCCGCCGATTTTCCGGACCTCTTCTTGCTTCTGGCTCTGTAAGGGGGACGGCGGCGCGGCTCCGGGACCGAACACCAAGGACTGGGCCTGCGGTCGATCCCTCTGGAGCTAATGGTGTCCAGTAGCCTAAGAAGCCCAATCCGGCTGCAAGCAGGCGAGTTCGCTTCTTCTCCCCTTAGTCCCTCGCTGCAGTGAGTCTGTTGCCAGCAGGTCTCACTGAAAATAAAAAACCTAAATCTATACTTTCTTTCTAGAAGCTCAGGAGAGCCCCTAGTGTGCATCCAACCTCGGCCGGGCACAAAATCTAACTGAGGCTTGGAGGAGGGTCATAGTGGGAGGAGCCAGTGCACACCAGGTGACCTAAAGCTTTCTTTAGTTGTGCCCAGTCTCCTGCGGAGCCGCTATCCCCATGGTCCTTACGGAGTTCCCAGCATCCACTAGGACGTCAGAGAAAGTGGAATAACCTCCCGTCAGAGGTAGTAGAGGCTAATACAGTAGAGTGCTTTAAACATGCTTGAGATAGATATAAGTAGGCTTACCATACTATCACTTTAAACCGGGACACTCATAGATTGGGTCTACTACGGTATGCCGGCGCTCGGAATCCCGGCACCCAGCATTCCTGCACCGGGATCATGACCGCCAATATACCGGCAGCAGAGCGAGCGCAAAAGAGCCCGTTGCGGGCACAGTGGCGCGCTATGCACGCCACGCTATTTATTCTCCCTCCAGGGGTGTCATGAACACCCCTAGAGGGAAATAGTTGGCGTATCCCGGCTGTCGGGATTCTGGCACCAGTATGCTGCTTGCCGGGATCTCGACAGCTGGCATTTCAAGTGCCACCCCAGAGATTACAAAGGTTCTGTGGCTGATTAAAACCAGGTGAAATGTAGGCTTGAAGTGAGCCAGCCACAGAACCTGTGTAATTCATTAGTATTACAGCTTAGGTTTTGAGGTTACCATGAGGCTAAAAAAGGGGGAGACTATATGGGCCAAGTTACTGTATGTTTCTATGGGCGGGATTCATATCTTGCAGCTGCCCTACCGCCCCCCATCGCGCCCTCCGGCAGTATTCAAAGGTTACTGCCGATGGGCGCGATATCAGCATATCAGCTCGCCACCCCCTGGGGTGGTGAGCTAAAATGCACAAAAAGTGACCCGTTTGGACGCCCAAACGGGACTTTTCGCGATCGCGCCCATGACTTTAGTCGGGTTTATCTGCTTTACGCGGCTAAACCCGTCTCTTATGGGCACGATCAGTGCGATAACAGGGGCTCCGCGATCTCCCAAGTAAGTAAGTAAGTATGCTAACCACTAGCATACGCAGAGGAGGGGGGGGGGGGGGGGTTTCAGAGTACCCAGAAAGAAACCCCCCCTGACCAGGCAAATTCTTGATTTCAGAGGCGGAGACAGCTTGGTCTCCGTATCAATACAAACCACGCAATCACAGCTTCTGCTGCTGCAGGGAGCTCTAGTTGTCAGAGCTCTCTGCAGAGAATATGCCGGGAGCTGTTGTGCATGATCACATTATATCTACAGTGACGAGGCGCCCACCAGTCTCCTCCTCTCAGCCTGGGGTATGTGTGTGTGTGTTGTGTGTTATGAATGTGTGTATGTCACACTATACATAGTTTGTTTTTATACACACACACACACACACACACACACACACACACACACACACACACACGTATATTTGAGACATACAGTATATTATATATACAGTGTGTGTGTGTGTGTGTGTGTGTGTGTGTGTGTGTGCCCTGCCCCAACAGTCACCCCCCCTGCACCTTCCTCCCCTCTACCACTTTAATTTAAAAACACAGCCCCCAGGTTGTGTTTTCAAATTAAAAACTTGCCACTGAAAGGGTTAAGGCCTATTACCCTAGACCACCAGGGAGGTGTATTTTGGATCTGTAGAGGCCTAATACAATCAGCAACGTCCATACATCATTTTCCCCACCGAAAATGCAGAACATATTTTTATTAGCAAATTGAAGTGCTACAGTCAGCAATGTGTTGGTCAAATTAAGGACCCCAAATAATGAAATAAACTGGGAAATAAAACATCTTATTATAGTTTATTGACCATATTATTTCAAGTGTTGAGTCCTAAATCTGACCCTACTCTAACAATTAAGCCTCAACCTGACATCGCAAGCCCTAATAAAACCAAGATGCTATAGGGGCCTACTGATTTCATAGTGTGGTTGCCCCAGGACCACTAATGTTCTAAACTGTCCCTGTTGTAACCCACACAGATTTCTCTATCGTCCTAGTGGATGCTGGGGTTCCTGAAAGGACCATGGGGAATAGCGGCTCCGCAGGAGACAGGGCACAAAAAGTAAAGCTTTAGGATCAGGTGGTGTGCACTGGCTCCTCCCCCTATGACCCTCCTCCAAGCCTCAGTTAGATTTTTGTGCCCGGCCGAGAAGGGTGCAATCTAGGTGGCTCTCCTAAAGAGCTGCTTAGAAAAGTTTAGCTTAGGTTTTTTATTTTACAGTGAGTCCTGCTGGCAACAGGATCACTGCAACGAGGGACTTAGGGGAGAAGAAGTGAACTCACCTGCGTGCAGGATGGATTGGCTTCTTGGCTACTGGACATTAGCTCCAGAGGGACGATCACAGGTACAGCCTGGATGGTCACCGGAGCCTCGCCGCCGGCCCCCTTGCAGATGCTGAAACGAGAAGAGGTCCAGAATCGGCGGCAGAAGACTCCTCAGTCTTCTTAAGGTAGCGCACAGCACTGCAGCTGTGCGCCATTTTCCTCTCAGCACACTTCACACGGCAGTCACTGAGGGTGCAGGGCGCTGGGAGGGGGGCGCCCTGGGAGGCAAATGAAAACCTTTTTTGGCTAAAAATACCTCACATATAGCCTCCGGGGGCTATATGGAGATATTTAACCCCTGCCAGAATCCGTTAAGAGCGGGAGACGAGGCCGCCGAAAAAGGGGCGGGGCCTATCTCCTCAGCACACAGCGCCATTTTCCCTCACAGAAAGGTTGGAGGGAAGGCTCCCAGGCTCTCCCCTGCACTGCACTACAGAAACAGGGTTAAAACAGAGAGGGGGGGCACTGATTTGGCGTTAGAAATATATAAAAAAGATGCTATAAGGGAAAACACTTATATAAGGTTGTCCCTATATAATTATAGCGTTTTTGGTGTGTGCTGGCAAACTCTCCCTCTGTCTCTCCAAAGGGCTAGTAGGTCCTGTCCTCTATCAGAGCATTCCCTGTGTGTGTGCTGTGTGTCGGTACGTGTGTGTCGACATGTATGAGGACGATGTTGGTGAGGAGGCGGAGCAATTGCCTGTAATGGTGATGTCACTCTCTAGGGAGTCGACACCGGAATGGATGGCTTATTTAGGGAATTACGTGATAATGTCAACACGCGCCAAGGTCGGTTGACGACATGAGACGGCCGACAAACAATTAGTACCGGTCCAGACGTCTCAAAAACACCGTCAGGGGTTTTAAAACGCCCGTTTACTTTAGTCGGTCGACACAGACACAGACAGGGACACTGAATCCAGTGTCGACGGTGAATAAACAAACGTATTCCTTATTAGGGCCACACGTTAAGGGCAATGAAGGAGGTGTTACATATTTCTGATACTACAAGTACCACAAAAGAGGGTATTATGTGGGATGTGAAAAAACTACCGTAGTTTTTCCTGAATCAGATAAATTAAATGAAGTGTGTGATGATGCGTGGGTTCCCCCCGATAGAAAATATGGGCGGTATACCCTTTCCCGCCAGAAGTTAGGGCGCGTTGGGAAACACCCCTTAGGGTGGATAAGGCGCTCACACGCTTATCAGAACAAGTGGCGGTACCGTCTATAGATAGGGCCGTCCTCAAGGAGCCAGCTGACAGGAGGCTGGAAAAATATCATAAAAAGTATATACACACATACTGGTGTTATACTGCGACCAGCGATCGCCTCAGCCTGGATGTGCAGAGCTGGGGTGGCTTGGTCGGATTCCCTGACTAAAAATATTGATACCCTTGACAGGGACAGTATTTTATTGACTATAGAGCATTTAAAGGATGTATTTCTATATATGCGAGATGCACAGAGGGATATTTGCACTCTGGCATCAAGAGTAAGTGCGATGTCCATATCTGCCAGAAGATGTTTATGGACACGACAGTGGTCAGGTGATGCAGATTCCAAACGGCACAAAGGTGTATTGCCGTATAAAGGAAGAGGAGTTATTTGGGGTCGGTCCATCGGACCTGGTGGCCACGGCAACTGCTGGAAAATCCACCGTTTTTACCCTAAGTCACATCTCTGCAGAAAAAGACACCGTCTTTTCAGCTTCAGTCCTTTCGTCCCTATAAGAGTCATATCTGCCCAGGGATAGAGGAAAGGGAAGAAGACTGCAGCAGGCAGCCCATTCCCAGGAACAGAAGCGTTCCACCGCTTCTGACAAGCTCTCAGCATGACGCTGAGACCGTACAGGACCCCTGGATCCTACAAGTAGTATCCCAGGGGTACAGTTTGGAATGTCGAGACGTTTCCCCTGCGCAGGCTCCTGAAGTCTGCTTTACCAAGGTCTCCCTCCGACAAGGAGGCAGTATGGGAAAAAATTCACGAGCTGTATTCCCAGCAGGTGATAATTAAATTACCCCTCCTACAACAAGAAAAGGGGGTATTATTCCACACTATATTGTGATACTGAAGCCAGAAGGCTAGGTGAGACCTATTCTAAATCTAAAAAAATTTGAACACTTACAAAGGTTCAAATCAAGATGGAGTCACTCAGAGCAGTGATAACGAACCGGGAAGAAGGGGACTATCTGGTGTCCCGAGACATCAGGGATGCTTACCTCCATGTCCAAAATTTGCCCTTATCACTAAGGGTACCTCAGGTTCGTGGTACAGAACTGTCACTATCAGTTTCAGACGCTGCCGTTTGGATTGTCTACGGCACCCCGGGTCTTTACCAAGGTAATGGCCGAAATGATGGTTCTTCTTCGAAGAAAAGGCGTCTTAATTATCCCTTACTTGGACGATCTCCTGATAAGGGCAAAGTCCAGGGAACAGTTGGAGGTCGGAGTAGCACTATCTCGGATACTGTTACAACAGCAGGGGTGGATTCTAAATATTCCAAAATCGCAGCTGATCCCGACAACAAGTCTCCTGTGCTTAGGGATGATTCTGGACACAGTCCAGAAAAAGGTGTTTCTCCCGGAAGAGAAAGCCAGGGAGTTATCCGAGCTAGTCAGGAACCTCCTAAAATCAGTGCATCATTGCACAAGGGCCATGGTAAAAAAATGGTGACTTCCTTCGAAGCAATTCCAGTCGGCAGATTTCATGCAAGAACTTTTCAGTGGGATCTGCTGGACAAATGGTCCGGATCGCATCTTCAGATGCATCAGCGGATAACCCTATATCCAAGGACAAGGGTGTCTCTCCTGTGGTGGTTACAGAGTGCTCATCTTCTAGAGGGCCGCAGATTCGGCATTCAGTTTTGGATGTTGGTGACCACGGAGGCCAGCCCGAGAGGCTGGGGAGCAGTCACACAAGGAAAAAATTTCCAGGGAGTGTGATCAAGTCTGGAGATTTTTCTCCACATAAATATAGCTAAGGGTAAATTTATAATGCTCTAAGCTTAGCAAGACCTCTGATCCAAGGTCAGCCGGTATTGATCCAGTGGGATAAAACATCACGGCAGTCGCCCACGTAAATAGACAGGGCGGCACAAGAAGCAGGAGGGCAGTGGCAAAAACTGCAAGGACTTTTCGCTGGGCGGAAAATCATGTGATAGCACTGTCAGCAGTGTTTCATTCCGGGAATGGAAACTGGGAAGCAGACTTCCTCAGTAGGCACGACCTCCACCCGGCAGAGTGGGAACTTCATGGGGAAGTTTTCCACATAATTGTAAACCGTTGGGAATTACCAAAGGTGGACATGATGGCGTCCCGTCTGAACAAAAAACGGGACAGGTATTGCGCCAGGTTAAGAGACCCTCAGGCAATAGCTGTGGACGTTCTGGTAACACCGTGGGTGTACCAGTCGGTGTATGTGTTCCATCCTCTGCTTTTCATACCTAAGGTACTGAGAATTATAAGACGTAGAGGAGTAAGAACTATACTCATGGCTCCGGATTGGCCAAGAAGGACTTGGTACCCGGAACTTCAAGAGATGCTCACAGAGGACTTATGGCCTCTGCCGCTACGAAGGGACTTGTTTCAGCAAGTACCATGTCTGTTCCAAGACTTACCGCAGCTGCGTTTGACGGCATGGCGGTGGAACGCCGGATCCTAAGGGAAAAGGCATTCAGGAAGAGGTCATTCCTACCCTGGTCAAAGCCAGAAAGGAGGTGACCGCACAACATTATCACCACATGTGGCGAAAATATGTTGCGTGGTGTGAGGCCAGGAAGGCCCCACGAAGAAATTTCAACTCGGTCGATTCCTGCATTTCTTGCAAACAGGAGTGTCTATGGGCCTCAAATTGGGGTCCATTAAGGTTCAAATTTCGGCCCTGTCGATTTTTCTTCCAGAAAGAATTGGCTTCAGTTCCTGAAGTCCAGAAGTTTGTCAAGGGAGTATTGCATATACAACCCCCTTTTGTGCCTCCAGTGGCACTGTGGGATCTCAACGTAGTTCTGGGATTCCTCAAAACACATTGGTTTAAAACCAGTCAAATCTGTGGATTTGAAGCATCTCACATGAAAAGTGAACATGCTCTTGGACCTGGCCTGGACCAGGCGAGTGTCAAATTGGTGGTTTTTTTCTCAAAAAAGCCCATATCTGTTTGTCCATTCGGACAGGGCAGAGCTGCGGACTCGTCCCCAGTTCTCTCCCTAAGGTGGTGTCAGTGTTTCACCTGAACCAGCTTATTGTGGTGTCTTGCGCCTACTAGGGACTTGGAGGACTCCAAGTTGCTAGATGTGGTCAGGGCCCTGAAAATATAGGTTCCAGGACGGCTGGAGTCAGGAAAACTGACTTGCTGTTATCCTGTATGCACCCAACAAACTGGGTGCTCTTGCTTTTAAGCAGACTTTTGCTAGTTGGATGTGTAATACAATTCAGCTTGCACATTCTGTGGCAGGCCTGCCACAGCCAAAATATGTAAATGCCCATTCCACAAGGAAGGTGGGCTCATCTTGGGCGGCTGCCCGAGGGGTCTCGGCTTTACAACTTTGCCGAGCGGCTATTTAGTCAGGGGCAAACACGTTTGTAAAATCCTACAAATTTGATACCCTGGCTAAGGAGGACCTGGAGTTCTCTCATTCGGTGCTGCAGAGTCATCCGCACTCTCCCGCCCGTTTGGGAGCTTTGGTATAATCCCCATGGTCCTTTCAGGAACCCCAGCATCCACTAGGACGATAGAGAAAATAAGAATTTACTTACCGATAATTCTATTTCTCGGAGTCCGTAGTGGATGCTGGGCGCCCATCCCAAGTGCGGATTATCTGCATTACTTGTACATAGTTACAAAAATCGGGTTATTATTGTTGTGAGCCATCTTTTCAGAGGCTCCGCTGTTATCATACTGTTAACTGGGTTCAGATCACAGGTTGTACAGTGTGATTGGTGTGGCTGGTATGAGTCTTACCCGGGATTCATAAATCCTTCCTTATTGTGTACGCTCGTCCGGGCACAGTACCTAACTGAGGCTTGGAGGAGGGTCATAGGGGGAGGAGCCAGTGCACACCACCTGATCCTAAAGCTTTACTTTTTGTGCCCTGTCTCCTGCGGAGCCGCTATTCCCCATGGTCCTTTCAGGAACCCCAGCATCCACTACGGACTCCGAGAAATAGAATTATCGGTAAGTAAATTCTTATTATCACCATGCTTATCTAGAATTAAAAATGTCTTTCTCTCATTCACCGACAGCTTCTTGCAGCTAAACAGTCAATGTTCTTTGTTCCCGAGGTTTTTTCCTTTCCAATTAATTAATTTAAATTGACCATTAAGTCTACAGGGTTTTGATTGATAATTTCAATAACGGCCCTTTCCTGCAGACCTGTCCAACACCTTGGAAATTATAATTCCCAGTCTGCGTGATAGGAACTAAAGCTTCTCCCTTAACCACTCTCTGCTGCTGAGTTATAGCTGGGAATTTGCTGGCTATTTGGATGAGTGTAATTTGAATACAGATTAGCTGCCCCACTGTTCCAGAGCTTTGGCATTATCATTACTGGGGACAGTAATTTGACTGATGAACACATAGGTTATCGCAAGGTCATCACGCCGTGGACTGGTCCATCTTCTTAATTTTGGAGGTATGGAGGGCAAAGCTTTCAATAGCAAAATTAAGTCCTGTAATTAACTTGTCCAATAAGTTATTGAATGAATCCTTTACTAATTACACAACCAATATGCCTTTTTGTTCTAAGATCTTGAATGGCTATATTAAAATCAATGAGGTGGCATCGGTGAAACAGTATTTCTTCACATAAATTAAAATCTTTAATCCAATTAGACACAAGTATTTCGTGGAGGTGCGGGAGGAGGGGGGTGGGGTGGGGGGAGGTTTGGTGGAAACTTGAACATATTAAGCAATTATCAGGATACTGTTTGTTGCTAATTAGAAAGTTCTGTCTTTTTTACCTCATAGAATATCTAAAATGCTGCATTCAGATGAAAGGTGGTAGCAGCCTACTGGGACTTAATAGTGAGCGGGCCATTGTGAGAGTAATCAGTAATTGCCACCTCACACACTTCTACCCAGGGACAGATTGGGGCTTAACATAGGCCTTGGTATATACCTACAGCATGCACCCATAGGAGAAAAGTGGGCATGGTCACTCTACATGGGGTGTGGCCATGTGCAATTCATGGGGGTGTGGTCTCACATTACGCCCTTTCTAAACATGCCTGCTAGGCAGAAGGCTGGGAGGTGGAGCTATTCAGCCAGGCTTCAAGACAGCCGGACAGGCCCTTCAGGCATATTCCAGAATTTTCAGATGACTAGTCCACCCGTGCCTCTACCACTCAATCCAACCCCTCTACTGTTGGAAATATGTGTATATAGGCTTGAGGATGTAGCAGAGTTTCTGCATACACCAGCAGGTGCCCTACCACTAAGACCAGTCAGGTTACTTAACCAGTGGAGCAGTTTTATTGAATATAAAGCAGATACAGCCGTACTCACTGTTACACACACTGGTAACATACAGCTCACCAGCCGTTGAGGGTTTATAAGTACAGAATAGTGGAGCAGTATACTTGAACACAAGGTCTCACTGGAGATAAGTGGAAGTCTACTGTCTCCCACTGTGGTATTCTCACACAGTCTCAAGATGGCTCTTCACATGCTCAGTAGTAGCCTCGATGGCCATCTTGGTGCAGGGAATGAAACTTCCCTGAAGGAGTAGCAGATGGTGTCTGCAAAGTAGCTCACTCCACTTTCAACATCTTTTACAGTATTACAACAAGTACATTTTAGTAGAAATAACCAAATAGGTTAAATAATACATAAAAGTAACATAAAACCAATTGTATGCAGCCGCCTGAAAGTGCCACCTAATGTTCTCTGATTATTAAACAAATTCCTGTTCATGGGTAGAGCCATTTTTTCAGAACATACATCACTGATAAAAAACTATTAAGTCAACAGGCCACATTCTTGGAAATATTTGGTATAGAACTCAAAATGGCTGCCCCACCTACTGTACTTTCCTTTCCTAAGTAATTTAGAGGATGGGTATTATGTAATAAACAGGCGATGGACAGTAATTTGTTAGTATATGGTGTAATCACCATCATTTAGTGCATCAGGCACCAGTGACATTGGGAAGTGCTGTAGAAGGGGAAGATCTGCTGTATGTTGGGACCGGACAAAGAAGTACGAGGCAATTTGAGGAACAGAGGAGATATTAGATTGTTGAAATCTTTCCCCTTTTTTTTCCTTATGTATACTTACATAGTGTTCACTCTAGGAGTGAAAAGGGGCAGGGCGCCGGACTCCGGGGGCACATGTGTGCGCCGCGCGCACGCCCGAAACGGGGCGCGGCCACGCAAATTAAAGGGCGTGGCCATGCCTACGTCATTTTAGGGGGCGGTGCGGCCCACAAACGCTACTATAGAGAGCGTCTGTGGCCGGTGACGTCACTGATGGGGGCGTGCCCAGCACCTCCGTCGGTGCTGGGCTTCCCCCTGCCCTCTCCCAATGCGTGAATGGATGCCGCGCGCATGCGCACGGCATCTATACACGCCGGGAGAGCAGGAAGCGGGCGGCTGTTCTAGCAGGGCGCCGCAAAAGGGGCAGGGCGGGTTTTGCCTGCTAAAAAACGGGCAGGGCGCGGCGCCCTGCTAAAACAGCCTAGAGTGAACACTACTTGCATGCCTGAACAATCAATGAAAATGTATTTATTAATACACAGAGTCAGCGTGACCATTAGGAGAACCTAGGTAGTTGCCCACCAAGATATAAAGGGTACCTGTGACTCCTGAGAAGTGGGCCGCCTCATCAGGTAGCGGGTTACCCTCTCATACCTGTGTAGATGGTGGGAGTCAAGTGTTTCCGTGCAGTGGCCCCTACCATAGGCATTGGAATAGGGGGGGGGGGGGGGCAAGGGGGAAGCATGCCCCTACCCAAAACATGATAGAGGCGCAGGCATGGGGAGGGGGAGTGCTTACCCCCCAGATCACCTCGGAGACTATGACTTCAAAACTCTGGCTCCGCAGCGTGCTGCCCCGTGTCCTATCCAGCCGGCTCTTCACAAAAGCATTACTGGGAGGAGGCGGGGATGTCCCAGCAGGCTCAGCATGGCCACGCCTCCTCCCAGTAATGCATCTAAGAGCCGGCTAGGACAGGAGAACACAGGGCAGCACTCTGTGGCGCCAGAGTTTTGAATCAGATTCTCCTTGGTGATCTGGGGGGTAAGTGCTCCTCGCTTGGGGTGGGGGGTGGATAATCGTGGGTGTGTGTAGGGGGGAGCGCCAAAATGTATTGTTATATATGCCCCCCCTCCCAACAACAACACATTCTGGCACCCCTGGCCCCTACTATACTTGCCCCGGCGGCATCATCTAGAAACGCCATTGTGATGAGGGAAATTGTGTGTAATAACAAACTAGTTACATCATGGGTGTATCTATAATGGGCACACAGACCCCTGGGTTCAGGAGTGCCCACCTTGCCGCTGTAAGCACCGGGAAAATGCGTGGGCACCATTTACAGTACGTGAAGATATGCACACATGCAGTAAACTCTGGGCCACAGTGCCAGAGTATACTCAGTGAGTGCATGCAGCGGTGAAAGAGGGGGTCCGGCACAGAGACACAGGGGCCCCTCCTCTCCTAAACCGCCCCTGAGTTACATACAGGTCCGTATATTTTATCAGAAACAAATATATTGAAGAAAATAATTACAATAAAACAACTGGAAAAAACTGTAAACCATTTGGAGAGAAGAAGTCTACAAATATTCCTAATCATATTGGGATAACACGTTCAGCCTTTCAGCACTTTATTGTATACTTATCAGCCACATTAAATCTAACAAAAAATCCCGTAGATAAAAATCGGTGCGCTCATTAGTGCCACATTTTTGTTTGACATTTTTGTTTAATGTCAGATGGGAAATCAGACATGAGGACAAAGCCAAAGGAAATGCTAAAATGTGAATTAACGATGAATATAATCATTAAATAACCTATGCAATTTGGTTCCTAAAATAGAATCGTCATTAAGATGTTATCTCCGTACACACATATATTCCACCTGCATGAAGATTACTCTCCGTTATCTCCCTGCTCATCCCTCTTTACTTAGCTCAAATGATAATCTGATAGATGCAAAACAGGTGCACCATTGTCCTTGAATTTTAAAACACGGCGAATTGTAAAATCATTCGAAATACTGTACTGTACATTTATCTAAAAAAAAAAATGATTTCAATTTTGTGGGTCTGTTTATGCTTTGAAACGTATTTTTACACATTGTTGTATATCAATTGAGAAGTGCAGAAATAAATGTTTTTGTTTTGTTTTTTTGTTTTAAACAGTGCATCTAAAAAATACACCAGTTGAGATGAGTTCCAATGTATAAATAAATAGTGTCTAGTTGATATTGTTGACATGCAATAGGTCGATATGGTCAAAAGGTCGACAGGTTAAAAAAGTCACCATGACAATGGTTGACACACAAATGGTTAACACACGGTTTTTGGGGATATTTTAAAACTTTTGCTTCATTTACCATCCACGTGGACTATGATTGGGAATATGTGGTGTGTGCAGTAGTAGCAGACCGAGCGACCTTGCCCGAAGCGTGGTGAGCTAAACTAGCCTGTGAGGGTGTACGTTTGCACTAATCGTGGTCACAGACTGTGAAATGGACAAATTTTGGCCCAAAAAAACACATTTCGACCTTTATGTCGACCATTTCCATGTTGACCTTTTGTTCCTAGTGACCTTAGACCCAATCGACCATTTTACTGTTCACCTTTTGACCCTGTCGACCTTTTGCATGTCGACTATATAGGGTTGACCTATTGACTGTGTAGTAAAATGTGTAGATCTATTATACCATTATACTATTATCCTAAATAATTCGTTCGCTGTGCAGCGATGAGGCAAAAAATCGGCACTTCTGTGCATGCGGCGCAATGCGCGACGTACTTTCACAACGGCCGATGTCGTTTCACACAGGGTCTAGCGAAGCTTTTCGTTTCTGGGTGTCAACTGACCGTTTTCAGGGAGTGTTCGGAAAAATGCAGGCGTGCCAGGAAAAACTCAGGCGTGGCTGGGCGAACGCAGGGCGTTTGTAACGACAAAACAGGAACTGAACAGTCTGAAGTGATCGCAAGCGCTGAGTAGGTCTGATGCTACTCTGAAACTGCACAAAATTATTTTGTAGCCGCTCTGCGATCCTTTCGTTCGCACTTCTGCTAAGCTAAAATACACTCCCAGTGGGAGGTGGCATAGCGATTGCACGGTTGCTAAAAACAGCTAGCGAGCGATCAACTCGGAATGACACCCTATGTCTTGTATTGTACCCGAGTGCAAAAACAATATTTTTTTTGCGGAAAAAGATATTTAAATGAGCTTCATGATATGAAGACTGTGAAAGGTGTCTGCTGTGGAGCCAGTGGCCACTTTCAAAAATGAAAACGAGAAAACGAATAATGTTTTTTGGTACCATAAATAAATGGCTTGATTCAAAGACAGATGTAAACATGAAGGTTTCTGCACATCTTTGATATTTAGAGATCTGCACATGCATATATGCCATACTGTTCATGGGCAGGTCTCTTTCAGCAAGATTGCGTGCAGTTCTCCCAAGCTGAAGCATGACTGACATGCTGCGGTAGTTGTAGGTGTGGGGGTGGGGGATTGCTGCCTGCATTTTCTGGAAATGGCAAAGCCAGTGTCTGCATCCTTCAAACGCCTCCTGCAGGCATTAGAATATTTTTACACATCAGCTACATCAGAAGAAGTAGGCCCTGTGTACCATGAAAATCAATGAATATAGAGGGAAAAATACTGAATTAAATAATTGCCTGCAGTCTCGGGCCTTAACACTAGGTGGGGCCCGCTCCATGGCTCCTACCCAGTGTAGATGTCTCTGGTGCTTGCTGATGGCTGCCTGGTACAAGGAATAAAGTTTGTTTATTTCGGGGTGCTGGCTGATGAGACAGAAGGGGGGCTTGGCTGGAGAGACAGAAGTGGAGCTGGTTGGAGAGACAGAGGGGAATCTGGCTGGAGAGACAGAGGGGGAGCTGGCTGGAGAGACAGAAGGGGAGCTGGCTGATGAGACAGAAGGGGGCTTGACTGGAGCGACAGAAGGGGGCTTGGCTGGAGAGATAGAAGTGGAGCTGGTTGGAAAGACAGAGGGGGAGCTGGTTGGAGAGACAGAAGGGGAGCTGGCTGGAGAGACAGAAATGGAGCTGGCTGGAGACAGACATGGAGCTGGTTGCAGAGACAGAGGGGGAGCTGACTGATGAGACAGAAGGGGAACTGGCTGGAGAGACAGAAGGGGAGCTGGCTGGAGAGACAGAAGGAGAGCTGGCTGGAGAGACAGAGGGGAAGCTGTCTGGAGAGACAGAAGGGGAGCTGGCTGGAGAGACAGAAGGGGAGCTGGCTGGAGAGACAGAGGGGGAGCTAGCTGGAGAGACAGAAGGGGAGCTGGTTGGAGAGACAGAAGGAGAGCTGGCTGGAGAGACTGAAGGGGAGCTGCCTGGCGAGACAGAGGGGGAGCTGCCTGGTGAGACAGAGGGGGAGCTGGCTTTTAAGCCAGAAGGGGGAATGGCGGGTGAGGCAGAAGGGGGCATGAGTGATCGCAGAAGGAGGGCAGGCACGCCCCCCGAGTGATTATCTCAGGATCTCTGTGAGGCCATGCCCCTCGTTATGTATTTACTCCCACTTTTCACCTCCAGCGCACGGGGAGATCCAGATTAAGCACCGGGTGGCACCACACCCATAGACGCGTAAAAGAGTTGTACTGGCGCTGGTTAGTATTTCTCCAATGATAATAAACAATCGTGGATTGATAGAAATAAGTGAACAATTTATTTACTAGACAACAAATAGAGAAATACTCCCACTAAAAAACATAAAATCTGGGCATATTAGACTGAGAACAAAAATGAAAAGCAGCTGCTGGTGTGTATCCAAATGGGATCCCGGACTCAAAGGATAAAGTTCCCTGGGGAATAATGTTGTTAAGTACAGCTGGTGTTACCCATGGCGATGGAGGCTTCCAGGTGCTTGAAAATTAACAGCAGGCAAGCTGTGATGATTGTGCAAAGGCTGGGTCTCTTCAATCAAAGCTGTAATATTGCAGTCCCACAGAGAAAGTTCTAAAGGCAAGGAATAAATCTTAAAAGTCCATATCTGGATCCTCATGTAATGGAGCACATTTGGTGATGGCAGCTTAACCCTTAACGCGTTTCCCTAGGCACGGTCGCCTAGCTTCATCAGAAGTCTCTGGGGGTGGCTGCCTATTTTGTCAGTCCCTGGGCCCCACAATTTGTTATCTCAGCCGAGCATAGGCTAAGGTCATTGGTGTGTTACATCAAATTATATAACATCTAGTAATGTCATATGAGAGGTCATATTCTTACTCATGCAAATATTAGCCTACATAAAAATTAGAGATGAGCGGGTTCGGTTCCCTGAGAACCGAACACCCCCGAACATCACGTCCCAAGCCCGGATCCAAGTCCAGCTCTGGACTTCCCGCCAGACACGGAAACCAGAACGAGGCAAAACGTCATCATCCCGCTGTCGGATTCTCGTGGGATTTGGATCCCATATAAACAGCTGCGTGTCGCCTCCATTTTCACTCTGGACTTGGAGAGTTAGGGAGACAGACCTCTGTCTCTCTCTGTGGGTGGTGGCGTGGGGTTAGTGTGAGCTCTGTTGGGGTGCTGCTGCAGTCACTGTGGTGTACCTATGCTGTGTTAGGGTTGCTGTCCTGGCTGTCACTGGTGTTTCATGTGCTGCAGCTGTACATGAGTGTTGCTGTCCTGGCTGTCACTGTGTTTTCCAGGATGCAGGGGCACTGTCCTCCTGTATGCTGTAAAATATAGGGGTGCTGCTGGCCCTGTATGTTGTAAAAAGTCAGAGGTGCAGTTGTTAAACATTAAAAGCAGACTGCTGTATGCTGTAAAATACAGGGGTGTTGCTGTTCAAATAACATTACACTGGCCCTGTATGCTATACAAAATTCAGGGGTGCAGTTGTTAAAAATGAAAAGCACACTGCTCCTGTATGCTGTAAAATATAGGGGTGCTGCTGGCCCTGTGTGTTGTAAAAATTCAGAGGTGCAGTTGTTAAAAATTAAAACCACACAGCTGTATGCTACAAAATATAGGGGCATTGCTGTTCAAAGTCACGGGTGCAGTGAAAATTAATGTACACTGGCCCTGTCTTGTATGCTGTAATAATTCTAGGGTGCAGTGAAAATCAATGTACACTGGCCCTGTCTTGTATGCTTTAAAATTACAGGGGTGTTGTGAAAATACAGGGGTGCTGGCACTGTCCGCGGTTGCAATGTCTAGGCCTGACCTTCTCAACACTGTATGGGAAGAGGAGGCTCCAACCACCATTTGCACGCCCCCTGCAAGTGCTGGGAGGGGCAACGCCAGTCCAGTTGCTGATATTGAGATTGAGGATGTCACTGTAGAAGTACACCAGGATGAGGAGGATATGGATGTAGCTAGTGCTACGGAGGAAGTTGACGATGAGGATTTGTTATGCACACCAGTGCCAGCAGGAATGTACTGGTGTCTGAACGGTGAGGGATGCAAAACAAATGAACTCACAGACAGACTGGGGAATATGACATTACATACACAGAAGGTGATAGGGTAACAAAATAAACACAAAGTGAACAGAGAAGCCCAAAGGCTAAGAAACTGGGTGTCTCCCTAGTATTAGGAATGCTCAGATGGAAAGAAGCGAGATGTAGTGATTTAATACGTAGAGAACCCGAAATGCTGTTGCTAAGGGCAACAGCAAACCCCTAAAGGGTAACCAACGGGTGTGGCAGTAAACTCCTTGGTCAGAGATGGAATAATAGACACAAGGCGAGTCTCCACAATCCTAGTCCTCACTTGCAGTGCACTGGTTCAGTTTACTGCCACTAAACTGACACCTGAACACCTTGCACAGTGAGAAAGGATTTTGGCAGGCAAGTCTGAGAATACAGCCGCAAACTTGCTAGGTTCACAGAGTAGCAAAAGAACCCCAGCAGGTTAAACGACTGACTCCAGTCTTACTGCTAGTTCTGGATTGGCAGAGTGTAATACCAAATCCCAAGGCCTATTTGCAGTAAGCAACAAACAAATACAAAGTTTACACAGTACTAGCTAGCTTTCAGGAACTGACTAACCAACAAAGATTCAGCAGCATCTGCCTAACCTGAGAAGAGGGTTTATATAGCAGGTGCTGTCCACGCCCCACTCAGACCTCACAGACTGTGAGCACAAAAACCAGCACCGGATCCCCTGCCGTGCACAGAGCCTGTAACCACTGCACAGCAAAAGACCCGAACCGGAGTATCAGCTACGCTCAGGTTACTCCGCTAGCACTTGTCTCCCGGTTGCCATGACGACGTGGCAGCACAGAGCAGGAGACCCTAACAGGATTCTGATGGTGATGGGGTTTGTGTGAATAAGGCACCAGTGGAGACAGTTTTTATCCATGGGATGAAAAAGCCCATTGTCATGCCTGGGCAAAATACCAAAAAAGCCACCTCTTCGGTGTGGAATTATTTCTCCACAAATCCAGACAACAGGTGTCAAGCCATCTGTTGCCTTTGTCAATCCATAATAAGTAGAGGTAAGGACGATACCCACCTTGGAACATCCTCCCTTATATGTCACCTGCATTCATCATAAGTCATTGTCAAGTTCAGAAACATTAGGTAATAGCGTGAGCAGTCCACTGACACCTAAATGATGTGGTTTTGTTTGTTTGAATATTATTTCTCTGTGAGGATGTGGATGTAAACACTGAAAGGAAGGGGGGGGGGGGAATCTGAGGATGAGGACGACATCTTGCCACGGTAGAGGCAGTTTGTGCAAGGAGAGATTAATTGCTTCTTTTTTGGTGGGGGCCAAAACAAACCAATCATTTCAGACCCTGTCGCTGAAAATTAAATGATTGGTTTGTTAAAGTGTGCATGTCCTGTTTATACAACATAAGGGTGGGTGGGAGGGCCCAAGGACAATTCCATCTTGCACCTGTTTTTCTACTTTGCATTATATGCTTTTTGGGGCCTAGTTTTTAAAAGTGCCATCCTGTCTGACACTGCAGTGCCACTCCTAGATGGGCCAGGTGTTTGTGCCGCCCACTTGTGTCGCTTAGCTTAGTTATCCAGCGACCTTGGTGCAACCTTTTGGCCTAAAAACAACATTGTGAGGTGTGAGGTGTTCAGAATAGACTGGGAATGAGTGGAAATGAATGTTATTGAGGTAAATAATACCGTAGGATCAAAATTACCCCCAACTTCTGTGATTTTAGCTGTTTTTATGTTTTTTTTCCAAAAATCATCCAGATCCAAAACCAAAACCCGAAAGGGTGGTTTTGGCAAAACCAATCCAGATCCAAAACACGAGTGGTTATCCAGATCCAAAACCAAAACACAAAACCCGAAAAGTTGCCGCTGCACATCTCTGATAAAAATACAGCAAATTTATATGTATAATACTGTTTATATTTATTGTTTCTAGAATTTGGTCACCTTAGCAGAGGTCCATATTTTAAGGATGTTTTTATTTTGCATTATTTTATTGATCGCTACCTTTAAAGTAGGAAGTAAGTTTAACCTTTAGCTGACCTTTTAATCATCCATAGTGAAAAATAAAGTATATATGAGAGCATTATAACAGCGAATAAAGGATGCCAAAGAGTACATTCTAAGTGTTTAATATTGACTATTTTTCTTGCGAGAAACTAAAGCACAATCCCAGAATATAAACTTTGTGTAATGCGTAGTCATATTATTTTCTGAAAATCTATATTCAATTCTGGACCGCATCTAGTTATATGGTGTAATCCGCTAAAATACACATCAGATGAATACAAGATGCATCAAAAGATTTAAGGCACCTGTTGTGTATATAAAAGAGTTATATCTTGTTTATTGTACAGTATAAAAATCATCGCGAGTGATTTATAAAGCGAATTGTCCGTTGCATGGAAAATCTCATTTCAATCATAAATGGCATGACTTGATTTAAGAATTCATTCTTTAATAGTTCTGCAATGTTCAAATTTAAACTCATTCAATTCATCAGCGGAATATTCAATATGGGGCACAGGAAACTCATTTAAGCAAACAGCGACTTTTAATATAAATTTTCCAGCAGATTTCTTTATCGATTCGGCAGTTTAGTGCAAAATGATTTGTGCGATACATTTTCAGGGGATCAATGCAAGCTGGGTTAATGGCTCATATAAAACAATCATCATATCACATATACACAAAACGTCTCCGTGAACTCTGACTTAGCATTGAACGACCCCGCAGATGAAGAACTGGTTGTTGCGGAAATACATTTTTATAACTTTGCCCACCTGTTTATTTTCATTAGTGGGTCCTGTTTTTTATTTAAAGTGTAAAACAATATTCTGTTATAGCCAATCTAGATGAATACAGAATAAAGCAAAGCTTATGAATCATTTGACTAGGACGCAAATGCAGCAAGTGAATTTCATATTGTACAGGGAGTGAGGGAGGGCTTGTGCTTTTCTAAAATAATGCTTGTCAAAATGTGGAATTACCAGGGAACACATTGTAGGGGTTATGTCTTAGGTTCCGAGATGAAGGAACCAGGAGTGATTTTGGAGAGTTTGCCACTATATTTTAAGCAGCAATCAGGTATAGGTTTTGCCAAATAACTGGAACTTATTTCTCTGTGTTTCTGACAAAAGCTGCATGCCTTGCCCCACTAGTGGAGGAGTGATTCCAAGGAAATATGTGTCTATAGCCTTATGGGAAGTTGTATAATATATAATAACTGTGTAAGACTGTTCCATCTCCACAGTGCGCACGCAGTGGAAGCCTGGGCGTGCACCCCAATGGTTCCCACTCCGAGTGAGGGAGCTGTGACAGCCAAGGAGTGCCGTCAGCCAGAGTAAGCATGGGAGGGGAAGCGGGACAAAGCAGCCACGGTGCGAAGGTGGAGGTGTGGTATGGCGCCATGGGAGGGTGGGGAACTCAAAGAGAGCCAAATCGGGGGGCGGTCAAGTGTGTGCGTGTTGAGGGGGAGCTTGGCAGACAGAGACTGGGTTGACCAAGTATATGCTAACTTATTCTATTCTAAAAATATATAAATAATTAAGTAGAAATAAATTATATATATATACGCTGCTCAAAAGAATGAAGGGAACACTAAAATAACACATCCTAGATCTGAATGAATGAAATATTCTTAGTAAATACTTTGTTCTTTACATAGTTGAATGTGCTGACAACAAAATCACACAAAAATTATCAATGGAAATCAAATTTATTAACCCATGGAGGTCTGGATTTGGAGTCACACTCAAAAACACACTACAGGCTGATCCAACTTTGATGTAATATCCTTAAAACAAGTCAAAATGAGGCTCAGTAGTGTGTGTGGCCTCAACATGCCTGTATGACCTCCCTACAACCCACACAAGTGGCTCAGGTAGTGCAGCTCATCCAGGATGGCACATCAATACGAGCTGTGGCAAGAAGGTTTGCTGTGTCTATCAGCGTAGTGTCCAGAGCATGGAGGCGCTACCAGGAGACAGGCCAGTACATCAGGAGACGTGGAGGAGGCCGTAGGAGGGCAACAACCCAGCAGCAGGACCGCTACCTCCGCCTTTGTGCAAGGAGGAACAGGAGGAGCACTGCCAGAGCCCTGTAAAATGACCTCCAGCAAATGTGCATGTGTCTACTCAAACGATCAGAAACAGACTCCATGAGGGTGGTATGAGGGCCCGACGTCCACAGGTGGGGGTTGTGCTTACAGCCCAACACCGTGCAGAACACCAAGATTGGCAAATTCGCCACTGGCGCCCTGTGCTCTTCACAGATGAAAGCAGGTTCTCACTGAACACATGTGACAGACGTGACAGAGTCTGGACACGCCAAGGAGAACGTTCTGCTGCCTGCAACATCCTCCAGCATGACCGGTTTGGCAGTGGGTCAGTAATGGTGTGGGGTGGCATTTCTTTGGGGGGCCGCACAGCCCTCCATGTGCTCGCCAGAGGTAGCCTGACTGCCATTAGGTACCGAGATGAGATCCTCAGACCCCTTGTGAGACCATATGCTGGTGCGGTTGGCCCTGGATTCCTCCTAATGCAAGACAATGCTAGACCTCATGTGGCTGGAGTGTGTCAGCAGTTCCTGCAACACGAAGGCATTGATGCTATGGACTGGCCCGCCCGTTCCCCAGACCTGAATCCAATTGAGCACATCTGGGACATCATGTCTCGCTCCATCCACCAACCACAGACTGTCCAGGAGTTGGCGGATGCTTTAGTCAAGGTCTGGGAGGAGATCCCTCAGGAGACCATCCGCCACCTCATCAGGAGCATGCCCAGGTGTTGTAGGGAGGTCATACAGGCACTTGGAGGCCACACACACTACTGAGCCTCATTTTGGCTTGTTTTAAGGACATTACATCAAAGTTGGATCAGCCTGTAGTGTGTTTTTCCACTTTAATTTTGAGTGTGACTCCAAATCCAGACCTCCATGGGTTAATAAATTTGATTTCCATTGATAATTTTTGTGTGATTTTGTTGTCAGCACATTCAACTATGTAAAGAACAAAGTATTTAATAAGAATATTTCATTCATTCAGATCTAGGATGTGTTACTTTAGTGTTCTCTTTATTTTTTTTGAGCAGTGTATTATACAACGGGTACTTAAAATAACGACTCTTAGGCAGGTTTACCGGTAAAACCTTTACTGGCATCAGACACTGGACATAACATACACAGGTTTGGTGGTCACACAGGTACATACCTTAAAATATACAAACTAAATTAAATGTGTTAGCACTCCCCGTGCTTGCTCACCAGTCACTCTTCTGCAGTTACCTGCAGCCACCATCCGCCATGCTATTCTGGCACAGCCAATGTCCACAGTCCTTGGCACTATAAAACTGCAGCCTACTCTCTGGCCTCTAACAGGCATCAGTGCCATGTGCAGTGGGTATATGGGAGTTTTAAACCCCTCTCCTGCTTCTGACTTCCTGCTGGCTGTGGGTGAGCTGAAAAACCTGGACTTCTATTTTTTTTACTTGGACCTGTGCAATCCAGAAAGGCCATAGATTCAAATCATTAATATAGGTGCAGAATATGCAGTTCTTGTTTTCCACTCTCTCAAAGAGAGCTGATCTCACAGAAATGTGGGCAATTGTGGTGAGGCACAAGCCCTCTCTCTGCACAATATTATAATATGATATAATGCTAGATACTACAATACAGCAAGTTGTGTAAGAAAAATGGACCCTCTCTCTTCTACAAAACATACTGTATAAAACAGGGCTCATTGTTACCTAATAAAGAGTACTGTGCCCACCACGCAAATCCATGGGGATTCCAGAAAGACAACTGATCACCTCCTACATGTGACGCCTTTCCGACTCTCTAAAGATTTTAGCTGCAGTCAGTGACCTTGGATATCTGAGGAAGCAGGTAATGACTATGTATCTGTCAGCATTTGAAACATAAAATTGGGACCCAGACATGCACTGTCTAAAAGACTGCTTCACCATATCAAGTAAGGGCTGTGGTCATGTCACAATAAGTCGAGGCCTCACCCCTAGGGGTGTGCCTAGTGCTTACAAATCACCATCATCCATTCCTGCCTTAAAACATCCATAAAATGCAGCAGACACCTATTTGCCAAAGTGAGCTGGGACAGATCTACCTGCGAGTCAGGACAAACACGGAAACTCATAGGACAGCCAATATCATATGTCTTGCTTGGTATGGGCAATGGTCAGTGGCGGACTGGGAACTTAAATTGGCCCTGGAAAAAATTGTAGAAGTGGCCTCAAATGGGCAGCACCAGAGGTATACAGTGTAACCATGGCGGCAGCACCGCCCCTCACATGTCAACAAACAAAACAGGCCCCACATTAACATCGGCTCACCGGGAATCTTCACTGTTAGGCCCTATGGCCAATCCGCCCCTGACAGTGGTATTTGATACTAATCCCTTTGATGCATGGCTTTTCTGTTGTCTTTATTAGGGAACCCTGCATATGACTTGGGTTCCTCTGGAGTAGGGCCACATGTAGCTATTAACTGACACATCAAGCATAAGATGATGCTGAACCAGGGCATATATTTCGCCTAAACAAGGTTTTCTAATGGGTATATCAGATAGGGCCGGATGTAATAAATGCTCAACGGTAGAAGCTGACCTTTTCCATTGTCTCTGGGCCTGCCCTGTCATTCAAAAATTCTGGCATACCTTGCACCATTATGGCACCTCAACGCTAGGCATCCCCTTTCAATGCACTGCTCCCTGGGCCCTCTTTGGTCATCTGTCGGACCAACCTGGAATTCCACGCACTGATAAAAAATTGATAGTGTTACTTTCAGCAGTGGGGAAAAAAGCGATATTGCAACAGTGGATCCATCCTACCTCTCCTACTCTTCCTATGGCTACTTCTAGGTTACTCTTTTTATTTAATATGGACTGGCTGGAGGCCTCTATCCACAAGGAAACCCTGACTCCTGCACTCTTTAAGTGCTGGGATAAATACATTTGTACCCTCACTCCCCACACTAAGCTAGCAATACATAAATGTTTCCAATCTAACTTTTGGTACTCTCTCCGACAACTTGATAGCCAAGTTTCTCTAACTGACTGAGCCTCCTATCTTCCCCTCCCCCTCTTCTGTACTTCCCTCTCCACACACCTCCTCTTTTCTTTCCCTTCTCTTCTTATTTCTTCTGTTTCTTCCCTGGCGGATTGGATGGACACTTCTATGGACGGATCCGTGGCCTGTGGCTCTTGGTAGGTGTTTTTGCTCATTTTGTTCTAACGTTTTTGTGATGTTCTTTTTTCTTTTTTATTTTTCTTTATTTGAACTGCCGGAATTGAGTGTCAGTTTTTAGTCAGTCATATTCAGTCCCATTCTTAATATATTATAGCCTGACCGCCGCTCTTCTGGTGGCTTACAGTTTGTTCTTGTTGATTGTTTTGGAAAATTGGAAAATTTCCTCCACCTACTCATATATGCTGTGTACTTTTACCTCCTTTATCTGCTTACTTTGATGTCGATATGTCTGATATGTATGCGGTTTTTTCCTTATTTCTGTACCATGTTTTGGAGGTATTTAATAAACATATTTGGAAAAAAAAAAAAAGATGATGCTGAACATGAAAAATGAGTTAAAGGATCAAAGACAGCAGTCTGCAGTGATAAGTTAGAGGCAAAGGTCAGGGCAGGTGGATAGCAAGTAAAGTCAGGAAGCATAGCAAAGATCAAAATTCAGCAAACATTTAGGGTTTTACACCGCCAGCCAGTGTGACTATGTGGTGCCCTCACTCTGCCACCAGACTTATGGATTTTTGTTTTGCGTATAAAAATTGATGAGTCCGGGGAGAGATTGTGGGGGGGGGGGAGTTTGGGGTGATTAGCTACTGTTTCCGGTGTCTCTACGCCATTGCGACAGCAACTCGCCCCCTTCACTCCTAATTTATTTGACCCCTTAAAGCTCATGCAGTGCAAGAAAGCCTGGCAAAGACTGTATGAATGTGAGGGATTTATTTTAAACAGAGGGAATTTGGGTATAATCAATTATTAATTCGATTCCACAAATGACCGAGAACAAGTGCACAGCAGAGATTTAACTTAATCTGTCACAGATCTGTTAGGTCACTGCTTATGCAGAAAGATCATGGTTAAACCCCAGAACAGACGGTAACAAATGGAGGCCAAAATGCATGCCCTTAGAAAGAAGCATTTAACATGATGCATGGAAGACCTGTGCCTGTAAGGATTACACTGAACATTTTGAGACTACCACTACCGCACGTAATATTTACTGATGTGTCCTCATACTGCTGTGAATTTATGGTGCGAGATGCATGGCGCAATTTAGATGCCACGGGTAGCGATTACTGGACTTTCGTGCTTATTCCTGAATTTAGCATCTTATTTGCCTACAGTGTCCCGGCTATTTAAGATTAGTATTATTGTTACAATGGAATTGTAAAGTTGCAGATTAAGCACAACGCTGCATGGCGTAAGTCACTTGTATTTGTCTTCTGACTTTTGCCTTATTGCACAGGCTAGCATTTAGTTTGCACACAGCTGCTGCATGTAATGCCAATGTCCAGGGGAGTCGTGCATTGTACTTTTCCCACATTAGTGATGCAAAAATGACGCAATAATCAATACAGAACTGTGTACTGGGACACATGGTGCAGCTTATCTGCAAAACAGAAAAAATACAGAATAGTCTCCAGTGTTGGATTTGTAGCTGCCGTTTATGCATTATTATTACCAGTAATTTATATAGCGCACACATATTCTGCAGCGCTCAATAGAGTATAATATTTCAGACATTGGCCCTCATTCCGAGTTGTTCGCTCACTAGCTGCTTTTAGCAGCTTTGCACACGCTAAGCCGCCGCCTACTGGAAGTGAATCTTAGCTTATCAAAATTGCGAACGAAAGATTAGCAAAATTGCGAATAGACAGTTCTTAGCAGTTTCTGAGTAGCTCCAGACTTACTCGGCATCTGCGATCAGTTCAGTCAGTTTCGTTCCTGGTTTGACGTCACAAACACACCCAGCGTTCGCCCAGACACTCCTCCGTTTCTCCAGCCACTCCCGCGTTTTTCCCAGAAATGGTAGCGTTTTTTCGCACACACCCATAAAACGGCCAGTTTCCGCCCAGAAACACCCACTTCCTGTCAATCACATTACGATCACCAGAACGAAGAAAAAACCTCGTAATGCCGTGAGTAAAATACCTAACTGCATAGCAAATTTACTTGGCGCAGTCGCACTGCGGACATTGCGCATGCTCATTAGCGACTAATCGCTCCGTTGCGAGAAAAAAATAACGAGCGAACAACTCGGAATGACCCCCATTGACATCAGTCCCTGCCCCAGTGGAGCTTACACTCTACATTCCCTATCACATGTACACGCAGACACAGTCACACTAGGGTTCATTTATTTTGTTGGGAGCCAATTAACCTACCAGTATATTTTTAGATTGTGGAAGGAAACCGGAGTACCGGGAGGAAGCCCACGCAAGCATGGGGAGAATATACAAACTCCACATAGTTAGGGCCATGGTGGGAATCAAACCCATGAGCTCAGGGCTGTGATGCTAACCATTACACCATCCGTACGGGTGCAGTATGATATACTGATGGACGGGATGCCGGCGGTTAGAATACCGACAGCGGCATCCCGTCCACCAGAATCCCGACAGCCCCCTCTAAAGTCCCATAAACCTCCTCTTCCCCCTAACCCTCCCTTGTGGGTGCCTAAACCTAACCCCCCCTTACCCGCTGCCTAAACCTAACCCTCCCCGCTTGATGCCTAACCCTAACTTCCCCTTCTATGTGCCTAAACCTCTCTCCCCGATCCCTAACCCTAACCTTCCCGGCCGGTCACCCTAACCCCCCTTCTACTGCCTAAACCTAACCCCCCCCTCCCCATGGCAGGACGCCAGCGCGTTCCACTGTCTGGATGATCGGGATGCCGGTATCCCGAACGTCGTCCTTTGGAATGTAGGTGTGATGTCGGTGTGTAGCCCTGCTGTTTAATGTAGGTGTAATGTCGGTATTTTGCCCTGTGTAATGTAACTGTGATGTCGGTATGTAGCCCTGCTGTGTAATGTAGGTGTTATGTCGGTGTGTATCCCAGCTGTGTAATGTCGGTGTGTAGCCCTGCTGTGTAATATAGGTGTGATGCCGGTATGTAGCCTTGCTGTATAATATAGGTGTGATGTCGGTATGAAGCCCTGCTGTGTAATGTTGGTGTGATGTCGGTATGTAGCCCTGCTGTGTAATGTAGGTGTGATGTCGGTGTGTATCCCAGCTGTGTAATATAGGTGTGATGCCGGTATGTAGCCTTGCTGTATAATATAGGTGTGATGTCGGTATGAAGCCCTGCTGTGTAATGTTGGTGTGATGTCGGTGTGTATCCCAGCTGTGTAATATAGGTGTGATGCCGGTATGTAGCCTTGCTGTATAATATAGGTGTGATGTCGGTATGTAGCCCTGCTGTGTAATGTAGGTGTGATGTCGGTGTGTATCCCAGCTGTGTAATGTAGATGTGATGTCGGTACGTAGCCCTGCTGTGTAATGTAGGTGTGATGTCAGTGTGTATCCCAGCTGTGTAATGGCAGTGTGTAGCCCTGCTGTGTAATATAGGTGTGATGTCGGTGTGTAGCCCTGCTGTGTAATATAGGTGTGATGCCGGTATGTAGCCTTGCTGTATAATATAGGTGTGATGTCGGTATGAAGCCCTGCTGTGTAATGTTGGTGTGATGTCGGTATGTAGCCCTGCTGTGTAATGTAGGTGTGATGTCGGTGTGTATCCCAGCTGTGTAATATAGGTGTGATGCCGGTATGTAGCCTTGCTGTATAATATAGGTGTGATGTCGGTATGAAGCCCTGCTGTGTAATGTTGGTGTGATGTCGGTGTGTATCCCAGCTGTGTAATATAGGTGTGATGACGGTATGTAGCCTTGCTGTATAATATAGGTGTGATGTCGGTATGTAGCCCTGCTGTGTAATGTAGGTGTGATGTCGGTGTGTATCCCAGCTGTGTAATGTAGATGTGATGTCGGTACGTAGCCCTGCTGTGTAATGTAGGTGTGATGTCAGTGTGTATCCCAGCTGTGTAATGGCAGTGTGTAGCCCTGCTGTGTAATATAGGTGTGATGTCGGTATGTAGCCCTGCCGTGTAATGTAGGTGTGATGTCAGTGTGTATCCCAGCTGTGTAATGGCAGTGTGTAGCCCTGCTGTGTAATATAGGTGTGATGTCGGTATGTAGCCCTGCCGTGTAATGTAGGTGTGATGTCAGTGTGTATCCCAGCTGTGTAATGGCGGTGTGTAGCCCTGCTGTGTAATATAGGTGTGATGTCGGTATGTAGCCCTGCCGTGTAATGTAGATGTGATGTCGGTGTGTAGCCCTGCTGTGTAATATAGGTGTGATGCCGGTATGTAGCCTTGCTGTATAATATAGGTGTGATGTCGGTATGTAGCCCTGCTGTGTAATGTTGGTGTGATGTCAGTATGTAGCCCTGCTGTGTAATGTAGGTGTGATGTCAGTGTGTATCCCAGCTGTGTAATGTAGGTGTGATGTCGGTATGTAGCCTTGCTGTATAATATAGGTGTGATGTCGGTATGTAGCTCTGCTGTGTAATGTAGGTGTGATGTCGGTATGTAGCCCTGCTGTGTAATGTTGGTGTGATGTCAGTATGTAGCCCTGCTGTGTAATGTAGGTGTGATGTCGGTGTGTATCCCAGCTGTGTAATGTAGGTGTGATGTCGGTATGTAGCCTTGCTGTATAATATAGGTGTGATGTCGGTATGTAGCCCTGCTGTGTAATGTAGGTGTGATGTCGGTATGTAGCCCTGCTGTGTAATGTTGGTGTGATGTCAGTATGTAGCCCTGCTGTGTAATGTAGGTGTGATGTCGGTGTGTATCCCAGCTGTGTAATGTAGGTGTGATGTCGGTATGTAGCCTTGCTGTATAATATAGGTGTGATATTGGTATGTAGCCCTGCTGTGTAATGTAGGTGTGATGTCGGTATGTAGCCCTGCTGTGTAATATAGGTGTGATGCCGGTATGTAGCCTTGCTGTATAATATAGGTGTGATGTCGGTATGTAGCCCTGCTGTGTAATGTAGGTGTGATGTCGGTATGTAGCCCTGCTGTGTAATGTAGGTGTGATGTCGGTATGTAGCCCTGCTGTGTAATGTTGGTGTGATGTCAGTATGTAGCCCTGCTGTGTAATGTAGGTGTGATGTCGGTGTGTATCCCAGCTGTGTAATGTAGGTGTGATGTCGGTATGTAGCCTTGCTGTATAATATAGGTGTGATGTCGGTATGTAGCCCTGCTGTGTACTGTAGGTGTGATGTCGGTATGTAGCCCTGCTGTGTAATATAGGTGTGATGCCGGTATGTAGCCTTGCTGTATAATATAGGTGTGATGTCGGTATGTAGCCCTGCTGTGTAATGTAGGTGTGATGTCGGTGTGTATCCCAGCTGTGTAATGTAGGTGTGATGTCGGTATGTAGCCCTGCTGTGTAATGTTGGTGTGATGTCAGTATGTAGCCCTGCTGTGTAATGTAGGTGTGATGTCGGTGTGTATCCCAGCTGTGTAATGTAGGTGTGATGTCGGTATGTAGCCTTGCTGTATAATATAGGTGTGATGTCGGTATGTAGCCCTGCTGTGTAATGTAGGTGTGATGTCGGTATGTAGCCCTGCTGTGTAATGTTGGTGTGATGTCAGTATGTAGCCCTGCTGTGTAATGTAGGTGTGATGTCGGTGTGTATCCCAGTTGTGTAATGTAGGTGTGATGTCGGTATGTAGCCCTGCTGTGTAATGTAGGTGTGATGTCGGTATGTAGCCTTGCTGTATAATATAGGTGTGATGTCGGTATGTAGCCCTGCTGTGTAATGTAGGTGTGATGTCGGTGTGTATCCCAGCTGTGTAATGTAGGTGTGATGTCGGTATGTAGCCCTGCTGTGTAATGTAGGTGTGATGTCGGTGTGTATCCCAGCTGTGTAATGTAGGTGTGATGTCGGTATGTAGCCCTGCTGTGTAATGTAGGTGTGATGTCGGTGTGTATCCCAGCTGTGTAATGTTGGTGTGATGTCAGTATGTAGCCCTGCTGTGTAATGTAGGTGTGATGTCGGTGTGTATCCCAGCTGTGTAATGTAGGTGTGATGTCGGTATGTAGCCCTGCTGTGTAATGTAGGTGTGATGTCGGTATGTAGCCCTGCTGTGTAATGTTGGTGTGATGTCAGTATGTAGCCCTGCTGTGTAATGTTGGTGTGATGTCGGTGTGTATCCCAGCTGTGTAATGTAGATGTGATGTCGGTACGTAGCCCTGCTGTGTAATGTAGGTGTGATGTCAGTGTGTATCCCAGCTGTGTAATGGCAGTGTGTAGCCCTGCTGTGTAATATAGGTGTGATGTCGGTATGTAGCCCTGCCGTGTAATGTAGGTGTGATGTCAGTGTGTATCCCAGCTGTATAATGGCGGTGTGTAGCCCTGCTGTGTAATATAGGTGTGATGTCGGTATGTAGCCCTGCCGTGTAATGTAGATGTGATGTCGGTGTGTAGCCCTGCTGTGTAATATAGGTGTGATGCCGGTATGTAGCCTTGCTGTATAATATAGGTGTGATGTCGGTATGTAGCCCTGCTGTGTAATGTAGGTGTGATGTTGGTATGTAGCCCTGCTATGTAATGTTGGTGTGATGTCAGTATGTAGCCCTGCTGTGTAATGTAGGTGTGATGTCAGTGTGTATCCCAGCTGTGTAATGTAGGTGTGATGTCGGTATGTAGCCTTGCTGTATAATATAGGTGTGATGTCGGTATGTAGCCCTGCTGTGTAATGTAGGTGTGATGTCGGTATGTAGCCCTGCTGTGTAATGTTGGTGTGATGTCAGTATGTAGCCCTGCTGTGTAATGTAGGTGTGATGTCGGTGTGTATCCCAGCTGTGTAATGTAGGTGTGATGTCGGTATTTAGCCTTGCTGTATAATATAGGTGTGATGTCGGTATGTAGCCCTGCTGTGTAATGTAGGTGTGATGTCGGTATGTAGCCCTGCTGTGTAATGTTGGTGTGATGTCAGTATGTAGCCCTGCTTTGTAATGTAGGTGTGATGTCGGTATGTAGCCTTGCTGTATAATATAGGTGTGATATCGGTATGTAGCCCTGCTGTGTAATGTAGGTGTGATGTCGGTATGTAGCCCTGCTGTGTAATATAGGTGTGATGCCGGTATGTAGCCTTGCTGTATAATATAGGTGTGATGTCGGTATGTAGCCCTGCTGTGTAATGTAGGTGTGATGTCGGTATGTAGCCCTGCTGTGTAATGTAGGTGTGATGTCGGTATGTAGCCCTGCTGTGTAATGTTGGTGTGATGTCAGTATGTAGCCCTGCTGTGTAATGTAGGTGTGATGTCGGTGTGTATCCCAGCTGTGTAATGTAGGTGTGATGTCGGTATGTAGCCCTGCTGTGTAATGTAGGTGTGATGTCAGTATGTAGCCCTGCTGTGTAATGTAGGTGTGATGTCGGTGTGTATCCCAGCTGTGTAATGTAGGTGTGATGTCGGTATGTAGCCTTGCTGTATAATATAGGTGTGATGTCGGTATGTAGCCCTGCTGTGTAGTGTAGGTGTGATGTCGGTATGTAGCCCTGCTGTGTAATATAGGTGTGATTCCGGTATGTAGCCTTGCTGTATAATATAGGTGTGATGTCGGTATGTAGCCCTGCTGTGTAATGTAGGTGTGATGTCGGTGTGTATCCCAGCTGTGTAATGTAGGTGTGATGTCGGTATGTAGCCCTGCTGTGTAATGTTGGTGTGATGTCAGTATGTAGCCCTGCTGTGTAATGTAGGTGTGATGTCGGTGTGTATCCCAGCTGTGTAATGTAGGTGTGATGTCGGTATGTAGCCTTGCTGTATAATATAGGTGTGATGTCGGTATGTAGCCCTGCTGTGTAATGTAGGTGTGATGTCGGTATGTAGCCCTGCTGTGTAATGTTGGTGTGATGTCAGTATGTAGCCCTGCTGTGTAATGTAGGTATGATGTCGGTGTGTATCCCAGCTGTGTAATGTAGGTGTGATGTCGGTATGTAGCCCTGCTGTGTAATGTAGGTGTGATGTCGGTGTGTATCCCAGCTGTGTAATGTTGGTGTGATGTCAGTATGTAGCCCTGCTATGTAATGTAGGTGTGATGTCGGTGTGTATCCCAGCTGTGTAATGTAGGTGTGATGTCGGTATGTAGCCCTGCTGTGTAATGTAGGTGTGATGTCGGTGTGTATCCCAGCTGTGTAATGTAGGTGTGATGTCGGTATGTAACCCTGCTGTGTAATGTTGGTGTGATGTCAGTATGTAGCCCTGCTGTGTAATGTAGGTGTGATGTCGGTGTGTATCCCAGCTGTGTAATGTAGGTGTGATGTCGGTATGTAGCCCTGCTGTGTAATGTAGGTGTGATGTCGGTGTGTATCCCAGCTGTGTAATGTAGGTGTGATGTCGGTATGTAGCCCTGCTGTGTAATGTAGGTGTGATGTCGGTGTGTATCCCAGCTGTGTAATGTAGGTGTGATGTCGGTATGTAGCCCTGCTGTGTAATGTAGGTGTGATGTCGGTGTGTATCCCAGCTGTGTAATGTTGGTGTGATGTCAGTATGTAGCCCTGCTGTGTAATGTAGGTGTGATGTTGGTGTGTATCCCAGCTGTGTAATGTAGGTGTGATGTCGGTATGTAGCCCTGCTGTGTAATGTAGGTGTGATGTCGGTGTGTATCCCAGCTGTGTAATGTAGGTGTGATGTCGGTATGTAACCCTGCTGTGTAATGTTGGTGTGATGTCAGTATGTAGCCCTGCTGTGTAATGTAGGTGTGATGTCGGTGTGTATCCCAGCTGTGTAATGTAGGTGTGATGTCGGTATGTAGCCCTGCTGTGTAATGTAGGTGTGATGTCGGTGTGTATCCCAGCTGTGTAATGTAGGTGTGATGTCGGTATGTAGCCCTGCTGTGTAATGTAGGTGTGATGTCGGTGTGTATCCCAGCTGTGTAATGTAGGTGTGATGTCGGTATGTAGCCCTGCTGTGTAATGTAGGTGTGATGTCGGTGTGTATCCCAGCTGTGTAATGTTGGTGTGATGTCAGTATGTAGCCCTGCTGTGTAATGTTGGTGTGATGTCGGTGTGTATCCCAGCTGTGTAATGTAGATGTGGTGTCGGTACGTAGCCCTGCTGTGTAATGTAGGTGTGATGTCAGTGTGTATCCCAGCTGTGTAATGGCAGTGTGTAGACCTGCTGTGTAATATAGGTGTGATGTCGGTATGTAGCCCTGCCGTGTAATGTAGGTGTGATGTCAGTGTGTATCCCAGCTGTGTAATGGCGGTGTGTAGCCCTGCTGTGTAATATAGGTGTGATGTCGGTATGTAGCCCTGCCGTGTAATGTAGATGTGATGTCGGTGTGTAGCCCTGCTGTGTAATATAGGTGTGATGCCGGTATGTAGCCTTGCTGTATAATATAGGTGTGATGTCGGTATGTAGCCCTGCTGTGTAATGTAGGTGTGATGTTGGTATGTAGCCCTGCTGTGTAATGTTGGTGTGATGTCAGTATGTAGCCCTGCTGTGTAATGTAGGTGTGATGTCAGTGTGTATCCCAGCTGTGTAATGTAGGTGTGATGTCGGTATGTAGCCTTGCTGTATAATATAGGTGTGATGTCGGTATGTAGCCCTGCTGTGTAATGTAGGTGTGATGTCGGTATGTAGCCCTGCTGTGTAATGTTGGTGTGATGTCAGTATGTAGCCCTGCTGTGTAATGTAGGTGTGATGTCGGTGTGTATCCCAGCTGTGTAATGTAGGTGTGATGTCGGTATGTAGCCTTGCTGTATAATATAGGTGTGATGTCGGTATGTAGCCCTGCTGTGTAATGTAGGTGTGATGTCGGTATGTAGCCCTGCTGTGTAATGTTGGTGTGATGTCAGTATGTAGCCCTGCTTTGTAATGTAGGTGTGATGTCGGTATGTAGCCTTGCTGTATAATATAGGTGTGATATCGGTATGTAGCCCTGCTGTGTAATGTAGGTGTGATGTCGGTATGTAGCCCTGCTGTGTAATATAGGTGTGATGCCGGTATGTAGCCTTGCTGTATAATATAGGTGTGATGTCGGTATGAAGCCCTGCTGTGTAATGTAGGTGTGATGTCGGTATGTAGCCCTGCTGTGTAATGTAGGTGTGATGTCGGTATGTAGCCCTGCTGTGTAATGTTGGTGTGATGTCAGTATGTAGCCCTGCTGTGTAATGTAGGTGTGATGTCGGTGTGTATCCCAGCTGTGTAATGTAGGTGTGATGTCGGTATGTAGCCCTGCTGTGTAATGTAGGTGTGATGTCAGTATGTAGCCCTGCTGTGTAATGTAGGTGTGATGTCGGTGTGTATACCAGCTGTGTAATGTAGGTGTGATGTCGGTATGTAGCCTTGCTGTATAATATAGGTGTGATGTCGGTATGTAGCCCTGCTGTGTAGTGTAGGTGTGATGTCGGTATGTAGCCCTGCTGTGTAATATAGGTGTGATGCCGGTATGTAGCCTTGCTGTATAATATAAGTGTGATGTCGGTATGTAGCCCTGCTGTGTAATGTAGGTGTGATGTCGGTGTGTATCCCAGCTGTGTAATGTAGGTGTGATGTCGGTATGTAGCCTTGCTGTATAATATATGTGTGATGTCGGTATGTAGCCCTGGTGTGTAATGTAGGTGTGATGTCGGTATGTAGCCCTGCTGTGTAATGTTGGTGTGATGTCAGTATGTAGCCCTGCTGTGTAATGTATGTGTGATGTCGGTGTGTATCCCAGCTGTGTAATGTAGGTGTGATGTCGGTATGTAGCCCTGCTGTGTAATGTAGGTGTGATGTCGGTGTGTATCCCAGCTGTGTAATGTTGGTGTGATGTCAGTATGTAGCCCTGCTATGTAATGTAGGTGTGATGTCGGTGTGTATCCCAGCTGTGTAATGTAGGTGTGATGTCGGTATGTAGCCCTGCTGTGTAATGTAGGTGTGATGTCGGTGTGTATCCCAGCTGGGTAATGTAGGTGTGATGTCGGTATGTAACCCTGCTGTGTAATGTTGGTGTGATGTCAGTATGTAGCCCTGCTGTGTAATGTAGGTGTGATGTCGGTGTGTATCCCAGCTGTGTAATGTAGGTGTGATGTCGGTATGTAGCCCTGCTGTGTAATGTAGGTGTGATGTCGGTGTGTATCCCAGCTGTGTAATGTAGGTGTGATGTCGGTATGTAGCCCTGCTGTGTAATGTAGGTGTGATGTCGGTGTGTATCCCAGCTGTGTAATGTAGGTGTGATGTCGGTATGTAGCCCTGCTGTGTAATGTAGGTGTGATGTCGGTGTGTATCCCAGCTGTGTAATGTTGGTGTGATGTCAGTATGTAGCCCTGCTGTGTAATGTAGGTGTGATGTCGGTGTGTATCCCAGCTGTGTAATGTAGGTGTGATGTCGGTATGTAGCCCTGCTGTGTAATGTAGGTGTGATGTCGGTGTGTATCCCAGCTGTGTAATGTAGGTGTGATGTCGGTATGTAACCCTGCTGTGTAATGTTGGTGTGATGTCAGTATGTAGCCCTGCTGTGTAATGTAGGTGTGATGTCGGTGTGTATCCCAGCTGTGTAATGTAGGTGTGATGTCGGTATGTAGCCCTGCTGTGTAATGTAGGTGTGATGTCGGTGTGTATCCCAGCTGTGTAATGTAGGTGTGATGTCGGTATGTAGCCCTGCTGTGTAATGTAGGTGTGATGTCGGTGTGTATCCCAGCTTTGTAATGTAGGTGTGATGTCAGTATGTAGCCCTGCTGTGTAATGTAGGTGTGATGTCAGTGTGTATCCCAGCTGTGTAATGTAGGTGTGATGTCGGTATGTAGCCCTGCTGTGTAATGTAGGTGTGATGTCGGTGTGTATCCCAGCTGTGTAATGTTGGTGTGATGTCAGTATGTAGCCCTGCTGTGTAATGTTGGTGTGATGTCGGTGTGTATCCCAGCTGTGTAATGTAGATGTGGTGTCGGTACGTAGCCCTGCTGTGTAATGTAGGTGTGATGTCAGTGTGTATCCCAGCTGTGTAATGGCACTGTGTAGACCTGCTGTGTAATATAGGTGTGATGTCGGTATGTAGCCCTGCCGTGTAATGTAGGTGTGATGTCAGTGTGTATCCCAGCTGTGTAATGGCGGTGTGTAGCCCTGCTGTGTAATATAGGTGTGATGTCGGTATGTAGCCCTGCCGTGTAATGTAGATGTGATGTCGGTGTGTAGCCCTGCTGTGTAATATAGGTGTGATGCCGGTATGTAGCCTTGCTGTATAATATAGGTGTGATGTTGGTATGTAGCCCTGCTGTGTAATGTAGGTGTGATGTTGGTATGTAGCCCTGCTGTGTAATGTTGGTGTGATGTCAGTATGTAGCCCCGCTGTGTAATGTAGGTGTGATGTCAGTGTGTATCCCAGCTGTGTAATGTAGGTGTGATGTCGGTATGTAGCCTTGCTGTATAATATAGGTGTGATGTCGGTATGTAGCCCTGCTGTGTAATGTAGGTGTGATGTCGGTATGTAGCCCTGCTGTGTAATGTTGGTGTGATGTCAGTATGTAGCCCTGCTGTGTAATGTAGGTGTGATGTCGGTGTGTATCCCAGCTGTGTAATGTAGGTGTGATGTCGGTATGTAGCCTTGCTGTATAATATAGGTGTGATGTCGGTATGTAGCCCTGCTGTGTAATGTAGGTGTGATGTCGGTATGTAGCCCTGCTGTGTAATGTTGGTGTGATGTCAGTATGTAGCCCTGCTTTGTAATGTAGGTGTGATGTCGGTATGTAGCCTTGCTGTATAATATAGGTGTGATATCGGTATGTAGCCCTGCTGTGTAATGTAGGTGTGATGTCGGTATGTAGCCCTGCTGTGTAATATAGGTGTGATGCCGGTATGTAGCCTTGCTGTATAATATAGGTGTGATGTCGGTATGAAGCCCTGCTGTGAAATGTAGGTGTGATGTCGGTATGTAGCCCTGCTGTGTAATGTAGGTGTGATGTCGGTGTGTAGCCCTGCTGTGTAATGTTGGTGTGATGTCAGTATGTAGCCCTGCTGTGTAATGTAGGTGTGATGTCGGTGTGTATCCCAGTTGTGTAATGTAGGTGTGATGTCGGTATGTAGCCCTGCTGTGTAATGTAGGTGTGATGTCGGTATGTAGCCTTGCTGTATAATATAGGTGTGATGTCGGTATGTAGCCCTGCTGTGTAATGTAGGTGTGATGTCGGTGTGTATCCCAGCTGTGTAATGTAGGTGTGATGTCGGTATGTAGCCCTGCTGTGTAATGTAGGTGTGATGTCGGTGTGTATCCCAGCTGTGTAATGTAGGTGTGATGTCGGTATGTAGCCCTGCTGTGTAATGTAGGTGTGATGTCGGTGTGTATCCCAGCTGTGTAATGTTGGTGTGATGTCAGTATGTAGCCCTGCTGTGTAATGTAGGTGTGATGTCGGTGTGTATCCCAGCTGTGTAATGTAGGTGTGATGTCGGTATGTAGCCCTGCTGTGTAATGTAGGTGTGATGTCGGTATGTAGCCCTGCTGTGTAATGTTGGTGTGATGTCAGTATGTAGCCCTGCTGTGTAATGTTGGTGTGATGTCGGTGTGTATCCCAGCTGTGTAATGTAGATGTGATGTCGGTACGTAGCCCTGCTGTGTAATGTAGGTGTGATGTCAGTGTGTATCCCAGCTGTGTAATGGCAGTGTGTAGCCCTGCTGTGTAATATAGGTGTGATGTCGGTATGTAGCCCTGCCGTGTAATGTAGGTGTGATGTCAGTGTGTATCCCAGCTGTATAATGGCGGTGTGTAGCCCTGCTGTGTAATATAGGTGTGATGTCGGTATGTAGCCCTGCCGTGTAATGTAGATGTGATGTCGGTGTGTAGCCCTGCTGTGTAATATAGGTGTGATGCCGGTATGTAGCCTTGCTGTATAATATAGGTGTGATGTCGGTATGTAGCCCTGCTGTGTAATGTAGGTGTGATGTTGGTATGTAGCCCTGCTATGTAATGTTGGTGTGATGTCAGTATGTAGCCCTGCTGTGTAATGTAGGTGTGATGTCAGTGTGTATCCCAGCTGTGTAATGTAGGTGTGATGTCGGTATGTAGCCTTGCTGTATAATATAGGTGTGATGTCGGTATGTAGCCCTGCTGTGTAATGTAGGTGTGATGTCGGTATGTAGCCCTGCTGTGTAATGTTGGTGTGATGTCAGTATGTAGCCCTGCTGTGTAATGTAGGTGTGATGTCGGTGTGTATCCCAGCTGTGTAATGTAGGTGTGATGTCGGTATTTAGCCTTGCTGTATAATATAGGTGTGATGTCGGTATGTAGCCCTGCTGTGTAATGTAGGTGTGATGTCGGTATGTAGCCCTGCTGTGTAATGTTGGTGTGATGTCAGTATGTAGCCCTGCTTTGTAATGTAGGTGTGATGTCGGTATGTAGCCTTGCTGTATAATATAGGTGTGATATCGGTATGTAGCCCTGCTGTGTAATGTAGGTGTGATGTCGGTATGTAGCCCTGCTGTGTAATATAGGTGTGATGCCGGTATGTAGCCTTGCTGTATAATATAGGTGTGATGTCGGTATGTAGCCCTGCTGTGTAATGTAGGTGTGATGTCGGTATGTAGCCCTGCTGTGTAATGTAGGTGTGATGTCGGTATGTAGCCCTGCTGTGTAATGTTGGTGTGATGTCAGTATGTAGCCCTGCTGTGTAATGTAGGTGTGATGTCGGTGTGTATCCCAGCTGTGTAATGTAGGTGTGATGTCGGTATGTAGCCCTGCTGTGTAATGTAGGTGTGATGTCAGTATGTAGCCCTGCTGTGTAATGTAGGTGTGATGTCGGTGTGTATCCCAGCTGTGTAATGTAGGTGTGATGTCGGTATGTAGCCTTGCTGTATAATATAGGTGTGATGTCGGTATGTAGCCCTGCTGTGTAGTGTAGGTGTGATGTCGGTATGTAGCCCTGCTGTGTAATATAGGTGTGATTCCGGTATGTAGCCTTGCTGTATAATATAGGTGTGATGTCGGTATGTAGCCCTGCTGTGTAATGTAGGTGTGATGTCGGTGTGTATCCCAGCTGTGTAATGTAGGTGTGATGTCGGTATGTAGCCCTGCTGTGTAATGTTGGTGTGATGTCAGTATGTAGCCCTGCTGTGTAATGTAGGTGTGATGTCGGTGTGTATCCCAGCTGTGTAATGTAGGTGTGATGTCGGTATGTAGCCTTGCTGTATAATATAGGTGTGATGTCGGTATGTAGCCCTGCTGTGTAATGTAGGTGTGATGTCGGTATGTAGCCCTGCTGTGTAATGTTGGTGTGATGTCAGTATGTAGCCCTGCTGTGTAATGTAGGTATGATGTCGGTGTGTATCCCAGCTGTGTAATGTAGGTGTGATGTCGGTATGTAGCCCTGCTGTGTAATGTAGGTGTGATGTCGGTGTGTATCCCAGCTGTGTAATGTTGGTGTGATGTCAGTATGTAGCCCTGCTATGTAATGTAGGTGTGATGTCGGTGTGTATCCCAGCTGTGTAATGTAGGTGTGATGTCGGTATGTAGCCCTGCTGTGTAATGTAGGTGTGATGTCGGTGTGTATCCCAGCTGTGTAATGTAGGTGTGATGTCGGTATGTAACCCTGCTGTGTAATGTTGGTGTGATGTCAGTATGTAGCCCTGCTGTGTAATGTAGGTGTGATGTCGGTGTGTATCCCAGCTGTGTAATGTAGGTGTGATGTCGGTATGTAGCCCTGCTGTGTAATGTAGGTGTGATGTCGGTGTGTATCCCAGCTGTGTAATGTAGGTGTGATGTCGGTATGTAGCCCTGCTGTGTAATGTAGGTGTGATGTCGGTGTGTATCCCAGCTGTGTAATGTAGGTGTGATGTCGGTATGTAGCCCTGCTGTGTAATGTAGGTGTGATGTCGGTGTGTATCCCAGCTGTGTAATGTTGGTGTGATGTCAGTATGTAGCCCTGCTGTGTAATGTAGGTGTGATGTTGGTGTGTATCCCAGCTGTGTAATGTAGGTGTGATGTCGGTATGTAGCCCTGCTGTGTAATGTAGGTGTGATGTCGGTGTGTATCCCAGCTGTGTAATGTAGGTGTGATGTCGGTATGTAACCCTGCTGTGTAATGTTGGTGTGATGTCAGTATGTAGCCCTGCTGTGTAATGTAGGTGTGATGTCGGTGTGTATCCCAGCTGTGTAATGTAGGTGTGATGTCGGTATGTAGCCCTGCTGTGTAATGTAGGTGTGATGTCGGTGTGTATCCCAGCTGTGTAATGTAGGTGTGATGTCGGTATGTAGCCCTGCTGTGTAATGTAGGTGTGATGTCGGTGTGTATCCCAGCTGTGTAATGTAGGTGTGATGTCGGTATGTAGCCCTGCTGTGTAATGTAGGTGTGATGTCGGTGTGTATCCCAGCTGTGTAATGTTGGTGTGATGTCAGTATGTAGCCCTGCTGTGTAATGTTGGTGTGATGTCGGTGTGTATCCCAGCTGTGTAATGTAGATGTGGTGTCGGTACGTAGCCCTGCTGTGTAATGTAGGTGTGATGTCAGTGTGTATCCCAGCTGTGTAATGGCAGTGTGTAGACCTGCTGTGTAATATAGGTGTGATGTCGGTATGTAGCCCTGCCGTGTAATGTAGGTGTGATGTCAGTGTGTATCCCAGCTGTGTAATGGCGGTGTGTAGCCCTGCTGTGTAATATAGGTGTGATGTCGGTATGTAGCCCTGCCGTGTAATGTAGATGTGATGTCGGTGTGTAGCCCTGCTGTGTAATATAGGTGTGATGCCGGTATGTAGCCTTGCTGTATAATATAGGTGTGATGTCGGTATGTAGCCCTGCTGTGTAATGTAGGTGTGATGTTGGTATGTAGCCCTGCTGTGTAATGTTGGTGTGATGTCAGTATGTAGCCCTGCTGTGTAATGTAGGTGTGATGTCAGTGTGTATCCCAGCTGTGTAATGTAGGTGTGATGTCGGTATGTAGCCTTGCTGTATAATATAGGTGTGATGTCGGTATGTAGCCCTGCTGTGTAATGTAGGTGTGATGTCGGTATGTAGCCCTGCTGTGTAATGTTGGTGTGATGTCAGTATGTAGCCCTGCTGTGTAATGTAGGTGTGATGTCGGTGTGTATCCCAGCTGTGTAATGTAGGTGTGATGTCGGTATGTAGCCTTGCTGTATAATATAGGTGTGATGTCGGTATGTAGCCCTGCTGTGTAATGTAGGTGTGATGTCGGTATGTAGCCCTGCTGTGTAATGTTGGTGTGATGTCAGTATGTAGCCCTGCTTTGTAATGTAGGTGTGATGTCGGTATGTAGCCTTGCTGTATAATATAGGTGTGATATCGGTATGTAGCCCTGCTGTGTAATGTAGGTGTGATGTCGGTATGTAGCCCTGCTGTGTAATATAGGTGTGATGCCGGTATGTAGCCTTGCTGTATAATATAGGTGTGATGTCGGTATGAAGCCCTGCTGTGTAATGTAGGTGTGATGTCGGTATGTAGCCCTGCTGTGTAATGTAGGTGTGATGTCGGTATGTAGCCCTGCTGTGTAATGTTGGTGTGATGTCAGTATGTAGCCCTGCTGTGTAATGTAGGTGTGATGTCGGTGTGTATCCCAGCTGTGTAATGTAGGTGTGATGTCGGTATGTAGCCCTGCTGTGTAATGTAGGTGTGATGTCAGTATGTAGCCCTGCTGTGTAATGTAGGTGTGATGTCGGTGTGTATACCAGCTGTGTAATGTAGGTGTGATGTCGGTATGTAGCCTTGCTGTATAATATAGGTGTGATGTCGGTATGTAGCCCTGCTGTGTAGTGTAGGTGTGATGTCGGTATGTAGCCCTGCTGTGTAATATAGGTGTGATGCCGGTATGTAGCCTTGCTGTATAATATAAGTGTGATGTCGGTATGTAGCCCTGCTGTGTAATGTAGGTGTGATGTCGGTGTGTATCCCAGCTGTGTAATGTAGGTGTGATGTCGGTATGTAGCCTTGCTGTATAATATATGTGTGATGTCGGTATGTAGCCCTGGTGTGTAATGTAGGTGTGATGTCGGTATGTAGCCCTGCTGTGTAATGTTGGTGTGATGTCAGTATGTAGCCCTGCTGTGTAATGTATGTGTGATGTCGGTGTGTATCCCAGCTGTGTAATGTAGGTGTGATGTCGGTATGTAGCCCTGCTGTGTAATGTAGGTGTGATGTCGGTGTGTATCCCAGCTGTGTAATGTTGGTGTGATGTCAGTATGTAGCCCTGCTATGTAATGTAGGTGTGATGTCGGTGTGTATCCCAGCTGTGTAATGTAGGTGTGATGTCGGTATGTAGCCCTGCTGTGTAATGTAGGTGTGATGTCGGTGTGTATCCCAGCTGGGTAATGTAGGTGTGATGTCGGTATGTAACCCTGCTGTGTAATGTTGGTGTGATGTCAGTATGTAGCCCTGCTGTGTAATGTAGGTGTGATGTCGGTGTGTATCCCAGCTGTGTAATGTAGGTGTGATGTCGGTATGTAGCCCTGCTGTGTAATGTAGGTGTGATGTCAGTGTGTATCCCAGCTGTGTAATGTAGGTGTGATGTCGGTATGTAGCCCTGCTGTGTAATGTAGGTGTGATGTCGGTGTGTATCCCAGCTGTGTAATGTAGGTGTGATGTCGGTATGTAGCCCTGCTGTGTAATGTAGGTGTGATGTCGGTGTGTATCCCAGCTGTGTAATGTTGGTGTGATGTCAGTATGTAGCCCTGCTGTGTAATGTAGGTGTGATGTCGGTGTGTATCCCAGCTGTGTAATGTAGGTGTGATGTCGGTATGTAGCCCTGCTGTGTAATGTAGGTGTGATGTCGGTGTGTATCCCAGCTGTGTAATGTAGGTGTGATGTCGGTATGTAACCCTGCTGTGTAATGTTGGTGTGATGTCAGTATGTAGCCCTGCTGTGTAATGTAGGTGTGATGTCGGTGTGTATCCCAGCTGTGTAATGTAGGTGTGATGTCGGTATGTAGCCCTGCTGTGTAATGTAGGTGTGATGTCGGTGTGTATCCCAGCTGTGTAATGTAGGTGTGATGTCGGTATGTAGCCCTGCTGTGTAATGTAGGTGTGATGTCGGTGTGTATCCCAGCTTTGTAATGTAGGTGTGATGTCAGTATGTAGCCCTGCTGTGTAATGTAGGTGTGATGTCAGTGTGTATCCCAGCTGTGTAATGTAGGTGTGATGTCGGTATGTAGCCCTGCTGTGTAATGTAGGTGTGATGTCGGTGTGTATCCCAGCTGTGTAATGTTGGTGTGATGTCAGTATGTAGCCCTGCTGTGTAATGTTGGTGTGATGTCGGTGTGTATCCCAGCTGTGTAATGTAGATGTGGTGTCGGTACGTAGCCCTGCTGTGTAATGTAGGTGTGATGTCAGTGTGTATCCCAGCTGTGTAATGGCACTGTGTAGACCTGCTGTGTAATATAGGTGTGATGTCGGTATGTAGCCCTGCCGTGTAATGTAGGTGTGATGTCAGTGTGTATCCCAGCTGTGTAATGGCGGTGTGTAGCCCTGCTGTGTAATATAGGTGTGATGTCGGTATGTAGCCCTGCCGTGTAATGTAGATGTGATGTCGGTGTGTAGCCCTGCTGTGTAATATAGGTGTGATGCCGGTATGTAGCCTTGCTGTATAATATAGGTGTGATGTCGGTATGTAGCCCTGCTGTGTAATGTAGGTGTGATGTTGGTATGTAGCCCTGCTGTGTAATGTTGGTGTGATGTCAGTATGTAGCCCCGCTGTGTAATGTAGGTGTGATGTCAGTGTGTATCCCAGCTGTGTAATGTAGGTGTGATGTCGGTATGTAGCCTTGCTGTATAATATAGGTGTGATGTCGGTATGTAGCCCTGCTGTGTAATGTAGGTGTGATGTCGGTATGTAGCCCTGCTGTGTAATGTTGGTGTGATGTCAGTATGTAGCCCTGCTGTGTAATGTAGGTGTGATGTCGGTGTGTATCCCAGCTGTGTAATGTAGGTGTGATGTCGGTATGTAGCCTTGCTGTATAATATAGGTGTGATGTCGGTATGTAGCCCTGCTGTGTAATGTAGGTGTGATGTCGGTATGTAGCCCTGCTGTGTAATGTTGGTGTGATGTCAGTATGTAGCCCTGCTTTGTAATGTAGGTGTGATGTCGGTATGTAGCCTTGCTGTATAATATAGGTGTGATATCGGTATGTAGCCCTGCTGTGTAATGTAGGTGTGATGTCGGTATGTAGCCCTGCTGTGTAATATAGGTGTGATGCCGGTATGTAGCCTTGCTGTATAATATAGGTGTGATGTCGGTATGAAGCCCTGCTGTGAAATGTAGGTGTGATGTCGGTATGTAGCCCTGCTGTGTAATGTAGGTGTGATGTCGGTGTGTAGCCCTGCTGTGTAATGTTGGTGTGATGTCAGTATGTAGCCCTGCTGTGTAATGTAGGTGTGATGTCGGTGTGTATCCCAGCTGTGTAATGTAGGTGTGATGTCGGTATGTAGCCCTGCTGTGTAATGTAGGTGTGATGTCAGTATGTAGCCCTGCTGTGTAATGTAGGTGTGATGTCGGTGTGTATACCAGCTGTGTAATGTAGGTGTGATGTCGGTATGTAGCCTTGCTGTATAATATAGGTGTGATGTCGGTATGTAGCCCTGCTGTGTAGTGTAGGTGTGATGTCGGTATGTAGCCCTGCTGTGTAATATAGGTGTGATGCCGGTATGTAGCCTTGCTGTATAATATAGGTGTGATGTCGGTATGTAGCCCTGCTGTGTAATGTAGGTGTGATGTCGGTGTGTATCCCAGCTGTGTAATGTAGGTGTGATGTCGGTATGTAGCCTTGCTGTATAATATATGTGTGATGTCGGTATGTAGCCCTGGTGTGTAATGTAGGTGTGATGTCGGTATGTAGCCCTGCTGTGTAATGTTGGTGTGATGTCAGTATGTAGCCCTGCTGTGTAATGTATGTGTGATGTCGGTGTGTATCCCAGCTGTGTAATGTAGGTGTGATGTCGGTATGTAGCCCTGCTGTGTAATGTAGGTGTGATGTCGGTGTGTATCCCAGCTGTGTAATGTTGGTGTGATGTCAGTATGTAGCCCTGCTATGTAATGTAGGTGTGATGTCGGTGTGTATCCCAGCTGTGTAATGTAGGTGTGATGTCGGTATGTAGCCCTGCTGTGTAATGTAGGTGTGATGTCGGTGTGTATCCCAGCTGGGTAATGTAGGTGTGATGTCGGTATGTAACCCTGCTGTGTAATGTTGGTGTGATGTCAGTATGTAGCCCTGCTGTGTAATGTAGGTGTGATGTCGGTGTGTATCCCAGCTGTGTAATGTAGGTGTGATGTCGGTATGTAGCCCTGCTGTGTAATGTAGGTGTGATGTCGGTGTGTATCCCAGCTGTGTAATGTAGGTGTGATGTCGGTATGTAGCCCTGCTGTGTAATGTAGGTGTGATGTCGGTGTGTATCCCAGCTGTGTAATGTAGGTGTGATGTCGGTATGTAGCCCTGCTGTGTAATGTAGGTGTGATGTCGGTGTGTATCCCAGCTGTGTAATGTTGGTGTGATGTCAGTATGTAGCCCTGCTGTGTAATGTAGGTGTGATGTCGGTGTGTATCCCAGCTGTGTAATGTAGGTGTGATGTCGGTATGTAGCCCTGCTGTGTAATGTAGGTGTGATGTCGGTGTGTATCCCAGCTGTGTAATGTAGGTGTGATGTCGGTATGTAACCCTGCTGTGTAATGTTGGTGTGATGTCAGTATGTAGCCCTGCTGTGTAATGTAGGTGTGATGTCGGTGTGTATCCCAGCTGTGTAATGTAGGTGTGATGTCGGTATGTAGCCCTGCTGTGTAATGTAGGTGTGATGTCGGTGTGTATCCCAGCTGTGTAATGTAGGTGTGATGTCGGTATGTAGCCCTGCTGTGTAATGTAGGTGTGATGTCGGTGTGTATCCCAGCTGTGTAATGTAGGTGTGATGTCGGTATGTAGCCCTGCTGTGTAATGTAGGTGTGATGTCGGTGTGTATCCCAGCTTTGTAATGTAGGTGTGATGTCAGTATGTAGCCCTGCTGTGTAATGTAGGTGTGATGTCAGTGTGTATCCCAGCTGTGTAATGTAGGTGTGATGTCGGTATGTAGCCTTGCTGTATAATATAGGTGTGATGTCGGTATGTAGCCCTGCTGTGTAATGTAGGTGTGATGTCGGTATGTAGCCCTGCTGTGTAATGTTGGTGTGATGTCAGTATGTAGCCCTGCTGTGTAATGTAGGTGTGATGTCGGTGTGTATCCCAGCTGTGTAATGTAGGTGTGATGTCGGTATGTAGCCTTGCTGTATAATATAGGTGTGATGTCGGTATGTAGCCCTGCTGTGTAATGTAGGTGTGATGTCGGTATGTAGCCCTGCTGTGTAATGTTGGTGTGATGTCAGTATGTAGCCCTGCTTTGTAATGTAGGTGTGATGTCGGTATGTAGCCTTGCTGTATAATATAGGTGTGATATCGGTATGTAGCCCTGCTGTGTAATGTAGGTGTGATGTCGGTATGTAGCCCTGCTGTGTAATATAGGTGTGATGCCGGTATGTAGCCTTGCTGTATAATATAGGTGTGATGTCGGTATGTAGCCCTGCTGTGTAATGTAGGTGTGATGTCGGTATGTAGCCCTGCTGTGCAATGTAGGTGTGATGTCGGTATGTAGCCCTGCTGTGTAATGTTGGTGTGATGTCAGTATGTAGCCCTGCTGTGTAATGTAGGTGTGATGTCGGTGTGTATCCCAGCTGTGTAATGTAGGTGTGATGTCGGTATGTAGCCCTGCTGTGTAATGTAGGTGTGATGTCAGTATGTAGCCCTGCTGTGTAATGTAGGTGTGATGTCGGTGTGTATCCCAGCTGTGTAATGTAGGTGTGATGTCGGTATGTAGCCCTGCTGTGTAATGTAGGTGTGATGTCGGTGTGTATCCCAGCTGTGTAATGTAGGTGTGATGTCGGTATGTAGCCCTGCTGTGTAATGTAGGTGTGATGTCGGTGTGTATCCCAGCTGTGTAATGTTGGTGTGATGTCAGTATGTAGCCCTGCTGTGTAATGTAGGTGTGATGTCAGTGTGTATCCCAGCTGTGTAATGTAGGTGTGATGTCGGTATGTAGCCTTGCTGTATAATATAGGTGTGATGTCGGTATGTAGCCCTGCTGTGTAATGTAGGTGTGATGTCGGTATGTAGCCCTGCTGTGTAATGTTGGTGTGATGTCAGTATGTAGCCCTGCTGTGTAATGTAGGTGTGATGTCGGTGTGTATCCCAGCTGTGTAATGTAGGTGTGATGTCGGTATGTAGCCTTGCTGTATAATATAGGTGTGATGTCGGTATGTAGCCCTGCTGTGTAATGTTGGTGTGATGTCAGTATGTAGCCCTGCTTTGTAATGTAGGTGTGATGTCGGTATGTAGCCTTGCTGTATAATATAGGTGTGATATCGGTATGTAGCCCTGCTGTGTAATGTAGGTGTGATGTCGGTATGTAGCCCTGCTGTGTAATATAGGTGTGATGCCGGTATGTAGCCTTGCTGTATAATATAGGTGTGATGTCGGTATGTAGCCCTGCTGTGTAATGTAGGTGTGATGTCGGTATGTAGCCCTGCTGTGTAATGTAGGTGTGATGTCGGTATGTAGCCCTGCTGTGTAATGTTGGTGTGATGTCAGTATGTAGCCCTGCTGTGTAATGTAGGTGTGATGTCGGTGTGTATCCCAGCTGTGTAATGTAGGTGTGATGTCGGTATGTAGCCCTGCTGTGTAATGTTGGTGTGATGTCAGTATGTAGCCCTGCTGTGTAATGTAGGTGTGATGTCGGTGTGTATCCCAGCTGTGTAATGTAGGTGTGATGTCAGTATGTAGCCCTGCTGTGTAATGTAGGTGTGATGTCGGTGTGTATCCCAGCTGTGTAATGTAGGTGTGATGTCGGTATGTAGCCTTGCTGTATAATATAGGTGTGATGTCGGTATGTAGCCCTGCTGTGTAATGTAGGTGTGATGTCGGTATGCAGCCCTGCTGTGTAATGTAGGTGTGATGTCGGTATGTAGCCTTGCTGTATAATATAGGTGTGATGTCGGTATGTAGCCCTGCTGTGTAGTGTAGGTGTGATGTCGGTATGTAGCCCTGCTGTGTAGTGTAGGTGTGATGTCGGTATGTAGCCCTGCTGTGTAGTGTAGGTGTGATGTCGGTATGTAGCCCTGCTGTGTAATATAGGTGTGATGCCGGTATGTAGCCTTGCTGTATAATATAGGTGTGATGTCGGTATGTAGCCCTGCTGTGTAATGTAGGTGTGATGTCGGTGTGTATCCCAGCTGTGTAATGTAGGTGTGATGTCGGTATGTAGCCTTGCTGTATAATATAGGTGTGATGTCGGTATGTAGCCCTGCTGTGTAATGTAGGTGTGATGTCGGTATGTAGCCGTGCTGTGTAATGTAGGTGTGATGTCGGTGTGTATCCCAGCTGTGTAATGTAGGTGTGATGTCGGTATGTAGCCCTGCTGTGTAATGTAGGTGTGATGTCGGTGTGTATCCCAGCTGTGTAATGTAGGTGTGATGTCGGTATGTAGCCTTGCTGTATAATATATGTGTGATGTCGGTATGTAGCCCTACTGTGTAATGTAGGTGTGATGTCGGTATGTAGCCCTGCTGTGTAATGTTGGTGTGATTTCAGTATGTAGCCCTGCTGTGTAATGTAGGTGTGATGTCGGTGTGTATCCCAGCTGTGTAATGTAGGTGTGATGTCGGTATGTAGCCCTGCTGTGTAATGTTGGTGTGATGTCAGTATGTAGCCCTGCTGTGTAATGTAGGTGTGATGTCGGTGTGTATCCCAGCTGTGTAATGTAGGTGTGATGTCGGTATGTAGCCCTGCTGTGTAATGTAGGTGTGATGTCGGTGTGTATCCCAGCTGTGTAATGTAGGTGTGATGTCGGTATGTAGCCCTGCTGTGTAATGTAGGTGTGATGTCGTTGTGTATCCCAGCTGTGTAATGTAGGTGTGATGTCGGTATGTAGCCCTGCTGTGTAATGTAGGTGTGATGTCGGTGTGTATCCCAGCTGTGTAATGTAGGTGTGATGTCGGTATGTAGCCCTGCTGTGTAATGTAGGTGTGATGTCGGTGCGTATCCCAGCTGTGTAATGTTGGTGTGATGTCAGTATGTAGCCCTGCTGTGTAATGTAGGTGTGATGTCGGTGTGTATCCCAGCTGTGTAATGTAGGTGTGATGTCGGTATGTAGCCCTGCTGTGTAATGTAGGTGTGATGTCGGTATGTAGCCCTGCTGTGTAATGTAGGTGTGATGTCGGTGTGTAACCCTGCTGTGTAATGTTGGTGTGATGTCAGTATGTAGCCCTGCTGTGTAATGTAGGTGTGATGTCGGTGTGTATCCCAGCTGTGTAATGTAGGTGTGATGTCGGTATGTAGCCCTGCTGTGTAATGTAGGTGTGATGTCGGTGTGTATCCCAGCTGTGTAATGTAGGTGTGATGTCGGTATGTAGCCTTGCTGTATAATATAGGTGTGATGTCGGTGTGTAAACCAGCTGTGTAATGTAGGTGTGATGCCGGTATGTAGCCCTGCTGTGTTAATGTAGGTGTGATGTTGGTGTGTAAACCAGCTGTGTAATGTAGGTGTGATGTCGGTATGTAGCCCTGCTGTGTTAATGTAGGTGTGATGTTGGTGTGTAAACCAGCTGTGTAATGTAGGTGTGACTGTGTACTGTGTAGCCAGTACTGTGCTTTTTTCATTCGTTTTCACCTGCCACTATAGGCAGGGCCGGCGCTTCCATTAGGCAGCTTTAGGCAGCTGTCTATGGGCGCTGGGACCTGAAGGGCGGCCCGCTGAGGTTGCCTGGGGGAAAGATGAAGCAAACGATTGGTAGGCACTCGGTGATGGCAGGAACTGATCTCTCGCATGCTGCAGTCTGTGTGCCCGCCCATCTCTTTTCTAATTTGCCAGAGGGGACGTCAGTGGGTCAGCGTGCATAGGTCAGGTGGTCCCCCTATGTGCTTCATACACTGACTTGATGCCGCCCCCCTTCCCCAATACCTGGTGTTCCTTCGCTCCTGTTCTGAGGACAGGCTGGACAGGCACTTCCGCCGGGAACCCCCTGCATGATGACCGCGCTGATGGATCCCGGGCAGCACTGAGCAGGGGCACCAACTGGAGGACATATGGTGAGTGTGACTATGGCAGCGCTGGGGACAGCGGGTGTTTCTTCCCCTGCAGCTGGAGCCTGGCCTGGTGGGGGCACTGCTAAGGCTCTGTAGTGCCGGTGTGCTGTGTATGTGGGCAGGGCCGGATTGTAGGGCAGACGGGCGGTCATCCAGGGGCCCCCAGAACGCGACAAACATCTGGGCCGGCGTGACCATTCTACCAGGCCGGCTGCCGGCGGCAGGGTAATGCATTGCCACGATTCGCGGGTGGAAAGGGGGCGGGGCCTAATGCCGTGAAGTGCCCGCCCCCATCAGAGACCTGTGCTGGAGCCTAGCAAGGTTGGGACAGGTAGTGTGTCTCTCCCCATCCCTCCTCCCTCTCTATCTCTCCCTCACTCCCTCTTTCCCCTCCTCTTTCTCTCCCCCCTCTCTCTCTCTCCCCCCCCTCTATCTCTCCCCCTCTCACTCCCCAGCTCGCTCTCTCACCCCTCTACATCTCCCTTTCTCTCGACCTCTCTCTATCTCTCCCCCCTCTCTCACTCTGGGCGGGATATACTAATGTACATCGCCGCCCATCGCCGCCCTGCACCACGATGCTGATCACATATGTACTAACATATGCGATCAGCATTGCGGAGGACAGCTCTTCCGATAAGAGCTGTCCTCCGCGATGCGCATCGGCAGCCTGACTTCCGGGATTCGGCCCCAGGAGTCAGACTGCGCATGCGCGGGGTGACAGGGGCGGCCGCAGGGCATGCTGGGAGGAATCCGATCGGATCCCTCTCACAGCGCCGCGGAAAGAACCCCATAGGCTTCTATGGACTATCGCCAGCTAAAGCTGGCGAACCCCGCCGCGGCGCTGACCTGCCGGTCGTGGGTTAGTACACCAGGAAAATTTTCCGCTTAGTACATCCCGCCCTCTATCTCTCCCCATCTCTCCCCTCTATCTCTCCCCTTTCACTCTCCCTCCCCCTCTCTCTCTCCCTAGCTCTATCTCTCCCCCTCTCTCTATCCATCTCCATCTCTCCTCTCCCTCTTTCCATCTCTCACCTCCCTCTCGTCATCTCTCCCCTCTGTCTCCCACCCCTCTCTCTCTCTCCCTGATGCTCTCTCTCCCACTCACTACCCCTCCCTCTCTCTGTGTCTTTCCTCTCTCTTTCACTCTTGCTGCGCTCAATCCGTCCTTCTCTATATCCCTCTCTTTCTCTCCCCAACACTCTCTCCCTCTCTTTCCCCCCCTATCTGTTTCTCCCTTCCTGACACCCTCGCTCTCTCCCACTTGCCCCCCTCCCTCTCCCCCTCTCTCTCCCCCCTATCTCTCTCTCTCTGTCTCTCCCTCTTTCTCTCACTGATACGCTCTATCTCTCTCTCCTTGACACCCTCTGTCTCTCACTCTGGCTCGCTCCCCCTCCCTCTCACTGGCTCTCACCTCTCTCTCTCCCTGACATGCTCTCTTGCTCCCCACTCTCTCTCTCTGACACCCTCTGTCTTTCTCACTTGCTTTCCCTCTCTCCCTGACACCGTCTCTCTCCCTCCTTTCTGCCCACTCACTCTCTCTCCCATCTCATCTCTCTTTCTTTCTTTCTCCATCACTCTCTCTCCCCCTTTCTTTCCTTCTCTCTCTCGCTCTCCTCTCTTTCTCTGACATCCTTTCTCTCTTGACAGAAAAAAATAGAGAAAGAAACTCTCTTGTTGGGGCACTCCTGTCTGTGAAAAAATGGAATTACTTAAAACTTTACTTTTATTAGTTATAATTAGAATAGATATACGATAGTCTCTGAGATAAATTTCACATAGGGCATAACTCTAGGAAGAAATTTCTAGGGTTGGCGAATATATCAAGAAATTTAAGTTCAATGATTCAGTTCAAAACAGGGCACTGTAACAGGGTATGCTGCTGACTCAACCGCTCTCCACAGGCCCTTACTCGTTCGTCCTTCTATCTGGTCACGCTGTGGCAGGACCTGTGACTATACTGTGACTATACATTACATACAGCAAGCAGCAGCGGCTCTCCACAACCTCACCGGAACTTTGTTCTACCCCTCTCCAGCTCTATTCCTCTCCTCTGCCCCCGCCTCTTCTCATCTCATCTCTCTACCTCTCCTCTCCAGAGTGCTGTCATTGAATCATGGGTCAGCAGTGCCCCTGCGCTGAATTTAATTAATTAATTAATTAATTAATTGAATTCAACAGTGACAATCTGACTTCATTTTTCCAATAGCAAACATTCTATATACCCCCCTGTCTCCTCTCTAGAGTGCCGGCTCTACGGACATAGGGGGTGATTCAGACCTGATCAATCAGCTTCCCTGACATGTGGGGGGACGCCCAGAACAGGACTAGTCCGCCCTGCATGTTAGTCCCTGCCCCGTCGCACCAGTACAAAAGCATCGCACAGTGGCAATGCTTTTGTACTGGAAGAGTAGCTCCCATCCAGCGGAGCTCCTGCACGCTGGCAGGGAGCTACTCGTCGCTGCTCAGGTCGCAGGGACTGCGTGTGATGTCACGCAGCCGCCGGGGCCCGCCCTTCCAACGGTCCGGGCACGCTTGCATTGCCCAGAACGCACACCCTAGACGGCGACTAAATGCCGCCGGCCCACCCCCTCCCGCCCAGCGACCGCCTCTGTCTGCCAATCAGGCAGAGGCGATCGCTGGGCTGAGACAGCCGTTGGCTGTCTGGCATGTGCGCCAGTGCATGTGCAGTTCAGACCTGAGCGCTGCTATGCGAAAACACACAGCACCGATCAGGTCTGAATCAGCCCCATAGTCACTCTGTCATCACTGCGACCCTTTGTGTTTTTTTGTGCAGTTTTAGAGTAGCTCAAAACCTACTCAGCGCTTGCGATGACTTCAGACCGTTCAGTTCCTGTTTTGATGTCACTAACACGCCCTGCATTCCCCCAGCCACACCTGCGTTTTTCCTGGCACGCCTGCGTTTTTTCGAACACTTCCTGAAAATGGTCAGTTGACACCCAGAAACGCCCCCTTCATGTCAATCACTCTGCGGCCAGCAGTGCGACTGAAAAGCTTCGCTAGACCCTGTGTGAAACGACATAGTTCGTTGTAATAGTATGTTGCGCGTGCGGATTGTGCCGCATATGCATGTGCAGAAGTGCCATTTTTCGCCTCATCGCTGCACAGCGAACGAATGCAGCTAGCGATCAACTCAGAATGACCCCCAGTGTCTGTGGAAATTACTTCAGCCTATTATAGTGTCAGTCTGACCTATAATTGATGAAACTCCTTATATTTAAGCATCCTGCTTTTTATTATCTATATTTCAGGTTTCAGACAATTTTATAACCGTATCAGACTGTCAATATATTTATATAGGACTGCCTATATGTTTTGAGTTGAGTCATTGAACTCAAACTTCTTAATATTATTTCTGATATTTTTCACCAACCCTAGAAATTTCCTTCTAGTGTTATGCACCATGTGTAATTTTTCTCACAGGCTATTGTATATCTATTACAATTATAACTAATAAAAGTTAAGTTTTAACTAATTCTATTTTTTCATAGACAAGAGTGCCCCAACAAGACAGTTTCTTTCTGTATTTTTTCTGTCAAAACTATATTTACTCTCTGGGCACACCTCCACCTGCTATATGAAATATACGCTAGTTATTTGATGTAATTTTGATGTGGACTGTTCTATGACCCTTCTCTAACTACTTCGCCTTAAATTGCTGTGCTCATTGACGGTTTCCCAAAACCTCCCCTCTCCTTGGTTGACACACCCTCTCTCTCGCATCGACACCCCCTCTCTCTCCCTAACCCCCCCCCCCCCGTTTTCCCTGACACCCTCTCTCTCTTCGTCTCTTTCTCGCTTCCTGACACCCTTTTTCACTGCTCTCTATCTACCTGATACAGTCTCTCTCGCTCATTCTCCTCTCTCTCTCCCTTGCTCCCCCCTCTTTTTCTCTCTCTCCCCGAAACCCTCTTTGTCTCTCACTCTCTCTCCTGCTCCCCCTGCTGCCTTATATCCACCCCTCACACACTGACTCACAACTCACCCCTCTCCCCTTTCCTGGGTGGACGGAGGTTATTGGGAGGGGGGGGGGGGGGCAGTATGCAGAAGTTTTGCCTAGGGTGTTGCACCGGCCCTGACTGCAGGACACACCCCGAGTGACAACAGATACGCCCATAGGTGGAGATAGACACGCCCCCTCAATAAATGTTCATCGCATGGCACATTATAAAGTGAGCTATAATTGCTCTGAAACTACTTTTCAAAAGTAGGCAAGTACAATTTATATATATATATATATATATATATACACATACATATAAATACATACACATACTGTACATATATACATATAATAAAAACATATATACGTACTGTGTAATATATACATACATATATATACATAGTTATACACGCACCGTGTGTGTATATGTACTATATATATATTATATATATTATATATATGGAGCCAATCACACGCTTCCTTTCAATGCTGAGAAATACAGTCAGGTACTTATCCATCACGCAATACCATCAGGGAGGCGTCTGATTGGCTCCAAATATATTCTGCAGCAGAACAATGACCCCAAACATACAGCCAATGTCATTAAGAGCTATCTTCACCATAAAGAAGAACAAGGTGTCCTGGAAGTGATGATATCTACCTCAAATCTACCTATCCTCCCCAGGTTTGTCACCATCTGTATTGGGCCGTGTCACTGAATGCCTTTCTGCCATTTTATCTTGGATGACATCTCTCCACCTCAAACTTAATATTTCCAAAACAGAATTAATTATATTTCCACCGGCCAATAGTAATTACCAACCTGATATCTCTATCACTGTTGAGAACTCAGAAATCATCCCTACCCACAAGCTCGCTGCCTAGGTGTCATTCTTGACTGTGAACTGTCCTTTGTTCCCAACATTCAATCTGTCTCAAGATCATGTTATATACATCTAAGAAACACATCCAAAATACGACCATACCTTACACAAGACACTGCTAAAACTCTAATCCACGCTCTCATTATCTCCCGCATTGATTATTGTAATAGTCTCTTGACCGGTCTTCCCAAACATAGGCTCTCACTACTACAATCCACTTTGAATGCAGTTGCGAGGTTAATCTTCCTCACTAGACGTTCATTGTCTGCAGATCCGCTCTGTCAGTCCCTCCATTGGTTACCAGTATTCCAGCGTATTAAATATAAAATACTTTTACTTACATACAAGGCTATTAACCAAATTGCACCATCATACATCTCTTCACTCATCTCAAAATATCTCCCTGCCCAACCTCTCCGCTCTGCACAAGATCTGCGTCTCTCATCCACACGCATTACTTGTTCCCACTCCAAATTACAGGACTTTATCCGGGCTTCACCCACTCTGTGAAATGCCCTCCCACGCACAATAAGACTCACTTCTAGTCTCCAAACCTTTAAACATTCCCTGCAAACTCACCTCTTCAAACAAGCCTATCAAATTCCAGACCAACCTACATAACCTTCAGTGCTTCCCTATCCAATTACATCCTCTCTGTACAGTCCACATAACATCACATATCTTGTAGAGATGAGCGGGTTCGGTTCCTCTGAATCCGAACCTGCCCGAACTTCATGTTTTTTCTCACGGGTCCGAGCGACTCGGATCTTCCCGCCTTGCTCGGTTAACCCGAGCGCGCCCGAACGTCATCATGACGCTGTCAGATTCTCGCGAGGCTCGGATTCTATCGCGAGACTCGGATTCTATATAAGGAGCCGCGCGTCGCCGCCATTTTCACACGTGCATTGAGATTGATAGGGAGAGGACGTGGCTGGCGTCCTCTCCATTTAGATTAGAAGAGAGAGAGTGAGATTGATTTGAGACAGAGACACTTGATTTACTGGAGCTTAGGAGTACTGTAGAGAGTGCAGAGTTTACTAGTGACTGACCACAGTGACCACCAGACAGTGCAGTTTTATTTAATATAATCCGTTCTCTGCCTGAAAAAAACGATACACAGTGACTCAGTCACATACCATATCTGTGTGCACTGCTCAGCCCAGTGTGCTGCATCATCTATGTATATATCTGACTGTGCTCACACAGCTTATAATTGTGGGGGAGACTGGGGAGCAGTGCCAGTTATAGGTTATAGCAGGAGCCAGGAGTACATATTATTAAAATTAAACAGTGCACACTTTTGCTGCAGGAGTGCCACTGCCAGTGTGACTGACCAGTGACCTGACCACACTGACCACCAGTATAGTTAGTAGTATACTATATTGTGATTGCCTGAAAAAGTTAAACACTCGTCGTGTGACTTGTGTGGTGTTTTTTTTTTTATTCTATAAAAAACTCATTCTGCTGACAGACAGTGTCCAGCAGGACCGTCATTATATAATATATACCTGTCCGGCTGCAGTAGTGATATATATATATTTTTTATATCATTATTTATCATCCAGTCGCAGCAGACACAGTACGGTAGTTCACGGCTGTAGCTACCTCTGTGTCGGCACTCGGCAGTCCATCCATAATTGTATACCACCTACCCGTGGTTTTTTTTTCTTTCATCTTTATACATACTACATCTCATTATCAACCAGTCTATATTAGCAGCAGACACAGTACAGTACGGTAGTCCACGGCTGTAGCTACCTCTGTGTCGGCACTCGGCAGTCCGTCCATAATTGTATACCACCTACCCGTGGTTTTTTTTTCTTTCTTCTTTATACATACATACTACATCTCATTATCAACCAGTCTATATTAGCAGCAGACACAGTACAGTACGGTAGTCCACGGCTGTAGCTACCTCTGTGTCGGCACTCGGCAGTCCATCCATAATTGTATACCACCTACCCGTGGTTTTTTTTTCTTTCTTCTTTATACATACTACATCTCATTATCATCCAGTCTATATTAGCAGCAGACACAGTACAGTACGGTAGTCCACGGCTGTAGCTACCTCTGTGTCGGCACTCGGCAGTCCGTCCATAATTGTATACCACCTACCCGTGGTTTTTTTTTCTTTCTTCTTTATACATACATACTACATCTCTTTATCAACCAGTCTATATTAGCAGCAGACACAGTACAGTACGGTAGTCCACGGCTGTAGCTACCTCTGTGTCGGCACTCGGCAGTCCATCCATAATTGTATACCACCTACCCGTGGTTTTTTTTTCTTTCTTCTTTATACATACTACATCTCATTATCATCCAGTCTATATTAGCAGCAGACACAGTACAGTACGGTAGTCCACGGCTGTAGCTACCTCTGTGTCGGCACTCGGCAGTCCGTCCATAATTGTATACCACCTACCCGTGGTTTTTTTTTCTTTCTTCTTTATACATACATACTACATCTCTTTATCAACCAGTCTATATTAGCAGCAGACACAGTACAGTACGGTAGTCCACGGCTGTAGCTACCTCTGTGTCGGCACTCGGCAGTCCATCCATAATTGTATACCACCTACCCGTGGTTTTTTTTTCTTTCTTCTTTATACATACTACATCTCATTATCATCCAGTCTATATTAGCAGCAGACACAGTACAGTACGGTAGTCCACGGCTGTAGCTACCTCTGTGTCGGCACTCGGCAGTCCGTCCATAATTGTATACCACCTACCCGTGGTTTTTTTTTCTTTCTTCTTTATACATACATACTACATCTCATTATCAACCAGTCTATATTAGCAGCAGACACAGTACAGTACGGTAGTCCACGGCTGTAGCTACCTCTGTGTCGGCACTCGGCAGTCCATCCATAATTGTATACCACCTACCCGTGTTTTTTTTTTTCTTCTTTATACATACTACATCTCATTATCATCCAGTCTATATTAGCAGCAGACACAGTACAGTAGTCCACGGCTGTAGCTACCTCTGTGTCGGCACTCGGCAGTCCATCCATAATTGTATACCACCTACCCGTGGTTTTTTTTTCTTTCTTCTTTATACATACATACTACATCTCTTTATCAACCAGTCTATATTAGCAGCAGACACAGTACGGTAGTCCACGGCTGTAGCTACCTCTGTGTCGGCACTCGGCAGTCCGTCCATAATTGTATACTAGTATCCATCCATCTCCATTGTTTACCTGAGGTGCCTTTTAGTTGTGCCTATTAAAATATGGAGAACAAAAATGTTGAGGTTCCAAAATTAGGGAAAGATCAAGATCCACTTCCACCTCGTGCTGAAGCTGCTGCCACTAGTCATGGCCGAGACGATGAAATGCCAGCAACGTCGTCTGCCAAGGCCGATGCCCAATGTCATAGTACAGAGCATGTCAAATCCAAAACACCAAATATCAGTAAAAAAAGGACTCCAAAACCTAAAATAAAATTGTCGGAGGAGAAGCGTAAACTTGCCAATATGCCATTTACCACACGGAGTGGCAAGGAACGGCTGAGGCCCTGGCCTATGTTCATGGCTAGTGGTTCAGCTTCACATGAGGATGGAGGCACTCAGCCTCTCGCTAGAAAAATGAAAAGACTCAAGCTGGCAAAAGCAGTAGCACCGCAAAGAACTGTGCGTTCTTCGAAATCCCAAATCCACAAGGAGAGTCCAATTGTGTCGGTTGCGATGCCTGACCTTCCCAACACTGGACGTGAAGAGCATGCGCCTTCCACCATTTGCACGCCCCCTGCAAGTGCTGGAAGGAGCACCCGCAGTCCAGTTCCTGATAGTCAGATTGAAGATGTCAGTGTTGAAGTACACCAGGATGAGGAGGATATGGGTGTTGCTGGCGCTGGGGAGGAAATTGACCAGGAGAATTCTGATGGTGAGGTGGTTTGTTTAAGTCAGGCACCCGGGGAGACACCTGTTGTCCGTGGGAGGAATATGGCCGTTGACATGCCTGGTGAAAATACCAAAAAAATCAGCTCTTCGGTGTGGAACTATTTCAACAGAAATGCGGACAACAGGTGTCAAGCCGTGTGTTCCCTTTGTCAAGCTGTAATAAGTAGGGGTAAGGACGTTAACCACCTCGGAACATCCTCCCTTATACGTCACCTGCAGCGCATTCATAATAAGTCAGTGACAAGTTCAAAAACTTTGGGTGACAGCGGAAGCAGTCCACTGACCAGTAAATCCCTTCCTCTTGTAACCAAGCTCACGCAAACCACCCCACCAACTCCCTCAGTGTCAATTTCCTCCTTCCCCAGGAATGCCAATAGTCCTGCAGGCCATGTCACTGGCAATTCTGACGATTCCTCTCCTGCCTGGGATTCCTCCGATGCATCCTTGCGTGTAACGCCTACTGCTGCTGGCGCTGCTGTTGTTGCTGCTGGGAGTCGATGGTCATCCCAGAGGGGAAGTCGTAAGACCACTTTTACTACTTCCACCAAGCAATTGACTGTCCAACAGTCCTTTGCGAGGAAGATGAAATATCACAGCAGTCATCCTACTGCAAAGCGGATAACTGAGGCCTTGGCATCCTGGGTGGTGAGAAACGTGGTTCCGGTATCCATCATTACTGCAGAGCCAACTAGAGACTTGTTGGAGGTACTGTGTCCCCGGTACCAAATACCATCTAGGTTCCATTTCTCTAGGCAGGCGATACCGAAAATGTACACAGACCTCAGAAAAAGAGTCACCAGTGTCCTAAAAAATGCAGCTGTACCCAATGTCCACTTAACCACGGACATGTGGACAAGTGGAGCAGGGCAGGGTCAGGACTATATGACTGTGACAGCCCACTGGGTAGATGTATGGACTCCCGCCGCAAGAACAGCAGCGGCGGCACCAGTAGCAGCATCTCGCAAACGCCAACTCTTTCCTAGGCAGGCTACGCTTTGTATCACCGGTTTCCAGAATACGCACACAGCTGAAAACCTCTTACGGCAACTGAGGAAGATCATCGCGGAATGGCTTACCCCAATTGGACTCTCCTGTGGATTTGTGGCATCGGACAACGCCAGCAATATTGTGTGTGCATTAAATATGGGCAAATTCCAGCACGTCCCATGTTTTGCACATACCTTGAATTTGGTGGTGCAGAATTATTTAAAAAACGACAGGGGCGTGCAAGAGATGCTGTCGGTGGCCAGAAGAATTGCGGGACACTTTCGGCGTACAGGCACCACGTACAGAAGACTGGAGCACCACCAAAAACTACTGAACCTGCCCTGCCATCATCTGAAGCAAGAAGTGGTAACGAGGTGGAATTCAACCCTCTATATGCTTCAGAGGTTGGAGGAGCAGCAAAAGGCCATTCAAGCCTATACAATTGAGCACGATATAGGAGGTGGAATGCACCTGTCTCAAGCGCAGTGGAGAATGATTTCAACGTTGTGCAAGGTTCTGATGCCCTTTGAACTTGCCACACGTGAAGTCAGTTCAGACACTGCCAGCCTGAGTCAGGTCATTCCCCTCATCAGGCTTTTGCAGAAGAAGCTGGAGACATTGAAGGAGGAGCTAACACGGAGCGATTCCGCTAGGCATGTGGGACTTGTGGATGGAGCCCTTAATTCGCTTAACAAGGATTCACGGGTGGTCAATCTGTTGAAATCAGAGCACTACATTTTGGCCACCATGCTCGATCCTAGATTTAAAGCCTACCTTGGATCTCTCTTTCCGGCAGACACAAGTCTGCTGGGGTTGAAAGACCTGCTGGTGAGAAAATTGTCAAATCAAGCGGAACGCGACCTGTCAACATCTCCTCCTTCACATTCTCCCGCAACTGGGGGTGCGCGGAAAAGGCTCAGAATTCCGAGCCCATCCGCTGGCGGTGATGCAGGGCAGTCTGGAGCGACTGCTGATGCTGACATCTGGTCCGGACTGAAGGACCTGACAACGATTACGGACATGTCGTCTACTGTCACTGCATATGATTCTCTCCCCATTGAAAGAATGGTGGAGGATTATATGAGTGACCGCATCCAAGTAGGCACGTCACACAGTCCGTACTTATACTGGCAGGAAAAAGAGGCAATTTGGAGGCCCTTGCACAAACTGGCTTTATTCTACCTAAGTTGCCCTCCCACAAGAGTGTACTCCGAAAGAGTGTTTAGTGCCGCCGCTCACCTTGTCAGCAATCGGCGTACGAGGTTACATCCAGAAAATGTGGAGAAGATGATGTTCATTAAAATGAATTATAATCAATTCCTCCGCGGAGACATTGACCAGCAGCAATTGCCTCCACAAAGTACACAGGGAGCTGAGATGGTGGATTCCAGTGGGGACGAATTGATAATCTGTGAGGAGGGGGATGTACACGGTGATATATCGGAGGATGATGATGAGGTGGACATCTTGCCTCTGTAGAGCCAGTTTGTGCAAGGAGAGATTAATTGCTTCTTTTTTGGGGGGGGTCCAAACCAACCCGTCATATCAGTCACAGTCGTGTGGCAGACCCTGTCACTGAAATGATGGGTTGGTTAAAGTGTGCATGTCCTGTTTTGTTTATACAACATAAGGGTGGGTGGGAGGGCCCAAGGACAATTCCATCTTGCACCTCTTTTTTCTTTTATTTTTCTTTGCGTCATGTGCTGTTTGGGGAGGGTTTTTTGGAAGGGCCATCCTTCGTGACACTGCAGTGCCACTCCTAGATGGGCCCGGTGTTTGTGTCGGCCACTAGGGTCGCTTATCTTACTCACACAGTCAGCTACCTCATTGCGCCTCTTTTTTTCTTTGCGTCATGTGCTGTTTGGGGAGGGTTTTTTGGAAGGGCCATCCTACGTGACACTGCAGTGCCACTCCTAGATGGGCCCGGTGTTTGTGTCGGCCACTAGGGTCGCTAATCTTACTCACACAGCTACCTCATTGCGCCTCTTTTTTTCTTTGCGTCATGTGCTGTTTGGGGAGGGTTTTTTGGAAGGGACATCCTGCGTGACACTGCAGTGCCACTCCTAGATGGGCCCGGTGTTTGTGTCGGCCACTCGGGTCGCTATTCTTACTCACACAGCTACCTCATTGCGCCTCTTTTTTTCTTTGCGTCATGTGCTGTTTGGGGAGGGTTTTTTGGAAGGGCCATCCTGCGTGACACTGCAGTGCCACTCCTAGATGGGCCCGGTGTTTGTGTCGGCCACTAGGGTCGCTAATCTTACTCACACAGCTACCTCATTGCGCCTCTTTTTTTCTTTGCGTCATGTGCTGTTTGGGGAGGGTTTTTTGGAAGGGACATCCTGCGTGACACTGCAGTGCCACTCCTAGATGGGCCCGGTGTTTGTGTCGGCCACTAGGGTCGCTTATCTTACTCACACAGTCAGCTACCTCATTGCGCCTCTTTTTTTCTTTGCGTCATGTGCTGTTTGGGGAGGGTTTTTTGGAAGGGACATCCTGCGTGACACTGCAGTGCCACTCCTAGATGGGCCCGGTGTTTGTGTCGGCCACTAGGGTCGCTTATCTTACTCACACAGTCAGCTACCTCATTGCGCCTCTTTTTTTCTTTGCGTCATGTGCTGTTTGGGGAGGGTTTTTTGGAAGGGCCATCCTGCGTGACACTGCAGTGCCACTCCTAGATGGGCCCGGTGTTTGTGTCGGCCACTAGGGTCGCTTATCTTACTCACACAGTCAGCTACCTCATTGCGCCTCTTTTTTTCTTTGCGTCATGTGCTGTTTGGGGAGGGTTTTTTGGAAGGGCCATCCTGCGTGACACTGCAGTGCCACTCCTAGATGGGCCCGGTGTTTGTGTCGGCCACTAGGGTCGCTTATCTTACTCACACAGTCAGCTACCTCATTGCGCCTCTTTTTTTCTTTGCGTCATGTGCTGTTTGGGGAGGGTTTTTTGGAAGGGACATCCTGCGTGACACTGCAGTGCCACTCCTAGATGGGCCCGGTGTTTGTGTCGGCCACTAGGGTCGCTAATCTTACTCACACAGCTACCTCATTGCGCCTCTTTTTTTCTTTGCGTCATGTGCTGTTTGGGGAGGGTTTTTTGGAAGGGACATCCTGCGTGACACTGCAGTGCCACTCCTAGATGGGCCCGGTGTTTGTGTCGGCCACTAGGGTCGCTTATCTTACTCACACAGCGACCTCGGTGCAAATTTTAGGACTAAAAATAATATTGTGAGGTGTGAGGTATTCAGAATAGACTGAAAATGAGTGGAAATTATGGTTTTTGAGGTTAATAATACTTTGGGATCAAAATGACCCCCAAATTCTATGATTTAAGCTGTTTTTTAGGGTTTTTTGAAAAAAACACCCGAATCCAAAACACACCCGAATCCGACAAAAAAAATTCGGTGAGGTTTTGCCAAAACGCGGTCGAACCCAAAACACGGCCGCGGAACCGAACCCAAAACCAAAACACAAAACCCGAAAAATTTCAGGCGCTCATCACTAATATCTTGTCTTTCTTTACTCTGACACCCTCCTGACACTTGGCCAACATTGCTGGGTGAATATGTCCAGGGATGGACTGGGGCCTTAATTCGGCCCTGGCAATTGTGAACGCGTGCGCGTCATGGGGGGCGTATCGCACAACATTTGGGGGCGTGCTGTGAGTCATGGGGGCGTGGACTCGTGACACGCCCCCATTACCATGGCGACAGTTGCTGGGGGCAAGCTGCGAGTCCGGGGGCGTGAACGCGCGGCACGCCCCCATTTCCATGGAGACAATGGAACCAGAGAGCCGGAGGCTGCACTGTGTGCGGCCTTCCCGGCTCTCTGAGTGACCGATTCGGCCCACCTGCCCATCGGCCCTTCTGGCATGTGCCAGAAGTGCCAGATGGCCAGTCCGGCCATGTCTATGTCTGTCTGTTTTTACCCAGTTTTGTTCTATTACTGTTGTTCTAATTGTAAAGCACAACAGAATATGCTGCGCTATATAAGAAACTGTTAATAATAATAATAATAATAATAATAATAAGAATGATATGGCCCCCAAAGAGCCAGGATCTCAACATCATCGAGATTGTTTGGGATTACATGAAAAGACAGAAGGATTTGAGCAACCCTACATCCACAGTGTACCTAGAAGAACTGATGCTGTTCTGAAGGCAAAGGGTGGTCACGCCAAATATTGATTGGAATTAGATTCCTCTTCTGTTCATTCACTTTGCATTTTGCTAATCGATAAACAGACTGTACACAAGCAACACTTCTATTTTTGAAAGCATTCTAACCTTGCAGCATGTTTTCCACACTTGCCTAAAACTTTTGCACAGTACCTTATATACACTGCTCAAAAAAATAAAGGGAACACTAAAATAACACATCCTAGATCTGAATGAATGAAATATTCTTATTAAATACTTTGTCCTTTACATAGTTGAATGTGCTGACAACAAAATCACACAAAAATTATCAATGGAAATCACATTTATGAACTCATGGAGGTCTGGATTTGGAGTCACACTCAAAACTAAAGTGGAAAAACACACTACAGGCTGATCCAACTTTGATGTAATGTCCTTAAAACAAGTCAAAATGAGGCTCAGTAGTGTGTGTGGCCTCCACGTGCCTGTATGACCTCCCTGCAACGCCTGGGCATGCTCCTGATGAGGTGGCGGATGGTCTTCTGAGGGATCTCCTCCCAGACCTGGACAAAAGCATCCGCCAACTCCTGGACAGTCTGTGGTGCAATGTGGCGTTGGTGGATGGAGCGAGACATGATGTCCCAGATTTGCTCAATTGGATTCAGGTCTGGGTAACGGGCGGGCCAGTCCATAGCATCAATGCCTTCATCTTGCAGGAACTGCTGACACACTACAGCCACATGAGGTCTAACATTGTCTTGCATTAGGAGGAACCCAGGGCCAACCGCACCAGGATATGGTCTCACAAGGGGTCTGAGGATCTCATCTCGGTACCTAATGGCAGTCAGGCTACCTCTGGAGAGCACATGGAGGGCTGTGCGGCCCCCCAAAGAAATGCCACCCCACACCATTACTGACCCACTGCCAAACCGGTCATGCTGGAGGATGTTGCAGGCAGCAGAACGTTCTCCTTGGCGTCTCCAGACTTTGTCAAGTCTGTCACATGTGCTCAGTGAGAACCTGCTTTCATCTGTGAAAAGCACAGGGCGCCAGTGGCGAATTTGCCAATCTTGGTGTTCTCTGGCAAATGGCAAATGTCGTGCATGGTGTTGGGCTGTAAGCACAACCCCCACCTGTGGACGTCGGGCCCTCATACCACCCTCATGGAGTCTGTTTCTGATCGTTTGAGTAGACACATGCACATTTATGGCTTGCTGGAGATCATTTTGCAGGGCTCTGGCAGTGCTCCTCCTGTTCCTCCTTGCACAAAGGCGGAGGTAGCGGACCTGCTGCTGGGTTGTTGCCCTCCTACGGCCTCCTCCACGTCTCCTGATGTACTGGCCTGTCTCCTGGTAGCGCCTCCATGCTCTGGACACTACGATGACAGACACAGCAAACCTCCGTCTCATGCTACCACTAGAGTGAAAGCACCGCCAGCTTTCAAAAGTGACCAAAACATCAGCCAGAAAGCATAGGAGCTGAGAAGTGGTCTGTGGTCACCACCTGCAGAACAACTCCTTTATTGGGGGTGTCTTGCTAATTGCCTATAATTTCCACCTGTTGTCTATTCCATTTGCACAACAGCATGTGAAATTGATTGTCAATCAGTGTTGCTTCCTAAGTGGACAGTTTGATTTCACAGAAGTGTGATTAACTTGGAGTTACATTGTGTTAAGTGTCCCCTTTATTTTTTTGAGCAGTGTATAATGTATAGGCAGAAGGGAAGTTTTGCCAAGTACAGTACATATTGATGCAAACTTTATTCTTAGAATATATATATATATATATATATATAAAATGGGGGGATAGGGGTACTGGCGACGAGTGTGGCTAAAAACAATGTTTTTGTATGCTTATAATTAGAAGCCAAAAGATATTATAAAATTATAAAATTAGATTTTAATATATACGAGAGTAAAAACAGTTTCAAAGAATGGTTTTAAAACAAGAATAAAAAACTTTTGTCAATAAATGAGAAATATAAAAGGATATGAATTCAGAACTTAGCTTGAAAACAGTGGGTGGTCAGTACAGGCCCAACGCGTTTCGTCTCAGCAGACTTCTTCAAGACGTCTGCTGAGACGAAACGCGTTGGACCTGTACTGACCACCCACTGTTTTCAAGCTAAGTTCTGAATTCCTATCCTTGTATATTTCTCATTTATTGACAAAAGATTTTTATTCTTGTTTTAAAACCATTCTTTGAAACTGTTTTTACTCTCGTATATTATTAAAATCTATTTTTATAACTTTATAATATCTTTTGGCTTCTAATTATAAGCATACAAAAACATTGTTTTTAGCCACACTCGTCGCCAGTACCCCTATCCCCCCATTTTTTATACCCGTTAACAATACCATACCAGTGTTGTATTTTTAGGGGTGGGCTGACACCATTTTAAAAGGTTACGTGGGCTTGTAGCTTTTTTAACAAAAGTTTATAATTCATTCATATAGTTTTACTGAGATTTTAACCTCACAAGTGGCGCTATACTATCTTTTTTGCACATATATATATATATATATATATATGTATATATAGATAATAAATATATATATATGTAATATATATATATATATATATATATATTTATATATATATATGTTATGTATGAATATATATATATATATATATATATATATATATATAAAATAATATAATATGCAAAAGATAATTTGTATATGTTGTATAATATTGCCATTGCCACCCTTTTACCTAAATTGTTCAGAAGCTGGAACACTGACAGCCCTGCAGATGTCCCTCTGGGTGTGTAAAGAGTAGACACTTGCCTAATGTACTATATTGTTACTGTGTGATGAGAGAGAATACTCAGCGCAATAAAAAGACAAGTGCATGATGCTATCTTACCATTACAAGTATAATCAAAGTTAATATTGATTTCATTTCCAAATTATTAATCAATTTCACAGCTGACTAGCAATATTGTTTTGTTTAGCTCAAGCAGATCTTAACATCATTCCCCCTGGCTGCACATCCTGGAGGTGATGAAGGACAAAGTAATCATACAATTATATCTATAAACCACATCCTGCGCCATATTTAAACAAGAATATAGTCAGCTGAACTTTTCATATGATTGAGGACTGTGGTGTTCCATCCTGTAGAATCACTTTCTTTGCCTGTTTGTTTGTTTGGGTGGGGTTTGCCCATCTAGAAGTAGCAGGGTATGGTGGGCCATTGTTATGGTTTACTTGACATACAAAGCATTTTTAAGGGCCATTTTATGGCACTAGGAAAACGGGATGAAGGTGATGATAAAGAGGAAAGATAGAAGGGGATATGTGTCTAGCCTTCTATTAAGGACAAGTGTAGAAGACACCGATAGAAAACAATCAGCTTCTAGCTACCAATTGGCAAGTAGATAGAATATGTTTGTGTCACGATCCGGGTATCTGGACGCCATTTCTTACCTATCAGATGCCTCCTAAGGCTGGCTCAGCGCTCCAGGACCGGATCCCATCTGTTATCCTGATGTGCACATTCCCGCATCCTCTCCTGTCTCTCTGGACGCAGTCACAGTAACGCCTTATACATCTGGCATGGCGTCTCCCGCGGCCTCCGCCGCCGTCCCTGAGCTTCTGCATTCAGAGTGGCGATTACGTCAGCCGCGGCCTCCGCTGTGTCCGCGTGGTCGGATGTGCATCTGTCAGCCTGGCGTCTCCTGTCTCCGGTGGCCGGCGCCGCCATTACTGTTTTCCAGACCACATGGATTACAATCCAAACTTCCCTCCAAGTGTCTGCATGGGCGCAGCCATCTTGGATTCTGTCAGCTGATCATTCCTACCAATCCGTTGTCAGTATTATTAATTTGCATAATTGCCTAGCCAATGCCTTCCTTGCTGCAGGTATAAATAGGTTGTGCCTGAGCAAGGAAGGCGTCAGTGCTTTGGTTGTCAAACCTAGTTCCAGTTTGTCTCTCTTCTGTGAATGTCTTCCAGGTTCCAGCTCCTGTCTCCAGACTTCTGCTATAGAGACCCGCACCAGCATTCCATCTGCGGTGTAGCCTGACTCTCCGATCCATTCTGGACTCACCTGTTTCCAGCTACAACATCACCTGCTTCCAGCTTAGCTTCCAGCAGTGTACAGCTTCTCTTAAAGGGCCGGTGTCCTTTCTGCAGTTTACCACTCTCCACCGGTATTATTATTTCTCCGCTCTCAAATTCTACATTTCATCTACATTGCATCGCTCTCAAGCTTTATTTATTATTTAACTGGTTCCAGCCAGTATCCACTCCGTGCCAACACCTGTCTGGTTCTAACCAGTACCCACAGCAGCATTTTATCTACAGCAGTCCAGCTTTCCCTGGAACACCAGCTGGTACGACCCTGGGCTTTCCTCATTGCTACAGTTGAGCCTGGTAAGGACTTTCCAACTTGCAGATAATAAGAACTGTCTCATACCACCAGAGCTCTGTGGCCCCTGCCACCCTGTAGTACCCAGGAACTGTATTATTATTTCTCTGCTGATTTTTATGTTACTTTTTACTGCTACTGTGATGCATGGAGTTTGTCATAAATAAATATCATTGACTTTTACTCAAGTTGTCGTGGTCACGCCTTCGGGCGGTTTCTCTTCATGTTACTTACATGTCCAGGGGTCTGATACAACCTCCCAGGTTCCGGTACATCTCAGCCCCTACAACTGAGGCTGCCTTCCGTCAGCTCAGGCCCTCAGTTGTGACAGTAAGCACTGACCAAATGAATCCAGCCGGAGACCAGGATCAAGCGGCCAGGCCGATGCAAGAACTGGCAGACCGACTTGAACATCAGGAGGCTGCACAGGGCCACATCATCCGCTGTCTCCAGGATCTCTCTACTCGGCTGGATGGGATTCAGACAACTCTCCGTGGATCAGGCGCATCTGGGGCGTCAACCACAGTGACTCCAACTATAACCCCACCCACCTTACCCGTTTCTGCTCCACGTCTTCATCTTCCAACGCCAGCAAAATTTGACGGATCTCCAAGATTCTGCAGGGGATTTCTCAACCAGTGTGAGATTCAGTTTGAGCTACAACCTGGCAATTTTCCCAGTGACCGTACAAAAATTGCCTACATCATCTCACTTCTCAGTGGCTCAGCCCTTGACTGGGCATCACCGTTATGGGAGAGGTCCGACACCCTGCTATCTTCTTACACTGCATTCGTGTCAACATTCAGGCGCATCTTCGACGAGCCAGGCCGGGTAACTTCAGCTTCGTCTGAGATTCTCCGTTTACGCCAGGGATCACATACTGTAGGACAATATCTTATACAGTTCCAGATCCTGGCATCTGAACTGGCATGGAACGACGAGGCCCTGTATGCTGCATTCTGGCATGGTTTATCCGAGCGTATTAAAGATGAGTTAGCTACCAGAGACTTACCCTCCAAGTTAGATGAGCTAATCTCACTTTGTACAAAAGTTGACTTACGTTTCAGAGAGAGAGCAACTGAGCGTGGAAGATCATCTGCTCCAAAATCTTCTGCTCCTCCTCCTCGCCAACTGTCACCAACTAAAGATGAACCCATGCAAATTGGCCGTTCCCGTTTAACTCCTGCTGAGCGCCGAAGACGTCTCTCCGAGTCTCTCTGTCTTTATTGTGCAGCTCCGTCTCACACCATTAATGCCTGTCCCAAACGTCCGGGACTCCAAGTCCTAGCTCGTCAAGGAGAGGGCCGGCTAGGAGTAATGATCTCCTCTCCATCTCCTCAAGATTGTAATCTCCCAGTCTCGCTTCAAGTTGCTCAACGTTATCAGAACGTCATTGCCCTCCTGGATTCCGGAGCAGCTGGGAACTTTATTACCGAAGCCTATGTTAAACGGTGGTCCCTACCCACCGAGAGACTTCCTTCCTCCTTTTCCTTAACTGCCGTGGATGGCAGTAAAATTTTTGATACAGTTATTGCTCTAAGGACTCTACCAGTTCGTCTGAGAGTGGGAGTTCTTCATTCCGAACTTATTTCACTTTTAGTGATTCCAAGAGCCACACATCCTGTGGTCCTGGGCCTTCCATGGCTCCGTCTTCACAATCCTACAATTGATTAGACGACTACGCAAATCCTGGCATGGGGTCCCTCCTGTGCTGAGACATGTTTGTTTAAAGTGTTGCCTGTCTGTTCTTCCTCCCCCAGGTCGTCTGATGTTCCACCTCCTCCATATCAAGATTTCACGGATGTGTTCAGTAAAGCTTCTGCTGATATCCTTCCTCCTCATAGAGAATGGGACTGCCCGATTGATCTCGTTCCAGGGAAGGTTCCACCTCGAGGCCGAACTTATCCGTTGTCTCTGCCCGAGACGCATTCTATGGAGGAATACATTAAAGAGAACCTAGCAAAGGGGTTCATTCGACCTTCTTCTTCTCCAGCCGGCGCAGGCTTCTTTTTTGTAAAAAAGAAAGATGGTGGTCTGCGGCCGTGCATCGACTACAGAGGTTTGAACGACATTACCATTAAGAACCGCTATCCTTTACCCCTGATTACTGAGCTCTTTGACAGAGTTAGCGGAGCTACCATCTTTACAAAGCTGGACTTGAGAGGTGCATACAATCTCATCCGGATCCGTGAGGGTGACGAGTGGAAGACCGCATTTAACACCCGTGACGGACATTATGAGTACCTCGTCATGCCCTTCGGATTGAGCAATGCTCCAGCTGTCTTCCAGCATTTCGTCAATGAGATCTTCAGAGACATTCTATACCGTCATGTCGTGGTCTATCTAGACGATATCCTCATTTTTGCCAACAATTTAGAGGAACATCGTTTTTGGGTAAAGGAGGTTCTGTCCCGTCTCCGTGTCAATCATCTCTATTGCAAATTAGAGAAATGCGTCTTTGAAGTCAAGTCCATTCCGTTTCTAGGGTACATTGTGTCCGGTTCCGGACTAGAGATGGATCCTGAGAAACTGCAAGCAATCCAGAATTGGCCGGTACCCTTAACCCTCAAAGGGGTCCAGAGGTTCTTAGGGTACGCCAATTATTACCGAAAGTTTATACGAGACTTTTCCACCATTGTGGCGCCTATTACTGCTTTCACCAAGAAGGGTGCTAACCCGTCCAAGTGGTCTGAAGAAGCCATGCAAGCTTTTCATCTTTTAAAACAGAGGTTCATCTCTGCGCCTGTCCTGAAACAGCCTGACATCGACTCTCCTTTCATCCTAGAGGTGGATGCCTCCTCCGTTGGAGTAGGAGCTGTGTTATCTCAGAGGGCTAAAGATGGCCATTTACATCCTTGCAGTTTCTTCTCACGGAAGTTCTCCCCAGCGGAGCGCAACTATGCCATTGGCGACCAGGAGTTGCTAGCCATCAAGCTCGCTCTAGAGGAGTGGAGATATCTGTTGGAGGGAGCTTCTCATTCAATCACCATCCTTACAGACCACAAGAACCTTCTATATCTGAAAGGCGCACAATGTCTCAACCCTCGTCAGGCCAGATGGGCACTTTTCTTTTCCAGGTTCGACTTTAAACTCCAGTTCTGTCCGGGCTCTCAGAATCGCAAGGCCGATGCCCTTTCCCGCTCATGGGAGCAAGAAAATGAGTCAGAGTCTTCAGACAAGCATCCTATTATAAATCCGTTGGCATTCTCCACGGTAGGGATGGACTCTACGCCCCCATCAGGGAAAAGTTTTGTGAAGCCGACACTAAGGAAGAAGCTCATGCATTGGGCCCATGCTTCCCGCTTTGCCGGACATACAGGTATCCAAAAAACCCTGGAGTTTATCTCTAGGTCTTATTGGTGGCCAACTCTGAAAAAGGACGTTTTGGAGTTTATTGCATCTTGCCCAAAGTGTGCTCAACATAAAGTATCCCGCCAGTCGCCTGCGGGGCAACTGGTTCCACTATCTGTTCCCCGTCGACCATGGACCCATTTGTCGATGGATTTTATTACAGATTTGCCCATGTGCAACAAGTTTAATACCATCTGGGTGGTAGTTGACCGGTTCACCAAGATGGCACACTTCATTCCTCTCACCGGTCTTCCGTCAGCTTCCAAGTTGGCTCAAGTATTCATACAAGAGATCTTTCGACTCCACGGTCTTCCAGAAGAAATTATCTCAGATCGAGGAGTTCAATTCACAGCCAAATTCTGGCGAAGTTTATGTCAAGCCCTCCAAGTCAAGCTAAAGTTTTCCACGGCTTACCATCCTCAGACCAATGGTCAAACTGAGAGGGTGAATCAGGACTTGGAGTCCTTCCTCCGCATCTATGTGTCCTCCTCTCAAGATGACTGGGTTCAATTACTTCCCTGGGCCGAGTTCTGTCATAACAACCAGTATCATTCTTCATCTTCTTCAACACCATTCTTCACCAACTTTGGATTCCACCCTAAAGTCCCTGAGTTCCAACCGCTTCCAGCAACTTCTGTTCCCGCAGTGGATATCACCTTGCATCAGTTTGCCAATATCTGGAAGAGCGTACGATCAGCTCTGCTCAAGGCATCGTTCAGGTACAAGAAGTTTGCGGATAAGAAGCGTCGAGCAGTTCCTGCTCTCAAGGTGGGTGATCGGGTATGGTTATCCACGAAGAATTTGAGGTTAAGAGTTCCCAGTATGAAGTTTGCACCTCGCTACATCGGTCCTTTTAAAATTGATCAAGTCATCAATCCTGTTGCTTACAGACTCCAGTTGCCTCCCTTCTTAAAGATACCCAGGACATTCCATGTTTCCCTGTTGAAACCGCTAATCTTGAATCGGTTTCATTCCTCACTTCCTCCAACTCCGAAAGTCCAAACTCAACGAGGCGTTGAGTATGAAGTAGCCAAGATCCTGGACTCACGTCACCGTTACGGTCAACTTCAGTATCTTATTGACTGGAAGGGTTATGGCCCTGAGGAACGTTCATGGACCAATGCTTCTGATGTCCATGCTCCTGCCTTGGTCCGGAGATTCCATTCCAAGTTTCCTCAAAAGCCAAAGAAGTGTCCTGGGGCCACTCCTAAAGGGGGGGGGTGCTGTCACGATCCGGGTATCTGGACGCCATTTCTTACCTATCAGATGCCTCCTAAGGCTGGCTCAGCGCTCCAGGACTGGATCCCATCTGTTATCCTGATGTGCACATTCCCGCATCCTCTCCTGTCTCTCTGGACGCAGTCACAGTAACGCCTTATACATCTGGCATGGCGTCTCCCGCGGCCTCCGCCGCCGTCCCTGAGCTTCTGCATTCAGAGTGGCGATTACGTCAGCCGCGGCCTCCGCTGTGTCCGCGTGGTCGGATGTGCATCTGTCAGCCTGGCGTCTCCGGTGGCCGGCGCCGCCATTACTGTTTTCCAGACCACATGGATTACAATCCAAACTTCCCTCCAAGTGTCTGCATGGGCGCAGCCATCTTGGATTCTGTCAGCTGATCATTCCTACCAATCCGTTGTCAGTATTATTAATTTGCATAATTGCCTAGCCAATGCCTTCCTTGCTGCAGGTATAAATAGGTTGTGCCTGAGCAAGGAAGGCGTCAGTGCTTTGGTTGTCAAACCTAGTTCCAGTTTGTCTCTCTTCTGTGAATGTCTTCCAGGTTCCAGCTCCTGTCTCCAGACTTCTGCTATAGAGACCCGCACCAGCATTCCATCTGCGGTGTAGCCTGACTCTCCGATCCATTCTGGACTCACCTGTTTCCAGCTACAACATCACCTGCTTCCAGCTTAGCTTCCAGCAGTGTACAGCTTCTCTTAAAGGGCCGGTGTCCTTTCTGCAGTTTACCACTCTCCACCGGTATTATTATTTCTCCGCTCTCAAATTCTACATTTCATCTACATTGCATCGCTCTCAAGCTTTATTTATTATTTAACTGGTTCCAGCCAGTATCCACTCCGTGCCAACACCTGTCTGGTTCTAACCAGTACCCACAGCAGCATTTTATCTACAGCAGTCCAGCTTTCCCTGGAACACCAGCTGGTACGACCCTGGGCTTTCCTCATTGCTACAGTTGAGCCTGGTAAGGACTTTCCAACTTGCAGATAATAAGAACTGTCTCATACCACCAGAGCTCTGTGGCCCCTGCCACCCTGTAGTACCCAGGAACTGTATTATTATTTCTCTGCTGATTTTTATGTTACTTTTTACTGCTACTGTGATGCATGGAGTTTGTCATAAATAAATATTATTGACTTTTACTCAAGTTGTCGTGGTCACGCCTTCGGGCGGTTTCTCTTCATGTTACTTACATGTCCAGGGGTCTGATACAACCTCCCAGGTTCCGGTACATCTCAGCCCCTACAACTGAGGCTGCCTTCCGTCAGCTCAGGCCCTCAGTTGTGACAGTTTGGTTGCTATGGGTAATTTATCCACAGGTTTGATACAGATTCCCAGTAGCAAGCGTGTAAAACAAATGACAGAAGTTTATAAAAATAGGAAAATACATTCAGAAACCACTTGTGATTGGCTTACAGTGTGGGAAGACACTTGTGATTGGCTGCCAGTGTGGGTAGACACTTGTGATTGGCTGCCAGTGTGGGAAACCTCTTCTGAATGGAAGCCAGTGAAGTGAAATCTCACATGCCTCTTGCTTTGATCAATAAACAGCAGTCATTGTTTTTTCGGGGGTTTCTCTAATTTGTTTTGGTATCCAAAATGTATAAAGAAAGGAGAATGGAAGATTTGACGTCTTATAAAGTACTGAAGAAGGGAAGTTTATTTTAAAATCATATTATTGTATTTTAAGATAATGGAAGGTGGTCTCTTTTACCTATGTTCCACTGGTGTGTTTTTTTGCAGACCCCCCTCCCCACACACACATAGAAACCAGTCCAGGGTCTACCAATCTGGTGCTAGTTTTATAATATAGCAGGGGAAACCACACACTTTTTGTTCAGAATATAAGAGTTTATTACTTTAACTGTGAAATCGTAACTTACACTGAGAGCAGAAGGAGCCATTTTGTTTTCAGTAATTAAAGCGATATTTGCCCCGATTCACAACTTTTAAGCTTACATTTTCAAAGCCGGAGTTGTATACTTCGGGGTATACTTTGGGGTGGGTGATTTGTTGACCTAAGTCCCCAAAATATTTTGAAAAGTTGTCCTCTTTCTTTATGCTTCTATATGCTGCGTATCCTGTTTTATAACAAGTGACATAAAATAATTTCACACTAAACAATCTTAAAACAACTTTGACTGGTCTCTCTATATCGCTACACAGGGCCGGAGCTAGGGTGTTCCGCCCCCCCTGCAAACTATAAATTTGCGCCCTCCTATACTTTACAAAAGGGACAGCGTGCGTCTAAAAGGGATGTGGTTTCACAAGGAAGGGGCGTGTCAACACAATAGTATCCCTATTTAAAACGCCCCCAGTAGTGGCGCCGCTTACACATAACGCCCCAATTGTAGCACAGCTTACACATAACGCCCCAGTAGCAGCGCCGCTTACACATAACGACCCCAGTAGTAACACTGCTTACACATAATGACCCCAGTAATAGCACCGCTTACATATAATAAACACAGTAGTAGCACAGCTTACACATAATGCCCAGGTAGTAGCGCCGCTTACACATAATAAACCCTGTAGTAGCGCAGCTTACACATAATGCCCTAGTAGGGCAGCTTACTCGTAATGCCCCCAGTAGTAGCGCAGCTTACACGTAATGCCCCCAGTAGTAACGCAGCTTACATGTAACGCCCCCAGTAGTAGCATTGCTTACACGTAACGCCCCAGTAGTAGCGCTGCTTACACATAACGCCCCAGTAGTAGCACTGCTTACACGTAATGCCCCAGTAGTAGCGCTGCTTACACATAACGCCCCCGGTAGTAGCGCAGCTTACACGTAACGACCCCAGTAGTAGCGCAGCTTACACATAATGCCCCCGGTAGTGGCGCAGCTTACACGTAAAACCCCCAGTAGTAGCGCAGCTTACACGTAACACCCCTTTAGTTTCGTCGCTTACACATAACACCCCCCGTAGTAGCGCAGCTTAAACATAATTCCCACAAAAGTGCAGTTTATTCACATCACCCCTCCCCCACACAAATACATAAATATTAAATACACATACATACATACATACATACATACATACATAAATACATACATAAATACATGCATACACACACAGACTTTCTCACCTACTCTCCCTGGCTGGCAGGATCTGGAGTAGCATGTCCTCCTCTGTGGCTCTGCAGTCTGCTTGACCTGTGTAGCTCCGCCCGTGTAGCTCCGCCACCTTTTCGGCCACTCAGTCACTGCCACTGTCACAGGAGGTGGAGAGGAGGCTTTAAGCTGCTGGCGCCTGTCATGCAGGGACAGACACAGCAGCCGGCAGCAGTAGGGAGGCCAAGCGCAGCAGCGGGAGAGCGCCTCTCCAGTCTGGCGCCTACCTGCTCTGCATCCCTTTGCTGAGCGGGTAGCACTGGGCCTATTGCTACAGTATATCTATGAATTTGCCCTAGTTTTATAATAGCACAGCATCCTAACGTTGCATCATGTGGTCCAAATTCAAATTCCGTAACATTTCACCAGAAAACCCCCAGCCCTTTGGATAGGAAAAGAGGAGAGAAGATATGACATACAGACTCGGGAAAACTCAGTGGACCATACAGGCTAGTAAAGGCCAAGGTGATGTTCATTCTCAATTTAATTTACTTAAATTTTTATTCAAAACACAGACTGCCATCCATCTTCTTAGCGCTTAAAAACTTCCACCATGGACTCGTGAATTCAGTATTTTCTTTGACTTTGCCAAATTACTTCAAAGGTCACAGTGCTTAGTTTTTGTCAAGACTTTGAACAGTTGATAAATTGTAGCACTTTGATCGATGCATTATGTATAAATCGGTTGGTATATTAATGTACATACATAGAGTTACCATGCATGAACATTTGTGTTCTGTGCAACACTGTGGTTTGCTGGAATGCAGGTGTGTATTCTTCATACACTTACCATAAAAACCAAGTTAAATTCTTTATATACTAGTACTCCTCCACAGCAACCAGAAGGTAATATACATGTGCAGCAATACTGGTCCGGAACTTAACTCTTTCTACAATCCTAAATACATAAAATATTTTCTATACATCTATGCAGAGCCGTCTTAACAGCAGTGTAGGCCCCTGGGCATAGCAATGCACTGGGCCCCCTACTCATCCTCCAGCGGTAGGGGTGGGGGCTGCTATCAGCGGCAGCTTTGATGTCCCGTGGGCGGTAGGGGGTGTTTTATCTTCCACTCAGCATGTAGGACCTGAAGCAGTAATAATTTCTGCTAATTACTCCTTTACTGCACAGATGGGACTAAACTGTAGAAGGGGGCATTGGGGTGAATGAAGGGGCTCCGGTACATGACTTCCAAGGTGGTGTGGGGTGTTTAATAAGTAGGGGAGGGGTGGATAGTAGAGCGGGCTTAATATTTATCATTTTCTGGTGGGAGGGCATCTTGCTTGACTGCAGATATCTCATGTTCCTGGAAAGAGATTTCTTAGATTTTAATGGGATAAAAAAAACTAGAGAGTCCCACCTTTCAGTAGGTATTGGGGACTTAGGGATCAGAGTTCAGGAGACAGAGCAATCCACCAACGAAAATATAACACTGCATGTTAGGCGTGTGGAGCTTGATCAGGGACCAGCTGCTTGAAGGCTGATATCTATGGTTCTGGGCATAGTAGAGACAAGCTGCAAGTTTCCACCAAAAGAGGAGAGTTGCAGCTTTTGGATTATACCCTCAGAGTAACTCTAAGTCAGACAGAACTTGAGATATCTGGCTGGAAAGAGCAATTAATAGGCTTGGATGGGGACCACTGCTTTCAAGTCGGATATCTCCAGTTCCCCAAGGCCGATTTAAAAAAATCTGGTACCCCTGGAAAGAGGGGACCCTCAGCTATCAGCCTAGGGCCCTTACACTCCTGGGGCCCTTGGGCAAGAGCCCACTGAGCCCATACGAAAAGACGGCCCTGCATCTATGTATATCCAGCTCAGCACTCACCTAGCTTTTTACATGTGGGCAGGGTCGGACTGGCCCACAGGGGTACAGGGGAAACCACCAGTGGGCCCCACTGCCTGGGGGCCCACCTCCTGCTCTAAGGATCAGGTTCCAGACAGTGCACTTGAATTATACATTATACATATGTTACCTTATACTGTACTATGGTTTATTTTATACAGTGCATTGCTGTTATCAATCTGTTATTAATCTGGTACATTATCATAAACCCAGCAGCTGAATTTACTGTATATATTTATGAAGGAGCCCAGACGTTGCACTGTCTAATGGTTTGACAAACTAGTGAGATGGCAGGCCACACCCTCTCTGCAGACTGACCACACCCCTAAACATGGTCCCCTACCACTTCATTCTCCCGGTGGGCCCTACATGCCCCAGATTGACACTGCATGAGGGGGAGGGAAGATGAAAATAAGGTGTCCTAGGTCCAGGTGTTTCAAAATGCAACATTTAAATATATTTTTTGGCTCTAAATCACATCAATGATTACACCTGACATTACATTAGTACTTCCTCACACGTAAGCAATACAGAAAAGTATAAAGCAACATATACAGAACCCAGTGATTGCCATACAGGAAAAAGAACCTCCCATTACCGCCATACAGTGCAGGCTGCATCTCAGTGACAGCCATACAAAGGGGCTAATTCAGACCTGATCGCTAGGGAGCATTTTTTTCATCCCTGCGATCAGGTAGTCGCTGCCTACAGGGGGAGGGGGAAATCGCTGTGCAGGGGTGCGATCGCATGTGCAGGAGAGCTGTACAAACAGAAGCTTGTGCAGTCTTTGCATAGCCCAGGACTTACTCTTACAGTGCGATGATCGGTGCCAGAGCTGACGTCAGAAACCCTCCCTTCAAACGTCTGGTCCCTCCTGCGTTTCTCTGGACACTCCTTAAAAATGGTCAGTTGGCTCCACAAGGATTAACATCGGGGTGTAGAGTAGGATCTTGATCCCAGGCACCAACAGGCTCAAAGCTTTAGACTGTTCCCAAGGTGCACAGTGCCGCCTCCTCTATAACCCCGCCTCCATGCACAGGAGCTCAGTTTCGTTAACCAGCCTAACGCAGTAGCAGGTACCAGAGACGACAATCGCTCGTAGCCAAATACACCACACACTCACCACAGGAGAGGGTGTCAGCGGCTATGCCAATACCAACCCAAAGAAGCTAAGTGCATCAGGGTGGGCGCCTTGTGGAGCCCAGTGTACCTCACAGAAAGAGATTTAACAATGGTAAGTTCTTACCATAAATCTCGTTTTCTGCTGCGGGGTACACTGGGCTCCACAAGGATTAACATCGGGGATGTCCTAAAGCAGTTCCTTATGGGAGGGGACGCACTGTAGCGGGCACAAGAACCCGGCGTCCAAAGGAAGCATCCTGGGAAGCGGCGGTATCGAAGGCATAGAACCTTATAAACGTGTTCCCTGAGGACCACGTTGCCGCCTTGGACAATTGTTCAAGGGTCGCACCACGGTGGGCCGGCCAAGAAGGTCCAACCGACCGAGTAGAATGGGCTTTAATAGTAGCAAGAACCGGACGACCAGCCTGTACATAAGCATGTGCAATCACCATTCTAATCCATCTGGCCAAAGTCTGCTTGGAAGCAGGCAAGCCACGTTTGTAAAAACCAAACAATACAAAAAGAGAAACAGATTTCCTAATGGAGGAAGTTCTCTTCACATAGATACGGAGAGCCCGTACCACATCCAAAGACCGCTCTTTGGAAGACAATTCAGGAGAATTAAAGGCCGGAACCACAATCTCCTGGTTAAGGTGGAAGGAAGACACCACCTTAAGTAAATAACCTGGCCGCGTTCTAAGAACCACCCGGTCACGGTGAAAAATCAAATAGGGAGACTTACAGGATAAGGCACCCAAGTCCGATACCCTTCTAGCTGAAGCAATCGCCAGCAAGAAAAGGACCTTAAGGGAAAGCCACTTAAGGTCAGCAGAGGTAAGAGGCTCTAAAGGAGACTCTTGCAAGGCCTCCAAAACCACCGACAAGTCCCAAGGGGCCACAGGTGGCACATAAGGAGGCTGAATCCGCAACACACCCATAGTGAATGTATGGACATCAGGTAGGGTAGCAATTTTTCTCTGAAACCAAACCGACAAGGCAGAGATGTGAACCTTGAGGGAGGCCAGACGCAGGCTTAGTCGAGGCCCTGTTGTAGAAAGGCCAATAGTTTGGCCGTACTAAACTTGAAAACGTCATGATTGTGAGACGCACACCAAGTAAAATAAGCATTCCAGACCCTATGGTAGATCCGAGCAGAAGCCGGCTTACGGGCCTTCAACATAGTTTGAACGACCGCCTCAGACAGAAAAACCCTTGGCCCTCAGGACAGAAGCATCAATAGCCATGCCGTCAAAGCCAGACGGGCCAAATCCTGGTAAACACAAGGGTCCTGAATGAGGAGGTCTGGTAGTTGTGGAAGTAGAAGGGGACGATTCCATGAGAGACCCAGTAGATCGGAGAACCAGTGCCATCTGGGCCACGCTGGAGAGACCAGAAGCAGGTTTCCTCCTTCTTGCTTGAACTTCCGTATTACTCTGGTGTGGAAAGAACACATACGGTAGCTGAAAGTTCCATGGAATTGCCAGAGTGTCCACGAACGCAGCGTGAGGATCCCTTGTCCTTGCTCCGAAGACCGGAACCTTGTGATTGTGTCGAGACGCCATCAGATCCACATCTGGAAGGCCCCACGTGTCCACGAGAAGTTGAAACACCTCCGGATGGAGGCCCCACTCTCCGGCATGCATGTCCTAACGACTTCCCAGTTCAGAATGCCCGGAATGAACACTGCTGATATGGCCGGCAGATGGCGCTCTGCCCATTGAAGAATCCGTGATACTTCCCTCATTGCCATGCAGCTTCGAGTGCCGCCTTGATGACTGATGTACGCCATCGTGGTGGCGTTGTCCGATTGTACTTGAACAGGTCTGTTCTGTATCAGATGCTGGGCCATTGTCAATGCATTGAACACTGCCCGCAGTTCCAGAATATTTATCGGGAGCAGAGACTCCTCCTTGGTCCACCGACCCTGAAGAGAGTGTTGTTCCAACACCGCGCCCCAACCTTTCAGACTGGCATTCGTTGTCAGAAGGACCCAGTTGGATATCCAGAAGGGACGGACCCTGCTTAATTGTTGGTCCTGAAGCCACCAGCTCAGTGACAGGCGGACCTCCGGAGACAATGAGATCATGTGAGATCTGATACGGTGGGGCAGGCCGTCCCACTTGGTCAGAATTAACTTCTGCAGAGGGCGAGAGTGGAACTGAGCATACTCCATCATGTCGAAAGCCGACACCATGAGACCCAGCACTTGCATTGCCGAATGTATCGACACTTGCGGACGAGATAGGAAGCATCGAATCCTGTCCTGAAGCTTCAGGACTTTCTCCTGAGACAGGAACAATCGTTGGTTGTGAGTGTCCAATAACGCTCCCAGATGTAACATGCTCCGAGCAGGAACCAGGGAGGATTTCTTCCAGTTGATCAGCCACCCGTGGGCTTTAATGCACTGGACCATCAGATCGAGATGACACAGGAGAAGTTCTGGGGAATTTGCCAGGATCAACAAATCATCCAAGTATGGTAGGATCCTGACCCCTTGACAGTGGAGTATAGCCATCATGACCGCCATAACTGTGAAAACTCGGGGAGCCATTGTCAAACCAAAGGGTAACGCCCGAAATTGGTAATGAAGGTTGCCCACCGCAAACCTCAGGTACTGCTGATGAGATACCGCAATAGGAATATGTAGGTAGGCATCCTGTATGTCCAGGGAGACCATATAGTCCCCAGGTTCCATGGCAAGAACATTAGAGCGCAGCGTTTCTATACAAAACTTGGAAATCCGCACATGCTTGTTCAAGGACTTCAGATTGAGAATGGGCCGTGAGGACCCATTCAGTTTTGGGACTAGAAACAGCGGTGAATAGTACCCCTTGCCTCTCTGAGCCAGAGGCACCTGTACTACCACTCCTGTGGTAAGGAGGGAATGTACCACCGAGTGCAATGTGTTTGCTTTTGCCGGATCCAGAGGCACATCTGTCAGGCAAAATTGCTGCGGGGGACGATTCTTGAAGGGGATGGCGTAACCTCGAGCGACGACTTTTCTCACCCAGGTATCTGAAGTGGTCTTCAACCATTCCTGGGCAAAACCTAGAAGTCGGCCCCCCACCCTGGGATCCCCAGAGGGAGGACTGCCCCATCATGCGGCAGGCTTGTCAGTTTTTGAAAGTACTTTTAGCCTTCTGTGCTGAAGGAGCCTTACTAGGTAGGCAAGCTGTTTTAGCAGTAGCCAGATCAGCCACAATCTTATTGAGGTCTTCTCCAAGGAGAATGTCTCCCTCAACCAAAGGATACGTCTGGCCAAGACGGACGTAGTAGCAGCCTTGGCCGCGAGCACCCCGGCATCGGAGGCCGCTTTCTTAAGGTACAGAGAAGCCGTGATAATATACGAGAGACATTGTCGAGCATGCTCAGATGCGTTGGAAGGCAGTTCCGCCTCAAGCTCCTGAGCTCATGCCTCAACAGCTTCAGCAGCCCAAGTTGCTGCAGTGGTTGGCCTATGCACAGCCCCCGTTAGGGTATAAATTACTTTTAAACAGCCCTCCACACGTCTATCCGTCGGTTCCTTCAGAGAGGTGACGGTAGTTACTGGCAGAGCAGAGGAAACAACCATATGCGCCACATGAGAATCTACAGTCAGAGGGGTTTCCCAATTCTTACATACAGATGGGTCCACATTTATCTTGACCTTTAATAGGATTAACTGAGACTGGCCAGTCGGACTTAATCCCCTCCTTTAATGACTTAATCCCCTGCTGTATTGTTCTCTATATTGTATTGCAGCTGAGAACAATAGATAAAGGGTTTATGCTAATAAGTCATGTTGTGACTAGGCACAGAAAACTAGTCAAGATAAGGGTGGACCCATCTGTATCTCCGCAGAGAGAGGATAGCGAGCCAACAGTCTCTTATTCGGTGTGAATTTTGTCCCCGGATTTTCCCAGGATTCCTGACGTACAGTATGTCAACCAGGTGTTCAGAATGAGGTAAAACTTGTTTAACCACCTTTTTACGTTTAAACCTATCCGGTTTCTTAGAGACAGTCTCAGGCTCAGGATCATCAGACACCTGAAGAATGAGCCTGATTGCCTCAATCAAATCCGGGACATCCACCAATGACTTCCCTTCCCCATCAGAAACATCTGTGTCAGTGTCTGTGGGATCAGTATATGCACCGTCCTCATCAGAGGACATGTCTGGAATAGCAGTGGATTGGGAGGAGGTAATGGCCCGTTTAGAAGACGACTTAGTCTTAGGCGGGCGAGAGTGACACTTAGATTTAGTCATAGACCGGTTCAAATGCTGTAACTGAGTGGAAAGTTGATCTGCCCATGACGGGTTAATAGCAGGGACCATAAACTGCTGCAGTGGCACAGGTGGTCCCACAGGGGGGTGTCAATTTAGTTACAAGCGTGTTTAACAACGTGGAAAATGTGGCCCAAGGTGGGTCCTGTGATGCCCCAGGTGCTACCGACCCACTGGGGGGTAAGGAACCCCCTGAACCTGAACTCTCAGCTGCCATATTATCCTCCGTCACGTCCATGGCCTCACTACCACGCAGTGTGGGAGAAGCCCCAGCGTTGTTACCACGTGTAGTAGACATAACGATGTGCACAATATTGGGCAACCTGGTACAAAGTGTAGCAGCAATATACCTAGCAAGAACACTCTGTGAATTGGCACTATGATAGCGCAGACCGGGAGTTCAAGAGATATAAACTATATGGTGACTATAAATCACAAGTAAAAATATACTGCAAGTACATCTTGTGATACAATCATATATTTAACAGAAAGAAACCTGATACACTTGGCCCCCTCAGGTATACTGTAGCAATATACTGTAGGAATAGCCCATTGAGTGAAATACCCTGCAATAAGGCAACCACGCAGCAGCTACATGCACACACACATATATAGTCACAAGCGTACCATGCAGAAATTATGCACTATAAAACTGCACTGGACTAGCAATACAAAGTAATACTCAGTATGGCTATATGTGTTAACAATAGATATAACAAAGCACAGTAAACACTGGATGTATATCACAGGGTGTTTGTACCACACAACCCTGAATGTATGCACTCTTTCTTAACTAACACTGTCCCAGTGACAGGTAGAATACTTAAGTGTCCTGTATGAAGCACAGCACTGGCAATCAGGCGGTTCTACAGAGGAGGATTTGCCCCAGCAGTCCTAGAAACAGCTCAGCTCAATCTGTGATGGCCGCTGGTCAGGAGTGAATGAGAGATATGCAGCTCCAGGGCGGGAACATTTGCAGAAATGGTGCCCTGGGGCTGGGGGGAGGGGCCTCAGGTCCGACCTACTCCCCCTGCTGGCATCCCCACCGGTCGCTGCGGGCAGTGAAAAGTAGGGTTTATACAGTAAAAAAAAAAGACCTGTGCCCCTTTATTGTCCCTGGTGGCTAGTGGAGCGGCTGGCAAGTAATCAGTGTCCACGACAGCGTCCGCGCTGGATCGCAGTAAAGTGCGGGCACAGAAGCCCCTTACCTCCCCCGTACCTGTGGCCCCACGATCCGGGAGGACGGTGGCGTGTGTGTGTGACTGCGTTTAGAAGGAACCGGAGCCTCCGTTGCAGTGACCCGGCAACATAGAAACATAGAATTTGACGGCAGATAAGAACCACTTGGCCCATCTAGTCTGCCCATTTTTTTTTTTATCCTTTAGGCAATCTCAACCCTTTTAGAACCTTAATTCTTTGTAAGGATATTCATATGCCTATCCCAAGCATGTTTAAATTGCTCTACAGTCTTAGCCTCTACCACCTCTGATGGGAGGCTATTCCACTTATCTACTACCCTTTCTGTGAAGTAATTTTTCCTTAAATTTCCCCTGAACCTACCCCCCCCTCAAGTCTCAGTGTATGTCCTCGAGTTCTAATACTTCTCTTCCTTTGAAGAATGTTTCCCTCCTGAACTTTGTTAAGACCCTTGATATATTTGAAAGTTTCTATCATGTCCCCCCTTTCCCTTCTCTCATCCAAACTATACATGTTAAGATCTTTTAGCCTTTCCGGGTAAGTTTTGTGATGTAGGCCATGCACCATTTTAGTTGCCATTCTTTGTACGCTCTCTAATGTATTTATATCCTTCTGGAGATATGGTCTCCAGAACTGGACACAGTATTCCAGATGGGGCCGAACCAATGACCTATACAGTGGCATTATCACTTCTTTTTTCCTGCTACTGATTCCTCTCCCTATGCAACGAAGCAATTGACTTGCCTTTCTCATTGCTTTGTTGCATTGCTTTCCTGCCTTCAAGTCACTTGAAATCGTGACTCCTAAATCCCTTTCCTCCTCAGTAATTTCCATTATAGTACCCTTGATACTATATTTAGCCTTTGGGTTTTTGAGACCCAAGTGCATGATTTTGCATTTTTTTTAGCATTAAACTGTAGTTGCCACGTTCTTGACCATTTCTCAAGCCTACCTAGGTCATCAATCATTTGTTTACCCCTCCCGGTGTGTCTACCCTGTTGCATATCTTTGTATCATCTGCAAAAAGGCATACCTTCCCTTCAATACCATCTGCAATGTCACCAACAAAGATATTAAAGAGAACTGGACCAAGTACAGATCTCTGGGGTACTCCACTGGTAACATTTCCCTCCATAGATTGCACTCCATTAACTACAACTGTCTGTTTCCTATCCTGCAGCCAGGTTCTTATCCATTTAACTGTTTTATAATCCACCCCCACGCTTTCAAGTTTATTTAGCAGTCTGCGATGTGGGACAGTGTCAAATGCCTAACTAAAGTCTAGATATGCTACATCTACAGCTCCCCCTTGATCTATTATTTTCATCACAGAGTCAAAAAAGTCAATAAGATTTGTTTGGTATGATCTCCCACCAGTAAATCCATGCTGTTTTGGATCCTGTAAGTTGTTTGATTTAAGATATTCCACAACTCTTTCTTTTAACAGTTTTTCCATTACTTTCCCTACTACTGATGTAAGGCTTACTGGTCTGTAGTTACTTGCTTCTTCCTTGCTTCCACTTTTGTGCAGTGGAACTACATTTGCTCTTTTCCAGTCCTCTGGAATAGCACCTGTATTTAGTGACTGGTTAAATAATTCTGTTAAAGGTGTAACCAGCACATCTTTTAGCTCTTTTAGTATCCTTGGGTGTATCCCATCTGGTCCCATTGATTTATCCACTTTTAGTTTTGAAAGTTCTGTTAGGCCCTTCTCCTCTGTAAATGTACTTTCATCTGCCTTATTTTTATGAATGTCCTTGCAACTTAACTGTGGCCCCATCCCTTCTTCTGTAGTAAATACTGAGCAAAAATAATTATTTAGGTGATCTGCTATTGCCTTGTCTCCCTCCACCAAATGCTCACTCTCTGTCTTAAGTCTTATTATTCCTCCATTTGATTTTCTCCTTTCACTTATATACTTAAAAAAAGTTTTGCCCCCTTTATCTACTAACTGGGCCATTTTCTCCTCAGCTTCTGCCTTTGCACGTCTGATCACTTTCTTAGCATCCTTCCGTCTGTCAAGGAAACCAGGGCGCGGGAACATACAGCGCCGCTGGGGGTGACTGAGCTGCAGGCAGAAAAGTTTATGAGACTTTGCCTGCTGCAGCCCTTGTAGTCTTCAGAAGAATCTTTCTTTTCTTTAAAAAAAAAAAAAGCTATTAATTGGCTGCCTGAGGCAGCCCTCCTGTTAAGTGCCTGCTTACTGCATGGCACCAACTTACAAACTGAGCTCCTGTGCACGGAGGCGGGGTTATAGAGCAGGCGGCGCTGTGCATCTTGGGAACAGCCAAAAGCTTTGAGCCTGTTGGTGCCTCGGATCAAGATCCTACTCTACACCCCGATGTTAATCCTTGTGGAGCCAAGTGTACCCCGCAGCAGAAAAAACTTATTAACCAACCAGACCAGCAATCCATTGACTGGCACCCCTCTCAAATATTTGTGAGCGGCAAGGACCCCCATTGCTCATCCCTCACGTTCTGTCACCCCTGTCCCAAAAGGTTCCAAGAGGCTGGACTATATTTCAAGAGGCTGGACTTTGCAGTAACAACTTACCATTAAGGTTCACCTGTAATGGACTAGAGATCCCACAAGTGGTAGCACAAAGTGTATGCATGGATGCACAACTTGCATAAAACGGGGGCATACACATGTGTATGGTCAAACTGTGGGTTATCAGATCCTCTTAACTCACCAGCGCTACTAATTCACTGACTGGCATGTCACCACAGACCAATCATCTCAGGAGGTTTCTGTTTATTCATCTTCAAATTAATATTCCTGTTGCATGGGTGCAATTATCGTGCCCGAGGTCAGCTGATACTGTTGCAGCCAGTTACAGATACTTTTCTCATAACTCTAGTATCCAATCTCAATGCCGTGAGCAATAAATAAGGAGATTTATGGTAGACTTACCATTGTTAAATCTCTTTCTGCGAGGTACACTGGATTCCACAGGGAATAACATCTGGGTGTAGAGTTGGATCTTGATCTGAGGCACCAACAGGCTAAAGCTTTGACTGTTCCCAGGATGCACTGCACCGCCTCCTCTATTGACCCGCGCCTCCAGGCACTGGAGCTCCGTTTTGTTAACCAGTCCAATGCAGTAGCAGGTAAGAGAGACGGTAGCTGTTAGTCACATAGAACCACATTCTCACGACAGGAGAAGGGACTAGCGGCTAATGCCATACAAAACCAAAGTAGCTAAGTGCGTCAAGGTGAGCACCCTGTGGAATCTAGTGTACCTTGCAGAAAGAGATTTAACAATGGTAAGTCTACCATAAATCTCCTTTTCTGCAACAGGGTACACTGGTATTCCACAGGGAATAACATCGGGGATGTCCTAAAGCAGTGCCTCATGGGAGGGGACGCACTGTAGCGGGTAAAAGAACCCGGCATCCAAAGGAAGCATCCTGGGAGGCGGAAGTATCAAAGGCATAGAACCTGATGAACGTGTTCACTGAGGACCACGTAGACGCCTTGCACAATTGTTCAGCGGACGCGCCTCGGTGGGCCGCCCAAGAAGGTCCAACAGACCGGGTAGAATGGGCTTTGATAGCAGCAGGAGCTGGGAGTCCAGCCTGCGCATAGGCTTGTGCAATCACAAATTCAAATCCATCTGGCAAAGGTCTGCTTATTCACAGGCCAGCCACCTTTGTGAAAACCAAGAAGTACAAAAAGGGGTATCTGACCTCCTGAGGGAGGCAGTCCTCCCTACGTAAATACGTAGAGCCCGTACTACATCCAAAGACCGCTCTTTGGAGGACAAACCAGAAGAGATAAAGGCCGGAACCACAATCTCTTGGTTAAGATGAAAAGATAATACCACCTTAAATAGATAACCAGGGCGAGTTCGAAGAACTGCCCGGTCACGATGAAATATCAGAAAGGGTGGACGACAGGACAAAGCGCCCAAGTCCGACACCCTCCTAGCAGAGGCTAGCCAGCAGAAATACGACCTTAAGCGTAAGATGTTTAAGGTCCACAGACTCAAGAGGTTCAAATGGAGACTATTGCAGGGCAGTTAAGATGACAGACAGAGCCCATGGAACCACAGGAGGGACATAGGGAGGCCGTTGAACACCCTGAGTGAAAGTGTGAATGTCAGGAAGAGATGCAATTTTTCTCTGAAACCACACCGACAAGGCAGATATATGAACCTTGAGGGAGGCCAGACGAAGGCCCAAGTCTAGGCCTTGTTGAAGAAAAGCCAAAAGTCTTGAAGTTTTGAAAGTATATGCATCATAATTCTTAGCAGCACACCATGTGAAGTAAGAATTCCAGACCCTGTAATAAATCTGAGCCGAAGCCGGTTTACGGGCTTTCAACATAGTTTGAATGACCGCCTCAGAGAATCCTTTTGCTCTCAGGAGTGATGCTTCAAGAGCCACGCCGTCAAAGCCAGTCTGGCCAGGTCCGGGTAGACACAAGGGCCCTGAACGAGGAGGTCTGGGCGTTGAGGAAGTAGAAGAGGACGCTCTATCGAGAGACCCTGCAGGTCTGAGAACCAATGCTGTCTGGGCCACGCAGGAGCGACCAGAAGTAGTATTCCTCCTTCTTGCTTGATTTTCTGTATTACCCTGGGCAGGAGTGACACTGGAGGGAACACGTATGGTAGCCGAAAGTTCCATGGAATTGCCAGTGCGTCCACGTACGCTGCTTGAGGATCCCTTGTTCTTGCTCTGAAGACCGGAACCTTGCGAATGTGTCGAGACGCCATCAGGTCTACATCTGGTAGGCCCCACTTGTCCACTAGGAGTTGAAAGACTTCGGGATGAAGACTCCACTATCCGGCGTGCACGTCCTGACGACTGAGGAAGTCTAATTCCCAGTTGAGGACCCCCAGAATGAACACTGCCGATATGGCTGGCAGATGGCTTTCCACCCATTGGAGGATTTTTTACACTTCCATCATCGCCATGCGGCTTCGAGTGCCGCCTTGATGATTTATGTATGCCACGTGGTGGCATTGTCTGACTGTACTTGAACAGTCCTGTTCTGTACCAGAGGCAAGGCCAGTGTCAACGCATTGAACACTGCCCGCAATTCCAGAATGTTTATCGGTAGGAGAGATTCCTCCCTGGTCCACCGACCCTGGAGACAGTGTTGCTCCAACACCGCGCCCCAACCTCACTGGCGTCCGTTGTCAAGAGGACCCAGTTGGAGATCCAGAAGGGATGGCCCCTGCTCAACTGTTGGCCCTGCAGCCACCAGCTCAGTGACAGACAAACCTCCGGAGTTAAGGATATAATTTGAGACCTGATCCGGTGAGGCAGGCTGTCCCATTTGGAAAGGATTAACCTCTGCAGAGGGCGGGAATGAAATTGTGCGTACTCCACCATGTCGAAAGCCGACACCATGAGGCCTAGTACTTGCATCACCGAGTGTATCGAGACTCTCTGACGAGAGAGGAAGCATCTGATCTTTTCCTGAAGTTTCAGGACCTTCTCCGGAGACAGAAACAGTTTTGGCTGTGTGTGTCCAGCAGCGCACTCAGGTGCACCATGCTACGAGCAGGGACCAGCGAGGACTTCTTCCACTTAAAGGAATTGGAACCAAACATCTCCAGTTGACTGAGGAGGACATTTTGGGAGTTTGCCAGAATCAGCAAGTCGTCCAGATACGGCAGGATCCAGATTCCCTGGCAATGGAGGAAAGCCGTCATCACGGCCATGACCTTGGTGAAAATCTGAGGTGCCGTGGCCAGTCCAAATGGCAGAGCCTGGAACTGAAAATGAAGGTTGCCAATAGCAAACTGCAGATATTGCGGATGCGACATGGCAATAGGTATGTGCAGGTAAGCATCCTGTATGTCTAGGGATACCATATAGTCCTCGGGTTCCATGGCCAGCCCAATAGAGCGCAGAGTTTCCATACGGAATTTGGACACACTTACAAACTTGTTCAATGATTTGAGGTTGAGGATAGGCCGGAAAGACCCATTCGGTTTCGAAACTAGAAACAGGGTCGAATAGTCTCTGGGACAGAGGTACAGTCACTACCACTCCTGTTTCCAGGAGAGATTGTTCAACCACGTGTAGAGCTTGCGCTTTCAATGGATCCGAAGGAATAACCATTGAACAGAACGGGCGAGGGGGATGTCTCTTGAAAGAGATTGCGTACCCGTGAAAGACAACTTCCCGCACCCAGGCGTCTGAAGTGGTCTTTAATCAGGCCTGCGCGAACTGCAGAAGTCAGCCTTCCACCCTGTTGTCCCTCAGGGGGAGGCCCGCCCCATCATGCAGCAGGCTTGTCTTGTTTGGAAGCAGGCTGATGGGCGCCCCAGGATTGTTTAGATTTGGGCTTAGTAGTTATGGAAGTACGAGCCGGTCTAGGGTACGCCAGACCTTTTGCTTTACTTGGAGGTCGAAAAGAACAAAAAGTGGTACTCTTAGCCTTCTGAGCAGAAGGATTAGTACTTGGGAGAAACGCAGTCTTGGCCGTCGCCAAGTCAGTCACAATCTTGTTCAGTACATCCCCAAAAAGTATGTCTCCCTTGAAAGGCAGTACCTCCAAGGTCTTCTTAGAGTCCAGGTCCACTTTCCAGGACCTCAACCTCAGAATCCGGCGAGCCAGGACAGACGTAGTAGATGCCTTGGCCACCATGACCCCTGCATCAGAGGCAGCCTCCCAGCAGTGAAAGTGGGTGGGTACGGGTGGGTATGGCGTACCCTAAAGAATTTAGCTGTGGGTACGCCGTACCCACCGCCGCCGGGCCGCTGCTCCCTCCCTCTCCTGCAGCTCACCACGCCACAGCTGCTGGAGGGGAGGAGAGCGCAGCATGCACCTCTCTTTCCCCTCAGTGTCAACCTTCAATTCAGTGCTGGCCAGTGAGCCAATCAGAGCTCATGGACCAGTAGCCAAGGCTCCTGACCGCGAGCTTTGATTGGCTCACGGATTGGCGCCTCATTGAAGGTAGACACCAGCACTGCCGCAGGAGAGGCACACGCTGCGCTCTCCTCCCCTAACACACAGGACAGCAGCAGTGCGGTAACCAGCAGGGGAAGGGGGGGGGGGGGGCACTGTGAGGACATGTGTACCTGGCACTGGGGTAAGAATGCCAAATTGATTTCTCACAAATATTTAAAATGCCCGCTCTAATATATATTGTAAATGCCTGCATCTCTTATTACCATATCCCATGAATGTGCGCTATACATCGCAAAACACTGCATCCCATAAGAGAAAACAATACACCCACACATTATCTGAGTTCCAAAGCTCATTGATGTATATATTTGTTATTAAAAGGATATGGATTCAATATATATATTACAAAGTACAGTATACCTATAGTTACATGATTACAACTCACACAGTAAGCAGTTAATACATAAAGTTACATACAGTTACATGCCAGCATACAATACCATTATCCTTAAGTTATATAAATTCGTCTTTCCATATCTCTCTCTCTGTAAAGTAATACTGGGACTCCATCTTCCTCTGAGACCAAAACAGGAACTGAGCTGGCAATAACTCCATCATCGTCTCAGACCTTACAGCAACTCTGAGACCAAAACAGGAACTACCTTCCTGTATGATCAGCTATGTGTTATCTAGTTTCTGGGGGAGGGATTCACGATGAGTCACCAGTTCCTTTGTATATGCTGAACAGGTTCAGCCTTGGGGACGTCCAAAGGGCTGGCCTGAGTTTCCTGTTCATTACCTGTTTGGAATATCTATTGTTCTAATAAAAGTGATTTTAGCTTCTATACATTTAATCATAATTCAGTGTTGCCATGTCCTACAACTTAATAACAAGTACCAAATGAATCTACACATTAATCTGGTTGTTTTAATAATAAACATGACCGGACTATCTTGTTTCGTTCAAATAATACACATACATGACACCACTCCATCATATACAATTCTAAATCATCATGATGTCTGGCGCTTGATACCACCACAATTATGTACTGCATGAAATAAGTGTCGAATCCATCTCTGTGGCATGTCCGTGTAAATGCGTGTGTTACCATATATTGCTGTGCTCGCTGCACGTATTTGCAAGTACAGCGACTTATATGTGTGTAGTTTGTATGTTCTCTTTATGTAATTTATTTTAACTTCGACAGTCCACCCTTTGGCAGCAAACAATAACTGCCATCAATTATTAACATAAGAAAAAATATTTCATACAATAATCGGTGACCTAGACACAAGTATGTATGCATTTCGCAAATCAGACACTTGACTATATTTGGGGAAGATAGGGAGGAGGACGAGACATCCTCTATATGCACTCTGCGATCACGGGGACCACTGGTTGGGTGTTGGACAACATTCAACCTATAGAGTATGCTGGGACAGTGCTTTGGCCTATAATGTCTGATTTGCGACGAACATTTCACACATACATGTACCTACGTCCTTGTACACTGATGTTTGGACTCGATTGAGGTTCTGCTGGGTAGATAAAGAAGACACAAACAAATCGTGAAAGTGACATATAACATTTTCATGATCTATATTTTCCTATCATTTTCTGAACATTGTTTCCATTTCTGGAACGTATGCTAGGTCTGTTTAATCATTGAACAAGGGTTATAAGTAGTGTCCTTCCTAAATAACATAAACCTTCGGAGTTCGGGTAGAGCCACTCATAAACCTTTCTTTCACATATATTAATGAGCTCTTTATCTGCAATGTGTGAATAGCTATTGTCTGACAGTTCCTGATTACCTCTGAACTCCATAACTACTAGAACTTTGATTTTTCTCTGACTTTAACAAACTGATCGGCTAATCCTGGGATCCTATAAGGAAATCACTCCTTCCTACAGAACCAGTTCCAGTCCCACACTCGACTCCTCATAAAAAAAACCTCGCAAAAATAGAATATCCTGAAAAAAATGTTTGTCAGCGGGAAAGAGAGAAAAGAGAAATAGAACAAAACAACTCTTGTTCATAACAAATCAATTACAATGACTGGTCTTTCTGCAGTCCTTTAGTACGCTCAGGTAGTGTTCAACAGTGCCGCCTCTCAGTCTTCACGGAACAGAGTCTCTGGTGATACTTTTGCGATCTCTTTGCCTTGCTCTTTGGATACACAGTTCACTTCGAACACACAGTTCACAAACTCGATGAATGTGAGCAATAAACTACTTTGTCACGAGTTCTCTCCGGGTCAGCGACCTTCTTGCAGTGGGACGAGTGGACCCAAGTCTCTCTTTCGGCGACCTTTAGTGCTGTCAACAAATTTTGGAATGGTCCTTCCCACCTGTCTATTAGGCAACCTGAGCATAAGAACAATCACACAGTCTCTTGGTTCACAATCAAGACAGTTGGCATTTGGCATACCAGCAATCAACAGTTTCAAGTTCTTTTGTCAAGTTCTCAAATGCTGGCTCATCTCAACAATGTACTGTACTGTCACCTCATTGGTGTATTTCTGATCATTGTGCGGATCAATCATGACATGAGGTTGTCTTCCAAAAACAACCCAAAAAAAACACAAATACCAAAACAAAAACAAATTTCGAAGAGGGTGATTCGTCGAGTGAAGATCTGGGAGTGGTTCCGAAGCTACATAATACTAGTGGCAGTATCTATGATCACAATAGTACAATTTCAAGCTTTGCTCCTACTTCTAGGGGTACCATTATCTACACACAAATTTCTGCGCAATTTTTCTTTGCGGTAAATACAGCAGCATCTGTGGCGGCAGAAAATACCTCTACCCAGTTTGAGAAAACATCAGTGCACACCAATACATAACAATAATTCCTAAAGGGTGTTAACTGTACGAAGTCGATTTGTATTTCCTGAAAAGATCCGTCTGCAGGAGGGATATGGGATGGCTCTGTTGGTATTGCTTTACCAATATTCTTCCTCAAGCAAGTAAGACAAGTCATTGCTCTCTTTACCTGCATGAGAATAGAATCCTGGCGCACACCAGTAGACTCTCATCAGCCTGCACCTACCCTCTTTGCCTAGATGAGTCAGACCGTGTGCCACCTCATCTAGACTTGGAAGGTATGCTCTGGGGGCTACTGGCTTACCGTGTCCACCTGCCCACAGTCCTGAGGACTCCTGGCCATACCCCTTTGTCCTCCAGACTGCCTCTTCCTGCAGGGAACACAATTTTTTTTGTATCTTAATTTAACTATCATATGTTTGCAATGTAGAGTACCATGAGCATAACTCAAAAAAAAAAAAAAAAAAAGAAACATCTCTAGAGAAGAGAAAGAAGAAAATGAAAAAGAACATGTCAGGTTTGCCATTCACCAACAGGCATATCAGTGTCTATACAAAATTTCCCTTCACCAGTATTCCCATTCTCCACCCTTTGTGCATGACAAGGCACACTGCAGTAATACTGGTGCCATCGTGCTGTTGAGATATACTGGGTTTGGGCAGAACTCTGAAGGACCTAGGTATGTGGAGTTTGAACTGTACTTGGGTCCATGTATTGTACCACCCTGTGTGAACGCAAAAGATGAAGAGGAAACTGTAGAGAAACAGAATAGATGTCGGTGACAGATGAGTTTGTAGAGGTGAAGAAGATTTTATAAAAATTTGACAACTGGATTGGGCACTACGGGGAAGTGATTCTCTACTTGGTCTACGCCTTAAAAAAAAAATTCTGTGTGTCTTATCTCTACTGGGACTATCCCAGCCATCAATCCAGTGTCCTGTCCATCCTAAATTCATAGGGAACCCGGCATCTGTGAGTTAATTTCCTCTACCTGTGATGGACATGCATCTAGAACAGTGAAATGTAACATTAGTAAGTTGCATTTATTCTGTTCTTCCCATTAACCGAATCTGTGTTTTCTATATGGCTTATGATTCCTTACTATATGTCCCTTGGTCCCGTCTATGTGTTTAATAATGTGGCTTGTGTTTTCTGTCTAGGGCAGGGGCGGCCAGACTTTTGTAGTTGGCGATCTACTTTGAAAGCTAAAAAGCTTTTGTGATCTACCTAGGAGGAATAATAGCGCGTGCCGCAGGCGCACGCGCTAAAAAAGGGCGTGGCATAACAAAAAGTGGGCGTGTCATAACAAACAGTGGGTGTGGTATACCAAAAAAAAGGGACGTAGCCTTGCTGCACAGAGTGTAATGACTGCCTCACACGAAATAACACATTGGACCCCACAGGTAAAAACCTCAAACACATATGCCCCCACAGTGCCAGATACACATGCCCCCACAGTGCCATGTGCCCACAGTGCCAGATATGCCCCCACAGTGCCAGATACAGATATCCCCCACAGTGCCATGTGCCCACAGTGCCAGATATGCCCCCACAGTGCCAGATTACAGATATGCCCCCACAGTGCCAGCTATGCCCTCACAGTGCCATGTGCCCACAGTGCCAGATATGCCCCCACAGCGCCAGATTACAGATTTGCCCCCACAGTGCCTTGTGCCCACAGTGCCAGATATGCCCTCACAGTGCCAGATATGCCCCCACAGTGCCAGATACAGATATGCCCCCACAGTGCCATGTGCCCACAGTGCCAGATATGCCCCAACAGCGCCAGATTACAGATATGCCCCACAGTGCCATGTACCCACAGTGCCAGATATGCCCCCACAGTGCCAGATATGCCCCCACAGTGCCATGTGCCCGCAGAGCCAGATATGCCCCCAGTGCCACATATGACCCCACAGTGCCAGATATGCCCCACATTGCCAGATATGCCCCCACTGAGCCATGTGCCCACAATGCCAGATATGCCCCCATAGTAGAGCTCACCGGAGTGGAGAGCGCAGCGCAGCGTGCGCTTCTCCTGTGTTCCGCCCTGCTTCTCAGTCTAATCTCCGGCGGTGACGGCAGCGTGTATAGCTCAAATCAGGTGCCGGTCCGCGAGCTCTCATTGGCTATCGAACCAGCACCTGATTGAGCTATACACTCTGCCGTCACTGAGGAGGCAGAGCGGCAGGCAGGAGAGGCGCGGCTTCGGGTGGCTGGGCGGCGGATCGCGATCGACTGGTCGCATGTCCGCGATCGTCCAGTCGATCGCGATCGACTGTTTGGCCACCCCTGGTCTAGGGGATCTATATTGACTATGTGTCCTACTACTCCTACAATCTCTGGCAAAATGCCCTTCCTTCCTACAAGTGTAACATATTATTGACCATTAGGGATCTGGGGTTTGGACTGATGGGTCTTTCCTGTATGTGCCAGTAAAATTACCATCCTCAACTTCTCCACCTGTTGTTCTCTGCGTCTAGCACTATTCTTGTGATGTTCATTAGCTACTGTGACCCCTTTCCAATTTTGCAAAGAAGTCTGCACCCTGACACTCAATGCCTTATTGAGCCCGTCCATTTGTACAGAGACAGCCACCTCCCATTTGCCGAATTAGTGTTTACCAGTGATCTCATCCAGATGGAGAGTTTTCTATTTCTGCAAGAGACAAACAAAAAATTTTTTTTTAACAAGCTTCTAGGTCATGTGAAGTATTTCATTCAATCCTTCTCATCTCGTATTAAGGGTCTGTACATGGTCCAACAAACATTTCCGAGCTCATCTTTACTAGGGGCATTACTAGGAATGAATACTTCTTATATGGTAACTGAAAGAAATACCCTGGGGTTACCTTGTCTCTGTCCGCTTTCCTACTGGCAAATACTAATGTGCGGACAGGTTTTTTCTCCATTTCTGACGTTACTATCTTGATTTTTTTGTTTTATTTTTGGGTTTTACTATACATGTACACCATACTTACCTGTTCCACTGGTCTCAGCCACTTCCCCCACAGGCTACTGCTCTTCTTTTACCGGTTGGATACTCCTCAGGGTGCATGAGAAATGGCTGAAAATGATCAGGTCACCTTCTCCTTCTAAATAAAACTTCAACATTCATTAGTACATATATAGGTTACAGTCATAATTTTCATATTTTTATTATTTTCTATAGTTTGTACGCTGGCCGTAACTGCTTCCACATCTACATAAGGCGGTGTACTTGCATTCTCTTTTTTTCCTCTTCCTACTTATTTATTGTTGCTACAAGTTCAAACAGTTCTTATATTTCCATTCTTGTCTTATATGACTTTGGTTAAACATACCACCTGCAATACCTTAGGATCAAACTCACCAACCCCTCTTGCTGTCACAGGTTTAAACAATTTGTATGACTGACCTTTTGTTTTCGGGATTTTATCAGACATATTCTTATCCTTAAGTTCTGCAATACCTCTGGTTCAAAGCTGCTCACCTTAGGGAATGGTTCCCTATCTTTGTCAGTCATACGTACCCATTCAGACAAAAAGTCTTCCGTGTGTGAACCATATTTTCCACACATAACAAACCTCGCTGACCCCTTGGGCCGTGGCTCTTCAACCTGAACCCTGGTTACAAACGTCCACCACTTGTGCAATTGGATCCCATCACGGACTTTTTCCTTTTACGCAATCCCCAATGCACAATACGAATAGACGGTGAAAGTTCTCAGAGCGCTTTCACCCACTCACGCCCACGTTGGCCAGTACTACCATACACTGTCGATAGCGAAGGCAATGTACCCAACCTAGGGCCCTATCTGACCTATATTTACTGGAAGTTTTTAGGAATAACTTACCCTTTCCAGTAAAGTATCGGTCGTTGGAGATTTTCCTGAGAGAGACCAGCGAAAACTCCCTATGAACTTTATTATACACAAATCACGCTTGCGTATGCTCTATATAGCGCTAATGATACCGCGATTTTACACAAAAGCTCGTAAAAGGATATCACGTTGCGCTATGTATCGCACCCACAAATGCGCAGTCCAATCGCACAGCGTATAGGTACTTGTTACTTATCTGCCGTACAACCATGGGTCGTTGTACAAACTGGGACCCTCAGTCCGGAGCGTAATACCAAAAAAACCTTTTTACTTCAATACTTCGCAATACAATGCACTATCACGCTCCTCTACAAATCACCTCACGATTTGCGTATTAAACCTTATACTAACGTGAGTCAGCCTTCTCATGCCACCAAGCCTCCACTCACTCGATGTACCAAACGACGGGATCCCGAATTCCGGGGTTCGAATTTCACTCACTCCTACGTTCGCTCACTCAAGTACACTTTGTCTTTTCTGTACAGAAAATTTGGATTCATTCAGATAGGCAGCTTTACCCCAGAGGCAATACAGTTTTTAACTAAATTTAGAGTAACCTGCTTTTGAAATCTGATAGTAATGTGCTATTGTATTAAATGTCTACTATCCCACCTTTGAACTAAACAACACTATTGTATAATTTGTACTCAGCGCCCGCATTCTTACGCACTTTGCACAAACACGCGACCGTGCGTGTCTCTTACGCTGCGTGCGCAGTCCTTTACTTTGTCCGAGACACGTGTACAAAACCCTGTGTCCGCAATAAAACAAATCACACAGCTCTAAGTATAAATGTGAACAATACTAATTACTATTGCCCACTAGACACAACTTGTTCTGTATAAACTTTTATGCAGACCTGCGTTTGTGTCTTTACGCTTACTTCCTTAAAATACTGTTATTTCAGTTTTAACTATATAGCAACAAATGTATCCTATTTCACACAGGTATATAATGAATCTAGCAATAATCAATAATTTAAATGATATGATTCAGATTGGATAGCTATCTTGCAGAACATACACTGATATAAATATACACATAATTATAATAATATTATATATAATATATATTTATATAATATATATCACTTGACTCTCACAGAACCCCCACACGGTACACACCTACTGAATGAATGCATTTCCTTCAAAGTCTCTAATTTGCATATCAACAGAGGTTCATATGCCTGTTCAGGAGGGTAGTGGGACAGGTTAATTAACATTTCAATGGCTATCCTAAACTAGCAAGCAGATTTTAACTAAATCCTAGAGGTAAAAGAAAAAAATAAGAATTTACTTACCGATAATTCTATTTCTCGTAGTCCGTAGTGGATGCTGGGAACTCCGTAAGGACCATGGGGAATAGCGGCTCCGCAGGAGACTGGGCACAAAAGTAAAGCTTTAGGACTACCTGGTGTGCACTGGCTCCTACCCCTATGACCCTCCTCCAAGCCTCAGTTAGGATACTGTGCCCGGACGAGCGTACACAATAAGGAAGGATTCATGAATCCCGGGTAAGACTCATACCAGCCACACCAATCACACCGTACAACTTGTGATATGAACCCAGTTAACAGCATGATAATAGAGGAGCCTCTGAATAGATGGCTCACAACAACAATAACCCGATTTAGTTAACAATAACTATGTACAAGTATTGCAGACAATCCGCACTTGGGATGGGCGCCCAGCATCCACTACGGACTACGAGAAATAGAATTATCGGTAAGTAAATTCTTATTTTCTCTGACGTCCTAGTGGATGCTGGGAACTCCGTAAGGACCATGGGGATTATACCAAAGCTCCCAAACGGGCGGGAGAGTGCAGATGACTCTGCAGCACCGAATGAGAGAATTCCAGGTCCTCCTCAGCCAGGGTATCAAATCTGTAGAATTTAGCAAACGTGTTTGCCCCTGACCAAGTAGCTGCTCGGCAAAGTTGTAAAGCCGAGACCCCTCGGGCAGCTGCCCAAGATGAGCCCACCTTCCTTGTGGAATGGGCTTTTACAGATTTTGGCTGTGGCAGGCCTGCCACAGAATGTGCAAGCTGAATTGTACTACAAATCCAACGAGCAATCGTCTGCTTAGAAGCAGGAGCACCCAGCTTGTTGGGTGCATACAGGATAAACAGCGAGTCAGATTTTCTGACTCCAGCCGTCCTGGAAACATATATTTTCAGGGCCCTGACTACGTCCAGCAACTTGGAGTCCTCCAAGTCCCTAGTAGCCGCAGGTACCACAATAGGCTGGTTCAGGTGAAACGCTGAAACCACCTTAGGGAGAAATTGAGGCCGAGTCCTCAATTCTGCCCTGTCCGTATGAAAAATCAGGTAAGGGCTTTTATAGGATAAAGCCGCCAATTCTGACACACGCCTGTCCGAAGCCAAGGCCAACAGCATTACCACTTTCCATGTGAGATATTTTAAGTCCACAGTGGTGAGTGGTTCAAACCAATGTGATTTTAGGAACCCCAAAACTACATTGAGATCCCAAGGTGCCACTGGAGGCACAAAAGGAGGCTGTATATGCAGTACCCCCTTGACAAAACGTCTGAACTTCAGGAACTGAAGCCAGTTCTTTCTGGAAGAAAATCGTCAGGGCCGAAATTTGAACCTTAATGGACCCCAATTTTAGGCCCATAGACACTCCTGTTTGCAGGAAATGCAGGAATCGATCCAGTTGAAATTCCTCTGTAGGGGCCTTCCTGGCCTCGCACCACGCAACATATTTACGCCAAATGCGATGATAATGCTTTGCGGTTACATCCTTTCTGGCTTTAATCAAAGTAGGGATGACTTCATCTGGAATGCCTTTTTCCTTCAGGATCCGGCGTTCAACCGCCATGCCGTCAAACGCAGCCGCGGTAAGTCTTGGAACAGACAGGGTCCTTGCTGGAGCAGGTCCCTTCTTAGAGGTAGAGGCCACGGGTCCTCTGTGAGCATCTCTTGAAGTTCCGGGTACCAAGTCCTTCTTGGCCAATCCGGAGCCACGAGTATAGTTCTTACTCCTCTCCGTCTTATAATTCTCAGTACCTTGGGTATGAGAGGCAGAGGAGGGAACACATACACCGACTGGTACACCCACGGTGTTACCAGAGCGTCCACAGCTATTTCTTGAGGGTCCCTTGACCTGGCGCAATACCTGTCCAGTTTTTGTTGAGGCGGGACGCCATCATGTCCACCTTTGGTTTTTCCCAACGGTTCACAATCATGTGGAAGACTTCTGGGTGAAGTCCCCACTCTCCCGGGTGGAGGTCGTGCCTGCTGAGGAAGTCTGCTTCCCAGTTGTCCACTCCCGGAATGAACACTGCTGACAGTGCTATCACATGATTTTCCGCCCAGCGAAGAATCCTTGCAGCTTCTGCCATTGCCCTCCTGCTTCTTGTGCCGCCCTGTCTGTTTACGTGGGCGACTGCCGTGATGTTGTCCGACTGGATCAGCACCGGCTGACCTTGAAGCAGCGGTCTTGCTAGGCTTAGAGCATTGTAAATGGCCCTTAGCTCCAGGATATTTATGTGAAGTGATGTCTCCAGGCTTGACCACAAGCCCTGGAAATTCCTTCCCTGTGTGACTGCTCCCCAGCCTCGCAGGCTGGCATCCGTTGTCACCAGGACCCAGTCCTGAATGCCGAATCTGCGGCCCTCTAGAAGATGAGCACTCTGTAACCACCACAGGAGAGACACCCTTGTCTTTGGTGACAGGGTTATCCGCTGATGCATCTGAAGATGCGATCCGGACCATTTGTCCAGCAGGTCCCACTGGAAAGTTCTTGCGTGGAATCTGCCGAATGGGATTGCTTCGTAGGAAGCCACCATTTTTCCCAGGACCCTTGTGCATTGATGCACTGAGACTTGGCCTGGTTTTAGGAGGTTTCTGACTAGCTCGGATAACTCCCTGGCTTTCTCCTCCGGGAGAAACACCTTTTTCTGGACTGTGTCCAGGATCATCCCTAGGAATAGAAGACGCGTCGTCGGGATCAGCTGCGATTTTGGAATATTGAGAATCCAACCGTGCTGCCGCAACACTACCTGAGATAGTGCTACCCCGACTTCCAACTGTTCCCTGGATCTTGCCCTTATCAGGAGATCGTCCAAGTAAGGGATAACTAAAACTCCCTTCCTTCGAAGGAGTATCATCATTTCGGCCATTACTTTGGTAAAGACCCGGGGTGCCGTGGACAATCCAAACAGCAGCGTCTGAAACTGATAGTGACAGTTCTGTACCACAAACCTGAGGTACCCTTGGTGAGAAGGGTAAATTGGGACATGGAGGTAAGCATCCTTGATGTCCAGAGACACCATATAATCCCCTTCTTCCAGGTTCGCAATCACCGCTCTGAGTGACTCCATCTTGAATTTGAACCTCTGTATGTAAGTGTTCAAGGATTTTAGATTTAAAATAGGTCTCACCGAGCCGTCCGGCTTCGGTACCACAAACAGCGTGGAATAATACCCCTTTCCCTGTTGCAGGAGGGGTACCTTGATTATCACCTGCTGGGAATACAGCTTGTGAATGGCTTCCAATACCGCCTCCCTGTCGGAGGGAGACGTCGGTAAAGCAGACTTTAGGAAACGGCGAGGGGGAGACGTCTCGAATTCCAATTTGTACCCCTGAGATACCACCTGAAGGATCCAGGGGTCCACTTGTGAGTGAGCCCACTGCGCGCTGAAATTCTTTGGCAGAAATGGACAGCGCACTTACTCTTGATGCCAGTCGGCAGATATCCCTCTGTGCATCACGCATATAAAGAAATGCATCTTTCAAATGCTCTATAGTCAGTAATATACTGTCCCTGTCTAGGGTATCAATATTGTCCATCAGGGAATCCGACCAAGCCACCCCAGCACTGCACATCCAGGCTGAGGCGATTGCTGGTCGCAGTATAACTCCCGTGTGAGTGTATATACATTTTAGGATATTCTCCTGCTTTCTGTCAGCAGGTTCCTTAAGGGCGGCCGTCTCAGGAGAGGGTAGTGCCACCTGTTTAGACAAGCGTGTGAGCGCTTTATCCACCCTAGGGGGTGTTTCCCAACGTGCCCTATCCTCTGGCGGGAAAGGGTATGATGCCAATAACCTTTTAGGAATTATCAGTTTTTTATCGGGGGAAACCCACGCTTCATCACACACTTCATTTAATTCCTCAGATGCAGGAAAAACTATAGGCAGTTTTTTCTCACCCAACATAATACCCTTTTTAGTGGTACTTGTATTATCAGAAATATGTAAAACATTTTTCATTGCCTCAATCATGTAACGTGTGGCCCTACTGGAAGTCACATTCGTCTCTTCATCGTCGACACTGGAGTCAGTATCCGTGTCGGCATCTGTGTCTGCCATCTGAGGTAACGGGCGTTTTAGAGTCCCTGATGGCCTTTGAGACGCCTGGACAGGCACAAGCTGAGTAGCCGGCTGCCTCATGTCATAAACCGTCTTTTGTAAAGAGCTGACACTGTCACGTAAGTCCTTCCATAAGCCCATCCACTCAGGTGTCGACTCCCTAGGGGGTGACATCTCTATTACAGGCAATTGCTCCGCCTCCACATCATTTTCCTCCTCAAACATGTCGACATAATCGTACCGACACACAGCACACACACAGGGAATGCTCTGATAGAGGACAGGACCCCACTAGCCCTTTGGGGAGACAGAGGGAGAGTATGCCAGCACACACCAGAGCGCTATATATATATATAGGGATACCACTATATAATGTGTTTTACCCTTATAGCTGCTGATATTATCAAACTGCGCCAATTAGTGCCCCCCCTCTCTTTTTTACCCTTTTCTGTAGTGCAGGACTGCAGGGGAGAGTCAGGGAGACGTCCTTCCAGCGGAGCTGTGAGGGAAAATGGCGCCAGTGTGCTGAGGAGATAGGCTCCGCCCCCTTCTCGGCGGACTTTTCTCCCGCGTTTTGCTGTAATCTGGCAGGGGTTAAAATACATCCATATAGCCCTGGGGGTTATATGTGATGTATTTTCGCCAGCCAAGGTGTTTTTATTGCTGCTCAGGGCGCCCCCCCCTAGCGCCCTGCACCCTCAGTGACCGGAGTGTGAAGTGTGCCTGAGGAGCAATGGCGCACAGCTGCAGTGCTGTGCGCTACCTTGTTGAAGACTGATGTCTTCTGCCGCCGATTTTCCGGACCTCTTCTTGCTTCTGGCTCTGTAAGGGGGCCGGCGGCGCGGCTCTGGGACCGGACTCCGAGGCTGGGCCTGTGTTCGGTCCCTCTGGAGCTAATGGTGTCCAGTAGCCTAAGAAGCCCAAGCTGGCTGCAAGCAGGCAGGTTCGCTTCTTCTCCCCTTAGTCCCTCGATGCAGTGAGCCTGTTGCCAGCAGGTCTCACTGAAAATAAGAAACCTAAAACTAACTTTTTCTAAGAAGCTCAGGAGAGCCCCCTAGATTGCACCCTGCTCGGTCGGGCACAAAAATCTAACTGAGGCTTGGAGGAGGGTCATAGGGGGAGGAGCCAGTGCACACCAGGTAGTCCTAAAGCTTTACTTTTGTGCCCAGTCTCCTGCGGAGCCGCTATTCCCCATGGTCCTTACGGAGTTCCCAGCATCCACTAGGACGTCAGAGAAAAAAACTTTTTTTTTTTTTAATATCTGTGTGTAATTCTTACATCAAGTATTCATCTCTTAACTCTTACTAGGCGGCTGCATGTGACGTATCTGGACATAGCGGAATTATGATAGGCTGGCGGCCTGACATGACCTGAAAGTGGATGTTGATTGGGCTAAATGAACTCAATTTATACATGCTCTCGGGAAGCGCTCTTGCTGCTCCCTGACGAAGCTGCCATAAGCGCAGTGAAACACGTGTGTAGGGCACAGCGTGTCCACATGTGTTCAATGTGTAAATGCTATAATGCAAATATATGATTACAGGATGTTAGCTGGTAGTTTGCAGCAATAGGGATACCTTACTGCGGGTTCACTACGGGTGGCCGGCGGTCGGGCTCCCGGCGACCAGCATCCCGGCGCCGGGAGCCCGACCGCCGGCTTACCGACAGCTTGGCGAGCGCAAATGAGCCCCTTGCGGGCTCGCTGCGCTCGCCACGCTACGGGACCCCCACGAGGGAAAATAAGTGTCGGTAAGCCGGCGGTCGGGCTCCCGGCGCCGGTATACTGAGCGCCGGGAGCCCGACCGCCGGCAAACAGAAGACCACCCCCTTACTGCAGAGGGCTGAATACGAAGATTAATAATGTGTAATGTCATGATGCTAATATAGGAATAATCACAGGAGGCTAGCTGTCCGCTTTCAGTGACAGGGACACCATATTGTAGAGGGCTGAATATACAGATCAGATGAAAGGATATCCATTGCCTAACATACAGAAATCTATGTATTAAAATATGGTGACAACTAATAGTCCTCAGTAATAGTCCTCAGGAATAGGGAGACTGTATTAAGCTGCAGCCAAGTCTACACTAGCTGTTTAGACTGACATACTACCCCTTTTCCACTAGCTGTTTTTACCCGTGTTTTTGCACGGGGGCGCGCATCGACACGGATTTTTAGTAGGTGGAAACGGGTCAACACGGGTTGAGTGACCCGGGAATCCAACCCGGCTATTTACCTGGGTAGAACACGGTAATGACACGGATAGCGGTGCAGTGGAAACGGTCATTACACGTGTTTTCAGACCCGAGTAACGCTCTAAGACGCTGATTGGTGCTTCTGGGGCACTGGAAGATGATGTCATCCCTGGGAGACACGCTGGGCACATGCAGGCATTGAGGCAGCAAACAAAACACTCTGAAGTCGCGCTGGGTACATACAGATATTTTTATTGCAGCAGCTTCCAGACAATATACAGCAGCAGAAGCTCCAGCACAGCAACATGGCTAGCCATATCTGGTCAGACACAGAGATCAAGGAGCTGCTTAATATTCAGGGAGAGGAAGAAATAAGAAGGCAGGTGACTGGAACAGTTAAGGATGCTATCGTCTACAAGAACATATCCCTTATGCTGGCAGAAAGGGGCATCCAAAAAACCCAGCAACAAGTCGTTAACAAATTGAAGGCACTACGCAGACAATTCACCAAAGTACACGACCATAACCGCAAGAAAAGTGGTGCTGGGCGTATGGAATGGCCATATTATGACCTATGCTATAGTGTCTTCGGCACAACTGCGATAACAAATCCCATAGCACTATCGTCATCCAGCTCTGCCAGTCGCCAGATGTCAGTCGACGAGGACTGTGAGGAAACACAGCACAGCCTTCCCAGCTCACAATGCAGCCCATCATCCCCGCTGCTTATATCGGACAGCAGTTTCGAAGACTCGACCGTCAATGATGATTCCATCAGTGCCACTATTGAGGACGTACCACAGTCTCAGGCGGAGACGTCGCAACCCCCCAAGACCACGACTTTGCGCTCAAATAGTAAGTATTACGATTACAAATACAGTTGCAGCAGTCCCTATATGTAAAGGCATGGTAATGTTGCAGAGTATAGCTAGTGTGCAGGTGGGAGAAGGCCACAAACACGTATATGCTACCACTGCTATTTTTTTATAGAATCATGGTAATGTTGCAGAGTATAGCTAGTGTGCAGGTGGGAGAAGGCCACAAACACGTATATGCTACCACTGCTATTTTTATATTGTTGCTTACATTCTGTTTCATCTCCTTCACAGTCTACAACGTTCCACAGCGGAAAAAGAAACTGAACAAAACAGAACAAACGGTCAAAGCAATGAAGTCCATTATCGTGGATCACCTGCGTGAGGCAGATAGTGAGCTCAATGCCCAGGAAGATGCACGGCTTGAGAGATTCCTTGCGTCAGAAAAAGAAATGCATCAAACTTTTATGAGTCAGTTAATGACCATGCATGATAGGCAGATGACATTTTTTGAACGCACGTTTGCACGTACCATAGGGAATACCACACAAACACAACAGCAAGACACAGCCTACCCACAGCACCCATATGGTCCATACAACTATGAGCCTCCCTCAAATCCCCCAACACAAATCCCGCAATCCTCAGAATTTCGGGTATATAGACAACTGCCTTAGAGCAGCGGATTATAAAACAATGTTTGTGTTATAAGGTTATGTTTGCACTGTATCCTCAACCCTGATACCTACAAATGCAAACATTATTTTGATTTTACAGAGTGCCCTGTTGGCACTTTAAAGTTTTATAGTGTTACTTCAGAAAATGGGCAGTGGGATCCAGATATTTGGGCTACCTTTTTATATTGTTACCTCAGAAAATGTGCGGCAGTGCGATCCAAATATTGGGGGTGACCCGATATCTGCCAAACCAAACATTAGGGTTTTTTTTTTACAGAGTGCCCTGTTTGCACTTTACTCTTTTACCTCAGGGCAGGTGTCTTCACCATGTGGCCCTCTAGCTGTTGCGGAAACACATAGCAACACATGCTGGTACATGTTGTTCCACAACAGCTGGAGGGACACATGTTGAAGACCCCTTGCGTTATGTGGAATTTTACAGTGACATGTTTGCACTTAAATATTTTATAATGTTACCTCAGAAAATGTGCGGCAGTGCGATCCAAATATTGGGGGTGACCCGATATCTGCCAAACCAAACATTAGGGTTTTTTTTTTTACAGAGTGCCCTGTTTGCACTTTACTCTTTTACCTCAGGGCAGGTGTCTTCACCATGTGGCCCTCTAGCTGTTGTGGAAACACATAGCAACACATGCTGGTACATGTTGTTCCACAACAGCTGGAGGGACACATGTTGAAGACCCCTTGCGTTATGTGGAATTTTACAGTGACATGTTTGCACTTAAATATTTTATAATGTTACCTCAGAAAATGTGCGGCAGTGCGATCCAAATATTGGGGGTGACCCGATATCTGCCAAACCAAACATTAGGGTTTTTTTTTTACAGAGTGCCCTGTTTGCACTTTACTCTTTTACCTCAGGGCAGGTGTCTTCACCATGTGGCCCTCTAGCTGTTGTGGAAACACATAGCAACACATGCTGGTACATGTGTCCCTCCAGCTGTTGTGGAACAACATGTTGAAGACCCCTTGCGTTATGTGGAATTTTACAGTGACATGTTTGCACTTAAATATTTTATATTGTTACCTCAGAAAATGTGTGCCAACTGTTTAAAAGGAAAAATATAATAACTTTTGAACCAAATTTTTATAACTGAAAAAACGAAATAAACAAAAATTGTTTGCACACAAAAACTTGTCTGTTTTCTCTACTGCAACATTGTTTGAAGATTAGCTGCAATGGTGGCCCTTATGCACTCGCTGGCAGCGTCATGCCCCCCCACCAAGCCTGGTGCATCATGTACAGCGACCCCCGCCCCATGATCATGTATATTCCACTCGGGAAGAAAGTTTTCCTTTTGAATCTCACATATGTTATGGAGAATGCAGCAGGCCGCTACTATATCTGGCATTATTTTCAAGTCCACATCATTCCTCTTCATGAGGCAGCGCCAGCGTCCTTTTAAACGCCCAAACGCATTCTCCACTGCCATACGGGCCGAACTTAGGGCATGGGTATATGATGTCTGTTCGGGGGATAAGTGAACATGCTGGGTGTAGCCCTTCATTAGCCAGCGCTGTAATGGGTATGCTGCATCACCAATGAGATGGACCGGGATGTCCACACCATGTACGATCACCGATTTCTGTTAATAAAACATTAATATTATTACAGGGGTAAAACTTGACTATTGGTTTATGGGCGAACATTAGTTTAAGTAGTAAATAATCTTACCTCTCGAGGGAAAAGCCATCCACCAAGCTTGTCCTCAGCAATACTGTAAAGATCGGAGTTGGCGAGAACCCTTGCATCATGTGACCGTCCGGGCCACCCTATGAAGACATCTGTGAAACTAAAAATAAAGGTTTATGCATTATCATAAAACAGGCCAAGCCTATTTCAAACACATTAGTGAAACAGTGCTTACCAGTATTTGTGGTCCACTACAGCTTGCAGAACAATGGAATGCCAACCCTTACGATTGTAATAGTCTGCTGGGTTGTCATGGGGGGCGATGATGGGGATGTGGGTCCCATCTATGGCACCAGCACACTGTGGGTAGCCACACTTCTTAAACCCTTTTATAGTCTCATCTAGCCGCTGTCCTTGTGGCAAGGAAATAAAGCGATGGTACATGGTATCCAGCAATGCCCGCGTGACCTGGTATACGATCTTGCAGACCGTGCCAATCCCTACTCCAAATAAACTGGAAACTGTGCGATACTCTCCAGGGGTAGCATACCACCAGAGAGCAATTGCTAATCTCCTGGCTGGCTCAATGGGCTTACGGAACCTGGTGGTCTGCATGGTTATTGCGGGGGACAGTAGTTCCAAAACATACTCGAATGTAGCGCGAGACATCCTGAAGTTTGCCATCCACTGCTCCTCCTGATATGCTAGAATAGTCTGCATGAATGCTTCCCCATGTCTGCGATCTCTCATCCACATTCTTCGGCTTGGTGTACAGTTCATTGTTATGAAAGAAATAACAACAGTGGATGATATACGCGCTCTCCTCCTTTTCAAATATTTGCGTCGATAGGTAGCCCTCTCTGCAAAGAATTGAGCTCTCCTTCTCCAGCTCTGCAGTTGGTAGCACAAGGTGAAAAGCTGCATCAAGCTGTCTGTAGCAGAAAGCAGCAGTAAACTGCAAACAGTCTGCGACTCCATTCTAGACACAGCTACTGCACCGGTGTCCATTGCTGCAATGCTGTGAGCAGGCCCCACCCTTCCGTTTTGGTCCTTTTGATGACATCATCTTGATGAGACAGTAAAAATAAGAATTTACTTACCGATAATTCTATTTCTCGTAGTCCGTAGTGGATGCTGGGGACTCCGTCAAGACCATGGGGAATAGCGGCTCCGCAGGAGACAGGGCACAAAAGTAAAAGCTTTAGGATCAGGTGGTGTGCACTGGCTCCTCCCCCTATGACCCTCCTCCAAGCCTCAGTTAGGATACTGTGCCCGGACGAGCGTACACAATAAGGAAGGATTTTGAATCCCGGGTAAGACTCATACCAGCCACACCAATCACACTGTACAACCTGTGATCTGAACCCAGGTAACAGCATGATAACAGCGGAGCCTCTGAAAAGATGGCTCACAACAATAATAACCCGATTTTTGTAACAATAACTATGTACAAGTATTGCAGACAATCCGCACTTGGGATGGGCGCCCAGCATCCACTACGGACTACGAGAAATAGAATTATCGGTAAGTAAATTCTTATTTTCTCTGACGTCCTAAGTGGATGCTGGGGACTCCGTCAGGACCATGGGGATTATACCAAAGCTCCCAAACGGGCGGGAGAGTGCGGATGACTCTGCAGCACCGAGTGAGAGAACTCCAGGTCCTCCTCAGCCAGGGTGTGTCCCTGACCAAGTAGCAGCTCGGCAAAGTTGTAAAGCCGAGACCCCTCGGGCAGCCGCCCAAGATGAGCCCACCTTCCTTGTGGAATGGGCATTTACATATTTTGGCTGTGGCAGACCTGCCACAGAATGTGCAAGCTGAATTGTACTACACATCCAACTAGCAATCGTCTGCTTAGAAGCAAGAGCACCCAGTTTGTTGGGTGCATACAGGATAACAGCAAGTCAGTTTTCCTGACTCCAGCCGTCCTGGAAACCTATATTTTCAGGGCCCTGACAACATCTAGCAACTTGGAGTCCTCCAAGTCCCTAGTAGCCGCAGGTACCACAATAAGCTGGTTCAGGTGAAACGCTGACACCACCTTAGGGAGAAACTGGGGACGAGTCCGCAGCTCTGCACTGTCCGAATGGACAATCAGATATGGGCTTTTGTGAGACAAAGCCGCCAATTCTGACACTCGCCTGGCCGAGGCCAAGGCCAACATCATGGTCACTTTCCATGTGAGATATTTCAAATCCACAGATTTGAGCGGTTTAAACCAATGTGATTTGAGGAATCCCAGAACTACGTTGAGATCCCACAGTGCCACTGGAGGCACAAAAGGGGGTTGTATATGCAGTACTCCCTTGACAAACTTCTGGACTTCAGGAACTGAAGCCAATTCTTTCTGGAAGAAAATCGACAGGGACGAAATTTGAACCTTAATGGACCCCAATTTGAGGCCCATAGACACTCCTGTTTGCAGGAAATGCAGGAATCGACCGAGTTGAAATTTCTTCGTGGGGCCTTCCTGGCCTCACACCACGCAACATATTTTCGCCACATGTGGTGATAATGTTGTGCGGTCACCTCCTTCCTGGCTTTGACCAGGGTAGGAATGACCTCTTCCGGAATGCCTTTTTCCCTTAGGATCCGGCGTTCAACCGCCATGCCGTCAAACGCAGCCGCGGTAAGTCTTGGAACAGACATGGTACTTGCTGAAGCAAGTCCCTTCTTAGCGGCAGAGGCCATGAGTCCTCTGTGAGCATCTCTTGAAGTTCCGGGTACCAAGTCCTTCTTGGCCAATCCGGAGCCACGAGTATAGTTCTTACTCCTCTACGTCTTATAATTCTCAGTACCTTAGGTATGAGAAGCAGAGGAGGGAACACATACACCGACTGGTACACCCACGGTGTTACCAGAACGTCCACAGCTATTGCCTGAGGGTCTCTTGACCTGGCGCAATACCTGTCCAGTTTTTTGTTCAGGCGGGACGCCATCATGTCCACCTTTGGTCTTTCCCAACGGTTCACAATCATGTGGAAGACTTCCCGATGAAGTCCCCACTCTCCCGGGTGGAGGTCGTGCTGAGGAGGTCTGCTTCCCAGTTGTCCACTCCCGGAATGAACACTGCTGACAGTGCTATCACATGATTTTCCGCCCAGCGAAGAATCCTTGCAGTTTCTGCCATTGCCCTCCTGCTTCTTGTGCCGCCCTGTCTGTTTACGTGGGCGACTGCCGTGATGTTGTCCCACTGGATCAATACCGGCTGACCTTGAAGCAGAGGTCTTGCTAAGCTTAGAGCATTGTAAATTGTTCTTAGCTCCAGTATATTTATGTGGAGAGAAGTCTCCAGGCTTGATCACACTCCCTGGAATTTTTTCCTTGTGTGACTGCTCCCCAGCCTTTCAGGCTGGCATCCGTGGTCACCAGGACCCAGTCCTGAATGCCGAATCTGTGGCCCTTTAGTAGATGAGCACTCTGCAGCCACCACAGAAGAGACACCCTTGTCCTTGGAGACAGGGTTATCCGCTGATGCATCTGAAGATGCGATCCGGACCATTTTCCCAGCAGATCCCACTGAAAAGTTCTTGCGTGGAATCTGCCGAATGGAATCGCTTCGTAAGAAGCCACCATTTTTCCCAGGACCCTTGTGCATTGATGCACTGACACTTGGCCTGGTTTTAGGAGGTTCCTGACTAGCTCGGATAACTCCCTGGCTTTCTCCTCCGGGAGAAACACCTTTTTCTGGACTGTGGGGGTAATTCTGAGTTGATCGCAGCAGAAATTTTTTTAGCAGTTGGGCAAAACCATGTGCACTGCAGGGGGGGCAGATATAACATGTGTAGAGAGAGATAGATTTGGGTGTGGTGAGTTAAATCTGCAATCTAAATTGCAGTGTAAAAATAAAGCAGCCAGTATTTACCCTGCACAGAAACAAAATAACCCACCCAAATCTAACTCTCTCTGCAAATGTTATATCTGCCCCCCCTGCAGTGCACATGGTTTTGCCCAACTGCTAAAAAATTTCCTGCTGCGATCAACTTGGAATTACCCCGTGTCCAGAATCATCCCTAGGAACAGCAGACGTGTCGTCGGAGACAGCTGCGATTTTGGAATATTTAGAATCCACCCGTGCTGTCATAGAACTACTTGAGATAGTGCTACTCCGACCTCCAACTGTTCTCTGAACCTTGCCCTTATCAGGAGATCGTCCAAGTAAGGGATAATTAAGACGCCTTTTCTTTGAAGAAGAATCATCATTTCGGCCATTACCTTGGTAAAGACCCGGGGTGCCGTGGACAATCCAAACGGCAGCGTCTGAAACTGATAGTGACAGTTTTGTACCACGAACCTGAGGTACCCTTGGTGAGAAGGGCAAATTGGGACATGGAGGTAAGCATCCTTGATGTCCAGGGACACATATAGTCCCCTTCTTTCTGGTTCGCTATCACTGCTCTGAGTGACTCCATCTTGATTTGAACCTTCGTATGTAAGTGTTCAAATATTTCAGATTTAGAATAGGTCTCACCGAGCCGTCTGGCTTCAGTACCACAATATAGTGTGGAATAATACCCCTTTCCTTGTTGTAGGAGGGGTACTTTGATTATCACCTGCTGGGAATACAGCTTGTGAATTGTTTCCAATACTGCCTCCCTGTCGGAGGGAGACGTTGGTAAAGCAAACTTCAGGAACCTGCGAGGGGGAGAAGTCTCGAATTTCCAATCTGTACCCCTGGGATACTACTTGTAGGATCCAGGGGTCCACTTGCGAGTAAGCCCACTGCGTGCTGAAACTCTTGAGACGACCCCCCCACCGCACCTGTTTGTACGGCCCCAGCGTCATGCTGAGGACTTGGCAGAAGCGGTGGAAGGCTTCTGTTCCTGGGAATGGGCTGCCTGCTGCAGTCTTCTTCCCTTATGGGGACAAAAGGACTGAGGCTGAAAAGACGATGTCTTTTTCTGCTGAGATGTGACTTGGGGTAAAAAGGTGGATTTTCCAGCCGTTGCCGTGGCCACCAGATCCGATGGACCGACCCCAAATAACTCCTCCCGTTTATACGGCAATACTTCCATGTGCCGTTTGGAATCTGCATCACCTGACCACTGTCGTGTCCATAAACATCTTCTGGCAGATATGGACATCGCACTTACTCTTGATGCCAGAGTGCAAATATCCCTCTGTGCATCTCGCATATATAGAAATGCATCCTTTAAATGCTCTATAGTCAATAAAATACTGTCCCTGTCAAGGGTATCAATATTTCCAGTCAGGGAATCCGACCAAGCCACCCCAGCGCTGCCCATCCAGGCTGAGGCGATCGCTGATCGCAGTATAACACCAGTATGTGTGTATATACTTTTTAGGATATTTTCCAGCCTCCTATCAGTTGGCTCCTTGAGGGCGGCCGTATCTGGAGACGGTAACGCCACTTGTTTTGATAAGCGTGTGAGCGCCTTATCCACCCTAAGGGGTGTTTCCCAACGCGCCATAACTTCTGGCGGGAAAGGGTATACTGCCAATAATTTTCTATCGGGGGAAACCCACGCATCACTACACACTTCATTTAATTTATCTGATTCAGGAAAAACCACATGTAGTTTTTTCACACTCCACATAATACCCTTTTTTGTGGTACTTGTAGTATCAGAAATATGTAACATCTCCTTCATTGCCCTTAACAAGTAACGTGTGGCCCTAAAGGAAAATACGTTTGTTTCTTCACCGTCGACACTGGAGTCAGTGTCCGTGTCTGTGTCGACCGACTGAGGTAAAAGGACGTTTTAACGCCCCTGACGGTGTTTGAGACGCCTGGACAGGTACTAATTGGTTTGCCGGCCGTCTCATGTCGTCAACCGACCTTGCAGCGTGTTGACATTATCACGTAATTCCTTAAATAAGCCATCCATTCCGGTGTCGACTCCCTAGAGAGTGACATCACCATTACAGGCAATTGCTCCGCCTCCTCACCAACATCGTCCTCATACATGTCGACACACACGTACCGACACAGCACACACGCAGGGAATGCTCTGATAGAGGACAGGACCCCACTAGCCCTTTGGGGAGACAGAGGGAGAGTTTGCCAGCACGCACCAAAAACGCTATAATTATACAGGGACAACCTTTATATAAGTGTTTTTCCCTTATAGCATTTTATTATATATATATACATATCGCCAAATAAGTGCCCCCCCTCTCTGTTTTAACCCTGTTTCTGTAGTGCAGTGCAGGGGAGAGCCTGGGAGCCTTCCCACCAGCATTTCTGTGAGGGAAAATGGCGCTGTGTGCTGAGGAGAATAGGCCCCGCCCCCTTTTCGGCGGGCTTCTTCTCCCGTTTTTCTGAGACCTGGCAGGGGTTAAATACATCCATATAGCCCCCAGGGGCTATATGTGATGTATTTTTAGCCAGAATAAGGTACTATCATTGCTGCCCAGGGCGCCCCCCCCAGCGCCCTGCACCCTCAGTGACCGCTGCTATGAAGTGTGCTGACAACAATGGCGCACAGCTGCAGTGCTGTGCGCTACCTTATGAAGACTGAAAAGTCTTCTGCCGCCGGTTTCTGGACCTCTTCACTTTTCGGCATCTGCAAGGGGGTCGGCGGCGCGGCTCCGGGACGAACCCCAGGGTGAGACCTGTGTTCCGACTCCCTCTGGAGCTAATGGTGTCCAGTAGCCTAAGAAGCCAATCCATCCTGCACGCAGGTGAGTTCACTTCTCTCCCCTAAGTCCCTCGATGCAGTGAGCCTGTTGCCAGCAGGACTCACTGAAAATAAAAAAACCTAACAAAACTTTTACTCTAAGCAGCTCTTTAGGAGAGCCACCTAGATTGCACCCTTCTCGGCCGGGCACAAAAATCTAACTGAGGCTTGGAGGAGGGTCATAGGGGGAGGAGCCAGTGCACACCACCTGATCCTAAAGCTTTTACTTTTGTGCCCTGTCTCCTGCGGAGCCGCTATTCCCCATGGTCCTGACGGAGTCCCCAGCATCCACTTAGGACGTCAGAGAAAAGTCCATTTGTAATGACAGCAATAGGCTTTTACAGAGCTTACCCGGGTTAGGTGGAAACAGATCAGACACGGGAATAACCCGTGTCGAAGTGTAGTGGAAATGGGGGAGCTGACACGGGTTGTAGCCGTGTCAAACATCCCGGATCGGACACGGTACGTAGGTGGAAAAGGGGTGACAGCTGGTGGTGTGTTATAAATCCCTGACACTGTGCTAGTAGCTACAGATACCAGTAGTTTTGCAATAGAACACTGTTGCAACTGTGTATAATTGTAACATATTCAGACAATCAAGTGGCTGAGATAGGAATAAACATAACACTGTTACATAGAAACAAATTGGCAACATTGAGAAGCCAGAAGCAGCTGCATGCTCTAATTTAATATACTGAATACAACACACTGTAGCAATTTAACTGGCAACATACAGGAGCCAGAGGACAGCTACATGTCCTAAGAGATCATTGAAGTAGCTACTAGCAAGAGAGTTTATGTTAAAACTATAAACCTTATAAAGTTATAATTATGTGACTGTGGTATAACTGATAGCCAGAATATACGACATCATGACACATACTCTTTGAGATATCCGCAATCTGGATACATAATTTCATCTTATGATAATCATTGATCTAAAACAGGGGTGGGGAACCTCCGGCCCGTGGGCCGTACACGGCCCGCGAAGCCGTTTGGTCTGGCCCACCAGCTTGTGTCAGTGAGACACGCTGCCGCTCAGTCCGGCGGCAGCGTGTTTCAGCTGTCAGAACAGGGAGGAGAGCGCGGCTGTCGGGTGGAAGCGGCGGCGTGTAGTACTTCAAACCAGCCGCCGGTCCGTGAGCCAATCAGAGCTCGCGGACCGGCAGCCAATCAGGAGCCGCGGCTGCCGGTCCGCGAGCTCTGATTGGCTCTCGAACCGGCGGCTGGTTTCAAGTCCTACACGCCGCCGCCCAACATATCCACGCTCTCCTCCGTTTCCCGCCGAAAGGAGCAAGGTAAGCAGCACGGGGGGGAGGGGGGCATCTGTATACCTGGCACTGTGGGGGCATCTGTATACCTGGCACTGTGGGGGCATCTGTATACCTGGCACTGTGGGGGCATCTGTATACCTGGCACTGTGGGGACATTTGTATACCTGGCACTGTGAGGGGCATTTGTATACCTGGCACTGTGGGGGCAATTGTGGATCTGGCACCGCACTATTGGGGGCATATGTGTATCACGTCCCATTTTAACTGGCCACACCCAATTTTTTGGCACGTGGGTGCCTTTGGCGCGCACACACACAGTACCTCTAAGGGGCAGACCTACTGGGGGGCAGGGTAATTTTTTAAGTTGAGAATTTTTGTATGGCCCCCGAAGGATTTTATAAATATCCAAATGGCCCTCGGTAGAAAAAAGGTTCCCCACCCCTGATCTAAAATATAAAGGTCTCCCCATATAGTGGTTTCCTTATAAATTAAGATTTTTGGATAGATGTAATAAATTCAACACAAACAAAAAATAAATTTCCCTATATCTGAAGCCAAACAATCTAAGAGCAATTACACATATGAATCACACTATACAAGGATTAAAAGTACTATACCCCCCAACCACCACTCTATTCATATTGGTAGCCAAAAAATAGGAATCATTCCTTAAAGCTACCACAACTAATGTGTATGTGGGTTATTTTACATTAAGACTTGGACTGCTATACCCCACTACCAATCCTACTGTTACTGTTAACCAATCTAATAAGGTTTATTCCTTTAATGGCATAACAGTGAACTATACTGATAAATGGGAGTTTACTCTGGAAATTATGTAAATGAGAAATATATTACAATCAATTGAAGATATACATAATAATTTTCAGCTGTAAAACTATAGACGCATAGGAAATAAGTTGCGTCTACAGGCAGATTGCTTCCTAGGAAAATTGGGGCTGCTATACCCCTAATATAAGCAATTTCAGCCATACCCCTGATGTAATCATGCAAAATAGAGCCAATGTGTATTAATATACACGCAGGTTGTCTCCCATAAAAGTGGGGATTATTATAACCTCCAAAGCAACCTAACACACACACACAATAGACCTCTCGACGGTATAGACAGTGTAAAGGACTCCTGATATATGGAGATTCGTATTCCAGTAGAGATTTGTGACTATAGTTATAGGGAAATTATGATTAAAGCGACCATATATAACTAAAGACGATCTTCTATTTGAAATCAGGTGATATATGCGCATTTATTTGAATTTATAGTCTCCACATTGGGGAGTACCTTGTAGATGGTAACCTTTATGGAGTGAAGGATATACACACATGAAGATTGACTGTTTAGATTATTAATGCAGTATAGCGGGTTCCAATATTATAAATTGTGACCGCCCTTTCGATACTGGACAAAGACTATTAATATATAAGTCATTACAGCAACTCCTAAGAATCAGACGAGAAACACATGTGGACACGTTTTTAACTCTTTATTCACATTTTTTCCATTCTTTTCACTTATTTGTTAGTATTGTGATTTTAACTCTGATGTTTCACTGTAGTTCAGGACAATATCCAATCTTATTTTAATGCATATCGAATAAAGGTTATATTTTAGAATAAATCCATATCTCCTCAGTGCGTCAACAATACAGACTTTTTTTTGTTTTTTTTCCTCTCACATTCTACTCTTGCTAGGCCCAGCTGAAACTATTTGTAATTGACTATGGCATGGGTTAAATAAATGCATTGGTAACTCATAAATGGTGTTTGATGTGACCAAGGAAAGCTGATTATTCTGAGCAGTGAAAATCAGCCATTTAGAAAATGACCTTCCCAAAATGGCCGCTGCTCCTCCCCCTTCCACATCCATGAGGGTTACACAAAATGGTGGAGAGGCCATGTGGTTAGTCCAAAATGGAGGACAGACCATGCGGCTTCCTTTGTCACAAAGAAATCACGCACCATACAAGCACCAGAAGTTATTTTAGGCCCGATTTAAAAAGAAAAAACTATATCAAGGCTATGCAGCAACTTTTAAATGTACTTTTAACCCTACTTAACAGATAAGCAATCCAATCTGAATCAAACACAATATGACTTATTTGAACTTTGTTTTGCAACAATAAAAATACATTTTAGCATCTTAAATATTATGAGAAACGCATTGTCCCTTGAAATTTCATATCATTGGCTTACTGATAACACAACAATACATTAACGTGGATGTTATTTTCATCAGCTTCGCAATGCGTCCATCGGAGCCGGTCAATTACAGCCGCGTTTGTAATGTACAGTGCATCACTAAGACCCTGATATCCCGGACGAGCCCCCATCTAAGAATGCCAAATTGATTTCTCACAAATATTTAAAATGCCTGCTCTAATATATATTGTAAATACCTGCATCTCTTATTACCATATCCCATGAATGTGTGCTATACATCGCAAAACACTGCATCCCATAAGAGAAAACAATACACCCACACATGTGTAGTTTGTATGTTCTCTTTATGTAATTTTTTTTTACTTCAACAGGGGGCATATATGGCACTGTGGGGGCATTTCTGTATCTGGCACTGTGGGGCATCTCTGTATCTGGCACTGTGGGGCATCTCTGTATCTGGCACTGGGGGCAATGTGTATCTGGCACTGTGGGGCAATGTGTATCTGGCACTGTGGAGCAATATATATCTGGCACTGTGGGGGCATTTGTGTATCTGGCACAGTGGGGCAATGTATATCTGGCACTGTGAGGGCAATGTATATCTGGCACTATTGGGGTCATATGTGTATCTGCCCCCCCATATGTGTATCACACCCCCATTTTAATTGACCACGCCCCATGTGGCATTTGGCCACACCCATTTTCTTGGCGCACGCACACAGTATTATTATCCTTTATTTATATGGCGCCACAAGGGTTCCGCAGCGCAGTACTTGTAAGACTTTTTTCTACTTGCACCACAGCCGCCTCCTGAATATAGTAAGAGACTGTGATAAAATACGACAGATATTGTATGGCATTGTCAGAAAAATCCTGATGTAGCTCATCCTCAATTGCCTGAACCCATGCTTCAATTCCTTTTGCTGCCCAAGAGGCAGCCACAGTGAGTCTATGTACAGCACCGGTAAGAGTGTAAATAGACTTCAGGCATCCCTCCACACGCTTATCTGTCGGTTCCTTCAGTGAGGTGGCAGTGGTGACAGGCAGAGTAGATGACACCACAAGACGGGCGACATGAGAGTCCACCGGCGGTGGAGTTTCCCACTTGTTACTCAACTCCGCAGGGATAGGATAACAAGCTTGCATCTTTTTAGACAGGGGAAACTTCTTTCCTGGAGATGATCAGTATGTCAATTAAAAGGTCAGAATGTGTTAAAACTACTTTAGCAACCTTCTGACTCGTCAGGATTCTTAGATGTAACAGGAGGATCAATGTCATCATCAATTTGGAGAATCAGCTTGATAGCCTCCACAAGGTCAGGAACATCAACCTGGGTTGTAGATTCTTCACCAGAAGCAACTGTATCAGTGTCTGACGGATCAGTATATTCCCCATCTTAATCTGAAGAATTATCTGAAATATTAGTGGATTGCGAGGAATAAATGGCCCGCTTAGATGACCACTTGGCCCCAGAGGGACGTGGTGTGGACTTTTGTTTAACCAAAGTCTGATTTAATTGCTGTAACTGGGTAGACAAAGTATCCGCCCATGGCAGATTAACTACAGGGAAAAATATGTGGCTGTAATGGCACAGGAGGCCCCACAGGGGGGGTGAGATGCGCATATTTGAAAAAGCTGCCCAAGGTGGGTCCTGAGTTGCCACAGACGGACTGGAAGATGTATGACCCCCAGCACCTGAACCAGCAGCTAACGCTTCCCCCACTGGTGAATCCGTGACGACAGCACTGCATGATGCACGAGCGTCCGCTGATGTCCCGCCATGTGTAGCAGACATTGTATGGGATGTAGTCTTAGGACGTAACAGTACAATATAGCCATACAAACTGTGTTTTGTGGCAGTAAATACAGAGCACAAACAGAGGATTTAAGTGGTGTGGGGTGACTGAAAAACACAGTGAGAAATACAAACAGTATACCCTGTGTAGCACTATATATTATGAGACCCTGATGCACCTAGTTTCCCAGGGTACAGAATATAGTGATAGCAAACGTGTGATACACAAGAATGGAATCCACACAGCAGATAAACAATAAAACTGCACTGGTCTAGTAGTTACATATAGGCATGTATGTGTATACAGATATAACAATGCACAGTAAACACTGGATGTATATCACAGAATACTTGTACTAAATATTCAGATAGCAATACACTTGTTCTTAACGAACACTGTCTAAAATGACATGTAGAATACTTCGGTGTCTGTAAATGCACAGCGCTGATGATACAGGCAGATTTACAGAGAAGACAGTGCCCAGCAGTCCCGGAGATCAGCCCAGCTATGTAATGGTGCCAAAATCTCTTCAGGGAGTGAGGGAGAGAGAGATGCAGCTCCAGGGCGGGAACACCAGCAGTAGATGGCGCCCGGAGCTGGGGGAGGGGCAACAGGTCAGCGCCTTATCCCCTCTGCTGGACTTCACCACCGGGTACTGTGGAGCCTTTTACAAACGGATTTTAAGAAATCCGACCTGTGCTCCTTGCCCTGGTGGATATAGGGGGTCATTCCGACCTGATCGCACGCCGCCATTTTTTGCAGCGCAGCAATCAGGTCACTACTGCGCATGCACCGTAATGCACAGGCGCGTCGTAGGGGTACAAAGCGGATCGTTGCTGGACGATGGATTTAACGAAGAATCCATTCGCACAGCCGATCGCAAGGAGATTGACAGGAAGAAGGCATTTATGGGTGTCGACTGACCGTTTCCTGGGAGTGTTTGGAAAAACGCAGGAGTGTCCAAGCGTTTGCAGGGCGTGTCGGATGTCAATTCCGGGACCAGACAGGCTGAAGTGATTGCAAGGGCTGAGTAAGTTCAGACCTACTCAGAAACTGCACAAAATGTTTTTGCAGAGCGCGACTGCACAGGCGTTCGCACACTTGCAAAGCAAAAATACACCCCCCTGTGGGTGGCGACTATGCATTTGCATGGCTGCTAAAAACAGCTAGCAAGTGATCAACTCGGAATGACCCCCGTAGTGGGGTCCCTGTGCGACAGTGTTCACTCCAGCGGCGCGGTCCGTCTCCTGGGACTTCTATCGGAACGCGATTTACCGGCGGGTTGCACCTGGGGGACCCTCTTACCTCCTCCCTTTAGTGCATCCACGCGATCCTGGAGAATGACAATGGTGGTGTGCCTCTGCTGCAAGTACCCGGGAACCAGGCCGCGGGAGTATGCAGCACCGCTGAGGGAGGTGATGGAGCCACTGCACAGCATGTCATAAAGACATAGAAAGTGCTGCAGCCCTTGAAGTCTTCTAAAAAGCTATTTTCAGGGCTGCCTAGCGCAGCCGCCCGTTAGTGACCTGCACTGCAGGCACCAACTTACAAACTGAGCTCCAGTGCCTGGAGACGGGGCGATAAAGGAGGCGGTGCAGTGCATCCTGGGAACAGTCAAAGCTTTAGCCTGTTGGTGCCTCGGATCAAGATCCAACTCTACACCTCGATGTTATTCCCGTGGAATACCAGTGTACCCCGCTGCAGAAAAACCATTACCAGGAACCTGTGCTTTGCCAGTTCAGCTTGTCCCCATTTTCTACGTTATAATTGTTCCTATTAAACACAATTTTGTAAATCAATCCAGTGACAAGTAGGGATTCTTCAGCAGCAGGATCTACCTACTGCAATGAAGCGCTCATCTACTACACCAGGGTGCTGTCTGCTCCTGCTATACTACCAGATACAGGCCCTCATTTTGAGTTGATCGCTCGCTGCCGTTTTTCGCAGCGCAGCAATCAGGTTGCTACTGCGCATGCACCTCAATGTGCACACGCGTCGTACGGGTACAAACAGCATCGTTGCTGTGCAATGCTTCTAGCGAAGAATCCATTCGCTCAGCTGAACGAAAGGAGATTGACAGGAAGAGGGCGTTTATGGGCGTCAACTGACCGGTTTCTGGGAGTGGTAGGGAAAATGCAGGTGTGTCCAGGCATTTGCAGGGCGGGTGTCTGACGTCAATTCCGGGACCGGACAGGCTGAAGTGATCGCAAGTGCTGAGCAAGTCCAGAGCTACTCAGAAACTGCAAAAAACATTTTCGTCCCGCTCGGCTGCCCAAGCGTTCGCACACTTGTAAAGCGAAAACACACTCCCCTAGAGTCGGCGACTATCTGATCGCTGCTCTGCAAAAAATAGCTAGCGAGCGATGAACTCGGAACCAGGGCCACAGTCTGCAATCTACACCAGCTCTGCAGTCCATTACAACTCCATACGGGTTGGGTATGAAATCTCAGCAGTCAGAATAAGTCAAGAGAACGACATATCCCGGTTTCAACATCTGGGAGCAGCGGCCGCCGCACTTACCACCGGCTCCTTCTCCCCGCAGCTATCACACGCCGCTCTCCTCCAGGCTGCTTCCTGACCACACCGGGAGACGCTGAATGCGGAGTGCAGGGAACGGAGTCCCTGCTGTCCGCGGGCGCCGCCATTGCTCCCGGTGGTCACATGCTGGGAATAGGCCAATGGTGGTCCCCGGCCATAACATGACCCCAGCGGCCAATGGGAGCAGAAGATACAAAAGGAAGCGCTACTCCTGCTGATTCCTGGAGTCCTTTGCCTTTGGATACTTTCCAGATCCCTGCAGTGTGAACGGAGACCAGAATCAGTTCAGTTCTCCGTTTCCAGTTTCAGTGTTACCAACACCAGTCTGCAAACCCGTTATATCCGGTACCAGCCTGGATCATTGCTGCAAACCCGTTATATCTGGTACCAGGCCGGATCATTGCTGCAAACCCGATATATCCAGTACCAGCTCGGATCGTTGCTGTAAACCTGTTATATCCGGTACCAGCCTGGATCATTGCTGAAAACCCGTTATATCCGGTACCAGCCCGGATCATTGTTGTGAACCCGACATATATATATATATATATATATATATATATATATATATACATATATACATATACCCGGTACCAGCCCGCATCACAGTCACGCTACCAGTTATATTCTGAATCAGTTGGGTACCAGCCCGGATCGTTGCTGCAAACTCGTTATATCCGGTACCAGCCTGGATCATTGCTGAAAACCTGTTATATACGGTACCAGCCCGGATCATTGTTGTGAACCAGACATACATATATACCCGGTACCAACCTGGATCACAGTTACGCTACCAGTCATATTCTGAATCAGTTGGATACCAGCCCGGATCGTTGCTGCAAACCAGTTATATCCGGGACCAGCCCAGATCGTTGCTGCAAACCCATTATATCCGGTACCAGCACAGATCGTTGCAAACCCGTTATATCCGGTACCAGCCCAGATCGTTGCTGCAAACCCGTTATATCCGGTACCAGCCCCGATTATTGTTGCAAACCCGACATACATATATACCTGGTACCAGCCCAGATCACTGTCACGCTACCAGTTATATTCTAAATCAGTCCGGGTCATTTATACTCAGCCAGTTATATAACAGTACCCGACGTGGTCACCCACCAGTAGACTAATTCCAAGACCTCAATCACCATGGTGAACACCACCACACCTACGTCAGAGTAGCTGAATGAGGAGGACTTATATCCTACCCTCTTTGTTCCGAAATAGCCTCAGTTCCCCGTCACGAACATCGGACGAATCCCTGAGTGCACCAGCATCTAGGGCCAGTTTAGTGACACCCGGTAATTGTTTTCTCCCTACCCCAATACTACCCCTAATCCACCCCTCCTCTACCCGTACTCCTCCAGTGAGTACCTGAAACTATTTTCATTAGTAATTTTATGCTTTTGTGTTACGGGACATTACTAACTCACACCCCAGTGCCTTGTGTATTATCTGTGTTACAGAACATTCTTGTGCTTTTGTATTAACCTGTTACAAGACTTTTCAAACTTCAACCATGTTATTTCAAGTGTCCATTGCTGTGAATAAATCTGATGTATAAAACTGCAATCAAGTACCTAGCGTTATTCGCTACAGGTGTGATCCGATCCCCATTCTTGTGTGTACGACAAATATACAATCTGACAGCATATTCACAATATACAATTATGTGATTTTTTTTGGAAAAAAACTAAACAAAACATTGAGCCTTCACATTTTTCCATCAGTTATATAACACCAATATCTAGAAATGTGTGTTGGGCTTTCAAATTGCAGTATTTTACAAATGAAAACCACACATAATAAGATGCTATGGTTAGAGATGTGTTTTAGTTTTGGTTTATTGTTCAAATTTATCATTGTGTTTTGGTTTCGGCAAAATCACCTTCAAGTCTTTTGGATTGGAGTTGGTATTTGGTTCCTTTAAAATCAATAAAAATAAATAAAAAAACTTATGAACACTGGGGAAAAGAAAGAAGAAGAAAAAAAATCAATACAAATCGTTAGAACAGCTAAAATCATGTAAATTGGACCTGTTGCAATACAAAACCAGAGTCCAGTTTTTAAATCCGAGTACTGAACGGACAACAGACCCAAGCCGGGACTCTATTAAACTCAGAACCCCAAAGTGGGGATGTAGTTATGTGACCGACGGAATCCCTCCCACTACATCCCGCCTTCTTAGAATCCCGACAGTCAGCAGGCTGACCAGCAGGGACTACTCCCACTCGTGGGTGTCCACGACACCCATAGAGTGGGAATAGAACCTGTGGCGAGCAGAGCGAGCTCGCAAGGGGCTTGTTGTGCAGTATCACGCATACCCAACCCCCAAAGTGATTCCGAACTGGGACTATTTGACTCTCAACCCCTATGTTCACGTGTTTAAGAATTTCAACATAAATGAACCGCACATCTCTAGCTATGGTCAGACCTGTATTTTGTTTTTTTGTCCGTCCAGACAGTATTGTGATTTATACAAAATTTCCAATCCTTAAAGAATAGAATTGATCTTTTTTTCCCAAAGTGAAGGCTGCTCATGGATTTCTGTGCTGACATTTACCCACAGTACATGTTAGTGGCTGTGCTGCAATATGTAAAAGCAGCAGCAGGTGTCTGTAGTAGACAGACCCTCCCTTATGGTTTTTGACCTGCTGCAGCATCTGAACATACAGCATTGGATCATCTGCATAAACATCGGTCATCTGATTAACCCTCGGAAGATGCAGACCCTGGCCTCAGCACGCCTACAAAATGGGGCTGACACCCCCTCCATTTCATAAAACGCTCCTTGTCGCCTCCCCCCAAATGGCTGACAACTGTCACTCACCTAACGTCTGCGACCGTACTGTGTACTGCGTATGACAATGTATGGGTCCTGCACATGCGCAGTTCAAAAACCATCAAGAGATGTAGGTAAACTATTGGGTTTGTGCACATCTCTGAATCAATCCCCATAATGACTGGAAGGTGTGCAGTACACACAGGACCTGTGAAATATATTCAGAAAGATGGTGTCAGTGCAGGTGATAGTAAAGACTCTGGTACTGTGCCACAGCCTGTGTTTTATTCTGCACAATCTGCTGAAAATATCAGACAGAAGATGGTGCCACAGACTACAGTAGGTAGCGGAGGGCTGCACATGGACTCCCCCTCAGGCATTAGTACAGCTCAGTGTGCACATAAGGATTAAACATGTTTTAAGACAATAAAACAAGAAGTTTGATGCCCTGTTATTCTGCTACACTGGGCACGGTGTCTGTCCACAAATACAGACCCGTCTATGATCGTGCCCCTTACTACACTGCAGTAAATGCTGACCCTTAATAATGAAAAATAAATAAATAAATAAGAAAACTGCGCTGGGGCAAATAACTTGGGGTCCCCTGTAAGAGCAGTATTTAGCACTGGTTATCCCAAGCTGAGTTGGTCATAATAGAGCACGGAGTCCCTACTGTATGTCATAATGTGCAGCAGCCAATCAGCACAAATTAGTAATACCTATAGGATTCAGGCCCACAGGAAAGGTCGACTCCTCCCAAGGGCCATAGAGCCTCATTTTCAATATCACTGAGGCTCTTACTGGCTCCTGACAGTGGTTTCCAGTACATACTGGTGGCCTGACTGTATAACATCAAGCACCAACATGCCTCTGGCAGCCAGGCTCTGCAGGAACCTGTAGTCACGCACACAGTTTATATAAATCCTTTATGTGACCTGACCATAGTCTTCTACAACTGATAAGAGCAACTGGCTACACACCAATGAGTTTTACAAAGGAGATGGATGCTAGTTTCATTGCAGCTGGGGGAAGAAATAATATTCTGCTACCCAGAAGCATATTTCCACCTCATGAGGCCCTAAGCAAGACACTGATTTGGGGCCCAATCTTCCTCAACCAATCCATATCATTCGATTTTCGTTCCCGATTTATTACCCTTAAGGCCCATATACATTGGGCGATTTTGAGGTCAAAGTAAATCACATTTGGCATTTTGAGCTCAAAATCTCCTAATGTTTATGGGTAATGAGTAGTCACGCGCGCTCCCACATCATCGTTGGCCGCCCCCATCCATCGGCTTGTTTTACAAGCCGAGTGAACCACTTTCTACAGTCTCCTTTTTCTCCTTATATTCAACTTTTTAAAAAACTCCAAACATTACTGACATTACAAACAGGAAAAATAAACATAAAAATACAGTGCATATATAATACTAAATAATTAAAACTTTTAATGCCTGAAAGTGCAAACAATGTAGAACAAAATAATCTACAGTATATTAACTTTGAACACCAGATATCAGAGAAAATACAAACTATGTAATACAAAAATAAGAATTTACTTACCGATAATTCTATTTCTCGGAGTCCGTAGTGGATGCTGGGGTTCCTGAAAGGACCATGGGGATAGCGGCTCCGCAGGAGACAGGGCACAAAAAAGTAAAGCTTTTACCAGATCAGGTGGTGTGCACTGGCTCCTCCCCCTATGACCCTCCTCCAGACTCCAGTTAGGTACTGTGCCCGGACGAGCGTACACAATAAGGGAGGCAATTTGAATCCCGGGTAAGACTCATACCAGCCACACCAATCACACCGTACAACTTGTGATCTAAACCCAGTTAACAGTATGATAACAGAAAGAGCCTCTTAAAGATGGCTCCTTAACAATATAACCCGAATTTGTTAACAATAACTATGTACAGTATTGCAGATAATCCGCACTTGGGATGGGCGCCCAGCATCCACTACGGACTCCGAGAAATAGAATTATCGGTAAGTAAATTCTTATTTTCTCTATCGTCCTAAGTGGATGCTGGGGTTCCTGAAAGGACCATGGGGATTATACCAAAGCTCCCAAACGGGCGGGAGAGTGCGGATGACTCTGCAGCACCGAATGAGAGAATTCCAAGTCCTCTTTTGCCAGGGTATCAAATTTGTAGAATTTTACAAACGTGTTTTCCCCCGACCACGTAGCTGCTCGACAGAATTGTAATGCCGAGACCCCTCGGGCAGCCGCCCAAGATGAGCCCACCTTCCTTGTGGAATGGGCCTTAACAGATTTAGGCTGTGGCAGGCCTGCCACAGAATGAGCAAGTTGAATTGTGTTACAAATCCAACGAGCAATCGTCTGCTTAGAAGCAGGGGCACCCAACTTGTTGGGTGCATATAGTATCAACAGCGAGTCAGATTTTCTGACTTCAGCCGTCCTTGAAATGTATATTTTTAAGGCTCTGACAACGTCCAACAACTTGGAGTCCTCCAAGTCGCCAGTGGCCGCAGGCACCACAATAGGTTGGTTCAGGTGAAACGCTGATACCACCTTAGGGAGAAAATGCGGACGAGTCCTCAGTTCTGCCCTATCCGAATGGAAGATTAGATAAGGGCTTTTATAAGATAAAGCCGCCAATTTAGATACTCTCCTGGCGGAAGCCAGGGCCAGTAACATAGTCACTTTCCATGTGAGATATTTAAAATCCACCTTTTTCAATGGTTCAAACCAATGGGATTTGAGGAAATCTAAAACTACATTTAGATCCCACGGTGCCACCGGAGGCACCACAGGAGGCTGTATATGCAGTACTCCTTTAACAAAAGTCTGTACCTCAGGAACTGAGGCCAATTCTTTTTGGAAGAATATTGACAGGGCCGAAATTTGAACCTTAATAGATCTCAATTTGAGACCCATAGACAATCCTGATTGTAGGAAATGTAGGAAACGACCCAGTTGAAATTCCTCCGTCGGAACACTCCGATCCTCGCACCACGCGACATATTTTCGCCAAATGCGGTGATAATGTTTCGCGGTGACTTCCTTCCTTGCCTTAATCAAGGTAGGAATGACTTCTTCTGGAATGCCTTTCCCTTTTAGGATCTGGCGTTCAACCGCCATGCCGTCAAACGCAGCCGCGGTAAGTCTTGAAAGAGACAGGGACCCTGTTGTAGCAGGTCCCTTCTCAGAAGTAGAGGGCACGGGTCGTCCGTGACCAACTCTTGAAGTTCCGGGTACCAAGTCCTTCTTGGCCAATCCGGAGCCACTAGTATTGTTCTTACTCCTCCTCACCGTATAATCTTCAATACCTTTGGTATGAGAGGCAGAGGAGGAAACACATATACTGATTTGTACACCCAAGGTGTTACCAGTGCGTCCACAGCTATTGCCTGTGGATCTCTTGACCTGGCGCAATACTTGTCCAGTTTCTTGTTGAGGCGAGACGCCATCATGTCTACCATTGGTCTTTCCCAACAGTTTATTAGCATGTGGAAGACTTCTGGATGAAGACCCCCCTCTCCCGGGTGAATATCGTGTCTGCTGAGGAAGTCTGCTTCCCAGTTGTCCACGCCCGGGAAGAACACTGCTGACAGTGCTATTACGTGATTCTCCGCCCAGCGAAGAATCTTGGCAGCTTCTGCCATTGCACTCCTGCTTCTTGTGCCGCCCTGTCTGTTTACATGGGCGACCGCCGTGATGTTGTCCGACTGAATCAACACCGGTTTTCCTTGCAGGAGTGGTTCCGCCTGGCTTAGAGCATTTTAGATTGCTCTTAGTACCAGAATGTTTATGTGAAGAGACTTTTCCAGGTTCGTCCATACCCCCTGGAAGTTTCTTCCTTGTGTGACTGCTCCCCAACCTCTCAGGCTGGCGTCCGTGGTCACCAGGATCAAATCCTGTATGCCGAATCTGCGGCCCTCCAATAGATGAGCCTTTTGCAACCACCACAGAAGATATACCCTTGTCCTTGGCGACAGGGTTATTCGCAGGTGCATCTGAGGATGCGACCCTGACCATTTGTCCAACAGATCCCTTTGGAAAATTCTTGCATGGAATCTGCCGAATGGAATTGCTTCGTAAAAAGCCACCATTTTTCCCAGGACTCTTGTGCATTGATGTACAGACACCTTTCCTGGTTTTAGGAGGTTCCTGACAGGTCGGATAACTCCTTGGCTTTTTCCTCGGGAAGAAAAACCTTTTTCTGAACCGTGTCCAGAATCATCCCTAGGAACAGCAGACGTATCGTCGGAAAACAGCTGCGATTCTTGGAATATTTAGAATCCAGTCGTGCCGTCGAAGAACTACTTTAGATAGTGCTCTTCCGACCTCCAACTGTTCTCTGGAACTTGCCCTTTTTAGGTCGTGCAAGTAAGGGATAATTTAGATGCCTTTTTTCTTTGAAGAAACATCTTTTCGGCCATTACCTTGGTAAAAAGGCCCGGGGTGCCGTGGATAATTCAAACGGCATCGTCTGAAACTGATATTGACAGTTCTGTACCACGAACCAGAGGTACCCTTGATGAGAAGGACAAAATTTGGACATGGAGGTAATCCTTGATGTCCAGGGACACCATATAGTCCCCTTTTTTCCGGTTCGCTATCACTGCTCTGAGTGACTTTATCTCGATTTGAACCTTTTATGTAAGTGTTCAAAACATTTTAGATTTAGACTATGTGTCACCAAGCCGTCTGGCTTCAGTACCACAATATAGTGTGGAAAAATAATACCCTTTTCCTTGTCGTAGGAGGGGTACTTTGATTATCACCTGCTGGATATACCGCTTGTGAATTGTTTCCAATGCTGCCTCCCTGTCGGAGGGAGCCGTTGGTAAAGCAGACTTCAGGAACCTGCGAGGAGAAGATGTCTCGACTCTCCAATCTTTACCCCTGGGATAATACTCGTACGATCTAGGGGTCAACTTGCGAGTGATCCCACTGCGCCCTGAGACTCTTGAGACTACCCCCCCACCTTGAGTCCGCTTGCACGGCCCCAGCGTCATGCTGAGGACTTGGCAGACGCGGTGGAGGGCTTCTTTTCCTGGGAAAGGGCTGCCTGCTGCAGTCTACTTCCCTTACCTCTATGTCTGGGCAGATATGACTGGCCTTTTGCCTGCATGCCCTCATGGGAAAGGAAAGATTGAGGCTGAAAAGACGGTGTCTTTTTTAGCTGAGATGTAACTTGGGGTAAAAAAGGTTGGATTTCCCAGCTGTTGCTGTGGTCCCCAGGTCCGATGGACCGACCCCCAAATAACTCCTTCCCTTTATACAGCAATACTTCCATCTGCCGTATGGGATCTGTATCACCTGACCACTGTCGTGTCCCTGACATCTTCTGGGAGATATGGACAACGCACTTATCTTGATGCCAGAGAGCAAATATCCCTCTGTGCATCTCACATACATATATATAGAATGCATCCTATTAAATGCTCTACATGAATAAAATATTTTCAGTCAGGGAATCCGACCAAGCCAACCCAGCACTGCATCTCCAGGCTGATGGCGATCGCTGGTCGCAGTATAACCACCGTATGTGTGTATATACTTTTTAGGATATTTTTCCAGCTTCCTATCAGCTGGCTCCTTGAGGGCGGCCGTATCTGGAGACGGTAACGCCACTTGATAAGCGTGTGAGCGCCTTATCACCCTAAGGGGTGTTTCCCAACGTACCCTAATTTCTGGCGGGAAAGGGTATAACGCCAATATTTGCTATCGGGGTAACCCTACGCATCATCACACACTTCATTTTATTTTATCTGATTCAGGAAAAACTACAGGTAGTTTTTTCCACTCCCACATAATACCCTTTCTTGTGGTACTTGTAGTATCAGAAACACGTAACACCTCCTTCATTGCCCTTAACGTGTGGCCCTAATGAGAAATACGTTTGTTTATTCACCGTCGACACTGTATTCAGTGTCCGTGTCTGTGTCTGTGTCGACCGACTGAGGTAAATGGGCGTTTTTAAAAACCCCTGACGGTGTTTCTGAGCCGCCTGGACCGGTCCTAATAGATTGTCGGCCGTCTCATGTCGTCAACCGACCTTGCAGCGTGTTGACATTCTCACGTAATTCTCTAAATAAGCCATCCATTCCGGTGTCGACTCCCTAGAGAGTGACATCACCATTACAGGCAATTTCTCCGCCTCCTCACCAACATCGTCCTCATACATGTCGACACACACGTGCCGACACACAGCACACACACCGGGAATGCTCTGACAGAGGACAGGACCCACTAGCCCTTTGGGGAGACAGAGGGAGAGTCTGCCAGCACACACCAAAAACGCTATAATTATATAGGGACAACCTTATATAAGTGTTTCTCCCTTATAGCATCTTTTATATATATACAATATCGCCAAAATCAGTGCCCCCCCTCTCTGTTTTAACCCTGTTTCTGTAGTGCAGTGCAGGGGAGAGCCTGGGAGCCTTCTCTCCAGCTTTTCTGTGAGAGAAAATGGCGCTGTGTGCTGAGGAGATAGGCCCCGCCCCTTTTACGGCGGGCTCGTCTCCCGCTATTTTTGAAGTTAGGCAGGGGTTAAATATCTCCATATAGCCTCTGTGGGCTATATGTGAGGTATTTTTTGCCTCTAATAAGGTTTTTATTTGCCTCTCAGAGCGCCCCCCCCAGCGCTCTGCACCCTCAGTGACTGTTGTGTGAAGTGTGCTGAGAGGAAAATGGCGCACAGCTGCAGTGCTGTGCGCTACCTTTATGAAGACTCAGGAGTCTTCAGCCGCCGATTTTGGACCTCTTCTCTCTTCAGCGTCTGCAAGGGGGCCGGCGGCGCGGCTCCGGTGACCATCCAGGCTGTACCTGTGATCGTCCCTCTGGAGCTAGTGTCCAGTAGCCAAGCAGCAAATCCACTCTGCACGCAGGTGAGTTCACTACTTCTCCCCTAAGTCCCTCGTTGCAGTGATCCTGTTGCCAGCAGGACTCACTGTAAAGTAAAAAACCTAAGCTAAACTTTCTCTAAGCAGCTCTTTAGGAGAGCCACCTAGATTGCACCCTTCTCGTTCGGGCACAAAATCTAACTGGAGTCTGGAGGAGGGTCATAGGGGGAGGAGCCAGTGCACACCACCTGATCTGGTAAAAGCTTTACTTTTTTGTGCCCTGTCTCCTGCGGAGCCGCTATCCCCATGGTCCTTTCAGGAACCCCAGCATCCACTTAGGACGATAGAGAAACAATGTATATGAACATTTAACACTGACTAAAACACAGTGCAACTGTTTTTAAAAAATAACTTCTTAGCTTTCCATGCTTTATATCAGTCAAAGCTCAAACAATGTTGACAAACTTTTTTTGTAATATCTAAGGTTTGATATAAAACACAATTCAATCGTCGACAAAGTTACATTAGCTTTTAACACCTGAAATCAAAGTGTAATGCTGGGCATACACTATACAATTATCTGACCGATAATCTGCCAGATCTCGCTGGTTGGAAAGAAACTCTGGCAATGGATGAGAACAAATGACAATTGACCATTTGCTCCCAAACACTGGAAAATGGACAAACACAGTTGTTTATACAAATTGGTTAAATCCAGGATTTATCCAATTTGTCTGAACAACAGATTTTTTTTTCTATTTTTCAGTGTTTTTGAGCAAATGTTTGATTGTTATTTGCTCTCATCCATTACCAGATTTTCTTTCCAACCAGCAAGATCTTGCAGATTATCTGGGAGATAATTGTATAGTGTATGCCCAGCATAAGTGTCATACAAAAAAATCCCTAATCACTATACAGTTTTGATCAATTTCTTTTCACAAATACAGTATGCCTTTAACTTTAGAATCATTGTTACAGTTTTACTCTTTGAGCTATTTGTTTTGCAAAATCATCCACTAGGTCACTGAAGTCCAGTTGTCTAACAAGATCTGATTCCACAGCCAGCAAAGATAGTGCTAAGAAACGATCTTGACCCATGGTGGTTTTTCTTTCATTTTTAATCCGTTTAAGACAGGAAAAGGACTTATCTTTACTTAAATTAGCAATAGGAATACATAAAAAAATACGTAGCATGGTTTCTGTATTGGGGAATGTATCCACGAGATCATGGTCCATTATATACTGCCTCATTGCCAATGGGTTCTCCTCCTGAGATAACATCGAAGAAAATTGGATAAATTCTTCAGTAAAACTCTCATCAAGATCATCTGGATAATTTTTTTGCAGATTATCTGCCAAACGACGGACCTCATTTATGGGTATTCCAGATGATGTATTAAGAATTGCAAATCGCCTATTGATGTTTTCATAGGACTTGTGTCGTTTCTTCAGCTCCACAAGAAGACAATCTATTATGCTGTTGAAGGTATTGAAAATGATTTTTTGTCTTGCTGAAAACCACAGGTCATCATCGGTCTCTTCACCTGGATAAAAATGGTTGGATGTCATGTGTTTAGCTTCAATGTCAAATGTGTCAAAAGAATCTCTCATTTTTTGGACATATTCCTCCAGTGAACTGTGGAGACTCACAACTTCATCGATACAAACATTTGTTTTTTGCAAAGTCTTACTTGATGCATCCAACTTCTCAAGAATGTTTCCCCATACAACAAGCAAGATAGCAGTTTCAAAGGCTTTAAGTTGCTCTTCCAGAGCTTTTGCTTGTGATCGAGCAGTGGCAGGTTGTTGTTCTGAGTTCTTCAATTCATTAAGTGCATCACCAACATACTTGTAGCCTCTTCTTAACGCCTTTGTGGCATCAGCACGAGCTGACCATCTTGTGCTTGACCTTCTTTTTAGGAAAAGGTCTTCAGATGCTTTGCCGAGATGTTTAGTGAGTATTTCCCATCGATTAGTTGATGAAGAAAAAAAGGTGCAAAGGCGCTCAAAAAAATGAAAGAACGATGCAGCTGTTACACAAGAATCAGCAGCACATGCTCCCATTAGATTGAGCGAGTGCGCCGAACAAGGTACATACAGTGCTAAAGGATTGATTGCACAAATTCTTGCTTGCAAGCCATTGTATTTGGCAGACATATTGCTGGCATTGTCATAGCTTTGTCCTCGACAGTTGCATAGGTCAATATTTTCTTCAGAAAGCACCGATAGTAAAGTGTTTTCAAGATGCTCTCCAGTATGGGAATGTATTGGGACAAATCTTAAAAATCGTTCTACTGGTCCATCTTTGTTCACATATCTCACAACTACTGCTAGTCGATCAACAAGACTGAGATCCGGAGTGGAGTCCACAATAAGAGAATAATATTTGGCCATTTTGAGTTCATGGACTATTGTATCTAAAATTTTAGCTCCCATAAGGCTAATAAATTCTTCAACTGTGGTCGAGGACATGTAATTGCTGTCTCCACTTCCTGCTCCTCCATGTTGCTCGATATAATTTTCAAGAAATGGATCAAATTGGGCAATAAGTTCTAGACATCCAAGGAAACATCCATTCTGTGTAGAACCAAATAACTCATCATTTCCATGAAAGGGTAAACCACGTTCCCCTAGGAACTTGATAACGGCAACAACTCTTTTTAAGACTTCTCTCCAGTATTTTTGTTCATTATCCATTTGTAATGCATGGGCATGGTCTATCCGGCAACTTTGTATGGCTCGTTGTGCAAATTTTATTACACAGCAATAATGATCACTTGATGTTTCATGATCCTTAAACTTTGATACAGCATTTCTCCAATCATTAAATCCTACTGTTGCAAGGGCATGTGATGTACTGCTGTACAGTTTGCAAGGGACACAAAATACAGTGCCTTTTGATTTTGAGTATATAAGCCAATCACGGTAAACCCTTTCTCCATTAATCATTTTTCTCCAAAACAAATCTGGAGTCAGAAGTTGTGTGCCATCAGAATAGATTCTCCTGGATGCTGAAAAATCTGACAAAGTATTTTTTAATGGATTGAGGGAAAAATATTCTCTCATGGATTCTGTAATGTTACTACCCAGTCCCCAGTCGGCAGGATCATGAGAATAACTTACAGTGATATCCTCCGCTATAGATTTTCTGGATGTATCTTGTGATCTTGACAAGGAGGTAGACACTGTCTGAATGTTCTCGGTCTGAAGATCTGCAATTTCTTCAACAAAAGCAGAAGACGTCTGTTGTACATCTGCTGCTTCTATCTCATGGGATGGTCCTGACTGAACGCTTGTGGTATTGGAGATTTCTTCTGAGCTGGTAGGGCAAGTATTGATGTCTGCAGGGATACTGCTCTGAGAAGTTCCTGGTGCTTCAAATTCAGGTTCAGGATCCTTAGAGGACACTGTAGGAATCTTTGGGGTTATGAAAGACTGCATCGGTTTTTGTTGTTTCAGTGTTTCCTTTTCCATCTCTTTCTTCTTTCGTTTAGCACACCCAGATGAGTACTTATACATCCTGGTTGATGGAGAATCCAAAGCAATCTCCCTTATTACAGCATGTTGTAGTTTTCCTACACAATAAGAAAGGGCAATATTAACTCTATTATCAAAAGTATACCACACACTATATTTTCATGCAGATTCTATACTGTACACGTACAGGGGCAAATGCAGGATTTACTGGGGAGTAAAGGGTGGTTCATTGAATAAGGTAGCAAGACCTGTCATTGCATACATTTATTCAACTTGTACATATACGTATAATAAATAGTATGGCCTTGCTACAGATAATTTTTCCACATAGTTCCCATACTTGTAAGAGTATCTGTTCCAAGGATACACCCAGACATCTATCCCGGCACAGAAGAAATCATTGTTAAGCGCCTGAAGCCAGGACATGACAGCCTGCTGAACTGCACCGCTGGTTGCAAACCGCATTTCACTACATACTCCGAGCCAGGTCAGGGCTGCGGGGAGGATGGCCCAGTACCTCCCAATGGTAGCACTGTATCTTATACCTCTGTACTGCCATCATCAGAGGCAGTGCACCAAACCCAAACCTTAAATAGTTTCACACACTGTAACACTATCTGCCTGACCTAAAAGAGACTTGAAAATAGCAGCTAGACACATAGGACCTTATTTACTTTGGCACGCAATAGCCGATGTTCGTGCAGTGGAGCGATTATCGGCAGACTGCGCATGTGATGCAAACGCAGTGCGCATGCATCAAGGTTCCGCTTCGATTTCGCTTTCAATGAGGATTTCATGGAGAAATGATTGTTTGGAGGTGTTAATGGTGAGTGGTTGAAAATACACAGTAGTGTTATGGCTGTATTCGGGGCGTATATCCGCATGTCGGCTGAAAGCTCATACTTGCAAAAACATGACCAGTGCTCATAAAGTGACTTTGTAGTGACCACCGCGTACACCGTGCCCATACTCATCCACACTTGCAAACCCTTAAAAGTTTGTGCAGAGGCCTTTTATGGCAGCAACTCTAAAAACATTATGGTAGGTGAGATGGGTATGGGTCATTAGGTCGACCACTGTTGGTCAACATGCATTAGGTCGATATGGTCACTAAGTCAACATGGTCATTAGGTTGACATGAGTTTTTTTTTTACTTTTTTTGGTGTAATTTTCTTCGTAAAGTGACAGGGTACCCCAATTAGTGCACCGTGTCCCCCTCGCCATGCTTCAGGTTACTATTCCGAATCGTAGTCCATGTGGATCGTAAAGTATGAAAAAGTGCAACAAATGAAAAAAAAAAAATCTGAGAAAATAGGATTTTAATTACCTACCGGCAAATCCTTTTCTCGTAGTCCGTAGAGGATGCTGGGGTCCACATTAGTACCATGGGGTATAGACGGGTCCACCAGGAGCCATTGGCACTTTAAGAGTTTGAGAGTGTGGGCTGGCTCCTCCCTCTATGCCCCTCCTACCAGACTCAGTCTAGAAACTGTGCCCGAGGAGACGGATATCTTCGAGAGAAGGATATTACACAGATAGTGGCGAGATTCACACCAGCTCAAACAACAAGGCAAACCAAGCTAACTAGCTTGAAACTCAGCTGCAAAACATTACTTAACCAAGTAACAAAGCAATACGAAACTAAAAACAAAGTCGTACTGAATCAAGTAAACACTGCAGGATAACGAAGCGCTGGGCAGGCGCCCAGCATCCTCTACAGACTATGAGAAAAGGATTTACCGGTAGGTAATTAAAATCCTATTTTCTCTTACGTCCTAGAGGATGCTGGGGTCCACATTAGTACCATGGGGATGTACCAAAGCTCCCAGAACGGGAGGGAGAGCGCGGCTCCTGCAGAACTGATTGGCCTCTGAGGACCTAAAGTTTGGTCAAAGTATCGAACTTGTAGAACTTAACAAGCGTGTTCACCCCTGACCAAGTAACCGCTCAGCAAAGTTGTAAAGCCGAGACACCCCAGGCAGCTGCCCAGGAAGAACCCACCCTAGAGTGAGCCTTAACAGATTTTGGATACGACAATCCTGCCGTAGAATACGCATGCTGGATAGTGAACCTGATCCAACGAAAAATAGTCTGCTTCGAAGCAGGACCCCCAAGTTTCTTGGGATTATACAGGACAAACAGAGTATGATTTTCTGTGACGAGCAGTCCTCTTAACATAGATTTTCAAAGCCCTCACAACATCCAAGGACTTAGATGTAATTGAGGAGTCAGTAGCCACTGGCACCACAATAGGTTGGTTGATATGAAAAGCCAACACAACCTTTGGAAGAAACTGCTGACGCATCCTGAGCTCAGCTCTATCTTCATGGAAGATCAAGTAGGGGCTCTTACACGATAAAGCCCCCAACTCCAACACATGTCTAGCAGAAGCTAAGGCCAACAAAGTGACAGCCTTCTACATGAGAAACTTGACCTCAACCTCCTGTAGAGGCTTGAACCAAGCAGATTGGAGGAACTGCAACACCACGTTAAGATCCCAGGGTGCAGCAGGTGGCACAAAGGGAGGCTGGATGTGCATGACCCCTTTCAAGAAAATCTGAACCTCAGGGAGGGAAGCTAGCCGTTTCTGGAAAAAATGGATAGGGCCGACATCTGGACCTTAAAGGATCCCAACCTCAGGCCCATATCCAGGAGAAACCGTCCCAGTTGAAACTCCACCGTAGGAAACTTCTTGGACTCACACCAAGATAGATACTTTATCCAAATGCGATGGTAATGTTTAGACGTTACTTCTTTCCTAGCCTGTATCAGGGTACGAATAACCTTGTTCGGAATGCCTTTCCGAGCTAATATCTGGTGTTCAACCTCCATGCCGTGGTAAGTCTTGATAAGCGAACGACCCCTATTGCAGTAGGTCCTCCCAAAGAGGCCTCGGATCTTCCAGCAGAAGACCCAGAAGATCCGCGTACCATGCCGTTCTTGGCCAGTCCGGAGCAATGAGGATTGCCTGAACTCTTGTTTTCCTTATGAGTTTTAGAACTCTAGGAATGAGTGGAAGTGGAGGAAACACGTACACCAACTAGAACACCCATGGAGACACCAGGGCGTCCACTGCCACGGCTTGCGGGTCCCTTGACCTGGAACAATACCTGCAAAGCTTCTTGTTGAGACGGGAGGCCATCATGTCTATTTGAGGTATACCCCAAAGATCCGTCACCTCCGTGAACACCTCCGGATGGAGGCCCCACTCTCCAGGATGGAGATCATGTCTGCTGAGGAAGTCCGCTTCCCAGTTGTCTACACCCAGAATAAAGATTGCTGACAACGCCAACGCTTGTTTTTCTGCCCATAGGATTCTTGTTACCTCTGACATTGCAGCTCTGCTCTTCGTTCCGCCCTGTCGGTTTATGTATGCCACCGTCGTTACATTGTCTGACTGTACTTGAATGGCTCGATCTCGCAGAAGATGAGGAGCTTGGAGAAGACCGTTGTAGACGGCTCTTAGTTCCAGAACGTTTATCGGAAGACTGGATTCCAGGCTTGACCACCTTCCTTGGAAGATTACCACCTGAGTGACAGAGCCCCAGCCCCTGAGACTTGCATCCGCAGTTAGGAGGATCCAATCCTGAATCCCGAACCTGCGGCCCTCCAGAAGGTGAGGTAATTGCAGCCACCATAGGAGTGAAGTCCTTGCTTTCGGCGACAGACGTATTCTCTGGTGCATGTGGAGATGAGAACCCGACCACTTGTCCAGGAGATCCAGTTGGAAGGACCGAGCATGAAACCTTCCGTACTGTAGAGCCTCGTAAGAGGCAACCATATTCCCCAGAAGGCGAATTCACTGATGAACCGATACCCTGGTGGGCTCCAGGACGTCCCGGACCATTGTTTGAATCACCAATGCTTTCACCTCTGGTAGAACCACCCTCTGTACTTCTGTGTCGAGGATCATTCCCAGAAAAGACAATCTCCTTGTCTGCTCCAAATGTGATTTTGGAAGGTTCAGGATCCAACCGTGTTCCCTGAGCAGATGAGTCATGAGAACAATGGACTGCAACAACATCTCCTTGGACGATGCCTTTATCAGCAGATCGTCCAGATATGGGATTAGGTTCACCCCCTGCCTGTGGAGGAGAACCATCATCTCTGCCCTCACCTTGGTGAACACCCTCGGTGCTGTGAAGAGGCCGAATGGTAGTGCCTGGAACTGAAAGTGACTGTCCAACAGTGTGAATCGGAGAGAAGCCTGATGCAGCGGCCAAATCACAATGTGGAGGTACGCATCCTTGATATCCAGGGATACCAGGAACCCCCCCTCCTCCAGACCTGAGATCACCACTCTCAGAAACTCCATTTTGAATTTGAACTTCCTCAGAAAGGGGTTTAGCGATTTCAAGTTCAAAATTGGCCTGACCGAACCGTCCTTTTTCGGTACAACGAAAAGGTTCGAATAATAACCTTTAGTTTTGCATATGAGGTGGAACTGGGACAATGACCTGTGACTTTTAAAATTTTTGGATGGCTTCCTGTAGGACAGCCCTGTCTGCCAATAAAGCTGGCAAGCCTGACTTGAAGAAACGGTGAGGCGGGAGTTCTTGAGACTCCAGTCTGTACCCCTGGGACACAATATCCTGTACCCAGGGATCCAGACCGGACGACACCCAGACGTGACTGAAACGTCTGTAACTTCCCCCCCCCCCCCCCACCGGCCCCTCCTCCAGGCTGTGTGGTCCACCGTCATGCTGAGGCTTTTGATGTACCAGAAGCAGGCTTCTGTTCTTGGGAACCTGCAGGTTTTTTAGATTTTAGCCGACCTCCTCTAAAGAAGGTGTTAGAAGGCTTGGTCCTCTTTGTTTTAGCTGTCCGAAAGTACTGCGATATAGATGAATAAAAAGGTTTCTTCGTAGCTGGGGAAAAAAAAGGTGACTTACCCGCGGTTGCCGTGGAAATCCATGCATCCAACGCCTCCCCAAATAGAGCCTGACCTGTGTAGGGTAGGTTCTCCACACCTCTCCTGGATTCCACGTCGGCAGACCACTGGCATAGCCAGAGTCCCCTGCGAGCCGAGACAGACATGGAAGATATCCCTGCAGCCATCGGACCCAGGTCTTTCATGGATTCCACCATAAATCCTGCAGAATCCTGTATGTTACGTAAAAATAATTAAACGTCACTTTTATCCATTGTATCCAAGTCCTCAAGCAACGCGCCTGACCACTTTACAATAGCTTTAGAAATCCATGCACAGACAATAGTAGGTCGCAGTATTGCCCCTGAAGCCGCGTATACGGATTTGAGCATAGTGTCAATTTTGCGATCTGCCGGTTCTTTTAACGCGGTAGATCCCTGGACAGGTAAAACCACCTTCTTTGACAGTCTGGAAACAGATGCGTCAACTATGGGTGGGTTTTCCCATTTCTTTCTATCCTCCTCAGGGAAGGGAAAGGCAATCAGAACCTTTCTTGGAATCTGGAATTTTTTCTCTGAGTTTTCCCAGGATTTTTCAAATATAGTGTTTAATTCTTTAGACGCTGGGAAGGTTAGCGAGGCTGTCTTATTATCCGTGAAGTAAGCCTCCTCAACCTGCTCGGGTGTTGTGTCAGCACTATTCAACACATCTCTAATGGCCTCAATCATCAACTGCACTCCTTTTGCAAGAGATGTCGCCCCCCGCAGCACATCCCCATCACCGTCTGCCGTGTCAGAATTGGTATCCGTGTCATCTTGCATAATCTGGGCAAGAGCACGTTTTTGAGGGTGTACGCTAGGGAACCGAGAAGGAACAGAACCGGACCAAAGCGCCATAGAATTCTGTAAAACCTGAGTTGCAGTCTCAGTCTGTGCTACCCTAGTAGAAATCTGAGAAATCATACCCTTAAGAGAGGCTAACCACTCAGGCTCCCTTGCAGGGATCTGTGATAAAACAGTACAATCCTGATTACATGGAATGGGATCATCCTGAGAGGAATTATCCTCTGCAGCATATGACACAGAGTCCCTAGACATGGCTTTTGGAGACAGAAAACAATCCACACACACACACGGAAAAGACAGATACAGTTTCCCCTAAGAATGCCAAGAGAGCCACAGAGATTGGAGCCAACCCACACACAGCGCTTTTTTAGATTGAGGGAAGCCACTACCCAGCGATTACTGAGCACCTTAATACAACCCCCTGGTACCATACAGGATAGCTGGAGTTGATTTGGAGGGATAGCTCTCCCTGTCAGCATCTCCACATTGATCTGCAGGCAGGAAAAACGGCGCTGAACGCTGCTGGGTCCGCTCTGACGAGAAGCTCTGCCCCCTTTCATGGCGCTGCTTCCCACTCCACTGTTCGTTTATACTGCCCTGAGGATTTTGCTGGCATAAGAACCGGGGCCCCTGACAGACTTCAATACCAGTGTAGGGTACGGCGCTGGCTCAGGACGCCTCTCACGGCGCCGCACTAAGTACCGCTGAGCCTCCGGAGCGCAGTTAGTACTGCACCCCCACCCTGTTGCCGCCATCTTCACCCTGGCTCCCCGCTTGCTAGGGGGGCCGGTGACTCACTCGCCACTTGAATCTTCTGGCTCTGTAAGAGGGTGGCGGCATGCTGTGGGGGTGAGCGATTACTTGTGGCGGTGAACGATCATTCCACTCAGGAGCTCAGTGTCCTGTCAGCGGAGATAGTGGCTCAGACCCCTCAGGGTGGACACTCTTTCCCCCCCCCCCCCCCCTGTTGCCAGCAGACTTCCTGTGCCTATACTCTAATACAGGGGTGGGGAACCTCCGGCCCGCGGGCCATATACGGCCCGCGAAGCCGTTTGGTCCGGGTCACCAGCTTGTGTCAGTGAGACACGCTGCCGTTCAGTCCGGCGGCAGCGTGTCTCAGCTGTCAGAACAGGGAGGAGAGCGCGGCTGGCGGGTGGGAGCGGCGGCGTGTAGTACTTCAAACCAGCCGCCGGTCCATGAGCCAATCAGAGCTCGCTGACCGGCAGCCAATCAGGAGCCGCGGCTGCCGGTCCGTGAGCTCTGATTGGCTCTCGAACCGGCGGCTGGTTTGAAGTACTACACGCCGCCGCTCCCACCAGACAGCCGCGCTCTCCTCCGTGTCCCGCCGAAAGGAGCACGGTAAGCAGCACGGAGGGGAGAGGGGAGGGGGGAGGGCATCGGTATACCTGGCACTGTGGGGGCATCTGTATAACTGGCACTGTGAGGGGCATTTGTATACCTGGCACTGTGAGGGGCATCTGTATACCTGTCACTGTGAGGGGCATCTGTATACCTGGCACTGTGAGGGGCATCTGTATACCTGGCACTGTGAGGGGCATCTGTATACCTGGCACTATGAGGGGCATCTGTATACCTGGCACTGTGAGGGGCATCTGTATACCTGGCACTGTGGGGGGCATCTGTATACCTGGCACTGTGGGGGGCATCTGTATACCTGGCACTGTGGGGGGCATCTGTATACCTGGCACTGTGGGGGGCATCTGTATACCTGGCACTGTGGGGGGCATCTGTATACCTGGCACTATGAGGGGCATCTGTATACCTGGCACTGTGAGGGGCATCTGTATACCTGGCACTGCGGGGGCATCTGTATACCTGGCACTGTGGGGGCATCTGTATACCTGGCACTGTGAGGGGCATTTGTATACCTGGCACTGTGAGGGGCATTTGTATACCTGGCACTGTGGGGGCATCTGTATACCTGGCACTGTGGGGGCATCTGTATACCTGGCACTGTGGGGGCATCAGTATACCTGGCACTGTGGGGACATCTGTATACCTAGCACTGTGAGGGGCATTTGTATACCTGGCACTGTGGGGGCATCTGTATACCTGGCACTGTGGGGGCAATTGTGGATCTGGCACCGCACTATTGGGGGCATATGTGTATCACGTCCCATTTTAACTGGCCACACCCATTTTTTTGGGCGCCTGCGCGCCTCCGGCGCGCACACACAGTACCTCTAAGGGGCAGACCTACTGGGGGGCAGGGTCATTTTTTAAGTTGAAAACTTTTGTATGGCCCCCGAAGGATTTTATAAATATCCAAATGGCCCTCGGTAGAAAAAAAGGTTCCCCACCCCTGCTCTAATAAAATAATAAAACCAGAGAAATTCCCATGGAGCTCCCCTAGCTGTGACCGGCTCCTCCGGGCACATTTTCTAAACAGAGTCTGGTAGGAGGGGCATAGAGGGAGGAGCCAGCCCACACTCTCAAACTCTTAAAGTGCCAATGGCTCCTGGTGGACCCGTCTATACCCCATGGTACTAATGTGGAGCCCAGCATCCTCTAGGACGTAAGAGAAATGCATGTTTACCATTTCCCATGTCGACCTAGTGACCATGTCAACCAATAGTGATCGACCTAATGACAGTATCCCGGTGAGATGTGGATGTGCCATATTGGCAATTAATGCATTAGTGTAAATAGAAATGTATTATACTCATGCAGATTTTTTTATTTCATAAATTAACTTTCTCTGACGTCCTAGTGGATGCTGGGAACTCCGAAAGGACCATGGGGAATAGCGGCTCCGCAGGAGACTGGGCACAACTAAAGAAAGCTTTTAGGTCACCTGGTGTGCACTGGCTCCTCCCACTATGACCCTCCTCCAGTTAGATTTTGTGCCCGGCCGAGGTTGGATGCACACTAGGGGCTCTCCTGAGCTTCTAAAAAGAAAGTATATAATTAGGTTTTTTATTTTACAGTGAGACCTGCTGGCAACAGGCTCACTGCAGCGAGGGACTAAGGGGAGAAGAAGCGAACCTACCTGCTTGCAGCTAGCTTGGGCTTCTTAGGCTACTGGACACCATTAGCGCCAGAGGGATCGACCGCATGGAACTGGCCTTGGTGTTCGGTCCCGGAGCCGCGCCGCCGTCCCCCTTACAGAGCCAGAAGCAAGAAGAGGTCCGGAAAATCGGCGGCAGAAGACATCAGTCTTCACCAAGGTAGCGCACAGCACTGCAGCTGTGCGCCATTGCTCCTCATACACACTTCACACTCCGGTCACTGAGGGTGCAGGGCGCTAAGGGGGGCGCCCTGAGCAGCAATAAAAACACCTTGGCTGGCAAAAATACCACAATATATAGCCCCAGAGGCTATATATGTGATAATTACCCCTGCCAGAATCCATAAAAAAGCGGGAGAAAAGTCCGCGAAAAAGGGGCGGAGCTATCTCCTTCAGCACACTGGCGCCATTTCTCCCTCACAGCTCCGCTGGAAGGAAGCTCCCTGGCTCTCCCTTGCAGTCTACACTACAGAAAAGGGTAAAAAAGAGAGGGGGGGCACTAAATTTAGGCGCAGTATATATAACAGCAGCTATAGGGGACATAATTCAGTTAGTCCCTGCATTATATAGCGCTCTGGTGTGTGCTGGCATACTCTCACTCTGTCTCCCCAAAGGGCTTTTGTGGGTCCTGTCCTCTGTTAGAGCATTCCCTGTGTGTGTGCGGTGTGTCGGTACGGCTGTGTCGACATGTTTGATGAGGATAATGATGTGGAGGCGGAGCAGATGCCTATAGAAGGGATGTCACCCCCTGCGGGGCAGACACCTGAGTGGATGGACTTATGGAAGGAATTGCGTGCACGTGTCGACTCCTTACACAAAAAATTTGACGACATGCCAAATGCGGGACAGCCGGCTTCTCAGCTCGTGCCTGTCCAGGCGTCTCAAAGGCCATCGGGGGCTCTAAAACGCCCGCTACCCCAGATGGCAGACGCGGATGTCGACACGGATACTGACACCAGTGTCGACGACGATGAGTCTAGTCTAATGTCCACTAAGGCCATTCGTTGCATGATTGAAGCAATGAAAGAGGTGTTACAAATTTCTGATATAAACCCAGGTACCACTAAAAAGGGTATTATGTTTGGGGAGAAAAAACTACCCGTAGTTTTTCCCCCATCAGAAGAATTAAATGAAGTGTGTGAAGAAGCGTGGGCTTTCCCTGATAAAAGATTGGTAATCTCTAAGAAGTTACTAATGGCGTTCCCTTTCCCGCCAGAGGATAGGTCACGTTGGGAGACACCCCCTAGGGTGGATAAAGCGCTCACACGTTTGTCTAAAAAGGTGGCACTACCGTCTCCGGATACGGCCGCCCTCAAGGAACCTGCTGATAGAAAGCAGGAGGCGATCCTGAAGTCTGTATATACACACTCAGGCATTATACTTAGTCCAGCTATTGCGTCAGCATGGATGTGCAGTGCTGCCGCTGCGTGGTCAGATTCCCTGTCAGAAAATATTGACACCCTAGACAGGGACACTATTCTGCTAACCATAGAGCATATAAAAGACTCAGTCTTTATACATGAGAGATGCACAGAGGGAGATCTGCCGGCTGGCATCTAAAATAAGTGCATTGTCCATTTCTGCTAGGAGAGGCTTATGGACTCGCCAGTGGACAGGGGATGCAGATTCAAAAAGGCACATGGAAGTTTTGCCTTATAAGGGTGAGGAGTTATTTGGGGATGGTCTCTCGGACCTAGTTTCCACAGCAACTGCTGGGAAGTCAGCATTTTTACCCCATGTTCCCTCACAGCCTAAAAAGGCGCCGTTTTATCAGGTACAGTCCTTTCGGACTCAGAAAAACAGGCGTGGAAAAGGCGGGTCCTTTCTGTCCAGAGGCAGAGGAAAAAGGCTGCAACAAACAGCAGGTTCCCAGGAGCAAAAGTCCTCCCCCGCTTCTTCCAAGTCCGCCGCATGACGGTGGGGCTCCACAGGCGGAGCCAGGTACGGTGGGGGGCCGCCTCAAAAATTTCAGCGATCAGTGGGCTCGCTCACAGGTGGATCCCTGGATCCTGCAAATAGTATCTCAAGGGTACAAACTGGAATTCGAGGCGTCTCCACCCCACCGGTTCCTAAAATCTGCCTTGCCGATTACTCCTTCAGACAGGGAGGCTGTGCTAGCGGCAATTCACAAGCTGTATTCCCAGCAGGTGATAATCAAGGTGCCCCTACTTCAACAAGGACGGGGTTACTATTCCACACTGTTTGTGGTACCGAAACCGGACGGTTCGGTGAGACCCATTTTAAATTTGAAATCCTTGAACACATACATAAAAAAATTAAAGTTCAAGATGGAATCGCTCAGGGCGGTTATTGCAAGCCTGGACGAGGGGGATTACATGGTATCCCTGGACATCAAGGATGCTTACCTGCATGTCCCCATTTACTATCCTCACCAGGAGTACCTCAGATTTGTGGTACAGGATTGCCATTACCAATTCCAGACGCTGCCGTTTGGACTCTCCACGGCACCGAGGGTGTATACCAAGGTAATGGCGGAAATGACGATACTCCTTCGAAGAAAGGGAGTTTTAATTATCCCGTACTTTGACGATCTCCTAATAAAGGCGAGGTCCAAGGAGCAGTTGTTGGTGGGAGTAGCACTATCTCAGGAGGTGCTACACCAGCACGGTTGGATTCTGAATATTCCAAAATCACAGCTGGTTCCGACGACACGTCTACTGTTCCTGGGTATGATTCTGGATACAGTCCAGAAAAAAGTGTTTCTCCTGGAGGAGAAAGCCAAGGAGCTGTCATCTCTAGTCAGAGACCTCCTGAAACCAAAACAGGTATCGGTGCATCACTGCACGCGGGTCTTGGGAAAGATGGTGGCTTCTTACGAAGCAATTCCTTTCGGCAGGTTCCATGCCAGAATCTTTCAGTGGGACCTGTTGGACCAATGGTCCGGATCGCATCTTCAGATGCATCGCCTAATAACCCTGTCTCCAAGAACCAGGGTGTCTCTGCTGTGGTGGCTGCATAGTGCTTATCTTCTAGAGGGCCGCAGATTCGGCATACAGGACTGGGTCCTGGTGACCACGGATGCCAGCCTTCGAGGCTGGGGGGCAGTCACACAGGGAAGAAACTTCCAAGGACTATGGTCGAGTCAGGAGACTTCCCTACACAAATATTCGGGAACTAAGGGCCATTTACAATGCCCTAAGTCAGGCAAAATCCCTGCTTCTACACCAGCCGGTACTGATCCAGTCAGACAACATCACGGCAGTCGCCCATGTAAATCGACAGGGCGGCACAAGAAGCAGGATGGCAATGGCAGAAGCCACAAGGATTCTCCGATGGGCGGAAAATCACGTACTAGCACTGTCAGCAGTGTTCATTCCGGGAGTGGACAACTGGGAAGCAGACTTTCTCAGCAGGCACGACCTCCACCCGGGAAAGTGGGGACTTCATCCAGAAGTCTTCACGCTGATTGTAAATCGATGGGAACGGCCACAGGTGGACATGATGGCATCCCGCCTAAACAAAAAACTAGGGAGATATTGCGCCAGGTCAAGGGACCCTCAGGCGATAGCTGTGGACGCTCTAGTGACACCGTGGGTGTACCAGTCAGTTTATGTGTTCCCTCCTCTGCCTCTCATACCAAGGGTACTGAGAATAATAAGAAAACGAGGAGTAAGAACAATACTCGTGGTTCCGGATTGGCCAAGACGAGTGTGGTACCCGGAACTTCAAGAGATGATCTCAGAGGACCCATGGCCTCTGCCGCTCAGACAGGACCTGCTGCAGCAGGGGCCCTGTCTGTTCCAAGACTTACCGTGGCTGCGTTTGACGGCATGGCGGTTGAACGCCGGATCCTGAAGGAAAAGGGCATTCCGGAGGAAATCATTTCTACGCTGATTAAAGCCAGGAAAGATGTAACTGCAAAGGATTATCACCGCATATGGCGGAAATATGTTGCTTGGTGTGAGGCCAAAAAGGCCCCAACAGAGGAATTTCAACTAGGTCGATTTCTGCATTTCCTACAAGCAGGAGTGACTATGGGCCTGAAATTAGGCTCCATTAAGGTACAGATCTCGGCTCTGTCGATTTTCTTCCAGAAAGAACTAGCTTCACTACCTGAAGTTCAGACGTTTGTGAAAGGAGTGCTGCATATTCAGCCCCCGTTTGTGCCTCCAGTGGCACCTTGGGATCTCAACGTGGTGTTGAGTTTCTTAAAATCACATTGGTTTGAGCCACTTAAAACCGTGGATCTAAAATATCTCACGTGGAAAGTGGTCATGTTATTGGCCTTGGCTTCAGCCAGGCGTGTGTCAGAATTGGCAGCTTTGTCATGTAAAAGCCCTTATCTGATTTTCCATATGGATAGGGCGGAATTGAGGACTCGTCCCCAGTTTCTCCCTAAGGTGGTATCAGCTTTTCACTTGAACCAACCTATTGTGGTGCCTGCGGCTACTAGGGACTTGGAGGATTCCAAGTTACTGGACGTAGTCAGGGCCTTGAAAATTTATGTTTCCAGGACGGCTAGAGTCAGGAAAACTGACTCGCTATTTATCCTGTATGCACCCAACAAACTGGGTGCTCCTGCTTCTAAGCAGACTATTGCTCGCTGGATTTGTAGCTGGACTGCCGCATCCTAAATCAGTAAAAGCCCATTCCACAAGGAAGGTGGGCTCATCTTGGGCGGCTGCCCGAGGGGTCTCGGCTTTACAACTTTGCCGAGCTGCTACTTGGTCAGGGGCAAATACGTTTGCAAAATTCTACAAATTTGATACCCTGGCTGAGGAGGACCTTGAGTTCTCTCATTCGGTGCTGCAGAGTCATCCGCACTCTCCCGCCCGTTTGGGAGCTTTGGTATAATCCCCATGGTCCTTTCGGAGTTCCCAGCATCCACTAGGACGTCAGAGAAAATAAGATTTTACTCACCGGTAAATCTATTTCTCGTAGTCCGTAGTGGATGCTGGGCGCCCATCCCAAGTGCAGATTGTCTGCAATACTTGTACATAGTTATTGTTAACTAAAGGGTTATTGTTGAGCCATCTGTTGAGAGGCTCAGTTGTTTTCATACTGTTAAACTGGGTATAGTATCACGAGTTATACGGTGTGATTGGTGTGGCTGGTAGGAGTCTTACCCGGGATTCAAAATCCTTCCTTATTATGTCAGCTCGTCCGGGCACAGTGTCCTAACTGAGGCTTGGAGGAGGGTCATAGTGGGAGGAGCCAGTGCACACCAGGTGACCTAAAAGCTTTCTTTAGTTGTGCCCAGTCTCCTGCGGAGCCACTATTCCCCATGGTCCTTTCGGAGTTCCCAGCATCCACTACGGACTACGAGAAATAGATTTACCGGTGAGTAAAATCTTATTTTACGGAGTGCCTGTTGTACTTGCGATACATGAGGTACATAATTTCATAATAGATTCATTAAGATCATTTGTTCTCAGTGAATGGATCTAATTTTGGTTCAGCCTACAAAACAACATCCTATACTATGTGTAGGTGATAAGTCCATGTAAACATTTTCATATTTTCAGCAACTGCTCCTGGAAACCTAATATACTCTTTTTATAAAAAATCTTCTACAACCTACTAATATTTAGATGTGCAAAATAAGTACAAAATTAGCCCCACCTTGATTTACCCAGGGGAGTGGCGGGCCCCTGTGGCAGTCCGGGCCCCATGGAAGCCGCATCCCTTGCACAAAATGGTAGTTACACCACTGAGCAGGGAGGCTAACCATGCTGATGTTCTTGTGGGGGATCCTGCCGTACTGACCGATCAGCAATGATCGGCAGCACGGCAACACTGGGGGCTGGGTGAGGAAGGCTCTGAGAGTAGCAGCGGAGGAAAGTTTCCCTTCCCTGCCACTGCTAACGCTGCTTATCTGACAGGTCGCATCCTGTGTGACCAGGTCAGATAAAGCACTTGCAGGCATGGTCACATCTGATGCGACCATACCAGGCAAGTGGTTAAAAAGTGTCCCCCAAGGTTGCTTCAGGATGCGGGTTCTCACTTGCTCAGTGCATTTATGCATCAACAAACTATAAACCGTGACACACAGTGCACAGTTCCAGCAGGGTCTATGTCTCAATAGTGTACAGATATGTGACAAAAGTTATTATACTTTAGGTCCAGTAATAGATATACAGTACTAGATTGTTCTATTGCATCATAGGAAAGTGGGGAAGTCGGTACTTTGTATATTCAATGCTGAATTCCATCCGGATCTCAGCCTGCCAGGGATAAATTCAACCTTTATCTGCAATGTAGGCAACATTGGTGAGTGACTGTCCACTGCAGACCATCACCTAGCACAACGGTGGCCAACTCGCGGCTCTTTCATCCGCCGCATTTGGTTTGGCCGGCTCCTGGCCACTGCTGCCCGGCACATACACTTGACTAGGGCCGCGGTGTCACTCTTCAATTCAGCGCCGGTCCGTGAGCCAATCAGAGCTCGCGGACCAGCAGCCACCGCGAGGTTTGATTGGCCCACGGACCGGCGCCTAATTGAAGAGAGACACCACCGCCGGAGAGTGAGGGGCAGGAGAGGCGTACGCTGCGCTCTCCTCCCCTCACAGACAGCAGCAGCGCGGTGAGCAGCACGGGGGAAGGGGGGGGGGGGGCATGTATATCTGGCACTGGGGACATTGCTGGCACTGTGGGGACATGTATACCTGGCATTGGGGGCATAGCTAGCACCGGGGGTATAGCTGGCACTGTGGGGACATGTATATCTGGCACTGTTAGGACATATATATCTGGCACTGGGAGGCATAGCTGGCACTGTGGGGACATATATATCTGGCACTGGGGGCATAGCTGGCACTGTGGGGACATATGTGTACCTGGCACTGTGGGGACATGTGTGTACCTGGCACTGTGGGGACATATGTGTACTTGGCACTGTGGGGACATATGTGTACCTGGCACTGTGGGGACATATGTGTACCTGGCACTGTGGAGGCACCCATTTATTGGCATTTTTATATGTACGTGGCACTGTACTGGGGCATTATATGTATGTGGCACTGTACAACATGACTAAAAATAAGAATTTACTTACCGATAATTCTATTTCTCATAGTCCGTAGTGGATGCTGGGACTCCGTCAGGACCATGGGGAATAGCGGGCTTCGCAGGAGACAGGGCACATCTAAAAAAGCTTTTAGGTCACATGGTGCGTACTGGCTCCTCCCCCTATGACCCTCCTCCAAGCCTCAGTTAGGTACTGTGCCCGGACGAGCGTACACAATAAGGAAGGATCTTGAATCCCGGGTAAGACTCATACCAGCCACACCAATCACACCGTACAACTTGTGATCTGAACCCAGTTAACAGTATGATAACACAAACGAAGTAGCCTCTGAACAGATGGCTCACAACAACAGTAATAACCCGATTTTTGTAACAATAACTATGTACAAGCATTGCAGACAATCCGCACTTGGGATGGGCGCCCAGCATCCACTACGGACTATGAGAAATAGAATTATCGGTAAGTAAATTCTTATTTTCTCTAACGTCCTAGTGGATGCTGGGACTCCGTCAGGACCATGGGGATTATACCAAAGCTCCCAAACGGGCGGGAGAGTGCGGATGACTCTGCAGCACCGAATGAGAGAACTCCAGGTCCTCTTTAGCCAGAGTATCAAATTTGTAAAATTTTACAAACGTGTTCTCCCCTGACCACGTAGCTGCTCGGCAAAGTTGTAATGCCGAGACTCCTCGGGCAGCCGCCCAGGATGATCCCACTTTCCTTGTGGAATGGGCCTTTACAGATTTAGGCTGTGGCAGGCCTGCCACAGAATGTGCAAGTTGGATTGTACTACATATCCAACGTGCAATCGTCTGTTTAGACGCAGGAGCACCCAACTTGTTGGGTGCATACAATGTAAACAACGAGTCAGATTTTCTGACTCCAGCTGTCCTTGAAATATATATTTTTAATGCTCTGACAACGTCCAGTAACTTGGAGTCCTCCAAGTCGCTAGTAGCCGCAGGCACCACAATAGGCTGGTTCAAGTGAAATGCCGAAACCACCTTAGGGAGAAATTGAGGACGTGTCCTCAATTCTGCCCTGTCCGAATGGAATATCAGATATGGGCTTTTGTATGACAAAGCTGCCAACTCCGAAACTCTCCTGGCTGAAGCCAGGGCCAACAGCATGGTTACCTTCCATGTAAGGTATTTTAAATCTACCGAATTTAAAGGCTCAAACCAATGAGATTTGAGAAAATTTAGAACCACTTTCAAATCCCACGGTGCCACTGGAGGCACTATTGGGGGTTGTATATGTAGTACACCTTTGACAAAAGTTTGTACTTCAGGCACTGACGCCAATTCCTTCTGGAAGAAAATTGATAAGGCCGAAATTTGAACTTTAATGGACCCCGATTTGAGGCCCATAGACAATCCTGCTTGCAGGAAATGTAAGAATCGACCCAATTGAAATTCTTCCGTTGGAGCCTTCTTGGCCTCACACCACGCAACATATTTTCTCCAAATGCGGTGATAATGTTGTGCGGTCACTTCTTTCCTGGCTTTAATTAAAGTAGGAATAACTTCCTCAGGAATGCCCTTCTCTTTTAGAATCCGGCGTTCAACCGCCATGCCGTCAAACGCAGCCGCGGTAAGTCTTGGAACATACAAGGTCCCTGCTGAAGCAGATCCCTTCTTAGAGGTAGAGGCCACGGATCCTCCGTGAGCATCTCTTGAAGTTCCGGATACCAAGTTCTTCTTGGCCAGTCCGGAGCTACCAGTATTGTTCTTACTCCTCTTTTCCGTATAATTCTCAGTACCTTTGGTATGAGAGGCAGAGGAGGGAACACATACACTGACTGGTACACCCACGGTGTTACCAGAGCGTCCACAGCTATTGCCTGAGGGTCTCTTGACCTGGCGCAATACCTGTCCAATTTTTTGTTGAGGCGAGACGCCATCATGTCCACCTTTGGTTTTTCCCAACGGTTCACAATCATGTGGAAAACTTCTGGATGAAGTCCCCACTCTCCCGGGTGAAGGTCGTGTCTGCTGAGGAAATCTGCTTCCCAGTTGTCCACTCCCGGGATGAACACTGCTGACAGTGCTACGACATGATTCTCCGCCCAGCGCAGAATCCTTGCAGCTTCTGCCATTGCACTCCTGCTTCTCGTGCCGCCTTGTCGGTTTACGTGGGCGACTGCCGTGATGTTGTCGGACTGGATCAACACCGGCTGACCCTGAAGCAGCGATTTTGCCAGGCTTAGAGCATTGTAGATCGCTCTTAGCTCCAGTATATTTATGTGAAGAGACGTCTCCAGGTTTGACCACACGCCCTGGAAGTTTCTTCCCTTTGTGACTGCTCCCCAACCTCGTAGGCTGGCATCCGTAGTCACCAGGACCCAGTCCTGTATGCCGAATCTGCGGCCCACTAACAGATGGGCAGTCTGCAACCACCACAGGAGAGACAACCTTGTTCTCGGTGACAGTGTTATCCGCTGATGCATGTGCAGATGCGATCCGGACCATTTGTCCAGCAGATCCCACTGAAATGTTCGTGCATGGAATCTGCCGAATGGAATCGCTTCGTACGAAGCCACCATCTTTCCCAGGACTCTTGTGCATTGATGTACTGACACAGTTCCTGGTTTTAGGAGGTTCTTGACAAGTTCGGATAACTCCCTTGCTTTCTCTTCCGGGAGAAATACCTTTTTCTGAACCGTGTCCAGAATCATGCCCAGGAACAGCAGATGTGTTGTCGGGGTCAATTGAGATTTTGGAAGATTTAGAATCCACCCGTGTTGCTGAAGCACTACTTGTGTTAGCGCTACACCGACTTCCAGCTGTTCTCTGGACTTTGCCCTTATCAGGAGATCGTCCAAGTAAGGGATAATTAATACGCCTTTTCTTCGTAGAAGAACCATCATTTCGGTCATTACCTTGGTAAAGACCCGAGGGGCCGTGGACAACCCAAACGGCAGCGTTTGAAACTGATAATGACAGTCTTGTATCACGAACCTGAGATACCCTTGGTGTGAGGGGTAAATCGGGACATGTAGATAAGCATCTTTTATGTCCAAGGACACCATGAAGTCTCCTTCTTCCAGATTCGCTATCACTGCTCTGAGTGACTCCATCTTGAACTTGAATTTCTTTATGTACAGGTTCAAGGATTTCAGATTTAGAATAGGCCTTACCGAACCGTCCGGTTTCGGTACCACAAATAGTGTGGAATAATACCCCTTTCCCTGTTGTAGGAGGGGTACTTTGACTATCACCTGCTGAGAATACAGCTTGTGAATGGCTTCCAAAACCGACGTCCTTTCTGAGGGAGACGTTGGTAAAGCAGACTTTAGGAACCGGCGAGGGGGAGACCTTTCGAACTCCAGCATGTAACCCTGAGATACTATCTGCAGGACCCACGGGTCCACTTGTGAGTGAACCCATTGATTGCTGAAAATCTTGAGTCGACCCCCCACCGTTCCTGAGTCCGCTTGTAAAGCCCCAGCGTCATGCTGATGGCTTTGTAGAAGCCGGGGCGGGCTTCTGTTCCTGGGCAGGGGCTGCTTGCTGCCCTTTCTTACCCTTTCCTCTGCCTCGCGGCAGATAAGACTGTCCTTTTGGTCGCTTTTTATAGGAGCGAAAGGACTGCGGCTGAAAAGACGGTGTCTTTTTCTGTTGGGAGGGGGTCTGAGGTAAAAAAGTGGATTTGCCGGCAGTTGCCGTGGCCACCAGGTCCGAAAGACCGACCCCAAACAATTCCTCTCCTTTATATGGCAATACTTCCATATGCCTCTTGGAATCCGCATCACCTGACCACTGTCGCGTCCATAAACTTCTTCTGGCAGATATGGACATCGCGCTTACTCTTGATGCTAGAGTACAAACATCCCTCTGAGCATCTCGCATATAAAGGAAAGCATCCTTTAATTGCTCTAGAGTCAATAAAATACTGTCCCTATCCAGGGTATCAATATTTTCAGTCAGAGAATCCAACCACACTACCCCAGCACTGCACATCCAGGCTGAGGCTATTGCCGGTCGCAGTATAACACCAGTATGTGTGTATATACTCTTCAGTGTAGTTTCCAGCCTCCTATCTGCTGGATCCTTGAGGGCGGCCGTATCAGGAGACGGCAACGCCACTTGCTTTGATAAACGTGTGAGCGCCTTATCCACCCTAGGGGGTGTTTCCCAGCGCGCCCTAACCTCTGGTGGGAAAGGGTATAATGCCAATAACTTCTTGGAAATTAGCAGTTTTCTATCGGGGTTAACCCACGCTTCATCACACACGTCATTCAATTCCTCTGATTCTGGAAAAAATACAGGTAGTTTTTTCACCCCCCACATAATACCCCTTTTTGAGGTACCAGCAGTATCAGAGATCTGCAAAGCCTCCTTCATTGCCGTGATCATATAACGTGTGGCCCTATTGGAAAATACGTTTGTTTCTTCACCGTCGACACTAGATTCATCTGTGACGGTACCCGTGTCGACTGACTGAGGTAAAGGACGTTTTACAGCCCCTGACGGTGTCTGAGACGCCTGAACCGGTACTAACTGGTTTGCCGGGCGTCTTATTTCGTCAACTGACTTTTGAAATGTGTTGACATTATCACGTAATTCCATAACTAAAGCCATCCATTCCGACTCCCTAGGGGGTGACATTACCATCATCGGCAATTGCTCTGCCTCCACACCAACATCGTCCTCATACATGTCGACACACACGTACCGACACACAGCAGCCACACAGGGAATGCTCTAATCGAAGACAGGACCCCCTAGCCCTTTGGGGAGACAGAGGGAGAGTTTGCCAGCACACACCAAAAGCGCTATAAATGTATATAAACAACCCTAGAAGGTGTTGTTTACTATATATGCGCTCTTAATATATAAATATCGCCAATTTATGCCCCCCTTCTCTTTGTTACCCTGTTTCTGTAGTGCAGTGCAGGGGAGAGACCTGGGAGCCTTCCTCACCAGCTTCTAAACAGCTCTTTAGGAGAGCCACCTAGATTGCACCCTCTCGGACGGGCACAAAAACCTAACTGAGGCTTGGAGGAGGGTCATAGGGGGAGGAGCCAGTACGCACCATGTGACCTAAAAGCTTTTTTAGATGTGCCCTGTCTCCTGCGGAGCCCGCTATTCCCCATGGTCCTGACGGAGTCCCAGCATCCACTAGGACGTTAGAGAAAATGGAGTTATGACACAAGGTCATACTCCTACAAACGTCATACCGAAAGGTGTGCGCACAAAAATGGGGTGTGGCTTTGTGAAAAGTAGGCCACGACCCATTTTTGCACATACTGGCTCTTGCCCTTGACTAAAGATCTTTTCTGGCTCTTTGCCTATGACTGGTTGGCCACCCCTGACCTAGCAGATACACCATTACTGACCTCTGCTGAGAATCCTACAAATGAGCTATTCTCTGTCCACCAAGCTTGCAGTGACTGTGGATGGGTCAGTGACTGTGCTATCGGGGGTTCTAGAGGAATAAGTTAGCGTGCTGTAAAGGGCAGGGGAATAAGTTCATACAAGGCACCTGGAGGCAAGACAGATGACCATGCCCCCTCTCTCTCTTTCCCATGTGCTTTTACCACCAACACCCCAGCAGCACCTATGCCCAAATGTATTAAGCCTTAAAAAGTGATAAAGTTCCAGCCAATCAGCTGCCTAACTGTTATGTTCCAGGATGTGTTTGAAAAATGTCAGAAGCTGAATTGTTGGTACTTTATCAGTCTCCACTTTATCACATTTTAAGGCTGAATACATTTGGGCCTTATTATTATTATTATCCTGTATATGGCGCCACAAGGGTTCTGCAGCGCCCAATTAGAATGCCATTATCTCTTATGGCAGTATAACTCTCACCGGGGTATCCAATTAGCCGCGATAACGCGATCCATGATTGCGACAAAACTTATCGTACCTATCTCCTGAAAACTCAGCTTATCGCAGCCTGCACACTTCCGTTTTTCGTACCCATCCTTTTCCAAAGTGGGGAAAACAGGAGTCGTGCAATAATTCTAGCCAGCAAAAGCATAGATAAGTATAGGAGAAAATGGGGAAATCTGCCTGTACCCCCCAACAAGCCAAAATAATATAGGAAAACATTATAGAAGTATATTAATGGCAATAAAAAAAAGATATTTGGCATAATTAAATGTAGTGAAATGGCTGTTATATGCATTTTTCTAAGCAGAATGTGTGCTCATTAAATTTGGGGTACATAAAAAAAAAAAAAAAGTGGAAACTGCCCAATTATTACAACCTGCACGTGAAAAAAAAAAACACTTGTCCCACCCCAATATACCTGTCCCCCAATTTCCATCACTTTGCATTTTTTGACCCCAAAAATGACGTCTTTAGTGCCCAATTAAAAATGATGAAAAACATCTAAATGCCTAATTACATACCCTCCAACATTTTTCACATAAAAATCGGTACAAATCCGAAAAGGGGGCGTGGTTACGGGTAAAAGACCACGCCCCTTTTCTTATACTTTCAATGGAAGTTTGGAGAGCCAAAAATCGGTAAAGACTTTAAAAAAAAGGTACATTTGTAGGGTATGCGTTTAGTCATTCAGGGGGTGGCCCAGGGGATCACAACCAAATCCCAACATTTTTTACTTAAAATAAGGATTTTGCACTACTTATCGCCAGCTCAGAGACTTATTGCCGATAACTTTTCGCAGCTAATTGGATACAGAGTTATCGCAAATGCAATAATTTAATGTGAAACCGGCTAGATACCCTCCTCTGAATGCCCTGCCAGAAGAATGGACAACTAAAGCAGCCTCTATTTTAGCAGTAGTAAATACTGACTGCTAGGTTATTATTAGTAACAGTACAACTGGAAGCCTTATCAACCAGAGCCTGGCTCACATATTAGCGGGTCTGGGACTCCAGGTCGACAACAAAAAGGTCGACGCCAATTGGTCGACACACCTTAGGTCGACATGGACAACAGGTCGACATGGACAAAAGGTCGACATGAGTTTTTTATGTTTTTTTGGTGTCGTTTTTTTCGTAGAGTGACCGGGAACCCCAATTAGTGCACCGCTTCGCTCGCCATGCTTCGGGCATGGTGCCTTCGCTCCGCTCGGCACAGATTACCGTTCCAATCGTAGTCCACGTGGATCGTTAAGTATGAAAAGGTTCCAAAAAAGAGAAAAAAATGTGAAAAACTCATGTCGACCTTTTTCCATGTCGACCTTGTTCATGTCGACCTTTTGTCCATGTCGACCTTTTGTCCATGTCGACCTAAGGTGTGTCGACCAATTGGCGGCGACCTAAGGTGTGTCGACCTTTTTGTTGTCGACCTGGAGTCCGGATACCCATATTAGCATACCTCCCAACTTTTCGGGGTTGGAAATCAAGAGCCGCGCGCGCATGGTTTCCGATTGGTGGGCGTGGTCACCCGGCGCCGACCTGCTTTTCTTCACTTTGGGGGGGTGCCCAGCGCTCCCCGAGCAGCTGGGCAGCCCCCTTCTCCCCTCCTAGCACTGAATACATACCGTGCGCGCAGCATGTATTCAGAGATCACTCACTGCTTTGCAGAGCAGCGGGTGATCAAAGCCTCCACCAGCTGCCCCCGGGACACTGCAAACCGTGGGTGGGACAGCGGGACAGTGACCGAATAGCGGAACTGTCCCGCTGAAATCGGGACAGTTGGGAGGTATGTATTGGGATTTGATGATCTGTCTGCATAATGTACAACATACCCTCCAACATTTTACACATAAAAACAGGTACAAATCAGGGAAGTGGGCGTGCCCACAGGGAAAGTGGGCATGACCACAGGGAAAGTGGGCGTGGTCACACCCCCTTTCCTATACTTTCAGTGGAGTAAAAAATCGGTACAGACCATAAAAAAAAAGTACTGTACCTGCCAAAATGGTACAGTTGGAGGGTATGTGTACAATACCTGGCAAAGTGTTGTGGTTACATCTTATCTATTTTGTAACAGAAAACCTAAAAGAAAACTATTCTCTCCAACAGCATCAATATAAATATTTAAATACAGTATACTGTACATATGTAGGTAGCATTCCTCCTCAAATATGTTGCTGCAGTCTTTTGTGCAGAACACATAGGGGAGGGGGGGGCACTTTTTTTTTTTTTTTTTTGCAGAGAGGGGGAGGGGGGCTTCCTAAGCATGGCCACCAGTCTGTAACTCAGCTGACACCAGCACTCATAGCTGAGCTACTACACAGGTCACTCCTCCTGCAGCCAGGCAGCATTTACCCACCTAAAAGCTCCACTGTCTCCCGGTAGATGCTACTGTCTCCCTGACGTGTGGCTGGAAGTTGCAGAGACATGCCTGTCTAATAACAAGCAGCTGGCCATCCAATAAATGTGTTATTATGTGAATATGTCTTACCTAGATGTTAGTAAGATCAGCAGCAGCAGAGTCTGATCTAATCCTTGCAGCAGCAGCAGCCCCAGGAGCACATGCTCACTCCTCCAACTCATAACAAAGTAACACACAGAGAGAGTCACTTCCTGTTCCTAGCACTTCCTGACCTCTTTCACTCCTCTGTAACTGTTCCTCCTCCTCCTCCCCCATCCTAATTGTGTGTCCCAGCAGCAAGCTCTGCTCATAAGTAGGCTTACCATATTATTCCTTTAAACCGGGACACTCATGAATTACATAGGTTCTGTGGCTGATTAAAACCAGGTGAAATGGAGACTTGCAGTCAGCCAGCCCCAGAACCTATGTGATTCATAAGTGTCCCGACTCCCCAGTGCTATATGTGGTAAAAAAATAGGTTCAGGAACTCCTGGGGGTTGGCGGCACTGTGGGTAATGTAGGCGGAGCTACAGTAGGCAGGGTACCTTTGTAAGAAGAATTTTTCATGAATACAGATTTGTGCACAAAGGGGCGTGGCCTAACTCGAGGTGTGTAGTCTTGCAGAAAAATACTAACTTACACCCCAGTTTTGCAACCTGCATGCAGTGGCGGATCCAGGGGGGGGGGGGGGGGGGGGCACGCGGGCCCGTGCCCGTGCCCGTGCCCCCCCTGTCATGTTTGGCACTTACAAAAAAAAAAAAACGAACAGTCCCTTCCCTTTAAAAAAGAAGCGGCGGCGCTGTTCACTGGCGCCCGCCGCGATGAAGGACCCAGCGGCAGCAGTATTAATGAGTCAGAGAGACTCATTACAATACGCTGCAGCCGGCTGTAGCAAAGCCGGAAGACTCGGAGGAGAGGGGAGGCTTTCCCCTTCTCTCTCCTCCCCTCCTCCACGATCAGCAGCCGCTGGTGCTTGGCTCGGCCTGCACATGAATTAAGCAGGCAACTCGCCAGCACCTGGACTTGGTGGGGCAGCAGCATGCCCCATGGGCATAAGGTCAGTGAGTGGGCATTTAATGAGAGGGAATCTGGTGCAGCCATATAGATTTGTGTATATGTGTGTGTATATATATATATATATATATATATATATACACATGCTGTTTGTGTGTGTATATATATATATAGATATATATATACACTGTATTTACACACATACTGTTTGTATATGTATATATATGTATGTATGTATGTGTGTATATATATATATATATATATATATATATACTGTATTTACACACATACTGTTTGTGTATATATATATATATATATATATATATATAATAAGATTTTACTTACCGATAAATCTATTTCTCGTAGTCCGTAGTGGATGCTGGGGACTCCGTCAGGACCATGGGGATTAGCGGCTCCGCAGGAGACAGGGCACAAAAATAAAGCTTTAGGATCAGGTGGTGTGCACTGGCTCCTCCCCCCATGACCCTCCTCCAAGCCTCAGTTAGGATACTGTGCCCGGACGAGCGTACACAATAAGGAAGGATTTTGAATCCCGGGTAAGACTCATACCAGCCACACCAATCACACCGTACAACTTGTGATCTGAACCCAGTTAACAGTATAACAAACGTAGGAGCCTCTGAACAGACGGCTCACAACAATAATAACCCGATTTTTTTGTAACAATAACTATGTACAAGTATTGCAGACAATCCGCACTTGGGATGGGCGCCCAGCATCCACTACGGACTACGAGAAATAGATTTATCGGTAAGTAAAATCTTATTTTCTCTGACGTCTTAGTGGATGCTGGGGACTCCGTCAGGACCATGGGGATTATACCAAAGCTCCCAAACGGGCGGGAGAGTGCGGATGACTCTGCAGCACCGAATGAGAGAACTCCAGGTCCTCTTTAGCCAGGGTATCAAATTTGTAGAATTTTACAAACGTGTTCTCCCCCGACCACGTAGCTGCTCGGCAGAGTTGTAATGCCGAGACCCCTCGGGCAGCCGCCCAGGATGAGCCCACCTTCCTTGTGGAATGGGCCTTGACAGATTTAGGCTGTGGCAGGCCTGCCACAGAATGTGCAAGTTGAATTGTGCTACAAATCCAACGAGCAATCGTCTGCTTAGAAGCAGGAGCACCCAGCTTGTTGGGTGCATACAGTATAAACAGCGAGTCAGATTTTCTGACTCCAGCCGTCCTTGAAATATATATTTTCAATGCCCTGACAACGTCCAGCAACTTGGAATCCTCCAAATCGCTAGTAGCCGCAGGCACCACAATAGGCTGGTTCAGGTGAAACGCTGACACCACCTTAGGCAGAAACTGAGGACGCGTCCGCAGTTCTGCCCTGTCCGAATGGAAAATCAGATATGGGCTTTTATACGATAAAGCCGCCAATTCTGACACTCTCCTGGCTGAAGCCAGGGCCAGTAGCATGGTTACTTTCCATGTAAGATATTTCAAATCCACCGATTTGAGTGGCTCAAACCAATGGGATTTGAGAAAATCCAAAACTACATTAAGGTCCCACGGAGCCACTGGGGCACAACCGGGGCTGTATATGTAGTACTCCTTTTACAAAAGTCTGGACTTCAGGAACTGAAGCCAATTCTTTCTGGAAGAAAATCGACAGGGCCGAAATTTGAACCTTAATGGACCCCAATTTGAGGCCCATAGACAATCCTGTTTGCAGGAAATGTAGGAATCGACCCAATTGATATTCCTCCATGGGGGCCTTCCTGGCCTCACACCACGCAACATATTTTCTCCAAATGCGGTGATAATGTTGTGCAGTCACCTCCCTCCTGGCTTTTACCAGTGTAGGAATGACCTCTTCCGGAATGCCTTTTTCCCTTAGAATTTGGCGTTCAACCGCCATGCCGTCAAACGCAGCCGCGGTAAGTCTTGGAATAGACACGGTCCCTGCTGAAGCAGGTCCCGTCTTAGAGGTAGAGGCCACGGATCTTCCGTGAGCATCTCCTGAAGTTCCGGGTACCAAGTTCTTCTTGGCCAATCCGGAGCCACGAGTATCGTTCTTACTCCCCTTTGCCGTATAATTCTCAGTACTTTTGGTATGAGAGGCAGAGGAGGAAACACATACACTGACTGGAACACCCACGGTGTTACCAGAGCGTCCACAGCTATTGCCTGAGGGTCTCTTGACCTGGCGCAATACCTGTCCAGTTTTTTGTTGAGGCGAGACGCCATCATATCCACCTTTGGTTTTTCCCAACGGTTCACAATCATGTGGAAGACTTCTGGATGAAGTCCCCACTCTCCCGGGTGTAGATCGTGTCTGCTGAGGAAGTCTGCTTCCCAGTTGTCCACTCCCGGAATGAAACACTGCTGACAGTGCTATCACATGATCTTCCGCCCAGCGAAGAATCCTTGCAGCTTCTGCCATTGCTCTCCTGCTTCTTGTGCCGCCCTGTCTGTTTACGTGGGCGACTGCCGTGATGTTGTCCGACTGGATCAACACCGGCTGACCCTGAAGCAGGGGTTTTGCCAGGCTTAGAGCATTGTAAATCGCTCTTAGCTCCAGTATATTTATGTGAAGAGACATCTCCAGGCTTGACCATACTCCCTGGAAGTTTCTTCCCTGTGTGACCGCTCCCCAGCCTCTCAGACTGGCATCCGTGGTCACCAGGACCCAGTCCTGTATGCCGAATCTGCGGCCCTCTAACAGATGAGCACTCTGCAACCACCACAGAAGAGACACCCTTGTCCGTGGCGATAAGGTTATCCGCTGATGCATCTGCAGATGCGATCCGGACCATTTGTCCAGCAGATCCCACTGAAAAGTTCTTGCGTGAAATCTGCCGAATGGAATCGCTTCGTAAGAAGCCACCATTTTTCCCAGGACCCTTGTGCAATGATGCACTGACACTTTTCCTGGTTTTAGGAGGATCCTGACTAGCTCGGATAACTCCCTGGCTTTCTTCTCCGGGAGAAACACCTTTTTCTGGACTGTGTCCAGAATCATCCCTAGGAACAGCAGACGTGTCGTCGGAAACAGCTGCGGTTTTGGAATATTTAGAATCCACCCGTGCTGTCGTAGAACTACTTGAGATAGTGCTACTCCGACCTCCAACTGTTCTCTGGACCTTGCCCTTATCAGGAGATCGTCCATTTTCTTTGAAGAAGAATCATCATTTCGGCCATTACCTTGGTAAGGACCCGGGGTGCCGTGGACAATCCAACCGGCAGCGTCTGAAACTGATAGTGACAGTTCTGTACCACGAACCTGAGGTACCCTTGGTGAGAAGGGCAAATTGGGACATGGAGGTAAGCATCTGTCCCGGGACACCATATAGTCCCCTTTTTCCTGGTTCGCTATCACTGCTCTGAGTGACTCCATCTTGATTTGAACCTTTGTATGTAAGTGTTCAAATATTTCAGATTTAGAATAGGTCTCACCGAGCCGTCTGGCTTCAGTACCACAATATAGTGTGGAATAATACCCCTTTCCTTGTTGTAGGAGGGGTACTTTGATTATCACCTGCTGGGAATACAGCTTGTGAATTGTTTCCACTACTGCCTCCCTGTCGGAGGGAGACGTTGGTAAAGCAGACTTCAGGAACCTGCGAGGGGGAGACGTCTCGAATCTCCAATCTGTACCCCTGGGATACTACTTGTAGGATCCAGGGGTCCACTTGCGAGTGAGCCCACTGCGTGCTGAAACTCTTGAGACGACCCCCCACCGCACCTGAGTCCACTTGTATGGCCCAGCGTCATGCTGAGGACTTGGCAGAAGCGGTGGAGGGCTTCTGTTCCTGGGAATGGGCTGCCTGCTGCAGTCTACTTCCCTTTCATCTATCCCATGGCAGATATGACTGGCCTTTTGCCCGCTTGCCCTTATGGGGACGAAAGGACTGAGGCTGAAAAGACGTTGTCTTTTTCTCCTTTATACGGCAATACTTCCATGTGCCGTTTGGAATCTGCATCACCTGACCACTGTCGTGTCCATAAACAGCTTCTGGCAGATATGGACATCGCACTTACTCTTGATGCCAGAGTGCAAATATCCCTCTGTGCATCTCGCATATATAGAAATGCATCCTTTAAATGCTCTATAGTCAATAAAATACTGTCCCTGTCAAGGGTATCAATATTTTCAGTCAGGGAATCCGACCAAGCCACCCCAGCGCTGCACATCCAGGCTGAGGCGATCGCTGGTCGCAGTATAACACCAGTATGTGTGTATATACTTTTTAGGATATTTTCCAGCCTCCTATCAACTGGCTCCTTGAGGGCGGCCCTATCTGGAGACGGTACCGCCACTTGTTTTGATAAGCGTGTGAGCGCCTTATCCACCCTAAGGGGTGTTTCCCAACGCGCCCTAACTTCTGGCGGGAAAAGGTATACCGCCAATAATTTTCTATCGGGGGAAACCCACGCATCATCACACACTTCATTTAATTTATCTGATTCAGGAAAAACTACAGGTACAGTAGTTTTTTCACACTCCACAAAATACCCTTTTTTGTGGTACTTGTAGTATCAGAAATATGTAACACCTCCTTCATTGCCCTTAACAAGTAACGTGTGGCCCTAAAAGAAAAATACGTTTGTTTCTTCACCGTCGACACTGGAGTCAGTGTCCGTGTCTGTGTCTACCGACTGAGGTAAAAAGACGTTTTAACGCCCCTGACGGTGTTTGAGACGCCTGGACAGGTACTAATTGGTTTGCCGGCCGTCTCATGTCGTCAACTGACCTTGCAGCGTGTTGACATTATCACGTAATTCCTTAAATAAGCCATCCATTCCGGTGTCGACTCCCTAGAGAGTGACATCACCATTACAGGCAATTGCTCCGCCTCCTCACCAACATCGTCCTCATACATGTCGACACACACGTACCGACACACAGCACACACACAGGGAATGCTCTGATAGAGGACAGGACCCCACTAGCCCTTTGGAGACAGAGGGAGAGTTTGCCAGCACACACCAAAACGCTATAATTATACAAGGACAACCTTTATATAAGTGTTTTTCCCTTATAGCATCTTAATATATATAATCATATCGCCAAATAAGTGCCCCCCCTCTCTGTTTTAACCCTGTTTCTGTAGTGCAGTGCAGGGGAGAGCCTGGGAGCCTTCCCACCAGCATTTCTGTGAGGGAAAATGGCGCTGTGTGCTGAGGAGAATAGGCCCCACCCCCTTTTCGGCGGGCTTCTTCTCCCGTTTTTCTGAGACCTGGCAGGGGTTAAATACATCCATATAGCCCCAGGGGCTATATGTGATGTATCTTTTAGCCAGTATAGGTATTTCATTGCTGCCCAGGGCGCCCCCCACAGCGCCCTGCACCCTCAGTGACCGCCGGTGTGAAGTGTGTGACAACAATGGCGCACAGCTGCAGTGCTGTGCGCTACCTCATGAAGACTGAAAAGTCTTCTGCCGCCGGTTTCTGGACCTCTTCACTTTTCGGCATCTGCAAGGGGGTCGGCGGCGCGGCTCCGGGACCGGACTCCATGGCTGGGCCTGTGTTCGATCCCTCTGGAGCTAATGGTGTCCAGTAGCCTAAGAAGCCAATCCATCCTGCACGCAGGTGAGTTCACTTCTTCTCCCCTAAGTCCCTCGTTGCAGTGAGCCTGTTGCCAGCAGGACTCACTGTAAAATAAAAAACCTAAAAACTTTTTCTAAGCAGCTCTTTAGGAGAGCCACCTAGATTGCACCCTGCTCGGACGGGCACAAAAACCTAACTGAGGCTTGGAGGAGGGTCATGGGGGGAGGAGCCAGTGCACACCACCTGATCCTAAAGCTTTATTTTTGTGCCCTGTCTCCTGCGGAGCCGCTAATCCCCATGGTCCTGACGGAGTCCCCAGCATCCACTAGGACGTCAGAGAAATATATATTTACCTGGGCACTCAGTTGCAGCGCTGGGATGCACTTGTGCTTTATTAATTCTAAAGGTGGGTACACTACATACTGGAAGACATATCTGTCGATCGATTGATCGGCAGATATATCTATGGACGGATCGGGCAGTGTGCTGTGCATACACACTGCCCGATCCGTCGGGGACTGACGTCATGAGTTGGGCGGGGGTGTACACATGCCCGCCCATTTCAGCTGTCAATTACCGCCGGCCGCCGCAGCATGTGTTCGACCGCCCGTACACACACAGCGACGCGCCAATATATCGGTAGATATATTGGCCGCCGGCTGTGCTCCGGGGCCGACGCTATACGTCTGTGAACGGCGGAGTTCACAGACGTATCGGCCGTACACACTGGCCGACAGACCCGCGATATAGCGGCCGTTCAAGAGAACGCCCAATATATCGGCCAGTGTGTACCCACCTTTAGATAGGGTATATTAGGCTGTTTGCTGGGTTCAGGAGCCCCTGCCTCCCCCCCACACTCCCCCACCCCCCACACTCTCTCTCTCTTTTCTTGTTCTCTCTCCTCTCAGTTATTGTGTTAAGCTTCCATGTTTTCTTCTGTCTGTTTCCCCAGCGATACTTTCCCTTCATGTCTCTGTAAACCTCACTACAAATGTCTCACTACTCCCTCCTACAGAGACCTTAGGTACCCACTGCCTCTCCTTGTCCGCCTCTCCTTGTTACCCACTGCCACCTCCCCCTGGCATCACCCACTTTTTCCTCGTCACCCTTTCCCCGGTGTTACCCACACTGCCTCTCACTGTCACACTCTCTCTGCCTCTCCGTCTCCCACTATGTCTCCTTCACCCACTGCCTCACCCTCTTCCTCTCCCCTGCGTCACTATAAACCCATCACCCTCTCTCTTCTGTCACTCTCTGCCTCTCCAAAGTGTCACCCTCTTCCCGTCTTACGAATATGACATTCCCTTTGAGGCCATGACCCTTGTTGCTAGGTCATGCCCTTGTTGTGAGGCCATGCGCACCTTCATGGGACCGCACGCCGAAGGCGTGCAAGTGGTGCCCCCACTGTCATTTTTTCCTGGATCCGCCCCTGCCTGCATGCGCAGACATTGGTCCCCACAGGGTTAAAAAAAAAATCCTGATTCATGCCCTTACATTATTTGCCATTTTTCCTCCTTACAGTAATACCCCTTACACAATATGACACACACCGTAATGCCCATTACACATTTTTCCGCACACTGTAATGCCCATTTCACATTATTCTACACACTGTAATGCCCATTTCACATTATTCTACACACTGTAATGCCCATTTCGAATTATGCCACACACCGTAATACCCATTTTGCATTATGCCATACGCCGTGTTGTCCAGCAACATAAGTATCTGTCATATGGGTACAGTCATACCTCATAACTTTTGTGAAGCGGCAGCTGGGACAAATTAGGGGGCGTGGCTTAGTGGTAAGGAGGCTTGGCCTTGTGGGGAGTTGCCGACCCCACAAGCCACACCCCTATTTTCATCATTCACCTAGCTCTCAGCCCCCAGCCTCTCCCAGAGCTGGCTCAGTGTACAGTATGTTGAAGCAACCGTCATCCATTCTCTGAAATGCAAAGCAGTGGTATTAGAGTGTCCTCCCCAACCTCTGCACCACTGCAGCCCGGGGTTGGGACAAGGGGAAAGTCACAGAAAAACGGGACTGTCCTGCTGAAATCGGGACAATTTGGAAGGCATGGGTACAGTACAGCATCTAGCTTACACTCAGCAAGGATCTCCACTATCTATATACTGTGCACCATAATGCTCTGATATGGGTGCTGTTCCATACAGGCCCATTCTCAGATACATACAGTATATCTATGCATGACATCACAACAGGGGAATGACTGGTTTCCCTGCTGTGCATTTGCATTCCCTCTAATTCATGAGTGACCCTTATGTCCCCTGGTTTTTAACGCAAAATAATTTGACATTTGGATTCAGATATAAAAATATTAACATAAAAACTAAAACGACGGCTGTTGCTGTGCAAAAATCTAGAACAAATTGATTTGCAATGCTTTACTTCTGTTGTATAACAAGATGCTCTTCCTGGTTTCAGAAAGGGGAACACAGAAGTCGGAGTGATGAAAAATAAATTAAATCTGTAACTGACCCAGGTTAAGTTCAATGATGGTTGGTTGGTCACCCTGAGGGAGAATGATATGCGAGCTGAGGCGATGATAAATTGACTTTGCTTAAGCTATCATTATATGGGGAATGTTTATGGACCTTAGTATTTATAACACTTAAAGTTGATTGAGTAACGTGAGTTGCCTTTGGAGTCCCTCTTGGTCAGCAGAGGTGACAAGCCTTGACAGCCAACATGAAGGTATTACTGCAGCAGGCCTGTTCCAGGATGCTGTGATAATCTCAGGCAATCTGCTGCCTGTTCTACTGTGTAATGATTTCTCCAGACCTCCTCCCGCCGCAGTCACTGCTGTGTGTACCGAGGTTCTATGGCTATATTTTGAAGAGGAAATGTATATTCTTTTCAATATTAATTTTTATTTCTCTATCGTCCTAAGTGGATGCTGGGGTTCCTGAAAGGACCATGGGGAATAGCGGCTCCGCAGGAGACAGGGCACAAAAAAGTAAAGCTTTTACCAGATCAGGTGGTGTGCACTGGCTCCTCCCCCTATGACCCTCCTCCAGACTCCAGTTAGATTTTGTGCCCGAACGAGAAGGGTGCAATCTAGGTGGCTCTCCTAAAGAGCTGCTTAGAGAAAGTTTAGCTTAGGTTTTTTACTTTACAGTGAGTCCTGCTGGCAACAGGATCACTGCAACGAGGGACTTAGGGGAGAAGTAGTGAACTCACCTGCGTGCAGAGTGGATTTGCTGCTTGGCTACTGGACACTAGCTCCAGAGGGACGATCACAGGTACAGCCTGGATGGTCACCGGAGCCGCGCCGCCGGCCCCCTTGCAGACGCTGAAGAGAGAAGAGGTCCAAAATCGGCGGCTGAAGACTCCTGAGTCTTCATAAAGGTAGCGCACAGCACTGCAGCTGTGCGCCATTTTCCTCTCAGCACACTTCACACAACAGTCACTGAGGGTGCAGAGCGCTGGGGGGGGCGCTCTGAGAGGCAAATAAAAACCTTATTAGAGGCAAAAAATACCTCACATATAGCCCACAGAGGCTATATGGAGATATTTAACCCCTGCCTAACTTCAAAAATAGCGGGAGACGAGCCCGCCGAAAAAGGGGCGGGGCCTATCTCCTCAGCACACAGCGCCATTTTCTCTCACAGAAAAGCTGGAGAGAAGGCTCCCAGGCTCTCCCCTGCACTGCACTACAGAAACAGGGTTAAAACAGAGAGGGGGGGCACTGATTTTGGCGATATTGTATATATATAAAAGATGCTATAAGGGAGAAACACTTATATAAGGTTGTCCCTATATAATTATAGCGTTTTTGGTGTGTGCTGGCAGACTCTCCCTCTGTCTCCCCAAAGGGCTAGTGGGTCCTGTCCTCTGTCAGAGCATTCCCGGTGTGTGTGCTATGTGTCGGTACGTGTGTGTCGACATGTATGAGGACGATGTTGGTGAGGAGGCGGAGAAATTGCCTGTAATGGTGATGTCACTCTCTAGGGAGTCGACACCGGAATGGATGGCTTATTTAGAGAATTACGTGAGAATGTCAACACGCTGCAAGGTCGGTTGACGACATGAGACGGCCGACAATCTATTAGGACCGGTCCAGGCGTCTCAGAAACACCGTCAGGGGTTTTAAAAACGCCCATTTACCTCAGTCGGTCGACACAGACACAGACACGGACACTGAATACAGTGTCGACGGTGAATAAACAAACGTATTTCTCATTAGGGCCACACGTTAAGGGCAATGAAGGAGGTGTTACGTGTTTCTGATACTACAAGTACCACAAGAAAGGGTATTATGTGGGAGTGAAAAAACTACCTGTAGTTTTTCCTGAATCAGATAAAATAAAATGAAGTGTGTGAGGATGCGTAGGGTTACCCCGATAGCAAATATTGGCGTTATACCCTTTCCCGCCAGAAATTAGGGTACGTTGGGAAACACCCCTTAGGGTGATAAGGCGCTCACACGCTTATCAAGTGGCGTTACCGTCTCCAGATACGGCCGCCCTCAAGGAGCCAGCTGATAGGAAGCTGGAAAAATATCCTAAAAAGTATATACACACATACGGTGGTTATACTGCGACCAGCGATCGCCATCAGCCTGGAGATGCAGTGCTGGGTTGGCTTGGTCGGATTCCCTGACTGAAAATATTTTATTCATGTAGAGCATTTAATAGGATGCATTCTATATATATGTATGTGAGATGCACAGAGGGATATTTGCTCTCTGGCATCAAGATAAGTGCGTTGTCCATATCTCCCAGAAGATGTCAGGGACACGACAGTGGTCAGGTGATACAGATCCCATACGGCAGATGGAAGTATTGCTGTATAAAGGGAAGGAGTTATTTGGGGGTCGGTCCATCGGACCTGGGGACCACAGCAACAGCTGGGAAATCCAACCTTTTTTACCCCAAGTTACATCTCAGCTAAAAAAGACACCGTCTTTTCAGCCTCAATCTTTCCTTTCCCATGAGGGCATGCAGGCAAAAGGCCAGTCATATCTGCCCAGACATAGAGGTAAGGGAAGTAGACTGCAGCAGGCAGCCCTTTCCCAGGAAAAGAAGCCCTCCACCGCGTCTGCCAAGTCCTCAGCATGACGCTGGGGCCGTGCAAGCGGACTCAAGGTGGGGGGGTAGTCTCAAGAGTCTCAGGGCGCAGTGGGATCACTCGCAAGTTGACCCCTAGATCGTACGAGTATTATCCCAGGGGTAAAGATTGGAGAGTCGAGACATCTTCTCCTCGCAGGTTCCTGAAGTCTGCTTTACCAACGGCTCCCTCCGACAGGGAGGCAGCATTGGAAACAATTCACAAGCTGTATATCCAGCAGGTGATAATCAAAGTACCCCTCCTACGACAAGGAAAAGGGTATTATTTTTCCACACTATATGGTGGTACTGAAGCCAGACGGCTTGGTGACACATAGTCTAAATCTAAAATGTTTTGAACACTTACATAAAAGGTTCAAATCGAGATAAAGTCACTCAGAGCAGTGATAGCGAACCGGAAAAAAGGGGACTATATGGTGTCCCTGGACATCAAGGATTACCTCCATGTCCAAATTTTGTCCTTCTCATCAAGGGTACCTCTGGTTCGTGGTACAGAACTGTCAATATCAGTTTCAGACGATGCCGTTTGAATTATCCACGGCACCCCGGGCCTTTTTACCAAGGTAATGGCCGAAAAGATGTTTCTTCAAAGAAAAAAGGCATCTAAATTATCCCTTACTTGCACGACCTAAAAAGGGCAAGTTCCAGAGAACAGTTGGAGGTCGGAAGAGCACTATCTAAAGTAGTTCTTCGACGGCACGACTGGATTCTAAATATTCCAAGAATCGCAGCTGTTTTCCGACGATACGTCTGCTGTTCCTAGGGATGATTCTGGACACGGTTCAGAAAAAGGTTTTTCTTCCCGAGGAAAAAGCCAAGGAGTTATCCGACCTGTCAGGAACCTCCTAAAACCAGGAAAGGTGTCTGTACATCAATGCACAAGAGTCCTGGGAAAAATGGTGGCTTTTTACGAAGCAATTCCATTCGGCAGATTCCATGCAAGAATTTTCCAAAGGGATCTGTTGGACAAATGGTCAGGGTCGCATCCTCAGATGCACCTGCGAATAACCCTGTCGCCAAGGACAAGGGTATATCTTCTGTGGTGGTTGCAAAAGGCTCATCTATTGGAGGGCCGCAGATTCGGCATACAGGATTTGATCCTGGTGACCACGGACGCCAGCCTGAGAGGCTGGGGAGCAGTCACACAAGGAAGAAACTTCCAGGGGGTATGGACGAACCTGGAAAAGTCTCTTCACATAAACATTCTGGTACTAAGAGCAATCTAAAATGCTCTAAGCCAGGCGGAACCACTCCTGCAAGGAAAACCGGTGTTGATTCAGTCGGACAACATCACGGCGGTCGCCCATGTAAACAGACAGGGCGGCACAAGAAGCAGGAGTGCAATGGCAGAAGCTGCCAAGATTCTTCGCTGGGCGGAAAATCACGTAATAGCACTGTCAGCAGTGTTCTTCCCGGGCGTGGACAACTGGGAAGCAGACTTCCTCAGCAGACACGATATTCACCCGGGAGAGTGGGGTCTTCATCCAGAAGTCTTCCACATGCTAATAAACTGTTGGGAAAGACCAATGGTAGACATGATGGCGTCTCGCCTCAACAAGAAACTGGACAAGTATTGCGCCAGGTCAAGAGATCCACAGGCAATAGCTGTGGACGCACTGGTAACACCTTGGGTGTACAAATCAGTATATGTGTTTCCTCCTCTGCCTCTCATACCAAAGGTATTGAAGATTATACGGTGAAGAGGAGTAAGAACAATACTAGTGGCTCCGGATTGGCCAAGAAGGACTTGGTACCCGGAACTTCAAGAGTTGGTCACGGACGACCCGTGCCCTCTACTTTGAGAAGGGACCTGCTACAACAGGGTCCCTGTCTCTTTCAAGACTTACCGCGGCTGCGTTTGACGGCATGGCGGTTGAACGCCAGATCCTAAAAGGGAAAGGCATTCCAGAAGAAGTCATTCCTACCTTGATTAAGGCAAGGAAGGAAGTCACCGCGAAACATTATCACCGCATTTGGCGAAAATATGTCGCGTGGTGCGAGGATCGGAGTGTTCCGACGGAGGAATTTCAACTGGGTCGTTTCCTACATTTCCTACAATCAGGATTGTCTATGGGTCTCAAATTGAGATCTATTAAGGTTCAAATTTCGGCCCTGTCAATATTCTTCCAAAAAGAATTGGCCTCAGTTCCTGAGGTACAGACTTTTGTTAAAGGAGTACTGCAATATACAGCCTCCTGTGTTGCCTCCGGTGGCACCGTGGGATCTAAATGTAGTTTTAGATTTCCTCAAATCCCATTGGTTTGAACCATTGAAAAAGGTGGATTTTAAATATCTCACATGGAAAGTGACTATGTTACTGGCCCTGGCTTCCGCCAGGAGAGTATCTGAATTGGCGGCTTTATCTTATAAAAGCCCTTATCTAATCTTCCATTCGGATAGGGCAGAACTGAGGACTCGTCCGCATTTTCTCCCTAAGGTGGTATCAGCGTTTCATCTGAACCAACCTATTGTGGTGCCTGCGGCCACTGGCGACTTGGAGGACTCCAAGTTGTTGGACGTTGTCAGAGCCTTAAAAATATACATTTCAAGGACGGCTGAAGTCAGAAAATCTGACTCGCTGTTGATACTATATGCACCCAACAAGTTGGGTGCCCCTGCTTCTAAGCAGACGATTGCTCGTTGGATTTGTAACACAATTCAACTTGCTCATTCTGTGGCAGGCCTGCCACAGCCTAAATCTGTTAAGGCCCATTCCACAAGGAAGGTGGGCTCATCTTGGGCGGCTGCCCGAGGGGTCTCGGCATTACAATTCTGCCGAGCAGCTACGTGGTCGGGGGAAAACACGTTTGTAAAATTCTACAAATTTGATACCCTGGCAAAAGAGGACTTGGAATTCTCTCATTCGGTGCTGCAGAGTCATCCGCACTCTCCCGCCCGTTTGGGAGCTTTGGTATAATCCCCATGGTCCTTTCAGGAACCCCAGCATCCACTTAGGACGATAGAGAAAATAAGAATTTACTTACCGATAATTCTATTTCTCGGAGTCCGTAGTGGATGCTGGGCGCCCATCCCAAGTGCGGATTATCTGCAATACTGTACATAGTTATTGTTAACAAATTCGGGTTATATTGTTAAGGAGCCATCTTTAAGAGGCTCTTTCTGTTATCATACTGTTAACTGGGTTTAGATCACAAGTTGTACGGTGTGATTGGTGTGGCTGGTATGAGTCTTACCCGGGATTCAAATTGCCTCCCTTATTGTGTACGCTCGTCCGGGCACAGTACCTAACTGGAGTCTGGAGGAGGGTCATAGGGGGAGGAGCCAGTGCACACCACCTGATCTGGTAAAAGGTTTACTTTTTTGTGCCCTGTCTCCTGCGGAGCCGCTATTCCCCATGGTCCTTTCAGGAACCCCAGCATCCACTACGGACTCCGAGAAATAGAATTATCGGTAAGTAAATTCTTATTTATTTTGCGGGTAAACAAAGCAAAAGGGAGAGGGGTACAGAAAAGAGAGAGGGGGAAGGGAAGGGTTAATGGGGGTTACACAGATTGTTCAGCAAACATCAAACTGAATTACATAGAGGATAATAAGGAGAACATTGTACAGGAAAACACAACGTGAGGCTAAATCCAACCAGTAGTAAATACATCTGAGAATGATAACAAATATTCCTAAGTGTCGTGGGGGGATGTGGGGTCAGGTGAGCGATTATGCCAATAGTTAGACCACGAATACCAGCGGAGCAGTTGGCATGATGGGTTAGTGGTACAGGCCACTCCCGCTGTCTCAAATTCGCAGTGCGACTGTACTGCCATTTCTATCGCTAAAATATGGGGAACTCTTGTGGAGCGCCATTGGCGAGCAAGTAGTAGTTTGGTTGAAATAAGTATATGTCCTAAGACGTATCGATCGCCTGGCGATAAACTACCATAATATATTTGAAGGAGAGCCAGACGCGGGTGAGGGATTACCAAGAGGCCCAACACAAGTTCTAGGAGGTGAAAGACAGAGGTCCACAGCGGGGTAAGCACTGGGCAGTCCCAGAAAATATGCATTAAGGTGCTGACCTTACCACAGTTACGCCAACACATATTAGATGTGGAGGACCGCATCGCATGTAAGCGGGATGGGGTGAAGTATAAGCGATGGAGGAGTTTATTAGGGATGAGCAGGTTCGGTTCCTCGGAATCCGAACCCGCCCGAACTTCAGTTTTTTTCACACGGGGCCGAGCGACTCGGATCTTCCTGCCTTGCTCGGTTAACCCGAGCGCCCCCGAACGTCATCATCCCGCTGTCGGATTCTCGCGAGGCTCGGATTCTATCGCGAGACTCGGATTCTATATAAGGAGCCGCGCGTCGCCGCCATTTTCACACGTGCATTGAGATTCATAGGGAGAGGACGTGGCTAGCGTCCTCTCCGTTTATAGAGAAGAGAGTGAGACAGTAGAGAGAGACACAGTAGTAATTTTGGGGAGCATTAGGAGGAGTACTAGTAGTTACTTGCTGAAGTGATAGATAGTGTGACTGTATTATCTGACTTGTGGGGGAGACACTGACAGTGGGGAGCAGTTAGAGTCTGAGAGCAGGACTCAGGAGTACATATAACGTACAGTGCACACTTTTGCTGCCAGAGTGCCACACTGCCATTGTGACCACACTGACCACCAGTATAATATATATTGTGATTGTCTGCTTAGGAGTACTACTTGCAAGTTGCTGATAGTGTGACCACTGACCAGTGACCTGACCACCAGTTTAATAATCACCACCAGTGAGTTTAATATATATATATATATAATTGTATATAATATATATCTAATATTGTATACCACCTACCCGTGGTTTTTTTTTTTCTTTCTTCTTTATACATACTACTATAGTAGCTTACTGTAGCAGTCTGCGGTGCTGCTGAGCTGACAGTGTCCAGCAGGTCCGTCATCAGTCATTACATAATAAATATATATACCTGTCCGGCTGCAGTACTAGTGATATTATATATATATATATATTGATTTCATCTCATTATCATCCAGTCTATATTAGCAGCAGACACAGTACGGTAGTCCACGGCTGTAGCTACCTCTGTGTCGGCAGTCGCTCGTCCATCCAGAATTGTATACCACCTAACCGTGTTTTTTTTTTTTTTCTTTCTTCTTTATACATACTACTATAGTAGCTTACTGTAGCAGTCTGCGGTGCTGCTGAGCTGACAGTGTCCAGCAGGTCCGTCATCAGTCATTACATAATAAATATATATACCTGTCCGGCTGCAGTACTAGTGATATTATATATATATATATATATTGATTTCATCTCATTATCATCCAGTCTATATTAGCAGCAGACACAGTACGGTAGTCCACGGCTGTAGCTACCTCTGTGTCGGCAGTCGCTCGTCCATCCATAATTGTATACCACCTAACCGTGTTTTTTTTTTTTTCTTTCTTCTTTATACATACTACTATAGTAGCTTACTGTAGCAGTCTGCGGTGCTGCTGAGCTGACAGTGTCCAGCAGGTCCGTCATCAGTCATTACATAATAAATATATCTACCTGTCCGGCTGCAGTACTAGTGTGATATTATATATATATATATATATTGATTTCATCTCATTATCATCCAGTCTATATTAGCAGCAGACACAGTACGGTAGTCCACGGCTGTAGCTACCTCTGTGTCGGCAGTCGCTCGTCCATCCATAATTGTATACCACCTACCCGTGGTTTTTTTTTTTTCTTTCTTCTTTATACATACTACTATAGAAGCTTACTGTAGCAGTCTGCGGTGCTGCTGAGCTGACAGTGTCCAGCAGATCCGTCATCAGTCATTACATAATAAATATATATACCTGTCCGGCTGCAGTACTAGTGATATTATATATATATATATATATATTGATTTCATCTCATTATCATCCAGTCTATATTAGCAGCAGACACAGTACGGTAGTCCACGGCTGTAGCTACCTCTGTGTCGGCAGTCGCTCGTCCATCCATAATTGTATACCACCTACCCGTGGTTTTTTTTTTCTTTCTTCTTTATACATACTACTATAGTAGCTTACTGTAGCAGTCTGCGGTGCTGCTGAGCTGACAGTGTCCAGCAGGTCCGTCATCAGTCATTACATAATAAATATATATACCTGTCCGGCTGCAGTACTAGTGATATTATATATATATATATATATTGATTTCATCTCATTATCATCCAGTCTATATTAGCAGCAGACACAGTACGGTAGTCCACGGCTGTAGCTACCTCTGTGTCTTTTAGTTGTGCCTATTAAAATATGGAGAACAAAAATGTTGAGGTTCCAAAATTAGGGAAAGATCAAGATCCACTTCCACCTCGTGCTGAAGCTGCTGCCACTAGTCATGGCCGAGACGATGAAATGCCAGCAACGTCGTCTGCCAAGGCCGATTGCCAAATGTCATAGTACAGAGCATGTAAAATCCAAAACACAAAATATCAGTAAAAAAAGGACTCCAAAATCTAAAATAAAATTGTCGGAGGAGAAGCGTAAACTTGCCAATATGCCATTTACCACACGGAGTGGCAAGGAACGGCTGAGGCCCTGGCCTATGTTCATGGCTAGTGGTTCAGCTTCACATGAGGATGGAAGCACTCAGCCTCTCGCTAGAAAAATGAAAAGACTCAAGCTGGCAAAAGCACCGCAAAGAACTGTGCGTTCTTCGAAATCCCAAATCCACAAGGAGAGTCCAATTGTGTCGGTTGCGATGCCTGACCTTCCCAACACTGGACGTGAAGAGCATGCGCCTTCCACCATTTGCAAGCCCCCTGCAAGTGCTGGAAGGAGCACCCGCAGTCCAGTTCCTGATAGTCAGATTGAAGATGTCAGTGTTGAAGTACACCAGGATGAGGAGGATATGGGTGTTGCTGGCGCTGGGGAGGAAATTGACAAGGAGGATTCTGATGGTGAGGTGGTTTGTTTAAGTCAGGCACCCGGGGAGACTCCTGTTGTCCGTGGGAGGAATAGGGCCGTTGACATGCCTGGTGAAAATACCAAAAAAATCAGCTCTTCGGTGTGGAAGTATTTCACCAGAAATGCGGACAACATTTGTCAAGCCGTGTGTTGCCTTTGTCAAGCTGTAATAAGTAGGGGTAAGGACGTTAACCACCTCGGAACATCCTCCCTTATACGTCACCTGCAGCGCATTCATAATAAGTCAGTGACAAGTTCAAAAACTTTGGGCGACAGCGGAAGCAGTCCACTGACCAGTAAATCCCTTCCTCTTGTAACCAAGCTCACGCAAACCACCCCACCAACTCCCTCAGTGTCAATTTCCTCCTTCCCCAGGAATGCCAATAGTCCTGCAGGCCATGTCACTGGCAATTCTGACGAGTCCTCTCCTGCCTGGGATTCCTCCGATGCATCCTTGCGTGTAACGCCTACTGCTGCTGGCGCTGCTGTTGTTGCTGCTGGGAGTCGATGGTCATCCCAGAGGGGAATTCGTAAGCCCACTTTTACTACTTCCACCAAGCAATTGACTGTCAAACAGTCCTTTGCGAGGAAGATGAAATATCACAGCAGTCATCCTGTTGCAAAGCGGATAACTGAGGCCTTGACAACTATTTTGGTGTTAGACGTGCGTCCGGTATCCGCCGTTAGTTCACAGGGAACTAGACAATTTCTTGAGGTAGTGTGCCCCCGTTACCAAATACCATCTAGGTTCCACTTCTCTAGGCAGGCGATACCGAGAATGTACACGGACGTCAGAAAAAGACTCACCAGTGTCCTTAAAAATGCAGTTGTACCCAATGTCCACTTAACCACGGACATGTGGACAAGTGGAGCAGGGCAGGGTCAGGACTATATGACTGTGACAGCCCACTGGGTAGATGTATGGACTCCCGCCGCAAGAACAGCAGCGGCGGCACCAGTAGCAGCATCTCGCAAACGCCAACTCTTTCCTAGGCAGGCTACGCTTTGTATCACCGGTTTCCAGAATACGCACACAGCTGAAAACCTCTTACGGCAACTGAGGAAGATCATCGCGGAATGGCTTACCCCAATTGGACTCTCCTGTGGATTTGTGGCATCGGACAACGCCAGCAATATTGTGTGTGCATTAAATATGGGCAAATTCCAGCACGTCCCATGTTTTGCACATACCTTGAATTTGGTGGTGCAGAATTTTTTTAAAAACGACAGGGGCGTGCAAGAGATGCTGTCGGTGGCCAGAATAATTGCGGGACACTTTCGGCGTACAGGCACCACGTACAGAAGACTGGAGCACCACCAAAAACGCCTGAACCTGCCCTGCCATCATCTGAAGCAAGAAGTGGTAACGAGGTGGAATTCAACCCTCTATATGCTTCAGAGGTTGGAGGAGCAGCAAAAGGCCATTCAAGCCTATACAATTGAGCACGATATAGGAGGTGGAATGTACCTGTCTCAAGCGCAGTGGAGAATGATTTCAACGTTGTGCAAGGTTCTGTAACCTTTTGAACTTGCCACACGTGAAGTCAGTTCAGACACTGCCAGCCTGAGTCAGGTCATTCCCCTCATCAGGCTTTTGCAGAAGAAGCTGGAGGCATTGAAGGAGGAGCTAAAAGGGAGCGATTCCGCTAGGCATGTGGGACTTGTGGATGGAGCCCTTAATTCGCTTAACAAGGATTCACGGGTGGTCAATCTGTTGAAATCAGAGCACTACATTTTGGCCACCGTGCTCGATCCTAGATTTAAAACCTACCTTGGATCTCTCTTTCCGGCAGACACAAGTCTGCTGGGGTTCAAAGACCTGCTGGTGACAAAATTGTCAAGTCAAGCGGAACGCGACCTGTCAACATCTCCTCCTTCACATTCTCCCGCAACTGGGGGTGCGAGGAAAAGGCTCAGAATTCCGAGCCCACCCGCTGGCGGTGATGCAGGGCAGTCTGGAGCGACTGCTGATGCTGACATCTGGTCCGGACTGAAGGACCTGACAACGATTACGGACATGTCGTCTACTGTCACTGCATATGATTCTCTCACCATTGAAAGAATGGTGGAGGATTATATGAGTGACCGCATCCAAGTAGGCACGTCAGACAGTCCGTACTTATACTGGCAGGAAAAAGAGGCAATTTGGAGGCCCTTGCACAAACTGGCTTTATTCTACCTAAGTTGCCCTCCCACAAGTGTGTACTCCGAAAGAGTGTTTAGTGCCGCCGCTCACCTTGTCAGCAATCTGCGTACGAGGTTACTTCCAGAAAATGTGGAGAAGATGATGTTCATTAAAATGAATTATAATCAATTCCTCCGTGGAGACATTGACCAGCAGCAATTGCCTCCACAAAGTACACAGGGAGCTGAGATGGTGGATTCCAGTGGGGACGAATTGATAATCTGTGAGGAGCGGGATGTACACGGTGATATATCGGAGGATGATGATGAGGTGGACATCTTGCCTCTGTAGAGCCAGTTTGTGCAAGGAGAGATTAATTGCTTCTTTTTCGGTGGGGGTCCAAACCAACCCGTCATTTTAGTCACAGTCGTGTGGCAGACCCTGTCACTGAAATGATGGGTTGGTTAAAGTGTGCATGTCCTGTTTATACAACATAAGGGTGGGTGGGAGGGCCCAAGGACAATTCCATCTTGCACCTCTTTTTTCTTTCATTTTTCTTTGCGTCATGTGCTGTTTGGGGAGTGTTTTTTGGAAGGGCCATCCTGCGTGACACTGCAGTGCCACTCCTAGATGGGCCAGGTGTTTGTGTCGGCCACTAGGGTCGCTTAGCTTACTCACACAGCTACCTCATTGCGCCTCTTTTTTTCTTCTTTGCGTCATGTGCTGTTTGGGGAGTGTTTTTTGGAAGGGCCATCCTGCGTGACACTGCAGTGCCACTCCTAGATGGGCCAGGTGTTTGTGTCGGCCACTAGGGTCGCTTATCTTACTCACACAGCTACCTCATTGCGCCTCTGTTTTTCTTCTTTGCGTCATGTGCTATTTGGGGAGTGTTTTTTGGAAGGGCCATCCTGCGTGACACTGCAGTGCCACTCCTAGATGGGCCAGGTGTTTGTGTCGGCCACTAGGGTCGCTTAGCTTACTCACACAGCTACCTCATTGCGCCTCTTTTTTTCTTCTTTGCGTCATGTGCTGTTTGGGGAGTATTTTTTGGAAGGGCCATCCTGCGTGACACGGCAGTGCCACTCCTAGATGGGCCAGGTGTTTGTGTCGGCCACTAGGGTCGCTTAGCTTAGTCATTCAGCGACCTCGGTGCAAATTTTAGGACTAAAAATAATATTGTGAGGTGTGAGGTATTCAGAATAGACTGAAAATGAGTGGAAATTATGGTTTTTGAGGTTAATAATACTTTGGGATCAAAATGACCCCCACATTCTATGATTTAAGCTGTTTTTTAGGGTTTTTTGAAAAAAACACCCGAATCCAAAACACACCCGAATCCGACAAAAAAAATTCGGTGAGGTTTTGCCAAAACGCGGTCGAACCCAAAACACGGCCGCGGAACCGAACCCAAAACCAAAACACAAAACCCGAAAAATTTCAAGTGCACATCCCTAGAGTTTATATGATAGTTCTACATGTGATATACATTTAGAGACTGTGTAGGAGGACCTAAATACCATCTCCCATTCCTCCTCTGAGACTGAGCACCTGAGATCCGCCTCCCATTTCACTTGAAAGAGGGCTTTCTGTTGGGGTTGTGGATTAACAATGTAGGTATACCATTTAGTAATGCCTCCCCTGCCGTCCCCGGTATCCAGGAACTTCTGAACCAGTTTAGGTAAGGAGGATAGGGTGTGGGGGGGGCGTTGAGGCCCCATGTAACCAGTGTCTGAGTTGCAAGTATTTATAAAATTCCCCATGCGGCAACAGGAATTTTTCCTGAATCTGGGCAAAAGAGAGAAGAGTATCATTCACCATTATATCCTGTAAAGACAGGATTCCCTTTAATAACCGTGAATCGAATCGTAAGTCTGGGATAAGGGAGGCTATGCCCGTCAAGGACAGAGCCTGGGTAGGGAGGGTAATGGCGCCTCCACCCCGTGCTACCTCCAACCAAGCCTTCCGCGTGGATTGAACAGAAAGAGATCTATTGGTTAATAGATTGCCCTCCGACTTCGGGAGTAACAAAACATCAGTCAAGGGTAACGGGGAAATCAGTCCTTGTTCGAGTCGAACCCATGATTTATATGGAGACTGTAAATACCATGCCCCTATCTGTGCTAGTCGGCAAGCTAGTTGGTAGGAATGCAAATCCGGATACGCCAGACACCCCTCTCGCTTGGGTCGGATCATTGTTTTCCTGGCTAACCTCGGTTTCTTGCCTTTCCAAACATAAGAGTTGAAAACAGCATTAAATTAGGACAAAAGGTAGTTGGGTAGGAGGAGAGGGTTGGCTCGAAATAAATACATGAGCCTGGGGAGGACCGTCATCTTAAGAGCAGCTATTCGCCCTAACCATGAGACATGATGCATCATCCAGTCCGAGACCAGAGCTGTAACTTTGCGCAGTAGGGAGGGTAATTAGCGGAAATTAGTTCGTCCAACTTCTGGGTGATGTGGATCCCCAGATATTTGAGGCTTCTATCCTGCCAGGAAGGAAATGTATATTCTATAGCAGGCATGTCAAACTTGCGGCACTCCAGCTGTTGTGAAACTACAAGTCCCAGCATGTTTCACCAGCTGATCGGTGGAAAGTATGCTTGTAAAGCATACTGGGACTTGTAGTTTCACAACAGCCGGAGGGCCACGAGTTTGACACGCCTGTTCTACAGCATATGGAAATTAGCCAAACAACTAAAGAATCCGTGTTTTGATTTTGGTTCTAATTTCATCGTCTTGTTTTGGTTTTGCAAAACCACCCTTGAGTGCTTTGGTTCAGAATTCGGATTTAAAATCTGAATCTTGGGTTTTGGATTTCTTGAAAACAGATTAAGGGGTACATTTACTAAGCAGTGATAAGAGCGGAGAAGTGAGCCAGTGGAGATATTTCCCCATCAACCAATCAGCAGCTCTGTATCATTTTATAGTATGCAAATTATAGATGTTACTTCAGTGCTGATTGGTTGATGGGCACATCTCCACTGGCTCACTTCTCCGCTCTTATCACTGCTTAGTAAATGTACCCCAAAAACAGCTAAAATCATGCAATGTTTGCAATATAAAACCTGAAATTCAGATATAAATTCTGAATCATGAGAAGATCCGAACTGGGACTTGATTTGGGTGGGATCTCATCAGGAGATCCTGACTGGGTTTTGGCTCGGTTCGGATCCATAAATTTCGGGTGGGTTTGGATTTCTAGAGAACTGAGCCACACATCTGTAGTTATTGTTATTTATAAGCAAAATAGAACCAAAAAGTTAATTTGGCTCATCTTATATGGTACAGAGCTAGGATGAAGAGTAGGCCGAAGAACCAAAGAAGAGGAGAAAGACATAGGGGGAGATGTATCAAACCTTGGAGTGAGATAAAGGGGAGAGATATAAAGTACCAACTAATCACAATCTGGTGGTGTAACCAGGGCTGCCAAGACTTTGTGGGGGCCCGGGAGGTGGTGGGGAGTGTTATGTTCCTGCAACAGACCTGCATACATACCTATACAATCGTTGGTCAGTTCACCAGTTGATTGGACCATGAATTGTATAGGTGTGTACCCAACTGTAGGCCCCTGCAGTGGCACAGGAAATCTGTACCAGCACCCCCCACCCCCCATCCCTCTTAGCACCCCTGGATGATACACCCTCCTTTTTTGCCATCCACTCCACTCACTGTAAGGTAAATGCAGCTAGGACACTTGTTGTCAATATAGTGATAAAGTAATCATGATAGTCTATGAAGTTACACTACTCACTTTTACTTAAAGTCATTAATTTTTTAAGTTACTGTGGGTTAGGACACATTTAGGTTAGCTACCATTGTCTAAACAGTTAAACAATAATGCAGAAGCTACAGGGAATAATATGCCCTGATAGTATTGGGTGCTACTAGTATTAAAATAGGTATGTAGATATATTTAGCACCTATATCTAAAACCACACATTTAAAATTAATACATTTAGCCGCTACTAATGGTAATCTGGATACCTATTTGTACCATATACAGTATATAGGAAATTGTGCATATCATTCAACAATTAAGGAGCGCTTAAAATGTATTATATTTATTAAACACATAAAGTACAGTTATTGCACAAAAAAATACAATATCCCAATACTCAATAAAAAATAGGTAGCAATGAGTAAGTCAATTATGTATATATAGACTCAAAAATCTAGGTAGCGGTCCATTTAAAAGGTTGGTATGCTGGTGGTGTCCACAGATGGTATACTAGTATACTTTAAAAGTCCCAAGGATATGGTAATTAGATGTGGTGAAATGGTTATGCTCACCCCCGTTATGCTGAAGTGAATGACACTTGTATTTGAAGTGACGCTGATTCTCGTCAGTTGCAATGCAGACAGATGATACGGACAGCTGCTAGTATGCCCCTTCCGAAAGAAGATGTCATAGGAGAGGCAGAGAGTCCGTGTGGATGCGTTCTGCTAACGAGGCTACCTTTAGCACAGCGACAATTGCTATATTTGAAGCAGTCAGTGTAGTTTGCGAAGCAATCAGCCGGGGGGAGAAGAGTTGAAGTTTTAAGATATTACCAGCCTGGTCACAAAGGGAGCGTGTTTTGCCAGCAATGGACCCGCACTACTAGAGACCTCTACGCGTTTCTCCGCCACACCGAACGGCGGTTTCTTCAGGAGGAATGGATACTTAGTCCACAGGTGGAAAGATATTTAAATGTATTACAGCCAATCGGCTCAGAGCTTATTTGTATACACCTGGGCATTTGTGATTAAATACAAACTCATTGCACATGTTGAAACAGATCAGATGCTTTTAAGACTTGAAGAGAAATTGTTATCAGAAAACTTTTCCCAGAAAAACGGGACTGTTCTGTGAAAATCTGGACAGTTGGGAGGTATGGTACTGGGGGCAACCATTAAGCCCACTCCACATAAACACAAGTTCATACTTTAAATTGTCCCCTTCTCCCAATCATTCAACGCCCTTCTGCTTATTTTATAATGTATGTGTCTATTATATAATTATCCTGAATGTCTGTCTAGCAGCTGTGCAGTGAGAGCTGGAGGCAATTTGAACAGTGGCGGCACCGGGGCTTGTGACTCAATTACCCCGTAAAGGGGGTTTGACCTTGTGGGAAGCACATTTACTTCAGTCTGGGGCGTGGCCTAAATTGAGAGGGGGAGATGGGAAGCCCCTATTACATCACTACGGGGGCGTAACTAGGGTTGCCACCTCTCCCTGATTTCCTGGACTCTCCAGGATTTGGTTGCAACCCTCCAGGAGGCTTTTCCCTTAACCCAGATTCCTGGATTCTCCAGGAATAAGGGGTCTCTGGGAGCACCAGCAGCGCTCCTTGGCAGCCGAGGAACTCAGTGAACTACAGTGACTGTCTCGCGAGATGACATCAAATCTCATGAGACTGTGTTCAGCCCAGACTGAGCCGAAGCTACCATAGGCTACCATAGGCAGATCTTCCTCAGCGTTTCCTCGGGCTGCGGTGGTGAAGTAACACCGGCCCGGCTCATGTAAGAAGAGCAACGAGAGCTGACAGGCATGTCACACATATATTTATAATATAATGAGCATGCATGGAACAAATAGAGGCTCAATTATATATAGATATATGTATATTTTTTAAACACTAACAGACACCTTTTAGTAGAGCATTTGTTTGTTTGGGTGGTCTTCAGGTTGCCGACTGTCGGGATCCCGGCGCACAGTATAACGGCGCCGGAATCCCGACAGCCGGCATACCGACAGTTTTTCTCCCTCGTGGGGGTCCATGACCCCCCTGGAGGGAGAATCGCGCGCCACTGTGCCCGCAGCATGGCGAGCGCAGCCAGCCCGCAAGGGGCTAATTTGCGCTCGCCACGCTGTCGGTATGCTGGCGGTCGGCCTTCCGGCGCCGGTATGCTGGTCGTCGGGAGCCCGGCCGCCGGCATACCATACCACACCCGTTTGTTTAACCTGTTGAAGCTTGATGTTGATTAGGGTGTGCGCAACACTTAAGGCTGGTATACACGGGAGAGATGTGTGCTGAGCGATGCGGGGAAGGACGGGGGGCCGCTCATTCACCCAGCGGGTGAAATGAGCGACGTGCTAGATTGGCCTGCATGCAGTCTAGCACCGGCGATAGCGATGCGCAGCCCCTATCGCTGTGGGGGGCACACACGAGTGACCTGTGCTTAAAATCAAAGCAATCTAGTCAGATTGCTTAGATTTTAAGCATGGATCTCTCCGTGAGTACCCCACTTTACACTTCCATGGTTCTTCCCTTTTTCACACAATCTAGTTTTAAGGCACCAAATGTAATTTATCCAAGTGGCGACTATTATATTCCTATTTATATAGATACACTGTTTCATTTTGATTGTTTGTATGTAAAATATTTTATAAATATGGTACATCATTTTATTTACATGAACATTGCTTGGTGCCGCGAGGATTTGGGATTGGGGGGGGTGGATCTTCAGGAATCCATGATGCATGAGGTGGCAACCCTAGGCGTAACCAGCATTCCCGGAGGAGATACTAGGCTGACGCAGGAGCCTCTGGCTGCAGTGCTGGTCCCTCTTCAGTGACAGGGAGCGACCTGGACGCTGCACAAGAATGTCACAATGCAGCACCCGGCTCCCTGTCACAGCGGAGGTCCCGGCATTTTCGTGTCACCTGGGAGCGGCCTGCACCCCCCTGTAAGAAGATGTCAATTTTACACAAATAAAGCAGACACATCCCCCCTCATGTTATCATACAATTCCCTCACGAGTATGTTTACAGGGGATGTATGCAACTTTTCCATTAGTATTTGTGCTGGTACCTTGTTTGTCAGTACATAATATCTTCCCAACACTCTACATGCATAGCAGTTGACAGGGCCGGACTGGGAATAAAAATAGGCCCTGACATTTAAAGCACACAGACCCACCTCGGCGTTAGCATCTTGTTCCTGGCATAGACTGTTCCACTTATTATTCCTGACTACTCCTACTTGTTAGTCTATGCTCTTACAAATATGATTAATATTAGAACAACATGCAAGTGTACATCATTCAAAGTATTAAAATACCAGTGTACATAAAGAGCATTGGCACCACCCTACCCTGATATTATATATAAAAAGATTGCGTGCTGAAGGTGCGCACACCCAAAAAGTGGGCGTGGTTTCACTGGGAAGGGGTGTGTCCATAAAATAGTATCCCTAATTCTAATTTTGCCACACACCGTAGTAGTGCCTATTATGCCACACTGTAGTAGTGCCTATTATGCCACACTGTAGTAGTGCCTATTATGCCACACTGTAGTAGTGCCTATTATGCCACACACTGTAGTAGTGCTCATTATACCCATTATGCCACACACAGTAATGACCAATATAAACATATTATGGCACACAGTAATGCCCACTATAACATATTATGCCACATACGGTAATGCCCATTATAAACATATTATGGCACACAGAAATGACCATTATAACACATTATGCCACATACAGTAATGCCTATTATAGACATATGGCACACAGTAATGCCCATTATAACATTATGCCATACACAGTAATGCAGTAATGTTTCTCAAATATTTAATAAAAATAACTATGACCATCTTATCTCTTGCAGGCACTGCTCTGAGAGTGAGCCAGAAAATTCATTTTCCCAGGGGGCTTGATTGATCCGTGAACAGAGGAAGGCTGCAATCGGGGATGCCCTTCGCCCAAGTTTGGCCCCAGCTGCCCGTGGTCAACGGCACTTCCAGGTACCGCTGTTCACGCATGCTCCTTCCCAGTTACTAGAGGTGCTACTGTTTCTCTAGCATCCGCACAATTATCTCCTCTAAGGTGGCGGCCATTTTGGGAGTGACATTTATTACTATGTAGATGGCCAAACCCGCCCACCTGGCCAGCAGTCCTTCTGGCAGTTGCCAGAAGTGCTAGATGGCCAGTCCGGCTCTGGCTGGTAAACAGCAAGCTTAAATGGATATTTTCTCATATGCGGTAGTTTCTCTAGGGTATGGACTTTGACTGAAGAGCTGCCTATTTCCCATGAAATAATGTCTGGTACCTCCCATGGCTGCCTAGGGATACTCATTGACCATTGATGCTTTACACCTATCGATGGTCTATGGCTCTGATTCAGAGATGTAAGTAAATACATTCACAGCTGTTAATCTGTATGCAGCAGCTGTGGATAAATATGCTAATGCCACAGCTGCCTGGATTTGTATGGAGATGCCCACCGGCAGTGCGAGTCCCAGCGGGTGCAAACAAGACGCAGTGCCCATCACAGATCAGTCGATTATCAAAGCTCTTGAGTAAATCTGTAGTTGCGCAGCCTGGTAGTAGGAAGAAAGATGCAGGGGTCATTGTAACTGTGTACGGAATCGTAGTCTCAGGCAGTAACACGTCCCCAAAAGCGTTTGCAGCCACTTCCCCGTTACCTCCTCCAGACGGTACATGAATGTTCATTTGTGAATGAATCCTATAGGTGGGGTTGCTTGTCCTTCCTCTCCATGCCTCATTACTCTCATACAGTAGCAAACTGCTCAGTGGTTGGTAACCCATCTAGCTTTTTCTCGGGAGTACAGTATATATATATATATATATATACCCATCCACAGTATGCCGGCACTCACTTTACAATGTCCCAACTGCTCAGGTGCCACTCAGAGAAGTAAATATCCAACAGAAAAGAAGGCACTCAGAGACTGTTTCAAAGCGATAAAGAAAGACATCTGTATTTAAGATGTTATGACATCTAACGTTTTCGGAGCGGTTGCCCCGTCCTCAGGATAACATCTGTAGATGTTATCCTGAGGACGGGGCAACCGCTCCGAAAACGTTAGATGTCATAACATCTTAAATACAGATGTCTTTCTTTATCGCTTTGAAACAGTCTCTGAGTGCCTTCTTTTCTGTTGGATATATATATATATATATATATATATAGATGACTCGAAAATATGTCAGTTTTATCTGCAGTTTATCAACATGATCACAACATGTACAATCATCGGTGCAGCTTATACCAGCCCATACATTATATTTAAAATCACCTGACTGATCTGACAATGTCAGTTTACATTTTGATGAGGAATCAAATGGCGTAGAACCTTTTTCTTCTAATGCATTTTTAATCCTTAATGCAACAAACCCCGATCCAGTGGTTCTCAAACTGTGTGCCGTGGCACCCTAGGGTGCCTCGGGACACTTGCAGAGGTGCCTTGGATCGGTGGTCCAGGACCAATTCAAATTATTTCTGGTCACTGTAATAGGCAAAACCAGTGCTGGTGGCTGTCAATCATAAAATATGTAGACAAACTGAAAGAAATCTGGATGTTCACCACACAACTGAACCTAAGGATGACATATAAACACAATTTACTTTTAATATTTCTTTCTAAATTTCTCAATAAGAAATTTTTGGCCTAGGGGTGCCGTGAAAAAAATTCTGATACTCTAGGGTGCCGTGATTCCAAAAAGTTTGGGAACCACTGTCCTAATCCAAACCCTGTAATCTCTGCATTCTTGTATCTATGTGAGCTGCTGTAACTTCTTGTGTTGGAATGTGGCCACTGCCTTCCCTCATGTCTCCTAAGTACCCACTAGCAGAACTTGCAATCACTGAGTCTTTGATGGGCACTGCAAGATTAATCATCATCATCATCACTTCCTACTTTTTCAACGTCATTCCAATCCATTCCACATTGCAGCACCTTTCTACTCCCTTTTGCTAAACTACGGCAAATCCAAACTTATAATAGCAGCCGTCAGATCAGAAAGATGCTAATTATATACATGCCATTTGATATCCCCATAGAGATTGATCAGGGTTCCCTATAAAATTATTCTTTTTCTTCTCACAGAACTCAATATTGACTCCTGTCTACCAACTTTATGCAACAATCAGCCAAAACAAGTAAAAAAAAACCCCCCCAGAAATATCATCAAGCACTGCATTCCACAAACATAACATCCGTTTTTTAAATTTCTTTACTCCCCACTTCTGGTACCATTGGTCACACGAGGCATATTAACTCTTTGGCACTATGTACAGCAATAAAAATTGACATCACAACAGCCAGAATTTTGAAAGTTATACATAAATATATATATATATATTACACAAGCAAAATCCTTAGCTACAGAGGAGAATTTCAGCAATAGCATGTCTGATCTCGGTCAGGGGTTTAGTATGAAATACCTACAATCAAAATCCCAACGGTCAAAATCCCGACAACAATTGACAGACGATCAAAATCCCGGCAAAGTCAAAATACAGCCAAAGTCAAAATACCGTCATTTAAAATGCTGACAAGGTCAAAATACTGCTATTTAAAATGTCGACAGGTCAAAAAGTCGATACAAGTTTTTAATTTTTTGGGTGTGTGTGTGTATGTCGACATAGGTTGACATGGACACCGTATAAGTGTACCGCGTCCCCTCGCATGGCTTGCTGTGCTCGCCGTGCTCGGCACACTATTATATTCCCCCTCCAGGTCCACTGGGATGGTAAAGTATGAACAAGTCGGTTTCACTGAAAAAATCATGTTGACTTTTTGAGCTGTAAACATTATAAATGTCGGTATTTTGACCATGTCGGTATTTTAAATGTCTGTATTTTGACTTTGTCGGGATTTTGACCATGTCGGGATTTTGATAGTCAGTCAATGGTTACCGGGATTTTGACCATCGTGATTTTTATTGTAGGTAAATTGACCACATCCCCTTGGTCAGTGATGCCCCTCAGTATGCATTATACAATATAGCTCAGTCTTGTAACTTGTAGTGATGAGCACCGGAAATTTTTCGGGTTTTGTGTTTTGGTTTTGGGTTCGGTTCCGCGGCCGTGTTTTGGGTTCGAACGCGTTTTGGCAAAACCTCACCGAATTTTTTTTGTCGGATTCGGGTGTGTTTTGGATTCGGTTTTTTTTTCTTCAAAAAACCATAAAAAACAGCTTAAATCATAGAATTTGGGGGTCATTTTGATCCCAAAGTATTATTAACCTCAATAACCATTATTTCCACTCATTTTCAGTCTATTCTGAACACCTCACACCTCACAATATTATTTTTAGTCCTAAAATTTGCACCGAGGTCGCTGGATGACTAAGTGGCCGACACAAACACCTGGCCCATCTAGGAGTGGCACTGCAGTGTCACGCAGGATTGCCCTTCCAAAAAACACTCCCCAAACAGCACATGACGCAAAGAAAAAAAGAGGCGCAATGAGGTAGCTGTGTGAGTAAGATAAGCGACCCAAGTGGCCGACACAAACACCTGGCCCATCTAGGAGTGGCACTGCAGTGTCACGCAGGATGGCCCTTCCAAAAAACACTCCCCAAACAGCACATGACGCAAAGAAAAAAAGAGGCGCAATTAGGTAGCTGTGTGAGTAAGATAAGCGACCCAAGTGGCCGACACAAACACCTGGCCCATCTAGGAGTGGCACTGCAGTGTCACGCAGGATGGCCCTTCCAAAAAACACTCCCCAAACAGCACATGACGCAAAGAAGAAAAAAAAAGAGGCGCAATGAGGTAGCTGTGTGAGTAAGATAAGCGACCCAAGTGGCCGACACAAACACCTGGCCCATCTAGGAGTGGCACTGCAGTGTCACGCAGGATGGCCCTTCCAAAAAACACTCCCCAAACAGCACATGACGCAAAGAAGAAAAAAAAGAGGCGCAATGAGGTAGCTGTGTGACTAAGATAAGCGACCCAAGTGGCCGACACAAACACCTGGCCCATCTAGGAGTGTCACTGCAGTGTCACGCAGGATGGCCCTTCAAAAAACTAGTCCCCAAACAGCACATGACGCAAAGAAGAAAAAAAAGAGGCGCAATGAGGTAGCTGTGTGACTAAGCTAAGCGACCCTAGTGGCCGACACAAACACCTGGCCCATCTAGGAGTGTCACTGCAGTGTCACGCAGGATGGCCCTTCCAAAAAACACCCCCCAAACAGCACATGACGCAAAGAAAAATTAAAGAAAAAAGAGGTGCAAGATGGAATTGTCCTTGGGCCCTCCCACCCACCCTTATGTTGTATAAACAGGACATGCACACTTTAACCAACCCATCATTTCAGTGACAGGGTCTGCCACACGACTGTGACTGAAATGACGGGTTGGTTTGGACCCCCACCAAAAAAGAAGCAATTAATCTCTCCTTGCACAAACTGGCTCTACAGAGGCAAGATGTCCACCTCATCATCATCCTCCGATATATCACCGTGTACATCCCCCTCCTCACAGATTATCAATTTGTCCCCACTGGAATCCACCATCTCAGCTCCCTGTGTACTTTGTGGAGGCAATTGCTGCTGGTCAATGTCTCCACGGAGGAATTGATTATAATTCATTTTAATGAACATCATCTTCTCCACATTTTCTGGATATAACCTCGTACGCCGATTGCTGACAAGGTGAGCGGCGGCACTAAACACTCTTTCGGAGTACACACTTGTGGGAGGGCAACTTAGGTAGAATAAAGCCAGTTTGTGCAAGGGCCTCCAAATTGCCTCTTTTTCCTGCCAGTATAAGTACGGACTGTCTGACGTGCCTACTTGGATGCGGTCACTCATATAATCCTCCACCATTCTTTCAATGGGGAGAGAATCATATGCAGTGACAGTAGACGACATGTCCGTAATCGTTGTCAGGTTCTTCAGTCCGGACCAGATGTCAGCATCAGACTGCCCTGCATCACCGCCAGCGGGTGGGCTCGGAATTCTGAGCCTTTTCCTCGCACCCCCAGTTGCGGGAGAATGTGAAGGAGGAGATGTTGACAGGTCGCGTTCCGCTTGACTTGACAATTTTGTCACCAGCAGTTCTTTGAACCCCAGCAGACTTGTGTCTGCCGGAAAGAGAGATCCAAGGTAGGTTTTAAATCTAGGATCGAGCACGGTGGCCAAAATGTAGTGCTCTGATTTCAACAGATTGACCACCCGTGAATCCTTGTTAAGCGAATTAAGGGCTCCATCCACAAGTCCCACATGCCTAGCGGAATCGCTCTGTGTTAGCTCCTCCTTCAATGTCTCCAGCTTCTTCTGCAAAAGCCTGATGAGGGGAATGACCTGACTCAGGCTGGCAGTGTCTGAACTGACTTCACGTGTGGCAAGTTCAAAAGGTTACAGAACCTTGCACAACGTTGAAATCATTCTCCACTGCGCTTGAGACAGGTGCATTCCACCTCCTATATCGTGCTCAGTTGTATAGGCTTGAATGGCCTTTTGCTGCTCCTCCAACCTCTGAAGCATATAGAGGGTTGAATTCCACCTCGTTACCACTTCTTGCTTCAGATGATGGCAGGGCAGGTTCAGGCGTTTTTGGTGGTGCTCCAGTCTTCTGTACGTGGTGCCTGTACGCCGAAAGTGTCCCGCAATTCTTCTGGCCACCGACAGCATCTCTTGCACGCCCCTCTCGTTTTTTAAATAATTCTGCACCACCAAATTCAAGGTATGTGCAAAACATGGGACGTGCTGGAATTTGCCCAGATTTAATGCACACACAATATTGCTGGCGTTGTCCGATGCCACAAATCCACAGGAGAGTCCAATTGGGGTAAGCCATTCTTTGATGATCTTCCTCAGTTGCCGTAAGAGGTTTTTAGCTGTGTGCGTATTCTGGAAAGCGGTGATACAAAGCGTAGCCTGCCTAGGAAAGAGTTGGCGTTTGCGAGATGCTGCTACTGGTGCCGCCGCTGCTGTTCTTGCGGCGGGAGTCCATACATCTACCCAGTGGGCTGTCACAGTCATATAGTCCTGAGCCTGCCCTGCTCCACTTGTCCACATGTCCGTGGTAAAATGGACATTGGGTACAACTGCATTTTTTAGGACACTGGTGAGCCTTTTTCTGAGGTCTGTGTACATTTTCGGTATCGCCTGCCTAGAGAAATGGAACCTAAATGGTATTTGGTACCGGGGACACAGTACCTCCAACAAGTCTCTAGTTGGCTCTGCAGTAATGATGGATACCGGAACCACGTTTCTCACCGCCCAGGATGCCAAGGCCTCAGTTATCCGCTTTGCAGCAGGATGACTGCTGTGATATTTCATCTTCCTCGCAAAGGACTGTTGGACAGTCAATTGCTTGGTGGAAGTAGTAAAAGTGGTCTTACGAGTACGACTTCCCCTCTGGGATGACCATCGACTCCCAGCAGCAACAACAGCAGCGCCAGCAGCAGTAGGCGTTACACGCAAGGATGCATCGGAGGGATCCCAGGCAGGAGAGGACTCATCAGAATTGCCAGTGACATGGCCTGCAGGACTATTGGCATTCCTGGGGAAGGAGGAAATTGACACTGAGGGAGTTGGTGGGGTGGTTTGCGTGAGCTTGGTTACAAGAGGAAGGGATTTACTTGTCAGTGGACTGCTTCCGCTGTCGCCCAAAGTTTTTGAACTTGTCACTGACTTATGATGAATGCGCTGCAGGTGACGTATAAGGGAGGATGTTCCGAGGTGGTTAACGTCCTTACCCCTACTTATTACAGCTTGACAAAGGCAACACACGGCTTGACAAATGTTGTCCGCATTTCTGTTGAAATACTTCCACACCGAAGAGCTGATTTTTTTGGTATTTTCACCAGGCATGTCAATGGCCCTATTCCTCCCACGGACAACAGGTGTCTCCCCGGGTGCCTGACTTAAACAAACCACCTCACCATCAGAATCCTCCTGGTCAATTTCCTCCCCAGCGCCAGCAACACCCATATCCTCCTCATCCTGGTGTACTTCAACACTGACATCTTCAATCTGACTATCAGGAACTGGACTGCGGGTGCTCCTTCCAGCACTTGCAGGGGGCGTGCAAATGGTGGAAGGCGCATGCTCTTCACGTCCAGTGTTGGGAAGGTCAGGCATCGCAAACGACACAATTGGACTCTCCTTGTGGATTTGTGATTTCGAAGAACGCACAGTTCTTTGCTGTGCTTTTGCCAGCTTGAGTCTTTTAATTTTTCTAGCGAGAGGCTGAGTGCTTCCATCCTCATGTGAAGCTGAACCACTAGCCATGAACATAGGCCAGGGCCTCAGCCGTTCCTTGCCACTCCGTGTGGTAAATGGCATATTGGCAAGTTTACGCTTCTCCTCTGACAATTTTATTTTAGATTTTTGAGTCCTTTTTTTACTGATATTTGGTGTTTTGGATTTTACATGCTCTGTACTATGACATTGGGCATTGGCCTTGGCAGACGACGTTGCTGGCATTTCATCGTCTCAGTAAAAAGATAAAAACAGGAGCGCTAGAAAGAGAGAGAGATTAAAATGATAAATTGAATAAAAAAGTTGCAAACACCTGTGAAAAAAAGAAAGTGGTTAATTAATAATGTTTACAGCACTTCTGTGCTGATATGAAAGTCCTGTGCGTGAGTCCTTTTATGGACACCGGAGCTGTGATCCGTGCTGCGGCTGCAGTGGGGAAACCTAACTGTCTGTCTCTCCCTTACTCTGCCTACCTGTAGTCACGTCCGTCACTCGGTTCTCACATGTAGATCTTGTTCCGCTGCCCCGTTCTTGATGCCGTCTTCTGCACTGTCGTTTCCACACCCGTGTGGCGCAGGCGGGATGACGTCAGACTTTCACTTGTAACTCCTCATCTTTGATGACTACAGGTAGGCAGAGTAAGGGAGAGACAGACAGTTAGGTTTCCCCACTGCAGCCGCAGCACGGATCACAGCTCCGGTGTCCATAAAAGGACTCACGCACAGGACTTTCATATCAGCACAGAAGTGCTGTAAACATTACTAATTAACCACTTTCTTTTTTTCACAGGTGTTTGCAACTTTTTTATTCAATTTATCATTTTAATCTCTCTCTCTTTCTAGCGCTCCTGTTTTTATCTTTTTACTGTTATTTGTTATTACTAATTTAAAGGAGCAGCTCCACAGTTTTTAGCGCGGGTCATTTACCACATCTATATTTCATCGTCTCGGCCATGACTAGTGGCAGCAGCTTCAGCACGAGGTGGAAGTCGATCTTGATCTTTCCCTATTTTTGGAACCTCAACATTTTTGTTCTCCATATTTTAATAGGCACAACTAAAAGGCACCTCAGGTAAACACTGGAGATGGATGGATACTAATATACTTATGGATGGACGAGCGACTGCCGACACAGAGGTAGCTACAGCTGTGGACTACCGTACTGCGTCTGCTGCTAATATAGACTGGATGATAATGATATAAAAAATATATATATATCACTACTGCAGCCGGACAGGTATATATTATATAATGACGGACCTGCTGGACACTGTCAGCACTGCAGACTCCTAAAGTAAGCTACTAGTATCAAGAAGATAGAAAAAAAAAAAACACCACAGGTAGGTGGTATACAATTATGGATGGACGAGCGACTGCCGACACAGAGGTAGCTACAGCCGTGGACTACCGTACTGCGTCTGCTGCTAATATAGACTGGATGATAATGATATAAAAAATATATATATATCACTACTGCAGCCGGACAGGTATATATTATATAATGACGGACCTGCTGGACACTGTCAGCACTGCAGACTCCTAAAGTAAGCTACTAGTATCAAGAAGATAGAAAAAAAAAAACCACCACAGGTAGGTGGTATACAATTATGGATGGACGAGCGACTGCCGACACAGAGGTAGCTACAGCCGTGGACTACCGTACTGCGTCTGCTGCTAATATAGACTGGATGATAATGATATAAAAAATATATATATATCACTACTGCAGCCGGACAGGTATATATTATATAATGACGGACCTGCTGGACACTGTCAGCAGAATGCGTTTATAGAATAAAAACACCACACGACGAGTGTTTAACTTTTTCAGGCAGACAATCACAATATACTGGTGGTCAGACAGTGATCACTGGTCAGTCACACTGGCAGTGGCACTCTGGCAGCAAAAGTGTGCACTGTTAAATAATATGTACTCCTGCTACTGCTCCCCAGTCTCCCCCACAATTAAGCTGTGTGAGCAGTGAGCACTCAGCACAGTCAGATATACATAGATGATGCAGCACACTGAGGCTGAGCACAGATATGGTATACTGTTACTGTGTCACTGTGTATCGTTTTTTTTCAGGCAGAGAACGGATTATATTAAATAATAATATAATAAAACTGCACTGGTGGTCACTGGTCAGTCACTAGTAAACTCTGCACTCTCTGAGTACTCCTAAGCTCCAGTAAATCAAGTGTCTCACTCTCACTCTCTCTCTTCTAATCTAAATGGAGAGGACGCCAGCCACGTCCTCTCCCTATGAATCTCAATGCACGTGTGAAAATGGCGGCGACGCGCGGCTCCTTATATAGAATCCGAGTCTCGCGATAGAATCCGAGCCTCGCGAGAATCCGACAGCGGGATGATGACGTTCGGGCGCGCTCGGGTTAGCCGAGCAAGGCGGGAAGATCCGAGTCTGCCTCGGATCCGTGTAAAAAGGCTGAAGTTCGGGGGGGTTCGGATTCCGAGGAACCGAACCCGCTCATCACTAGTAACTTGTACCCTGCATGCAATAATTGATATATCCATGTGATGTATGCAATTATCGCATTGTGGATTGTGGCGATTTTATCACATTACATCCGCATCCTTGGGTGCGGATTGTGATAAATCTGCCCCTATGTGTAGTCAGCAAGGTAAATGTGATAAGCTTAGCAGCTGCATTTTCTTCTATACTCTCTTCTCATAAAGCATTTCCTTCCAAAGACTCGTGGAAACAATCCTGTTAATAAGGGCACTCTCACACATGTCCATTTGCACTAGTCTTCTTAGAAGAGAAACTAACTATGGTAAAGAGAAGGCAAACAATGGCATCTCTACTCTGGCATGCACTGCAGGGAAACTTACTAGCATTATAATAGAAACTAAAGTCCTATAGCAAAATAGTTTTCATTATTTACTGTACATTATGGCTATACATAGGGAATTGCCAGTATTATACTGAATTTAAGAAGCAATTGAACATTTCATGAAAGTGTTTTACCCTTAGAGCTTGCACTCCTTTCTGGTAAGGCTTTAGCAACCACCAGTGAGTAAACTGTTTCTCATTTCCTAAAGAGGAGCCTTTAAAATAGCATTATAAATTGGTGTGCAAACACATTTATGCTTGCATGTACTGCTCATTGCCTTTAAGTTATTTAGCATGCAGCTGACATTTATACTATATCAGCGCAGTTTCCATTAAGCTTCTTGACATAAGAGTCTTCAGTTTATCTCGCAGCTTTACATTTATTTAAAGAAAGGAAAACTCAATTAATGTGAATATAGTTCTTTTATCTCTCTCATAGTTCTACACCACAGTAAATGAGCTGGGGTAGGAGATCAAATTAACCAACGCGCTTTCATGAATGAGAATGAGGTCTCAGACACAGCGGAGCCACGGAGAAACATTGGGGCTCTTTGTTTAATCATAGATAAGTTTGTAGCCTTTCTTCTGTGAGCTCATCTGTTGGATCTCTCCACAGGCTCATCAGGAAACCTCACAGATGAAATTATCGATTGAAATATAGTATGATGATATTTCCAGAATTTGTCTTATTTTTATTTTTTTTCAAATTTGTGCTGAATTGTAAAATATAGCCTTAGGGGTATATTCAATAGGAGTCGGATCTATTCCGACATGCAGTTGTTGGAATGGATCCGACAACCCCTATTCAATGGACGGCCAAATCCGACTGTCGGATTTGGACATCCTGTCAGGCCGCTGCGGCCAGGGGAGCAGAGAGCGGCGGCCGTGAGCAGGAGGGGCTGGCTGCGGGGCACATGTGTGGAGCCGCAGGCGGAGCTGGCAGCAGGAAGAGAGGTGCTGCGGCGGCGGGGGGAGCATTGATCGGCGGCTGGCGGGAGGTGCTGGCAGCGGGGTAACATGTCTGCGGCGGGGGGGGGGGGGGGGCGCTCCAGGAAAAGAGGTGCACTGACCGGGGACGGCCAGGCACATCTCTCCCTGCAGCACCTCCCCCCGCCGCCGCTGACATGTCCCCCCGCAGCCAGCTCCTCCCGCTGGCCGTCGATCTCAGCTCCCCCCACCGCCCGCAGCACCGCTCTTCTCCTCACCTCAATCGACTTGTTTTCAAGTCGGATTGAGTTTGTCGGAAAAGGGGCCAAAACCTGTTGGATTTGGCCCCGTTTCCGACAGAAGCACGTGGTTCGGCGTCTATTCCGCCGATCCACGTGTTTTCCGACAAGTCGGGAATTCCCGACTTGTCAGAAAAAAATCAGCCCCTATTGAATAGGTCGGAACCCCTTCCGACCTATTTCTGTCGTAAGCTGCCGTCTTTCCAACAAGATGGCAGCTTCTGACAGTTATTGAATATAGCCCTTAGAAAGCATCAAGGGCATTGTTAATGGCAAAAATGTTGTCGTCTTTGACGTTTTCACACTGGTGGCATACATACAAGTGCACATTTAACCTTATTCAGCTTCAGCAAAACTACAAGTGGCTGCGATGGCATGCTGGGGGCCGGCCAGCACAGGGAAAGTCCGCCCAGCATGTAAATACCTGGCAGCGATATGATTGCAATTCAATTGCGGCCGCATCGCTGATTTGTGGATGCCCCCCTGCCTCCTCAGCCAGGCTGCGAAGTAGAAAACCCGCCCCCGTTTCTGATGACACGCTTGCCCAATGCCAAGTCTGACGCCTCCGCAATGCCTCTGCCACTCAGGCAGAGGCGTTCACATAGTGATCTCTCCAGCCTGTACACACACAATGCGGGTCCTGTGCATGCGCACTGTGGCGGGACACGGGGATATGCGATTGCATCGCAGCAGGGTCCATTGTCAAGCAGGTTGCTGGTGGATTATTCTGCCCCCTATAGGTGCATTACACTATTGGCTGCACCTATTGCAATTATGTTTAAATAAGAAATGTCCAAATGGAACATCTGTTGAACTATAGCAAAACTGCCGCTGCTATCCCTCGCATGCTGGGGGCCGCCCAGCATGCTAATGGCGGCCAGCGATGCGATCGCAATACAATTGCGATCACATCACTGCTTTAGGGTAGCCCAGCGAAGGCAGTCGGGCCACCGCCACTTTTCCCATCGCATCGGCCGCGTGTGACGTCATATGGCCTCTCCAACAACGGCCCCGGCCCACCCACATTTTTGCCGCATCGACGCCCCAGACCGCCCGCATTTTTGCCGCATCTACGCAAACGCCTCTGCCTGATTGACAACCTTCCCAGCCCATGCACACACAGAGTGCCCGCTATGCGTTCGTAGTGCGCCGGGGCCCGGGGAAATGCGATTGCATCACAGCAGCGCCTGCTGCTGAATAGTGCCCTGTTCCCGCACAGGTACATGCATTTTTCATTCATTGACAAGCTTCTGGCTGTTACTTGTGCACCTCATCACGCTTTGGATCTCAGCCATTTTTCTGATGTTGCTTTTTTTTGTACTTTATTTGTACAGATTTGGACTAGCTTAGCTAAAATCCCCTGTGGGCCCCACTCCATAATCTAAGAAGTGGGATTTAAGCTGGGTACACACTGGATGACTTTTTGAACGATATGCCAAATTCCGATATTTTTGACCGACATATCGTTCAAATCACCCAATATGTACCCACTATATCGATGCGCTCTCCCGTGGGTCGCTTGCGACATCACCAGAAAGCTGTACATGCAACTCAATCTCGCGATGTTGCAAGCGATGCCTTGCTGCCAAACACAGCATGGCCCAGCTCCTCCCCATTTTGTACCATTGGTACAAACATTGATGGTAGGCACATCATGACCATCGATATTGGGAACAACGTGACAATCACGACTTCATGTTTTTTGGCACCTGCTCCTCTCTGCAGCCTCTGGGGGTCCACAGGGAAGGTGAGGGTCTGTTTTTTCACATTTCCTCAGCGGCTGATAATGTCTGAAGCCACGGGGCGGGGGTGCTGCCAGGCTGACTGATCAGAAGTGATCAACAGCATGGCAGGCCTTGGGAAGGGGAGGTAACCAGGAAGCAGAGGGATTGGAGATCCCTCTGAGAGCGGCAACTGCAGGAAGAGTCTCTTCCTGCAGCCACAGAGGGAGCTTTCTGACAGGTCTCATCAGAGGTGACCTTGTGAGGGAAAGCCCAGCCTGGTGTGGTCGCATCTCATGTGACCATGCCAGGCAAGTGGTTAAGCACTGTGAATGTGAATAACATTGCAACGTTGTAAGAGCCCAAGGGTAAGTACTGCAGGGTTTGGAAAGAGCCAGGAATGGTGTGTGTGTGTGTGTGTGTGTGTGTGTGTGTGTGTGTGTGTGTGTGTGTGTGTGTGTGTGTGTGTGTGTCTGTGATGGCTCTGATGAGAAAGAAGTTCTCATAATGCAGGAGATAAAGTGATTTACCACATGATGACATTTTTAAAGGCCTTAGATGTATTGGCAGATCTTATGATGGCAATAGGTGGCAGCGGTGTGTGATGGAAGTTAGTCCATACGGCAGCTCAATCAGAATGTATTATCTCATACTCGTTGATTCATTGCTATAAGAAAAGGTAAATCAGAATATACTGTATAGTAAAGCCGGGTACAAAGTAGGTGCAGAATAACACAGGGTTAATGGAAGTACTGTATACAGCAGGCACAGCAATATCTCCAGTTGCAGCCAGGGGCATATGGGGTTAATGCTAGATGTTGTAGTGCACACACTGTGGGCCTGATTAATATTTGTATGCAAACCCACAAGCACCCATCGGTGCTGCAAGCCATCCGATGGTGAGTCAGTCTTAACTATGGGTGGTCATTCCGAGTTGTTCGCTCGCTAGCTGCTTTTAGCAGCACTGCAAACGCTAGGCTGCCGCCCTCTGGGAGTGTATGTTAGCTTAGCAGAATAGCGAACGAAAGATTAGCAGAATTGCTACTAAAAATTTTCAAGCAGTTTCTGAGTAGCTCCAGACCTACTCCTAGATTGTGATTAGCTCAGTCCGTTTAGTTCCTGGTCTGACATCACAAACACGCCCTGCGTTCGGCCAGCCACTCCCCCGTTTCTCCAGCCACTCCTGCGTTTTTCCCTGGCACGCCTGCGTTTTGTAGCACACTCCCGTAAAACGCTCAGTTACCTCCCAGAAACGCCCCTTTCCTGTCAATCACTCACCGATCAGCAGTGCGACTGAAAAACGCCGCACGAACACCAGCAAATCTACTAAGTTTTGTGTTAAATATCTTAGCGCATGTGCACTGCGTACCATGCGCATGCGCATTTTCCACCTATTCGCTGCGTTGCGAAAAAAACGGCAACGAGCGAACAACTCGGAATGACCACCATTGTCTCTCTCTATATTTATATTGAATATGTATTGAGAAATGTGCGAAGAAATCACTAATCGCTCCGTCTTTTCATTTGTGTACAGTCCCACAGTCCACTTAGGTGTCGGTAGGGGCTGTGCGCAGATAATTTTTATAAAGAGACGAAGATTATCTGAAAAACAAACATGGCATATATATATATACCAACACTGCAGAAAAGCAGGAAGAGAACCTTATCCTTCTGCTTTCTCCTAGGGATGGCCATCCATGGATGGTGTAATCGATGGTGTCATTGGTTATTAAACCATCGATTGGGTTATTGGTTATTAAAATCAATGGTCACGCCCCTTTTCTTATACTTTCAATGGAAAAATGGAGAGTCAAAAATCGGTACAGACCACAGAAAAAAGGTACTGTACCTGCCAAAAAGGTACAGTTGGTGGGTATGATGCTGAGTTACGGGGTTTTAAAAGGGCATTAATAATGTGCAGCATATGTGTAAGGGACATTATGTGTAAAAGGGCATTAATAAAGGTTGTCATAATGTGTAAGGTGCGTTATGTTTATAAGGACATTAGTAATGTGTCTCATATGTGTAAGGGGCATTACTGTGTGGAATTATGTGTATAAATGCATTACTAATGTGTGGCATTATGTGTTTAAGGTGCTCTACTATGTGGCATTGCGTATAGAAAGGGCACTACTGTGTCGCTGTTAGGGTCTCCTGCCCTGTGCTGCCACGTCGTCATGGCAACCGGGAGACAAGTGCTAGCGGAGTAACCTGAGCGCAGCTGATACTCCGGTTCGGGTCTTTTGCTGTGCAGTGGTTACAGGCAGGGGATCCGGTGCTGGTTTTTGTGCTCACAGTCTGTGAGGTCTGAGGGGGGCGTGGACAGCACCTGCTTTATAAGGCCTCTTCTCAGGTTAAGCAGATGCTGCTGAATCTTTGTTGGTTAGTCAGTTCCTGAAAGTTAGCCAGTACTGTGTAGCTTTGTATTTGTTGTTGCTTACTGCAAATAGGCCTAGGGATTTGGTACTACACTCTGCCAATCCAGACCTAGCAGTAAGACTGGAGTCAGTCGTTTAGCCTGCTGAGGTTCTTTTGATATTCTGTGAACCCAGCAGGTTTGTGGCTGTACTTTCAGACCTGCCTGCTTAATCCTCTCTCACTGTGCAGGGTGTCCATGTGTCAGTTTAGTGGCAGTAAGCTGTACCTGGGCCCTGCAAGTGAGAATTAGGATTGTGGAGACTCTCCTTGTGTCTATTATTCCATCTCTGACCAAGGAGTTTACTGCCACACCCGTTGGTAACCCTTTAGGGTTTTGCTGTTGCCCTTAGCAACAGCATTTCGGGTTCTCTACGTATTAAAACACAACATCTTGCTTTTTCCATCTGAGCATTTCTAATACTAGGGAGACACCCAGTTTCTTAGCCTCTGGGCTTCTCTGTTCACTCTGTGTTGGTTTTGTTAACCTATCACCTTCTGTGTACGTTATGTCATATTTCCCAGTCTGTCTGTGAGTTCATTTGTTTTACATCCCTCTCTGTTCAGACACCAGTACATTCCTGCAGGCACTGGTGTGCATAACAGTTCAAACACCAGTACATTCCTGCAGGCACTGGTGTGCATAACAGTCGCCTAATGTGAATAAAGAGCAATAGGGTGTGGTGTAATGTGAATAAGGAGCAATTCAGTGTGATGTAATGTGAATAAGGGGCTCTACTGTGAGGAGTAACGTTTATAAGGTAAAGTGATACTACTGTGGGATGTAATATGAATTATGGACACTATCGCATGATCAAATGTGAATAAAGTTGCAGTACTGTGTGGCGTAATTGGAATTGGGGTTACTATTGTATGGCCATGCCCCTTGCCAGCAAAAACACACCCCTTTTTGGGCTGTGCGCCAAATGTGCGAACTGTTCCTTTTTAAAATATAGGGGGTACAAACACCAAAATGGGTGAGGGGTGATAGTGCTGGGAAAGAGGTGCAAGATCAGAGGCGGAACCAGCTGTGGTGCTAGGGGGCACCAGCCAAAATCTTGCCTAGGGCATCATATTGATTAGGGCCGGCTCTGCCTGCGCCATCATTCACACCACCAAGTTGAGTACAGCCTGCAAGATGCTCTGCAGAACTCCATGTTGCAACTAGAGATGTGCACTTGAAATTTTTCGGGTTTTGTGTTTTGGTTTTGGGTTCGGTTCCGCGGCCGTGTTTTGGGTTCGACCGCGTTTTGGCAAAACCTCACCGAATTTTTTTTGTCGGATTCGGGTGTGTTTTGGATTCGGGTGTTTTTTTCAAAAAACCCTAAAAAACAGCTTAAATCATAGAATTTGGGGGTCATTTTGATCCCAAAGTATTATTAACCTCAAAAACCATAATTTCCACTCATTTTCAGTCTATTCTGAATACCTCACACCTCACAATATTATTTTTAGTCCTAAAATTTGCACCGAGGTAGCTGTGTGAGTAAGATAAGCGACCCTAGTGGCCGACACAAACACCGGGCCCATCTAGGAGTGGCACTGCAGTGTCACGCAGGATGGCCCTTCCAAAAAACACTCCCCAAACAGCACATGACGCAAAGAAAAAAAGAGGCGCAATGAGGTAGCTGTGTGAGTAAGATAAGCGACCCTAGTGGCCGACACAAACACCGGGCCCATCTAGGAGTGGCACTGCAGTGTCACGCAGGATGGCCCTTCCAAAAAACACTCCCCAAACAGCACATGACGCAAAGAAAAAAAGAGGCGCAATGAGGTAGCTGTGTGAGTAAGCTAAGCGACCCTAGTGGCCGACACAAACACCGGGCCCATCTAGGAGTGGCACTGCAGTGTCACGCAGGATGGCCCTTCCAAAAAACACTCCCCAAACAGCACATGACGCAAAGAAAAAAAGAGGCGCAATGAGGTAGCTGTGTGAGTAAGCTAAGCGACCCTAGTGGCCGACACAAACACCGGGCCCATCTAGGAGTGGCACTGCAGTGTCACGCAGGATGGCCCTTCCAAAAAACACTCCCCAAACAGCACATGACGCAAAGAAAAAAAGAGGCGCAATGAGGTAGCTGTGTGAGTAAGCTAAGCGACCCTAGTGGCCGACACAAACACCGGGCCCATCTAGGAGTGGCACTGCAGTGTCACGCAGGATGGCCCTTCCAAAAAACACTCCCCAAACAGCACATGACGCAAAGAAAAAAAGAGGCGCAATGAGGTAGCTGTGTGAGTAAGATAAGCGACCCTAGTGGCCGACACAAACACCGGGCCCATCTAGGAGTGGCACTGCAGTGTCACGCAGGATGGCCCTTCCAAAAAACACTCCCCAAACAGCTCATGACGCAAAGAAAAAAAGAGGCGCAATGAGGTAGCTGTGTGAGTAAGATAAGCGACCCTAGTGGCCGACACAAACACCGGGCCCATCTAGGAGTGGCACTGCAGTGTCACGCAGGATGGCCCTTCCAAAAAACACTCCCCAAACAGCACATGACGCAAAGAAAAAAAGAGGTGCAATGAGGTAGCTGTGTGAGTAAGCAAAGCGACCCTAGTGGCCAACACAAACACCGGGCCCATCTAGGAGTGGCACTGCAGTGTCACGCAGGATGGCCCTTCCAAAAAACACTCCCCAAACAGCACATGACGCAAAGAAAAAAAGAGGCGCAATGAGGTAGCTGTGTGAGTAAGATAAGCGACCCTAGTGGCCGACACAAACACCGGGCCCATCTAGGAGTGGCACTGCAGTGTCACGCAGGATGGCCCTTCCAAAAAACACTCCCCAAACAGCACATGACGCAAAGAAAAATTAAAGAAAAAAGAGGTGCAAGATGGAATTGTCCTTGGGCCCTCCCACCCACCCTTATGTTGTATAAACAGGACATGCACACTTTAACCAACCCATCATTTCAGTGACAGGGTCTGCCACACGACTGTGACTGAAATGACGGGTTGGTTTGGACCCCCACCAAAAAAGAAGCAATTAATCTCTCCTTGCACAAACTGGCTCTACAGAGGCAAGATGTCCACCTCATCATCATCCTCCGATATATCACCGTGTACATCCCCCTCCTCACAGATTATCAATTCGTCCCCACTGGAATACACCATCTCAGCTCCCCGTGTACTTTCTGGAGGCAATTGCTGCTGGTCAATGTCTCCACGGAGGAATTGATTATAATTCATTTTAATGAACATCATCTTCTCCACATTTTCTGGAAGTAACCTCGTACGCCGATTGCTGACAAGGTGAGCGGCGGCACTAAACACTCTTTCGGAGTACACACTTGTGGGAGGGCAACTTAGGTAGAATAAAGCCAGTTTGTGCAATGGCCTCCAAATTGCCTCTTTTTCCTGCCAGTATAAGTACGGACTGTGTGACGTGCCTACTTGGATGCGGTCACTCATATAATCCTCCACCATTCTTTCAATGGGGAGAGAATCATATGCAGTGACAGTAGACGACATGTCCGTAATCGTTGACAGGTCCTTCAGTCCGGACCAGATGTCAGCATCAGCAGTCGCTCCAGACTGCCCTGCATCACCGCCAGCGGGTGGGCTCGGAATTCTGAGCCTTTTCCTCGCACCCCCAGTTGCGGGAGAATGTGAAGGAGGAGATGTTGACAGGTCGCGTTCCGCTTGACTTGACAATTTTCTCACCAGCAGGTCTTTGAACCCCAGCAGACTTGTGTCTGCCGGAAAGAGAGATCCAAGGTAGGTTTTAAATCTAGGATCCAGCACGGTGGCCAAAATGTAGTGCTCTGATTTCAACAGATTGACCACCCGTGAATCCTTGTTAAGCGAATTAAGGGCTCCATCCACAAGTCCCACATGCCTAGCGGAATCGCTCCGTGTTAGCTCCTCCTTCAATGTCTCCAGCTTCTTCTGCAAAAGCCTGATGAGGGGAATGACCTGACTCAGGCTGGCAGTGTCTGAACTGACTTCACGTGTGGCAAGTTCAAAGGGCAGCAGAACCTTGCACAACGTTGAAATCATTCTCCACTGCGCTTGAGACAGGTGCATTCCACCTCCTATATCGTGCTGAATTGTATAGGCTTGAATGGCCTTTTGCTGCTCCTCCAACCTCTGAAGCATATATAGGGTTGAATTCCACCTCGTTACCACTTCTTGCTTCAGATGATGGCAGGGCAGGTTCAGGCGTTTTTGGTGTTGCTCCAGTCTTCTGTACGTGGTGCCTGTACGCCGAAAGAGTCCCGCAATTCTTCTGGCCACCGACAGCATCTCTTGCACGCCCCTGTCGTTTTTTAAAAAATTCTGCACCACCAAATTCAAGGTATGTGCAAAACATGGGACGTGCTGGAATTTGTCCAGATTTAATGCACACACAATATTGCTGGCGTTGTCCGATGCCACAAATCCACAGGAGAGTCCAATTGGGGTAAGCCATTCCGCGATGATCTTCCTCAGTTGCCGTAAGAGGTTTTCAGCTGTGTGCGTATTCTGGAAACCGGTGATACAAAGCGTAGCCTGCCTAGGAAAGAGTTGGCGTTTGCGAGATGCTGCTACTGGTGCCGCCGCTGCTGTTCTTGCGGCGGGAGTCCATACATCTACCCAGTGGGCTGTCACAGTCATATAGTCCTGACCCTGCCCTGCTCCACTTGTCCACATGTCCGTGGTTAAGTGGACATTGGGTACAGCTGCATTTTTTAGGACACTGGTGACTCTTTTTCTGAGGTCTGTGTACATTTTCGGTATCGCCTGCCTAGAGAAATGGAACCTAGATGGTATTTGGTACCGGGGACACAGTACCTCCAACAAGTCTCTAGTTGGCTCTGCAGTAATGATGGATACCGGAACCACGTTTCTCACCACCCAGGATGCCAAGGCCTCAGTTATCCGCTTTGCAGCAGGATGACTGCTGTGATATTTCATCTTCCTCGCAAAGGACTGTTGGACAGTCAATTGCTTGGTGGAAGTAGTAAAAGTGGTCTTACGATTTTCCCTCTGGGATGACCATCGACTCCCAGCAGCAACAACAGCAGCGCCAGCAGCAGTAGGCGTTACACGCAAGGATGCATCGGAGGAATCCCAGGCAGGAGAGGAATCGTCAGAATTGCCAGTGACATGGCCTGCAGGACTATTGGCATTCCTGGGGAAGGAGGAAATTGACACTGAGGGAGTTGGTGGGGTGGTTTGCGTGAGCTTGGTTACAAGAGGAAGGGATTTACTGGTCAGTGGACTGCTTCCGCTTTCGCCCAAAGTTTTTGAACTTGTCACTGACTTATTATGAATGCGCTGCAGGTGACGTATAAGGGAGGATGTTCCGAGGTGGTTAACGTCCTTACCCCTACTTATTACAGCTTGACAAAGGCAACACACGGCTTGACAAATGTTGTCCGCATTTCTGTTGAAATACTTCCACACCGAAGAGCTGATTTTTTTGGTATTTTCACCAGGCATGTCAACGGCCATATTCCTCCCACGGACAACAGGTGTCTCCCCGGGTGCCTGACTTAAACAAACCACCTCACCATCAGAATCCTCCTTGTCAATTTCCTCCCCAGCGCCAGCAACACCCATATCCTCCTCATCCTGGTGTACTTCAACACTGACATCTTCAATCTGACTATCAGGAACTGGACTGCGGGTGCTCCTTCCAGCACTTGCAGGGGGCGTGCAAATGGTGGAAGGCGCATGCTCTTCACGTCCAGTGTTGGGAAGGTCAGGCATCGCAACCGACACAATTGGACTCTCCTTGTGGATTTGGGATTTCGAAGAATGCACAGTTCTTTGCGGTGCTTTTGCCAGCTTGAGTCTTTTCATTTTTCTAGCGAGAGGCTGAGTGCTTCCATCCTCATGTGAAGCTGAACCACTAGCCATGAACATAGGCCAGGGCCTCAGCCGTTCCTTGCCACTCCGTGTGGTAAATGGCATATTGGCAAGTTTACGCTTCTCCTCCGACAATTTTATTTTAGATTTTGGAGTCCTTTTTTTACTGATATTTGGTGTTTTGGATTTTACATGCTCTGTACTATGACATTGGGCATCGGCCTTGGCAGACGACGTTGCTGGCATTTCATCGTCTCGGCCATGACTAGTGGCAGCAGCTTCAGAACGAGGTGGAAGTGGATCTTGATCTTTCCCTAATTTTGGAACCTCAACATTTTTGTTCTCCATATTTTAATAGGCACAACTAAAAGGCACCTCAGGTAAACAATGGAGATGGATGGATACTAGTATACTTATGGATGGACTGCCGAGTGCCGACACAGAGGTAGCTACAGCCGTGGACTACCGTACTGTGTCTGCTGCTAATATAGACTGGATGATAATGAGATGAAATCAATATATATGTATATATAATATCACTAGTATTGCAGCCGGACAGGTATATATATTTATTATGTAATGACTGATGACGGACCTGCTGGACACTGTCAGCTCAGCAGCACCGCAGACTGCTACAGTAAGCTACTATAGTAGTATGTATAAAGAAGAAAGAAAAAAAAAAACCACGGGTAGGTGGTATACAATTATGGATGGACTGCCGAGTGCCGACACAGAGGTAGCTACAGCCGTGGACTACCGTACTGTGTCTGCTGATAATATAGACTGGATGATAATGAGATGAAATCAATATATATGTATATATAATATCACTAGTACTGCAGCCGGACAGGTATATATATTTATTATGTAATGACTGATGACGGACCTGCTGGACACTGTCAGCTCAGCAGCACCGCAGACTGCTACAGTAAGCTACTATAGTAGTATGTATAAAGAAGAAAGAAAAAAAAAACCACGGGTAGGTGGTATACAATTATGGATGGACTGCCGAGTGCCGACACAGAGGTAGCTACAGCCGTGGACTAACGTACTGTGTCTGAAGATAATATAGACTGGATGATAATGAGATGAAATCAATATATATATATAATTATATAATATCACTAGTACTGCAGCCGGACAGGTATATATATTTATTATGTAATGACTGATGACGGACCTGCTGGACACTGTCAGCTCAGCAGCACCGCAGACTGCTACAGTAAGCTACTATAGTAGTATGTATAAAGAAGAAAGAAAAAAAAAAAACCACGGGTAGGTGGTATACAATTATGGATGGACTGCCGAGTGCCGACACAGAGGTAGCTACAGCCGTGGACTAACGTACTGTGTCTGCTGATAATATAGACTGGATGATAATGAGATGAAATCAATATATATATATATATATATATATATATATAAAATTATATAATATCACTAGTACTGCAGCCGGACAGGTATATATATATTTATTATGTAATGACTGATGACGGACCTGCTGGACACTGTCAGCTCAGCAGCACCGCAGACTGCTACAGTAAGCTACTATAGTAGTATGTATAAAGAAGAAAGAAAAAAAAAAAAAACACGGGTAGGTGCTAGGTGGTATACAATATTATATATATATTATATACAATTATATATATATATATATTAAACTCATAAACTGGTGGTGATTATTAAACTGGTGGTCAGGTCACTGGTCACACTATCAGCAACTTGCAAGTAGTACTCCTGAGTCCTAAGCAGACAATCACAATATATATTATACTGGTGGTCAGTGTGGTCACAAACAATGGCAGTGTGGCACTCTGGCAGCAAAAGTGTGCACTGTACGTTATATGTACTCCTGAGTCCTGCTCTCAAACTCTAACTGCTCCCCACTGTCAGTGTCTCCCCCACAAGTCAGATAATACAGTCACACTATCTCTATCACTTCAGCAAGTACTAGTAGTAGTAGTACTCCTCCTAATGCTCCCCAAAATTACTACTGTGTCTCTCTCTGTCTCACTCTCTTCTCGAATCTCTATAAACGGAGAGGACGCCAGCCACGTCCTCTCCCTATGAATCTCAATGCACGTGTGAAAATGGCGGCGACGCGCGGCTCCTTATATAGAATCCGAGTCTCGCGATAGAATCCGAGCCTCGCGAGAATCCGACAGCGTGATGATGACGTTCGGGCGCGCTCGGGTTAACCGAGCAAGGCGGGAAGATCCGAGTCGCTCGGACCCGTGTAAAAAAAACTGAAGTTCGGGCGGGTTCGGATTCCGAGGAACCGAACCCGCTCATCTCTAGTTGCAACTCAAAGTCACTCATATTAAAACATCTCATTGCTTAAGACTATTGTCCCTTGGGCAGCCTGTCCACATCCAGACTGTGATGCAATCTGATGATGCCTTGTATGAGCACAACAGGCGCCACCTCCTAGGGGGTGTGTGAGCCAAGACCTGACACTGACTGCAGGTGTCAGAACACCCATCATCATGGACAATGATACCCCCTGAAGAAGCACCTATTGGGGTGCAGGACAGTCCTATATCCATACAGGGGCATAGAGCTGCGCCAGGGTCTAATAAGGGGGTGTGGTTTTAAAAAGTGAGCATAACGATCTTGTCGATATTAAGTTATGTAAATAATAGTGATGTGCACCTGAAATTTTTCGGGTTTTGTGTTTTGGTTTTGGATTCGGTTCCGTGGCCGTGTTTTGGGTTCGAACGCGGTTTGGCAAAACCTCACCGAATTTTTTTTGTCGGATTCGGGTGTGTTTTGGATTCGGGTGTTTTTTACAAAAAACCCTAAAAAACAGCTTAAATCATAGAATTTGGGGGTCATTTTGATCCCATAGTATTATTAACCTCAATAACCATAATTTCCACTCATTTTCAGTCTATTCTGAACACCTCACAATATTATTTTTAGTCCTAAAATTTGCACCAAGGTCGCTGGATGGCTAAGCTAAGCGACACAAGTGGCCGACACAAACACCTGGCCCATCTAGGAGTGGCACTGCAGTGTCAGGCAGGATGGCACTTCAAAAAAATAGTCCCCAAACAGCACATGATGCAAAGAAAAAAAGAGGCGCACCAAGGTCGCTGTGTGACTAAGCTAAGCGACACAAGTGGCCGACACAAACACCTGGCCCATCTAGGAGTGGCACTGCAGTGTCAGACAGGATGGCACTTAAAAAAATAGTCCCCAAACAGCACATGATGCAAAGAAAAAAAGAGCTGCACCAAAGTCGTTGTGTGACTAAGCTAAGCGACCCAAGTGGCCGACACAAACACCTGGCCCATCTAGGAGTGGCACTGCAGTGTCACGCAGGATGGCCCTTCCAAAAAATACTCCCCAAACAGCACATGACGCAAAGAAAAAAAGAGGCGCAATGAGGTAGCTGTGTGACGACTAAGCTAAGCGACCCTAGTGGCCGACGCAAACACCTGGCCCATCTAGGAGTGTCACTGCAGTGTCACGCAGGATGGCCCTTCCAAAAAATACTCCCCAAACAGCACATGACGCAAAGAAAAATGAAAGAAAAAAGAGGTGCAAGATGGAATTGTCCTTGGGACCTCCCACCCACCCTTATGTTGTAAAAACAGGACATGCACACTTTAACGAACCCATCATTTCAGCGACAGGGTCTGCCACACGACTGTGACTGAAATGACTGGTTGGTTTGGGCCCCCACCAAAAAAGAAGCAATCAATCTCTCCTTGCACAAACTGGCTTTACAGAGGCAAGATGTCCACCTCATCATCATCGTCCGATTCATCACCCCTTTCACTGTGTACATCCCCCTCCTCACAGATTATTAATTCGTCCCCACTGGAATCCACCATCTCAGGTCCCCGTGTACTTTCTGGAGGCAATTGCTGCTGGTGAATGTCTCCATGGAGGAATTGATTATAATTCATTTTAATGAACATCATCTTCTCCACATTTTCTGGAAGTAACCTCGTACGCCGATTGCTGACAAGGTGAGCGGCGGCACTAAACACTCTTTCGGAGTACACACTGGAGGGAGGGCAACTTAGGTAGAATAAAGCCAGTTTGTGCAAGTGCCTCCAAATTGCCTCTTTTTCCTGCCAGTATACGTACGGACTGTCTGACGTGCCTACTTGGATGCGGTCACTCATATAATCCTCCACCATTCTTTCAATGGTGAGAGAATCATATGCAGTGACAGTAGACGACATGTCAGTAATCGTTGGCAGGTCCTTCAGTCCGGACCAGATGTCAGCATCAGCAGTCGCTCCAGACTGCCCTGCATCACCGCCAGCGGGTGGGCTCGGAATTCTTAGCCTTTTCCTCGCACCCCCAGTTGCGGGAGAATGTGAAGGAGGAGATGTTGACGGGTCGCGTTCCGCTTGACTTGACAATTTTCTCACCAGCAGTTCTTTGAACCTCTGCAGACTTGTGTCTGCCGGAAAGAGAGATCCAACGTAGGTTTTAAATCTAGGATCGAGCACGGTGGCCAAAATGTAGTGCTCTGATTTCAACAGATTGACCACCCGTGAATCCTGGTTAAGCGAATGAAGGGCTCCATCCACAAGTCCCACATGCCTAGCGGAATCGCTCTGTTTTAGCTCCTCCTTCAATGCCTCCAGCTTCTTCTGCAAAAGCCTGATGAGGGGAATGACCTGACTCAGGCTGGCAGTGTCTGAACTGACTTCACGTGTGGCAAGTTCAAAAGGTTGCAGAACCTTGCACAACGTTGAAATCATTCTCCACTGCGCTTGAGACAGGTGCATTCCACCTCCTTTGCCTATATCGTGGCCAGATGTATAGGCTTGAATGGCCTTTTGCTGCTCCTCCATCCTCTGAAGCATATAGAGGGTTGAATTCCACCTCGTTACCACCTCTTGCTTCAGATGATGGCAGGGCAGGTTCAGGTGTTTTTGGTGGTGCTCCAGTCTTCTGTACGCGGTGCCTGTACGCCGAAAGTGGCCCGCAATTATTCTGGCCACCGACAGCATCTCTTGCACGCCCCTGTCGTTTTTTAAATAATTCTGCACCACCAAATTCAAGGTATGTGCAAAACATGGGACGTGCTGGAATTTGCCCAGATGTAATGCACGCACAATATTGCTGGTGTTGTCTGATGCCACAAATCCCCAGGAGAGTCCAATTGGGGTAAGCCATTCTGCGATGATCTTCCTCAGTTGCCGTAAGAGGTTTTCAGCTGTGTGCGTATTCTGGAAAGCGGTGATACAAAGCGTAGCCTGCCTAGGAACGAGTTGGCGTTTGCGAGATGCTGCTACTGGTGCCGCCGCTGCTGTTCTTGCAGCGGGAGGCAATACATCTACCCAGTGGGCTGTCACAGTCATGTAGTCCTGAGTCTGCCCTGCTCCACTTGTCCACATGTCCGTGGTTAAGTGGACATTGGGTACAACTGCGTTTTTTAGGACACTGGTGAGTCTTTTTCTGACGTCCGTGTACATTCTCGGTATCGCCTGCCTAGAGAAGTGGAACCTAGATGGTATTTGGTAACGGGGGCACACTACCTCAAGCAATTGTCTAGTTCCCCGTGAACTAACGGCGGATACTGGATGCACGTCTAACACCAACATAGTTGTCAAGGCCTCAGTTATCCGCTTTGCAACAGGATGACTGCTGTGATATTTCATCTTCCTCGCAAAGGACTGTTTGACAGTCAATTGCTTACTGGAAGTAGTACAAGTGGTCTTCCGACTTCCCCTCTGGGATGACGATCGACTCCCAGCAGCAACAACAGCAGCGCCAGCAGCAGTAGGCGTTACACTCAAGGATGCATCGGAGGAATCCCAGGCAGGAGAGGACTCGTCAGACTTGCCAGTGACATGGCCTGCAGGACTATTGGCTTTCCTGGGTAAGGAGGAAATTGACACTGAGGAAGTTGGTGGTGTGGTTTGCGCGAGCTTGGTTACAAGAGGAAGGGATTTACTGGTCAGTGGACTGCTTCCAAAGTTTTTGAACTTGTCACTGACTTATTATGAATGCGCTGCAGGTGACGTATAAGGGAGGATGTTCCGAGGTGGTTAACGTCCTTACCCCTACTTATTACAGCTTGACAAAGGCAACACACGGCTTGACACCAGTTGTCCGCATTTCTGTTGAAATAATTACACACTGAAGAGCTGATTTTTTTTGTATTTTGACCAGGCATGTCAATGGCCATATTCCTCCCACGGACAACAGGTGTCTCCCCGGGTGCCTGACTTAAACAAACCACCTCACCATCAGAATCCTCCTTGTCAATTTCCTCCCCAGCGCCAGCAACACCCATATCCTCATCCTGGTGTACTTCAACACTGACATCTTCAATTTCACTATCAGGAACTGGACTGCGGGTGCTCCTTTCAACACTTGCAGGGGGCGTGCAAATGGTGGAAGGCGCAAGCTCTTCCTGTCCAGTGTTGGGAAGGTCAGGCATCGCAACCGACACAATTGGACTCTCGTTTGGGATTTGGGATTTCGAAGAACGCACAGTTCTTTGCTGTGCTTTTGCCGCAAGTCTTTTCTTTTTTCTAGCGAGAGGATGAGTGCTTCCATCCTCATGTGAAGCTGAACCACTAGCCATGAACATAGGCCAGGGCCTCAGCCGTTCCTTGCCACTCCGTGTCGTAAATGGCATATTGGCAAGTTTACGCTTCTCCTCAGACGCTTTTAATTTTGATTTTTGGGTCATTTTTTTACTGATCTTTTGTGTTTTGGATTTTACATGCTCTGTACTATGACATTGGGCATCGGCCTTATTAGACGACGTTGATGGCATTTCATCATCTCGGCCATGACTAGTGGCAGCAGCTTCAGCACGAGGTGGAAGTGGATCTTGATCTTTCCCTATTTTTTTAACCTCCACATTTTTGTTCTCCATATTTTGCGCACAACTAAAAGCCACCACAGGTATACAATGTAGATGGGTGGATAGTATACTATTATTACTTATACTTATGGATGACGAGTGACGACACAGAGGTAGGTACAGCCGTGGCCTACCGTACTGCTACTTATATATATAATATACTGTATAACGGACCTGGTGGACACTGTCAGCAGACTGCTAAACTAGTATGAAGAAAAAAAAAAACACCACAGGTATACAATGTAGATGGATGGATAGTATAGTATTATATTACTTATGGACGACGAGTGCACTGACAACACAGAGGTAGGTACAGCCGTGGCCTACCGGACTGCTGCTTATATATATAATATACTGTATAACGGACCTGGTGGACACTGTCAGCAGACTGCTAAACTAGTATGAAGAAAAAAGAAAAAAACACCACAGGTATACAATGTAGATGGATGGATAGTATAGTATTATATTACTTATGGATGACGAATGCACTGACAACACAGAGGTAGGTACAGCCGTGGCCTACCGTACTGCTGCTTATATATATAATATACTGTATAACGGACCTGGTGGACACTGTCAGCAGACTGCTAAACTAGTATGGAAAAAAAAAAACACCACAGGTATACAATGTAGATGGATGGATAGTATAGTATTATATTACTTATGGACGACGAGTGCACTGATGACACAGAGGTAGGTACAGCCGTGGCCTACCGTACTGCTGCTTATATATATAATATACTGTATAACGGACCTGGTGGACACTGTCAGCAGACTGCTAAACTAGTATGAAGAAAAAAAACAAAACACCACAGGTATACAATGTAGATGGATGGATAGTATAGTATTATATTACTTATGGATGACGAGTGCACTGACGACACAGAGGTAGGTACAGCCGTGGCCTACCGTACTGCTGCTTATATATATAATATACTGTATAACGGACCTGGTGGACACTGTCAGCAGACTGCTAAACTAGTATGAAGAAAAAAAAAAAAAACACCACAGGTATACAATGTAGATGGATGGATAGTATAGTATTATATTACTTATGGACGACGAGTGCACTGACGACACAGAGGTAGGTACAGCCGTGGCCTACCGTACTGCTGCTTATATATATAATATACTGTATAACGGACCTAGTGGACACTGTCAGCAGACTGCTAAACTAGTATGAAGAAAAAAAAAAAAAACACCACAGGTATACAATGTAGATGGATGGATAGTATAGTATTATATTACTTATGGACGACGAGTGCACTGACGACACAGAGGTAGGTACAGCCGTGGCCTACCGTACTGCTGCTTATATATATAATATACTGTATAACGGACCTGGTGGACACTGTCAGCAGACTGCTAAACTAGTATGAAGAAAAAAAAAAACACCACAGGTATACAATGTAGATGGATGGATAGTACAGTATTATATTACTTATGGACGACGAGTGCACTGACGACACAGAGGTAGGTACAGCCGTGGCCTACAGTACTGCTGCTTATATATATAATATACTGTATAACGGACCTGGTGGACACTGTCAGCAGACTGCTAAACTAGTATGAAGAAAAGAAAAAAAACACCACAGGTATACAATGTAGATGGATGGATAGTATAGTATTATATTACTTATGGACGACGAGTGCACTGACGACACAGAGGTAGGTACAGCCGTGGCCTACCGTACTGCTGCTTATATATATAATATACTGTATAACGGACCTGGTGGACACTGTCAGCAGACTGCTAAACTAGTATGAAGAAAAGAAAAAAAACACCACAGGTATACAATGTAGATGGATGGATAGTATAGTATTATATTACTTATGGACGACGAGTGCACTGATGACACAGAGGTAGGTACAGCCGTGGCCTACCGTACTGCTGCTTATATATATAATATACTGTATAACGGACCTGGTGGACACTGTCAGCAGACTGCTAAACTAGTATGAAGAAAGAAAAAAAAACACCACAGGTATACAATGTAGATGGATGGATAGTATAGTATTATATTACTTATGGACGACGAGTGCACTGACGACACAGAGGTAGATACAGCCGTGGCCTACCGTACTGCTGCTTATATATATAATATACTGTATAACGGACCTGGTGGACACTGTCAGCAGACTGCTAAACTAGTATGAAGAAAAAAAAAAACACAGGAGTGTTTTTCAGGCAGACAAACGTACACTGGACTGGTGGTCACTGTCAGCAAAACTGTGCACTGTACTCCTGCTATAACTGCTCCCCAGTCCCAACAATTAGGCAGTGTGAGCAGAGCAGTGCACTCAGCACAGATATATCATGCAGCAGTGCAGCACACTGAGTGAGCACAGATATGGTGGAGCGTTTTTTTCAGGCAGAGAAACAAAGGATTAAACTCACTGGTGTGGTATAATCAAAACCCTGCACTGTACTCCCTAACAGCTGCTCCCCATCCCCAATCCTCCCCACAATTATAACTAAGTCACTCTGTGTTCTACTATAACGGAGAGGACGCAAGCCACGTCCTCTCCCTATCAATCTCAATGCACGTGTGAAAATGGCGGCGACGCGCGGCTCCTTATATAGAATCCGAGTCTCGCGAGAATCCGACAGCGGGATGATGACGTTCGGGCGCGCTCGGGTTAACCGAGCAAGGCGGGAGGATCCGAGTCGCTCGGACCCGTGTAAAAAAAAGGTGAAGTTCGGGCGGGTCGGATCCCGAGGATCCAAACCCGCTCATCACTAGTAAATAATAAAATAAAAGTTGCCCCGCACACTCCAAGGGGGGGGGCATTTAACACAGGGTGGGGAAAGGGGGGCAGAGGAAGGCGTGGGCACCTGCTTCCTACCTTACTTGATCAGGAAGCAGGTCCCTCTTTCCCAGCCAGTCTTTGCTTTCAATGTGCAGCGCCATCTTTCCGAATATATCACTGGGAAGAAGCCACTGGCCAATGCTATACTCCAGGGGGGATGGGGCAGTGGACCCGAGCCCCTATCATGCCCCTCCAGCACCCCGGGCTTGGGTAGCTAGTTCCCCTACCCCTCTCGGCACCACTGTGCCCATGTCCAAAAGTGGTCCCATTCAGACACAGGCCACACCACTAGCCCGGTTTTTTGTAACCAGGTCTGGGAGAATATCCAGGCCTCATCCAAAATATAACGATTATGTTACTTAGTCTCCCATATTTCAGTTTGTGTTTGTTAATTGTTGCACACTAACCCTACATCAAACACCTGTTACACTGTTTTGACACTTGTTTGTTGTTTCTTTATGTTTGAAAAGGGGATTTGTAGATGTATATTGTGTTGCTTTATTATTATTTTTATTTTTACATTTTATTTATAAGGCGCCACAAGTGTTTCGCAGCGCTGTACAAAGGACAGTACAGGGAGACAAAACTTAGCATTACAGTAAATTAATAACAAAATTAGAGTACAGTTAACAAAGAGAACCACAATTCTCAAAACATAATACAGCTAAGATGTAAGTAGCGAGGAAGTAATCACTGTACTACTTTTGGCTGGCAGCCATAGATGGAGATGAGCCTTGACCAGCAGGAGAAGAATAGGGTAAAGATGGTTGCTGAGTAGGAGAGAGCTGCGAGTGAAATGTGTCGAGAAGAGGGTTTTGACAACAAAAGGAAAGAGGACCCTGCTCTGAAGAGCTAACAAAAAACAAAAGTTCTGTTATTGACCCAAAAATCTAAATTAAAAGCATCTGAGGAGAAGGGTAAACTTGCCAATATGCCATTTACAACACAGAGTGGCAAGGAACGGCTGAGGCCCTGGCCTATGTTCATGGCTAGTGGTTCAGCTTCACATGAGGATGAAAGCACTCATCCTCCCACTAGAAAAATGAAAAGAGTTAAGCTGGCAAAAGCACAGCAAACAACTGTGCGTTCTTCTAAATCACAAATCCCCAAGGAGAGTCCAATTGTGTTGGTTGCGATGCCTGACCTTCCCAACACTGGACGGGAAGAGGTGGCTCCTTCCACCATTTGCACGCCCCCTGCAAGTGCTGGAAAGAGCACCCACAGTCCAGTTCCTGATATTCAAATTGAAGATGTCACTGTTGAAGTACACCAGGATGAGGATATGGGTGTTGATAGCACTGAGGAGGAAATTGACAAGGAGGATTCTGATGGTGAGGTGGTTTGTTTAAGTCAGGCACCTGGGGAGACACCGGTTGTCTGTGGTATGTATAAGGCCATTGACATGCCTGGTCAAAATACAAAAAAAAAAATCACCTCTTCGGTGTGGAATTATTTCAACAGAAATGCGGACAACTGGTGTCAAGCCGTGTGTTGCCTTTGTCAAGATGTAATAAGTAGGGGTAAGGACGTTAACCACCTCGGAACATCCTCCCTTATACGTCACCTGGAGCGCATTCATCAGAAGTCATTGACAAGTTCAAAAACTTTGGGTGACAGCCGAAGCAGTCCACTGACAACGAAATCCCTTCTTCGTCTTGTACCCAAGCTCCTGCAAACCACACCACCAACTCCCTTAATGTCAATTTCCTCCGTAGACAGGAATGCCAATAGTCCTGCAGGCCATGTCACTGGCAAGTCTGATGAGTACTCTCCTAACTGGGATTCTTCCAATGGATCCTTGAGTGAAACGCCTACTGCTGCTGTTGCTGCTGGCGCTGCTGTTGTTGCTGCTGGGAGTCAATCGTCATCCCAGAGGGGAAGCCAGAAGACCACTTGTACTACTTCCAGTAAGCAATTGACTGTCAAACAGTCCTTTGCGAGGAAGATGAAATATCACAGCAGTCATCCTGTTTCAGAGCAGATAACTCAGGCCTTGACAACTATGTTGGTGTTAGACGTGCGTCCGGTATCCGCCATTAGTTCACAGGGACTTAGAAAATTGCTTGAGGTAGTGTGTCCCCGGTACCAAATACCATCTAGGTTCCACTTCTCTAGGCAGGCGATACCGAGAATGTACACAGACGTCAGAAAAAGAGTCAGCAGTGTCCTAAAAAATGCAGTTGTACCCACTGTCCACTTAACCACGGACATGTGGACAAGTGGAGCAGGGCAGACTAAGGACAATATGACTGTGACAGCCCACTGGGTAGATGTATGGCCTCCAGCAGCAACAACAGCAGCAGCGGCACCAGTAGCAGCATCTCGCAAACGGCATCTCGTTCCTAGGCAGGCTATACTTTGTATCACCGATTTCCATAAGATGCACACAGCTGACAACCTCTTACGGAAACTGAGGAACATCATCGCAGATTGGCTTACCCCAATTGGACTCTCCTGGGGATTTGTGACATCGGACAACACCACCAATATTGTGCGTGCATTACATGTGGGCAAATTCCAGCACGTCCCATGTTTTGCACATACAATGAATTTGGTGGTGCAGAACTTTTTTAAAAACGACAGGGGCGTGCAGGAGATGCTGTCGGTGGCCCGAAGACTTGCGGCCCACTTTCTGCATTCAGCCACTGCGTGCCGAAGACTGGAGCACCAGCAAACACTCATGAACATGCCCTGCCATCAGCTGAAGCAAGAGGTGGTAACGAGGTGGAATTCAACCCTCTATATGCTTCAGAGGATGGAGGAGCAGCAAAAGGCCATTCAAGCCTATACATCTGCCTACGATATAGGCAAAGGAGGGGGAATGCACCTGACTCAAGCGCAGTGGAGAATGATTTCCATGTTGTGCAAGGTTCTGCAACCCTTTGAACTTGCCACACGTGAAGTCAGTTCAGACACTGCCAACCTAAGTCAGGTCATTCCCCTCATCAGGCTTTTGCAGAAGCAGCTGGAGAGATTGAAGGAGGAGCTAAAACGGAGTGATTCCGCTAGGCATGTGGGACTTGTGGATGGAGCCCTTCATTCGCTTAACCAGGATTCACGGGTGGTCAATCTGTTGAAATCAGAGCACTACATTTTGGCCACCATGCTCGATCCTAGGTTTAAAGCCCACGTTGTATCTCTCTTTCCGGCAGACACAAATCTGCAGATGTTCAAAGACCTGCTGGTGAGACACTTGTCAAGTCAAACGGAACGTGACTCGCCAACAGCTCCTCCTTCATTTTCTACCGCCACTGGAGCTGCCAGGAAAAGGATAACATTTCCAAAACCACCCGCTGGCGGTGATGCAGGGCAGTCAGGAGCAAGTTCTGATATCTATTCCGGACTGAAGGACCTGCTAACGATTACTGACATGTCGTCTACTGTCAATGCATATGAATCTGTCACTATTGAAAGAATGGTGGAGGATTATATGAGTGACAGCATCACTGTAGGCATGTTAGACAGTCCGTACGTATACTGGCAAGAAAAAAGAGGCAATTTGGAGGCCCTTGCACAAACTGGCTTTATTTTACCTAAGTTGCCCCCCCTCCAGTGTGTACTTTGAAAGAGTGTTTAGTGCAGCCGGTCACCTTGTCAGCGATCGGTGTACGAGGTTACTTCCACAAAATGTGGAGAAGATGATGTTCATCAAAATTAATTATAATAAATTCCTCTGTGGAGACATTTACCAGCAATTGCCTCCAGAAAGTACACAGGGACATGTGATGGTGGATTCCAGTGGGAACGAATTAATACTCTGTGAGGAGGGGGATGTACACAGTGAAAGGGGTGAGGAATCGGAGGATGAGGAAGAGGTGGACATATTGCCTCTGTAGAGCCAGTTTGTGTAAGGAGAGATTGATTGCTTCTTTTTTGGCGGGGGCCCAAACCAACCAGTCATTTCAGCCACAGTCGTGTGGCAGAACCTGTGACTGAAAAGATGGGTTTGTTAAAGTGTGCATGTCCTGTTTATACCACATAAGGGTGGGTGGGAGGGCCCAAGGACAATTCTATCTTACACCTCTTTTTTTTTAAATTTATCTTTGCATCATGTGCTGTTTGGGGACTATTTTTTTAAGTGCCATCCTGTCTGACACTGCAGTGCCACTCCTAGATGGGCCAGGTGTTTGTGCCGCCCACATGGGTCGCTTAGCTTAGTCATCCAGCGACCTCGGTGCAAATTTTAGGACTAAAAATAATATTGTGAGGTGTTCAGAATAGACTGGAAATGAGTGGAAATTATGGTTATTGACCTTAATAATACTTTAGGATCAAAATTACCCCCAAATTCTATGATTTAAGCTGTTTTTGAGGGTTTATTGAAAACAAACACCCAAATCGAAAACGCACCCGAATCCGACAAAAATTCTTAAGGGAGGTATTGCCAAAACCCGTCCGAATCCAAAACTCGACAGCGGAACCGAATCCAAAACCAAAACACAAAACCCGAAAAATGCCCGCTGCACATCTCTAATTGTAATTCAGGAAGTGCCTTTTCAGCCATTGTTCAGCATGATGCAGCGAGTAAAGACACAGTTCTGCAGCTCTCCAGAGTCCTGTGGTGATTTGCACACAGACCACTTTACACATTTATTCAGTACAAAATTAAAACAGATTTTTCCTTTCCAGTTGGTAAATTTATTTATAGAGTCAATGGGGTATATTTACTAAGGTGTGAATTTCATAGAAGTGAAGATGTTGCCTATAGCAACCAATCAGATTCTAGCTATTATCTTCTAGAACAGGGGTGGCCAACCAGTCAGAGTCAAAGAGCCAAAAAATCTTGTTAGGTACGTCAAAGAGCCGAAGGCGAGCATGCAAAAATGGGGTGTGGCCTTGTGCCTGCTAGGCACCACCCCTGGTATAAAATACATTGAAAAGGTCAGATCCGCATAAAATAAATTTTTAAAGCCAGATCCAACATAAAATACATTGAAAAGGCCAGATCCGCATAAAATAAATTTTTTAAGCCAGATCCAACATAAAATACATTGAAGAAGTCACTTCCGCATAAAATTACTGAAAAAGCCAGAACCACATAAAATATAATGAAAGACGATTCACATAGTACACTTCAGCTCTCCCATGTGTCACTTCAGCCAGCACCCTGCTGTGTCACTCCAGTCAGCTCCCCCACTTGTCACTCCTGCTATCACCCTTTTATGTCACTTCATCCAGCTCTCCCATGTGTCACTCCTGCTAGAACCCTCATGTGTCACTTCAGAGCCCCCCAACTCATGCCATTGTAGCCGCTCCTTATTACCCCTTTCACACCACGCAAATATCCCGGTATCGATCCGGCATATTGCCGGGTCGACAAGGGTTGGTGTGTGGTGTGAATGGGCCATGGTCGAATTCCTGGGTCACCTGACCCGGTAATTCATCCCGGGTTATAAGCAGTGTTATTCCTGGGTTGAATACTGGGTCAGTGGCAGCATAACTGCTAGCAACATATGCTGGATGCGAACCTTTCTTATACGTAAAAAAAATTTTTACTCTGCATAGTCAAAGAGGATAACGGTGCAGATTGATATCGGAGGCTGTATAGACAGCACAAAGGGGAATATATACTTTAGGAACTCTTGTATTAATACAATAGAAATTTTCGGGATATTTGTTAGAATATAATCCCATTTATTTGGTTTTATATATGGGGTATAAAGTTTGGTTATTCAGGTTATAACCTATAGACATGATTTACATTTGCTAGCTTTCAGCGCTGGATACTCCTCTCCGTTGTTTTCGGTTTGCGACCCGGGACCCGTTTACTACTTAGGGAGAGGTGGCGCGGAGATGAGCTCATCTCCCAGCACCGCCTCCACCCCTGCTGCGCCCCCCCCTGCAGCTATGGCAACTGACCCAGCAAATTGCCGGGTCGGGAAGCCACCTGTTAGGGTCCAATGCCAGATCCCACCCAGGAAGGACCATTTCTAATTCACGGGTGGGATCCTGCATTGGCGATGTGAAAGGGGCTTAAGGATCCTCTGTTGGACGGTGGGTGTTTTACCTCTATTATCTGGCTCCCTCAGTCCACAGCCCTCGTAGTGCTTCCACGTGTCTTTCTGGAGTGCAGTGGTTACCGGAACTGTTGTGGTAAGGTGACTTCAAGTGTCGGGAGCCACATTTAAAGAAAGAAAGAGCCACATGCGGCTCAAGAGCCACAGGTTGGCCACCGCTGTTCTAGAAGGTGCTAGATAAATAAGAAGTAGAATGTGACTGGTTGCTATTGGCAACATCTCCAGTTCTATGAAACTCACACCTTAGTAAATATACACCCAATGCATCAACGGGCCTGATTTGGAATTGTATACAAACTGTACGTATAAATCTGATATTTGGGGGTCTGCACAGATGCAAGACCCATTTTGCGCATTTGCAAAACAGGTCCTATGATATCACTTGCAGCCCCCCCTTAGCTACAGCATGATTGACACGCTGCTGCGTTTGTGGGACAGACCGGGGGCAACGACCGGGACCGGGTTTTTTTTTTTTTTTTTTATCTAGTGTAATTAATATTATTTTTCATATTAAATATAATAATAGCACTATTGCAAGGGGAGAAAATAATGCAACATATTAGCATCCGATCTTGGGGTGACATGTAATAGGATGCAATTTTTAGTAAGATTCTGAAATCGCCCCCTATCGCATGTTTTGAAATCGTTCATTTTTTTTGTCAAAATCGCAAATGTAATAGGATGCGAATTCGGGACTGAAACATGCAATGTCATGCGACATGGGGGTCATTCCGAGTGGTTTGCTCGTTGCCGATTTTCGCAATGGAGCGATTAAGGCGAAAATGCGCATGCGCATGGTACGCAGTGTGCATGCTCTAAGTATTTTACCTTAAAATTTAGTAGATTTACTCACGTCCGAACGAAGAATTTTCATCGTTGAAGTGATCGGAGTGTGATTGACAGGAAGTGGGTGTTTCTGGGCGGAAACTGGCCGTTTTCTGGGAGTGTGCAGAAAAATGCAAGCGTGCCAGGATAAAACGCGGGAGTGTCTGGAGAAACGGGGGAGTGGCTGGCCGAACGCAGGGCGTGTTTGTGACGTCAAACCAGGAACGAAACGGCCTGAGCTGATCGCAATCTAGGAGTAAGTCTCGAGCTACTCAGAAACTGCTAAGAATTTTCTATTCGCAATTCTGCTAATCTTTCGTTCGCAATTCTGCTAAGATACACTCCCAGAGGGCAGCGGCCTAGCGTGTGCAATGCTGCTACTCGGAATGACCCCCAATGTGCGGTTTTCTGACTAACCAGAATGCAATTTCTAACAGCACCATTACACACAGGCAAAGACCCCCACCTATTGGCCGAGCTAAGTCCCCTGGAATCTGCATCATACACCCTATATAAAGGGCTCCAGCGCCATTTTGCCCTTTGTCAGGCTGGGAGGAGTGTAAGATGGAGAGGAGAGTGAGCAAGAGAGGCAGAGAGAGCAGCATGGAGAGAGGCAGCATGGTGGCAAGGAGGGCAGTGGCTGGGAGGAGTCAGGAGGAGCAGGCTCAGCATGAGGAGCAGGAGGAGGCTGGTGCTGGAAGCAGGCAAACTGACACAGAGGAGGAGGATTTTGAGAGGGAGCAGGAGGAAGAGCTGAAGGAGCCTCTCCTTAGTGACGTTGACTGGCAGGAGGAGGAGGGTGATGGGGGCCAGTTTGATGATGAGGAGGAGGCCACAGAGGAGGGTGAGGAGGATGAGGAGGGTGTGGAAGACCCTATGCCAGGGCGTGCTCCCAGTGGTTGCATGTGCGTTTCTCCTGTGAGGAAAACTGTGCCCTAGTCAGGGCAATGGTGCCAGTTTTTAATAGTCTTCTGGGGAAGGATAACCACCGTACTAATATGGTGTGTAAGCACGAAATGCGGGGGGACATTACAGACGCAGTTAATGCGGTTAGCAATTTCAAGCAAAAAGTGGTGAACGTTAAAAAAAAGATTTAACGACATAAAAAGACTGCTCAAAACAAAGATGGCTGGAGAGAGAAAGGAGGCCAGACGCACAGGGGGAGGTACCAGTGCACCCATACAGTTCACAGCCTACGAGGAACAACTTAAGCGAATAATACTGCCAGAGATACTTTCCGGGCTACATATAGCTGATACTGATCAGCCTGCATCACCCCCACAAGCTGGTAAGTCATCACATATTTTTGCTGTTAAAAATACATTTACATTAACAAACTATGCTAGGTACTCTTGCTATGAATTTTACAGTGTAATGGTGCTGTGGCACTGCACATCCCAGCAAGGTGCTGTAATGTAAACCTATGCTGTAAAATATTTGTGTAATGCTTTTGCTGGTTCTTGTAGTTCCACATCAGCATTTCTTTTAATAGTGAAGGACTACACATTGCAGTGGTGTATAGAATTATAATGTAGTCATTTTATTTCTTAGACATTACCTAATAAGCCACATTAATCATGTTTGTCACAAAAAAAAAAAAAGACATGTTTTTGGTCAAAATACATTACAGATAAGATTGCCCATAAATGGACTTTGTAATATTGTAAACATGTTGAACATTTTTAATTAAACATTTTCAAATCTGAATCTGCATGCTGCAAATAAGTGTGGCTAATGCCATGCATTTAGAGGTCTATTTATTAACATTATTTTTACTAAAATAATGTGAAAAAGGGTGTTTTCACACCCATTTCACATTATTTTATAATCGCCTGAATGTATTAAAGGGCATTTGGGGCAGTTTTCATGAAAAACTGCTCCAAACCCTTTTTCCACTTTTTTTTAGTAAGCCACATCGCATTCCCCATACTTACAATGGGAAATGTGATGTGGCCAAATTTCCTAAAAAAAAAATGTGAAAAAATACCGCAGTGTGCCCTGTGACAATCTCGCCAGCTCAGGCTGGCGAGTTCACAGGGCAGCACTGCGATTTGCACCCTTTTACCCAGCTTTCTCTGCCCCTGGCAGAGAAAACTGAGTGGGGACCCAGCAGAGTGATCAGCTATGTGTGTCCGATGGACACACAAGCTTATCACAGTGTAAAACAAACAAAAAGAATACATACTCACCTGTCCAGGGAGCCGGTGTCTGCTGCTCCGGTGAGCGCTGCCGGGCGCCGGGACCCTCATATGCTGCGTTGTGACCCCGGTGCAGTAAAGTGACGCTGCAAAACTGCAGCGTACTTTACAGCACCGGGGGTCACAGCGCAGGAGAAGGACCTGGGGCCCGGAAGCCTCCTGAAGTAGCGCAGACCGGCTCCCTGGACAGGTGAGTATATTGATCTTCTGGGGGGGGGTCCGCAGCACGCAGGGGTAGACGCGATGGGGGGAAGTTGACCGGGCGGCGGCGGTAGCGGCGATGTTGGCGGGGGAGGCACATGTGCAGCAGGACATCAGGGTATTTTTTACGAAAAATACCCCGATGATGCTGCGAAGAGGCATCACAGGTACAGAGCTTGACCGCAAGCTCTGTTCCTGCATGCGATAATTGATACATCCCTGCGATGTAATCAATTATCGCAGTGCGAGTTTGGGCGATTTTATCACCTGTCATCCGCATCCTGGATGAGGATGGTGATAAATAGGCCCCTAAATCTGTTTCCTCCTATGTCTTTATAGCACCACATCAGAGAAGGAGTTCTGCTACACAGAGGCGCCAATGTGTTTGGCTAGATGTAGAAGCTTCTGGTGAGTTTCTCCTGTCACAAATACACAAAACACACCATAACTATCATACCATGACGTTGGCAGGAAGATTCATACTGGAAACACCACTGAAAGACTCCGAAATGTCCAAAAACATAGTATTGGTAATTATATATTTATACCCTAGCAAAGAGACAGGGTTATTTTCCTTATTTACAGAGATTGTCACATCAATATTGGCAAAATCTGGCACCGTATATCATTACTTATTTACGCAAAGCAGCCATATGCTTTCAAGATCACTTGTACTCCTTTTTTTGAAAAATGCATTATTTTTTGGTAAAATACAAATTTATCACATCTTGATTGAAAAAAAATCACATACTCCCGAAACATATGTTCATGTTAATCTGCTAAATGAAAGCATGGTTGTGTAGATGGCCATGGGAAGATGTCACCATAATTGATAACTTACCCCCAAAATTGCTAATTCAGCATATATTTACTAATCTCCAAATATTCACAGAAACAACACAGCAACGCCAGCAGGCACAGGTTAAACTACACCGGAGTGAAGAGGACCTGGAAATTATTTTGGAACCAGTGGAGGCATTTCCTGCTGAAGAACAAACAACACAGGCATCCATTACAGAAAGTTAACCTATACCCATTTCACATCGCACTAAAAACCCGGTATCGACTCGACACGGCATATTGCCGTGTCGAAACGGGTCAGTGTGCGATGTGAAAGGTCCTTTTCAGAATTAGCGGATGGCCTGACCCGGTAATTCAACCCGGTAAAAAAGAAGGTTTATTACCGGGTTGATTACCGGGTCAGGCGCAGTGTGAATGGGAGCCGTTCCGATGCAACACGGCTCCCATTCACAGCATAGGGAGAGGCGGCGCAGGAAATGAGCTCATCTCCCAGCGCCGCCTCCACCCCCGCCCCTGCTGCTGCTGCGCCCTCCGCTGCTATGGCAACCGACCCGGTATATTGCCGGGTCGGAAAGCCAGCAACGGAGCGCAAATGCCGGATCCCACCCGGTAAGTACACGTTTCTCTTACCGGGTAGGATCCGGCATTTGCGATCTAAATGCAGCACTACTGTCCTGGAAACCCAGCATATACAACCACACCGCCACCCCCTACTGCCGACCAACTTGCAAGGTCATTAGACACTTTTAAATCAAAACTGCTTGATTTCATGGCCACCCAAAGCCAACAAATGCTCCATATGCAGGGCTACCTTAAAAATATGTGCCAGCAACTACATAAAGTAGCACACACTGAAAGAGTAGCTGAGGGTACCAGAATCTGGATGGCAGCATCTCTAGATACGAGGCTATCTGAAATTATTAATGCACTAAGGGCCCAAACAGATGCCATTAGGGCACAAACAAATCCATTAGTGTCCCTACACACACCTTACTGCTGAATCCCAACCAAGAATTCCGAATGCACCTTCAACTATAAGTAGTAGATCAGGGCCGAAACTAGGATTTTCGGCACCCGGGGCAAGGTGGTAATGTAGCGCCCCCCCCCCCCCCCCCTCAAAAAAATAAATATATATATATAAAAATACATAATTATAATAAAGAAATAAAAAAATAAATTAAATAAAAAAAATTAAAATAAAATTGAAATAAATATATATAAAAAAATATTATATATAGATATATACACACGTTGTGGAAGGATCGGCACTCCTCCTATATCAGTCAGCAATGCTCAGGTGCCATCTGGAAAATGTAGTTATAAACAAAAGTCCTCCAACAAGCAGCGGCACTCTGAGACTTGATTTGTCAATTAATCACAATAAAGTGCATTTAATAAATCATCCTGTGAGCCAACATTTCGGGGCCAATAACGCCCCTTTGTCAAGGTGATGACACCTTGACAAAGGGGCATTATTGGCCCCGAAACGTTGGCTCACAGGATGATTTATTAAATACACTTTATTGTGATTCATAGTATGACAAATCAAGTCTCAAAGTGCTGCTGCTTGTTGAAGGACGTATATATATATATATATATATATATATATATATATATATACACACATATACTATATATACATATATTGTAAAGCCTACTGCCCATCCTGCCCACCCTCCCTCACAATGCCCACTTACCTCAGCACAAAGTGGGGGAAGCTATTCACTTGTTCCTGGCTCTTTCCTCTCCAGCTTCCCTCTAGAGGAGTCAAGCAGCCGGGCAGGAGAGTGTGCGGAGGTGCTGACGAGTGGGAGGGCAGAGGGTGGCTCCGGAGTCCGGCGGCCACACATGCAGAGGGAGATGGAGCAGCAGCGGCGCCGGTGGGAACGGTGTCATACGCGGCTGCCGCTGCAGGAGGTGATCGCGGCGGGGAGGTGGGGAGGAGCAACTGGGTGAGAGAGCTGGAGAGCTCTGCGCGCCCTTCAAGTAAAGCAATCGCAGGGGGTGGGAGTGAAGGAGCAGCGGTCGTAGGAGCCAGGCAGCGTTTGCCGCGCCCCCTGAACTCCTGCGCCCGGGGCACGTGACCCCTTAGCCCCCCCCCTAGTTACGGCCGTGAGTATATCAAGTACACCTATAAGTACCTCTCCTACTACTCCCCCACGCCGTAGTGTAAAAACAAGGGGTGGGGTCCAAAAAGTAGGCAAGTCTGCTTGCAGCAGGTCACAAAGCAAAAAATAATGTGGGTCAACATTTAAGATGAAGGTTTCTCTCTTTTTTGGATTGTGTTTTTCTATATTTGTCATGTTTGAAATTTGGGGCTCATTGTAATCTTTTTACCCATGTTTATGCTCAACAATTACTTCGTAGTGAAAAGTGTTGGAAACCACACATATGCATTTTGTCTAAGTAATTTTAGCTGTTCATTTGGCAAATGCAGGTTGTTTCTTACTGGAAAAAGCAAGGCCAATGTGGAAGCACAAATATAACAGAGTATGGGTTAAAATCCATGTCAATGCTAACATTTAATCAATGTTTTAGATTTACATATGTAAAATCAATAACTTACCAGCATGTATGTATACAAGCAATCAGCAGATATGGGCGAACTTCTTAGGGGTGGGTCACATTACCCTAAACATTTGGAGGGGAAAAAATATATATGTTAATGGACAATGGGGCAGATGTATTAACCTGGAGAAGGCATAAGGAAGTGATGAACCAGTGATATGTGCAAGGTGATAAAGGCACCAGCCAATCAGCTCTAATATGTAAATTCACAGTTAGGAGCCGATTGGCTGGTGCGTTTATCACCTTGCACGTATCACTGGTTTATCACTTCCTTATGCCTTCTCCAGGTTAATACATCTGCCCCATTTATTGAAAGGAATATGGGGTTTTTGTATTTTAAATGAAGCAAGGAAATTCAAGCAAATTACCTGAGAAATTCTGCCGTATAATCTCATTCCGAATCACATCCCCCCTCCGCGTAATCCTATTTGCCCTTACTCGTGTAGGTTCAGCTTCCTCCACGACTGCTGCAATGCCTTCCTCTGCATAATTGTCTTGGCCCAGGGCAATGTTATGCAGCTTGCAGCAAGCCTGGACGATCATCACTACTTTGGGTGGTTGATAAAGTAGTGTACCTGATGACCGGTCCAAACACCTGAAATGACTTTTCAGCACCCCAAAAGTGCATTCCACAACATTGCGGGTGGCAATGTGTGCATCGTTATATTGGTGCTGTGAAGGGCCTTGTGGATTACGCAGAGGTGTCATGAGCCACGGTAGACCCCCATACCCTGAATCCCCTACAAAACATAAGTTGTGGTTGTGAATTATTAATTACAGTTGTTTTCAGGTATTTGTTACACACTAAGGTATAGTTAATTAACAGACCCTAACAGTCAGTTATTACTACACATAAGCACAATCATTAGAGGAATGTAAGTTGACTTTATGGCACAAATAAGTGTGTTACTGACCAAATAAGTACACCATTATGGGTCAGGGTCATGCTGCATTGTTAGGCATTAAAACAGTACTTTTTAAAGGACATATTAGGAAACACATTAAAAGATAACTTGTACAGTATGTACCTACCAAGAAGCCATCCCTCAGGCATGGTGTGGTGCTGGGAGCGTTCCCAAAGGTATGAGTGACGCAGGATATAGGCATCCTGGCAAGATCCTGGGTAACCTGCAACCACACTGAGAATTCTAAGGTCAGCGTCACACACCACCTGCACATTGAGGGAGTGATGCTCATGTCGATTGACAAAGACATACCCCCTCACGTGTGATGCCCGAATCCCAATGTGGGTGCAGTCTATGGCCCCCAGCACATTAGGGAATGCTGAGAGCCGATAGAATGCCACCTTCAGGTCCTGCCACTCAGACTCAGAACTTGGGAATGTGATATATGTGCGCCACAGCTTCTTCAAGGCATATAACACTTGAGTTAAATGCCTTGAGAAAGTGGCTTGTGTAACTCCCAGCGACCAAGAGCTCACAGACTGAGTGGTGCCTGTGGCAAAAAAGTGCAGGGAACACATCAATTTTTGCAGCCCAGACACTGCATATGGCTCCAAATCATGTTTCACCTGCTCATATAAGCTCAAGAGGTTTGTGCGGTTCAGCCAAAACATCTCCACCACCTCTTGATCTGAGAGGGAGTCCAGGTACACCCTTGCACGGTACCTACGTGAAGCAGGAAGTGGTCTGGGGACCTGGATCTGGTGCGCAGCCTACGCCCTCCTCCTGCACAGCTCCTCCAAACATGCAATATCACATACACCACAGCTCAACTCCTGACTGCAAAATCTCCATTGCTCAATCCCTCACAGGTGCCCTGGATGATGTAGGGGTATTTGTAGGGGTGTTTCTGATGAAAGTATGGCTCACCTGTGCAAAAGGTAACCCCTTTGGTTTTCTTTTGAATGGTGGAAGTACTCCAAATCGCCTAGCTGTACCTGGTCTGTTTTGTGTGCGGTTTTTAGTCAATTTTTAAGTGCGATTTCCAAAATTGCATCCTATTACATTTGCGATTTGTATACACTTCTGAATGGGAAAACACCTGGGTGCGATTTGAAGCGCAAAATAAAAACGACAGGTGAAAATGTGCGATTTTCTCTGGGAAAAATGCAAATTAGAGTGCAATGGGCATCCTATTACATTTGCGAATTACTCAAACAGGCGATTTCGGACGTTTTTTGACTAAAAGTCTCAAAAGTTTAAAAATATCATCCTATTACATGTCACTCCTGATGTTATTTTATATAGGAATGCATTGTTCACACATCTGTTATCATAGTTACAGACGGCCAGAACAGGAGCCGGTAGCCGACAAACTCCTCCGAATTGATTCTAAATGAAATTGTGTTTAGATTACATATTTTTACTGGAAGTGACTCCGTGAAATATGATAAGGTCATGATAATAATATCAATTCAGTGTTTGGTAGGAAGGGAATCAGATTACACAGGCTGAGTTCCTGCAGAGGCCTATCACGTAATAAAGCCCTCGCTCTAAATGAAATGGTATTTGCCTGTTTAGGTGAAGAATGATGAAACTTTAAATGGATTGTTGACCTTTGCTGAATGACACGCGACCTGTAAGGTATCTGAGCAGTACATCAATACTAGTTGTGGAAAATTGCTGCCCGCTGGACGAAAATCAACAATATATACATTTTCATTTCAAAATCACTCTGTAAAACACTGAAAATTTTATTTCTACTGTCTGGCGAGCACCCATCTGCTTTCTAAATTGAACTCGATTGAAACTGAAAATAGTTTTGAAGTAGATATTTGTCTTTAAAAAGGAACTGCTCCCTAAAAGTTTTTCTCAAATTGTGCATATACACATCCAGAGAGAACATGGGGGCTAATTCAGACCTGATCGCTAGGCTGCTAAAATTGTTGTCCTGCGATCAGATAGTCGCCGCCCAAGTGGAGTGTATATTCGCCATGCAAGTGTGAGTGTACACCGAGCTGCTAAAAATCCCTCAGTCGGCAGACAGGTGCAAATTCGTTCGCACCTCACTCACCAGTGAATGGATTTTACCAGTATGTGCAGTATGTGCGCAGCCCAGAACTTACTGCTTCAGTGCGATGAGAACGGGCTGATCGGGGCCGGAGCTGACATCACACACACTCCCTGAAAACACTTGGGCACGCCTGCGTTTTCCCTGACACTCCCAGAAAATGGTCAGTTACCACCCACAAATGGCCTCCTCCTGTCAATCAGCATGCAAATGGCTGCGCAATTAGAATTTTCGCACCAGCCTGTCGCTGGCCGGCGATGCCTGTTGTTGTTTGCCAATGGGCATGTGCATACGCATGCGCAATTAATTGTGAAAAGCATAGTAGCAATCAGGTCTGAAACACTCCCATTGTGTATGAGACTGCAGCACGTCAATTCACTGGTCAACAGTTTAAAGTGATTCATAAAGGTTCCACTCCCAAAAAAATACTGTCTTTAGTGTGTGTAAAGATGGGGACTATTTACATTTATACAATATCATGCCCCCAATTGTCCTGATTTAGGAGGGACAGTCTTGATTTAAGAGCTTAGGGGAGATTTGTGAGATCCAATGAGGAGACGTAGAGGTGTGGCCTAAAGCAACCAATCATATTCCTGTTAACGTTTATCTAGTACATGCTATAAAATGATAGCTAGAATCTGATTAGTTGCTATGGTGAACACTTCCACTTTTCCTTTTTATAAGGTTTGTGAAATCTCCCACAAGAATATGCATTCCCAGGCAACAAAAATACACATTATTTTGTTGTAGAAGACTACCATTCCTATGCAGGATACTTTATTGAAGATAAAGCAGGTATAGCCGTACTCACTGTTATACACGCTGTCAGATAGAGTGGAGCTTGAGCGGAGCAGGGAATCATACAGTTCAGCAGCCGGTTAGTGTATGTGTGTACCGGGTAGCTATGCAGGATGTTGGAACAGCATCTAAAACAAGCAATGTAACAGCAAGTGTCACTGGAGCTGTGGTAGACTACTGTTTTCCTCTGTGTCTCTCATAGTCTCAAGATGGCTCTGCACATGCTTAGTAGTAGCATCAACAATCATCTTGGTACAGGGAATGAAGCTTCCTTGAAGGAGCAGCAACATTGAGTCTATGGATTAGCGCACTCCACTTTCAATAGCCCCCCCGTGCTACCAGCTTCTCTATGTTAAACAAACATTCTTTATTTGAATTTGCTTTCCAGAAGTGACTAGATAAGGAAGCATTAACGTATCAAGTGAGTTACAGTCCACTATTTTTCAGGAACATCATAAGTAAATTCGATGTGACCTTTCGTTAGCAGATCTGCAGGATTCACTTCACTACAGTACATATCCAAAAGTTCACAAGTGAATTGATGTCTTATCTCAAATATGCTTGGTCCTCCTGTGGCACTTGGTACTGTATGGTAGATCGATGGCACCTCTATTATCACACTCGATGGGGATGGTATCTTGTGTATTTATGACTCTTAGCTCACCCAAAGCTCCTTGAGGTGTACGGCCTGCTTGGGCAATTCAGTCAATGCCATGTATTTTGATTTTGTAGTGGGCAATACCACTGTGGGACGTTTCCTGCTTGCCCTGATGTCCTCTGCACCTGCTAGCAGAAACAAGTAGGAATGGTAGTCATCTTCATCCACCCATCAGTCCAGTCAGCATTGCAGAATGATTCCAATGCAAAGTTTCCGGACCTGGTGAACTCCAACTTCATGGAAAACATCCCTGTGAAGTAGCTCAGGATCCTTTTTAGAGCTGTCCAAAAGCATCTCCCTGGGTTTGTAGCAGATGGACTAAGTTTGCTCATCGCATGAGTTATATCAGGGTCGGATTCCGATACCTGCATACATCAGATGCCGGATGGATTCTGATAAGGGACATTTTTCATCTCTTCAGCCTCTTTCTCATCTTTTAGTCAGTTTAGTACTTTTGTCGATGGCAGTAACATGTCATACTTATTAAGTATTTTTTTAAATGTATGTCTGTTGGTCTATGGAATTGGTACTTTTTCCAGATAGTGGTTGATCTTCCGGCCTAGTAAATAATGCGCTGGACTAGGGTCTTTCATTTTGGACCTTTGTCCAAGAAACTCCTTTATTTCTCCTACTGTATGTGTTCTCTCTGGCTTGCCAATAGTAAATCATCAACATATATGACAATGATGAAGATTTTCCGCTCTATATACTCAAAGTAGAGGCACTGTACTGTCTTTGAGTGTTGAAATCCCATTTACTGTAGTACAGTATCCATTTTTATGCACAGTACCAACGTCTAACACTCTACTGTACTTCAGGCCACACTATAATCAGTTCCAGACATTTGGGGTAACCCTTTACAACTAAGTGGGCCTTGTAGTGTTCGATGCTCCCATCTGCCTTAATTTCTCTGCAGAACACTGATTTGCTTTTGACTGTCTTACGGTGGCTCGGTCTCTGGACAATGATGAATGTAGACATAATTTACATAGCAGCCAATCAAGTTCTACCTATCACTTTATAGAATGTACTTGATGCGTACCTTCCAACATGACCCATTCCATAAATGCTCTGTTCCTGGACTTCCTTGCCAGTGGCAGTTACAGAGGTGCGGCTGAAGCACAGTCCAGAATTCAAACATTGGAGCCACACCGACTGCCAGTGAGTCCCGGGCAGTGATGTCTGGCAGTGTTGGGGCGGCAGTTGGTGTGGCTCCCCTATTTGAACTTTGGACTGTGCTCCAGCCCCAACTCTGCAGCTGCCACTGGCGAGGAAGTCCAGGAACAGAGCATTTTGTACCTAATGGAATCAGTCATGTTGGAGGGTATGTTGATTTATGCTAGGCAGAAGGTAATTGGTTGCTACAGTATGGCCAACATCTCCACTTGTCCTCTTCTCCACTCTTTAGAAGGTTTAATACATTTCCTCCTTATTTTGTATGCACATATAAATTTGCCCCCACTGCAAACTGGATTTACTACTCTAACTAAGACCCAGTGTGGCGTTTACACATTTTTTCTTGCGCCATAAAAAATACATCAACGAGTATTTATATAAAATGTAATAAAATGGGTGTGATACGAGTGCACATACAAAATGACATTATCGGCAATTTTCCATTTGAGTAATAATTATTATAAGGTCTACTGGAATGTACAATAGACGCCCTTCGGAAGACCCATGGGAACATGTAACGAGGTTCGGCTTACAGTAGGAGCTGCAAAAAGCAGGCAGAAATATAACTGATGGGCTGTATTTTCAGGCATATTAACCCAATTATGTGTATATTTTTGCCATCAGGGCTTTAGCATTTATCACACAGCATTTATTAGACCTCTAAGCTAGGTTATGTCAAATGGAAAGCTGAGAAACTAAGGCATTTCATTAAACTGCTGCTGAAGCAGGGTATTCCATCCAGATACTCTTAAACCGCACGATTTTATCAAAATCTTCGGAAATTGAAGCAATCAGTAAAAAGTGTCGGGGAATTAAAATGTTCTGTCTCTGTGAAAGAGATACGTCCCTTGTAACATATATCAGTGCTTTTTTTCCTTCTTCATTCTTTCTCTTAAAGACACATTACCGTTCGGAGGAAAGACATCAAACACAGGCTGCTCACCGTACATTCCAGAAAATCCAACATCCACAATTTTTCATACTTAAAAATAGCAAGCGCGCAGCGCCTTTGTATTGCTCCGTAACAAAGGCTGCTGTAATATAGTGATTGATAAAACATCAGCGGAAATATGCAAATCAGGCCAGTATATGGATAGTATGACACCAGGAGGATCATTCATTTGCCCGAGGTATTTATCGATGCTGATGCTAGGTTTGGCATGACGATTAATTTGTGCATCCTGTAATATTTTCCATGAGAAATTTCTATTGCCTGCGTGAATCTTTTTTGTATATAAAATATAGCCAAGGCCATTATTTTAATGCGCAGAACTACGAATATTGGCTATATAGGTGAAGAGGGGACATTTTTTTAATAGCATTAACAAATGGCTGAAGTTCTGTACAGAAGTGTCACTACAATGCCGTACATTCATGGGACCCCAAGTTATTTATTCAGTATTACACAGTGAAGTCAATACACAAACTCTATTTAATGACACAATGGGGTTGATTCAATTAAACGCAATATGAATCGCGCCAGGTAGGATGTCCTAGAGCTATTCAATTGAACGTGCTGCTATGTCTGACCAGAGAATTTCTTCTCGCACCCCTCCTGGGAAAGCCGACTAAACTACTGCTGCAATGCTGTTTTCTGCCATTAGTGCAGTGCAAGCAGCATTGCGGCAGGCACTTAAGTGGGAGAATGCCTGTTCTCCCGACCAAACACCCGGTTTAAGGCGCAAGTACAGGCATTCTCCAACATAACAGCGCGCTGAATTGAATAGCTCTGGGAGCTCCTTCCTGGCACTATTTACATCATGTTTAATTGAAGTGACCCCAAAATGGCACAAAATAATTCTGGCATTCATGAACTTGTTTTTTGCAGTTCAAATTTTATTTCTTAACACAATTACTTGTGTCTCAAAATCAGCCTTAAAACACAGATCAAAACATTGATTTTGTAGCGTAATGTCTGTTTTATAACAGAAAAATTTGTATTTTTCACATCTTGAGAAAAACAAATTGTGTTAAGAATATATATGTATTATTTTGAGATGCAACAACCGATTATATATATATATATATATATATATATATATATAGATGAGTACTGTAATACTAACAGCGGCACTCAGAGACTGATACAGCCGGAAGGAGAGAGAATTGACAGCATAGGAAAGGAATGAGTTAAACATCTTGTGAGGGGTGGACCTAGCTGGAAGGAAAGTACAGCCCTTTGGGAAAAAGGGAGGGTTAGTATATATAGGGAAGGATAGACATTTTGTCTCTCTCTTGTTGGTGAAATTGCCTTTGAGTGGGTGAGTGCTGCATGGCAGGCTTCCCAACTTTTGCTGTGTTTCCCCTGGGGCTCATTAGCTTTATTTTAACACCCTCCTCTGCATTCCCCCTCTACAATTCGGCCTCCACGGGCTCGAGCAGGGCCGCGGTGCGGCAGCCCGGGTCGGCTTTGTCGCTGGGTTCCGGGCCGGCTTTGCCGGAGGGACTTGAGCGGCAAGGTGGGCCAGCGGTGCATCCCGGCCGCCCGGAGGTGGAAGGGCGGCTGCCCCCACCTCCGAGCGCGGCGGGTGATTAGTGTGAGGCGGGCGACCCCGGGCGCACGCATGCGCGCCGCTGTGGGCGCCCGTCCGTGGAGCCGCACGGGGCTCATGTTCAGCTCCCTGAGCACTTCGCAGGGTGGAGGGGCCAGAAGGGAGTCGGCTGCTAGCCGCGCGAGGTCTGTCACTGGGCCTCGCGCGGCGGATCTGCAGGGGGATGCGGCCGGCCGGGTAGCAGTGGGACGCGCGCACCCACGCTCGCTTCCGGCGTCGCCGTTCGCGCACGGGGGCGCGCAGTGGCGTCGCCAGCCTCCCGGTCTCCCCAGCTTGCTCCCCTGCAGCCGGAGTCCGGCGGGGGGCGGGGGGGGGGGGGGGAGGAGAGGTACGAGGGTGGTTCCCTCAGGATAATATAAGCAGGGCTCTGCAGGGAGGGATGAACAGGGGGAACACGGGGGGTTAGAGGCACCAGGAGTCGGGGCGCGCGCACGATGAGCGCGCGAGCCCGTGCTCACAGCAGGCGGTGCCGTTTGCGCGCGTGCGCGCGCAGCGACGCCGCACATCTCTCTGTCTCCCCAACTCGCTCCCCTGCAGCCAGATGCCAGTGGCTTGCGGGGGAGGAGGGGGGGCAGGGAAGGGGTGGGGGGCCGCAGGGCTGCTGCGGGCGCTAACCGGCCTCGCCGCAGGTCCCTCCTAGCGGGTGGAGTTGGCTCCGATCTGCGGGGGGTTCGGAGAGCGGCAGCAGCGTTGGCGCCGACGGCCAGTCCCTCGGTAGAGACGGGCGCCCCCCCCCCTTTTTTCCCCACCAAGGCGGACGGGTCGGCAGACGTCGGCCCCCGGGTGACGCCGTCGGGCGTCATGCGGGTAGGCGCGCACGGGCCCCGGCTGGGGGCACCGGGGAGCCGGCGCCGTGGTTCGGGCCAGTAAGGGCCCCTCCGGAACTCTGGCGTTGGCTCTGGCCAAGGTGGGCGCGGCATTACGGCCGCTGGCTGCGGCTACGTCACCGGGGGTAGCGGCAAGCTCCGACGCGGCCGCGATGGAAGGCGGGTCTGGAAGGCGGTCAGCTTCAGCGGCGCGGCGAATTGCCACGCCTGCAGGGAGCTCGGAGAGGCCGCCGCAGACCTGGAGCACTGTCCGGAACAGGACGGGCGGGGACGCGCTGCGGGGACAACCCCCTCACGAGTTGCTCGGCATGCGCCGCAGTTGTTTCCTGTGTCTTTCGCCCCTTTTTCTCTCCTGCAGGGGATCGCGGCGAAGTGGAGATGGTGGAGTACGAGTAAGAAGACGTCGGTTCTGCCACGCCGGAGGATTCCGTGTCGGTGCAGTCGACGGGTTCAGGTGAGGTGTTACAGTCATTAGCGGGCTCATCCACGAGTCCCAGTTCTCGCAGCTTTTCCTCTTCCTCCTTTTCCTCTGCTCTGTCGTCGCAGGCGTCCGAAGTCAGTAGCGCGACTAGGGCGAGGAATCAGGCGACTAAATTCGCAAAAGGGCGGCGGGGCAGCTGGGAGCTCGAAGAGGCGTAAGCGGATTAGGGAGGAAGCTCGCAGGGCCAAGAAACGCAGCGATTTGCACGGTTTTGTTCGCTGCGACTGCACTGCAGTGATGCGGGGCCTGCGGGATAGCGGCCGTAGGAAGATTCGCAGTGGGACTTCGTGCATGTGTTCGGCTGTACGAAGGAAGCGAAGAAGGAGTATAGGTCGGCGGCTGCAAAGAGGGACATCGGGGCCGAGGCCTTCCGTACCTTCGATAACTGGCTGGCCGGTTTTTGGGTCTTCGCGGCGTGCTACCTGGAAGATAGGCCGGTCGAGCACAGGAACGTGATTCGGTACATGCTTCTCATACATGACTTGCAGCGCACTTCTTCGGGATCGGAGTGGCGTAGGTAGAAGCAGGATGGTTAGCGGGTCATGGACTTTGGGTTCAAGGACGTCTAGGTCTGGCTCAAAGTCACTCGGGCTTCGCAGCAGACGGAGGAGCCCCGGAAGCCGGGGGCGGACGGGCACCACCGCGCAGGGTCGTCCGCCCAGGGGTAAGGCGCGGACGGCGGATCGGCCAAATCCAGCCTCCTCCTGCTTCAAAGGCAGTCGTCAAGGTACCCGGGGTAAGCAAACTTATCCCAGGCAGGCCGCGGGCGGGAGCGCTCCACAGAGCTCCAACGCCAATTGCTTTAGAAACTATGGACAAGGGGTTAAGTTGGTATCCAAATAGGGCGGATGCAAAATTTCTGTTTTCCGGTTTTAGTTTTGTTTTCGCGTGCCTGTTGCGAGCGAGGTGTCGGTTCGGGCCCAGTGGATACGGAGGTCATCTCTCCAGTGGGGGTAGTTCCGAAGAAGACGCCGGGCGCTTTTCGGATTATGCAACATCTTTCTTACCCATCGGGGATGGCGGTCAAGGACGTGAGGCCGCCGGATCATGGTTCGGTGGTTTATCAGTCGTTTGACGAGGCATTGGCGCTGGTCCGCAGTTACGGGACTGGGGCACTCATGGCTAAGATTCAGGTTGAGTCCGCTTTTCGGTTGCTGCTGTTACATCTGGACTCATTCCGTTTTATGGGGTTTCGGAGCGGAATATTTCATCGGCAACGGTTTGCCGGGGGGTGTTCCGTTTCATGCTCGTTTTCGAACGGTTTAGCACGTTTCTACACTGGTTCGTGGAGTCTTCGCCAAGGGGTCATGGGGTCGCCCATTACCTCAATGACTTCCTGTGTGCGGGGCGGCACATTCAGCACGGTGCGGCGACTTGCTGGTCAGCATCCGAGCCCTGTTTTTCCACTTCGGCGTTTCAGTGGACGAGGAGGAAACTGAGGGACCGTCCTCCTGTTTGTCCTTTTGGGGATCGATTTCGACACAGCGGCAGGATCGGGTCGGCTGCATCGGGACAAGGTGGTGAAGCTCCGCGAAGCTATTGGCCGGTTCGAAGGGTCGCGTAAGATCACACTGCCGGAAGCTGGAAAGGGCGACTGCGGGGTGTGCCAGACCACATCATTTCGTGCGATGATCCTCCGAGATTAAAGGGGATGGAGCAATATGGGCCTCATTCCTGGAGGATCTCAACGGGGTGTGTATATGGCAGGCTCCAACGGTGGTCAGCACTAGGTTGCAGTTGTTCACCGACGCGGCTGGGGCCTCTGGATACGGATGTTATCGGGAGGGATCTTGGTGCGCGGCTTCGTGGACGGCATTGCGAAGGCGTAACCAGGGACCTTTTGCTTCTGGAGTTTTTTCCCCATTATGGGGACGCTGGAGGTTTGGGGCGAACGGCTGGCTCCTCGCAGCATCTTGTTTAGATGTGACAATCTGGGCGTTGGCGCATGCGATAAATAACAAGGGGGCGAAGTCGCTGTCATTCTGCGGGTGCTGGGACAGTTGCTGTAGACATGCCTACGTCGGAACGTGTGGTTCCGCGCGCAACATGTGCCGGGGCTGGAGAACGGAATTGCCGACGCTCTGTCATGAGGGCAGTGGGAAAGTGTTTGTTTGTTGGCACCGGAGGCCGACGAGCATGGTGTTCAGTTTCCCGGTTATGTTGGGAGGTATCGGGACGGATTGGAGGGTCTTGCGTTGCGGTCAGTCGCGCCAGCCACGCTTAAGCCGTAAGCTTGGAGCGAGTAGGAGGAGTTTGTTTAAGGAAGAATTCAGCAAGGTAAGAGCGGGCAACGGGGGATGCTTTCTTTTATTTGGCAGCTTTATGTTTCGGGTAGGTCCAGAGCGGTGGTCTCCCGGTACTTAGCCAGGATTTCGTTTTTCAGCAGAATAAAGGGCGTCCCCGACGTGGCTAAGAGCGGGATTCTGTTGAAGGCGATGAAAGGATGGGCGCGAGTCGCGCCGACGCCGCCTGACAGGAGGAGGCCCATTGAGGCGGCCTTGTTGCTGGATGTCATCAGGGCGGTTAGAGGTGTCGCGTCGTCCATGTTTTGATTGCGGTTGTTCTTCATTTTGGCGTGCTCAATGGCTTACCACGGGGCTTTTAGGGTTTCGGAACTGGTAGCGCCTTCTAAGCGAGCAGATTCGCGCATGCTGGTCGGGGACGTGGTGGTGGGTGAGAAGTCCTTGCTTTGCAGATTACGGCGCTCTAAGACGGACCAAGTGGGGAGAGGTCAATGGCTCACCTTGGTTCCGGCTCTTGAGGAGAGCATTTGCCCAGTGAGGTTGGCAGTGCAATATGAGGCAGTACGGCCCGACGGTCGGGGGTCATGGCCGCTGCACTATGACGGGCTGCCGGTGACGAAGTATCTATTTCATGGGATGCTGGGTCGCTGTCTTGCGAGCTTGGGCCTTCCACCCGCTGCGTTCGGGATGCATTCCTTCCGCATAGGGGCTGCGACGTCGGCTGCGGCGATGGGATTTTACATGGCTGAGATCCAGGCGGTGGGGCGATGGAAGTCGTCAAGTTACAGATGGTATATGCGCCCCGTTGCATGAGATGTTAGCTCGCGCGTACTTGTGTGTCAATTCCAGTCGTTTAATCATGTTATTACAGTTCAGTACGTTATGGTGTTGTGCGTTTGTTTGTCTCCCCTTTTTATCCTACTCAGGGATTAGCTACTCGCCGTTGCTGGCATGAGCCGGCAGCGGGGGTCTGGAGTTATTTTGCAATTTTTTGCCTGACTTGACGGACTGAATTCTAATCCACAATTCTGCTAATCTGTTTAAATCAGAGTCCCTCAGCAGGTCTTTATGCTTTCACCTCCAGCTGAGTTATTACATGTTTTACCCCTTCCCCCCCCCCCCCCCTTGTTTTTGTTATTTTCATCTTTCCCATTTGTGTGTTCATGTTAGGCTTCAAATTGGCTGATTGCTCGTGCAGATCGGCTAGGCCGAGACTGCTGCAATATACGACAGCAAAATTTTTCTTTTTGGCAGATCCTTCAGGTTAATGCAGTAAATTAAACAATGGTATAGATGATTAGTAACCACTTTTACCCCTTTTCCTCCTCTTCAGGTTGGTTGGAAGATGACTTGCCTATTTTGGTGGTTGGCCACTCTTATGTGTATTGGGCCGCCCAGTTTTGGCCTCGCAGGGGGCACAGATGTTTCCTAGGGCTCGAGAAGTTCGTTGGCTTGGTTGGCAAGGGATGATGTGGACGGAATGGAGAAGTAGACTAGTGAGTCAGGCCAGCAAGCATGGAGCCCTAGTGTGCTGGTTGTCCATTTAGGTGGCAACGACCTGGGGAAGAGGATTTCTTTGGAGATGCGGTGGGCCATGATACAGGATCTGGCAAGTTTGGCCGCAGCAGTGGACCAATTGTATATTGGTGTTCTCCTTGATGGTGCCAAGGTTGAGTTGGCAAGGTGTGGTGGACGGTCGCGAAATTGAGGAGGCCACGCAGAAGGGGAATGGGCCACTTGTATATTGGTGTTCTTCTTGATGGTGCCAAGGTTGAGTTGGCAAGGTGTGACGGACGGTCGCGAAATTGAGGAGGCCAGGCAGAAGGTGAATGGGGCGGTGGCGAAGTGGGTTGTCCCACGGAGGCCAAGTGGTTCGCCACCCTAGGACTCAGTCAGAGACAAAGTCACCTTCTTCGGCCTGGTGGTGTGCATCTATCCAATGAGGGGATGATGTTTTTTCCTGGAGGATCTGTTCCTAGGGTTGCTGGAGTTAGGGTGAGGTTATGGTGGCGGTGCGAAGACTCTGGGAAGGAGTCTTTCGCTGTTGGCGGAAAAGAACGGCAGTTGGTGGTTGTATGGTAAGCTGTAGTGATTTACAGTTTGATTTGGTTTAGGTGCACTCACCTCCATCGACTTATTGGCCGCTTGACCACCCGTCCGGGAAGGCAGCGGCAGGGCACCCAGGAGCGGTGGGTAGTCACTGTGGGGGTGGAGTTGTCACCTATTACCGGTTTTTGATAGTTGTAGTAAAATTAGGATGGTTTCGAATTTTTAGTATTTTACGGTTAATTTAGGTTAGTAGAGCCGTTCTTTTTGCTGCCACCATATGCCGGCTGTATCGGCATCTTAACAAAGTTTTCATTTACAGGTTTGCTATGGTTAGGGTCAAATAAATAGCTAGCAATTTTTCTGCCAAATTCAAGTCTCCGTGTCTTTATTTATTGGGTTTAGAGGTAACGAATGCTTTACTTGGAATGAACGGGTCCACCAAATGTCACTAGGATGTTTAGGAGAGAGAATTGACAGCATAGGAAAGGAATGAGTTAAACATCTTGTGAGGGGTGGACCTAGCTGGAAGGAAAGTACAGCCCTTTGGGAAAAAGGGAGGGTTAGTATATATAGGGAAGGATAGACATTTTGTCTCTCTCTTGTTGGTGAAATTGCCTTCCCGCCCTCCCGCCCTGTTGGTAAAGGTTTCTGGCACGGAGTGCCTTGGCATTAAATTGTTGGCTGGTTTTATCGTTGGCTATTTATTGGCGGAAAAGAACGGCAGTTGGTGGTTGTATGGTAAGCTGTAGTGATTTACAGTTTGATTTGGTTTAGGTGCACTCACCTCCATCGACTTATTGGCCGCTTGACCACCCGTCCGGGAAGGCAGCGGCAGGGCACCCAGGAGCGGTGGGTAGTCACTGTGGGGGTGGAGTTGTCACCTATTACCGGTTTTTGATAGTTGTAGTAAAATTAGGATGGTTTCGAATTTTTAGTATTTTACGGTTAATTTAGGTTAGTAGAGAAGTTCTTTTTGCTGCCACCATATGCCGGCTGTATCGGCATCTTAACAAAGTTTTCATTTACAGGTTTGCTATGGTTAGGGTCAAATAAATAGCTAGCAATTTTTCTGCCAAATTCAAGTCTCCGTGTCTTTATTTATTGGGTTTAGAGGTAACGAATGCTTTACTTGGAATGAACGGGTCCACCAAATGTCACTAGGATGTTTAGGAGAGAGAATTGACAGCATAGGAAAGGAATGAGTTAAACATCTTGTGAGGGGTGGACCTAGCTGGAAGGAAAGTACAGCCCTTTGGGAAAAAGGGAGGGTTAGTATATATAGGGAAGGATAGACATTTTGTCTCTCTCTTGTTGGTGAAATTGCCTTCCCGCCCTCCCGCCCTGTTGGTAAAGGTTTCTGGCACGGAGTGCCTTGGCATTAAATTGTTGGCTGGTTTTATCGTTGGCTATTTATTGGCGGAAAAGAACGGCAGTTGGTGGTTGTATGGTAAGCTGTAGTGATTTACAGTTTGATTTGGTTTAGGTGCACTCACCTCCATCGACTTATTGGCCGCTTGACCACCCGTCCGGGAAGGCAGCGGCAGGGCACCCAGGAGCGGTGGGTAGTCACTGTGGGGGTGGAGTTGTCACCTATTACCGGTTTTTGATAGTTGTAGTAAAATTAGGATGGTTTCGAATTTTTAGTATTTTACGGTTAATTTAGGTTAGTAGAGCCGTTCTTTTTGCTGCCACCATATGCCGGCTGTATCGGCATCTTAACAAAGTTTTCATTTACAGGTTTGCTATGGTTAGGGTCAAATAAATAGCTAGCAATTTTTCTGCCAAATTCAAGTCTCTGTGTCTTTATTTATTGGGTTTAGAGGTAACGAATGCTTTACTTGGAATGAACGGGTCCACCAAATGTCACTAGGATTTTTAAGATGTAAAGTGCTGGTGCTATTTATTCCATGATACAGGCTAAGTGTTCCACTTAGCCTGTATCATGGAATAAATAGCACCAGCACTTTACATCTTTCCGGCTGTGTCAGTCTCTGAGTGCCGCTGTTTGTATTACAGTACTCATCTGCATGAACTTTTCCAGAAGGCACCTGAGCAATTTACTCATATCCAGGAGAGTGCCGATCCGATACCAGCTGCTATATATATATATATATATATATATATATTTTGTGCTAAACCCCAGTGTACTACACTATTTTTTTTCTGTGACACTGCCGGTCAGATTCAGATCGCAGTGTATAATTAATCATACACGTATTGTGACACGGTAGGTGGACCGATTATACCAATTATAGCTAAATAATATATCATATATATTATATATATACACACACACATATATATATTTTTTTGGTGCTAAACCGCAGTGTACTGTACTATTATTTTTTCTGTGACACTGCCGGTCAGACAACAGTGTATAATCAATATCATACACGTATTTTGACACTTTAGGTGGTCCATGCTTTGTTGTATATGAAGGGGTGCTGTGTCCATCCGTCAGGGGGTTTCTCCATCAAGGGGCTGCTCTGTCAATCTAGGGGTACGCTGCCAATCTAGGGGTGCTCTACACCAGTTTAAACAAAATAAAGCTGAATATATACGTAATATATATTTATTTTGCGCTAAACCCCAGTGTACTATACTATTATTTTTCTATGACACTGTCGGTCAGACCGCAGTATATAATCATATACGTACTGAATTTGTGACGCTGTAGGTGAAATTAAACCATAGTGTTAGATTACTATTTCTAATTCATACAAGTATTGTGTGACAATGTAGGCGAAATAAAACCACTGTGTTAGAATACTATTTCTGACACATGCACATATTCATGCAAGACGCCATAGCCCTCTTGTCAGAGGACCTGACGGACCCCTCACTGCACCTGAAGTGACACTGGTGAGAGTGTTCAGGATGTTGATGCTGGTTGCGCATCCTGACAATGACAATACAAGTCCGTCAATGTCATCTACTAAGGCCGATGCCCAAGGGTATAGAGGGCTTAAGTCACGGCATGTAAAATCAAAGAAGCAATTTAATTTTACAGTGGTAAAGAAAAAAAAACATCAAAAGGAAAGTTAGCTGCAGAGAAACATGGAAGTGTCAGGGAAAGACTCAAGTCTTGGCCTTTTAATGGTGGTTCTGCAACTGTCAGTGAGGCATCTTCTGCATCTAATGACGATGCAAGAACTTTTCACCTAGAGTATAGAAGAGGTGTCAAAAAATAATAATAACCACTAAGGCAATAGAACAAACTGTGCATTCAGAACTGTCACACATTCCTGAGGAACATTTAGGGGTGGCCACGTTAGCTATGTGTGAGTCTGTCATTTTTCACTCTGTCCTCATAGAGAAGCCTCTTTCACCTCCTTCCACCATTTCTGCACCATCTGCACATGTAGGGAGCAGTACAAGTAAAGATTGCGATGATGAGGGCATAATAAAAATTGAGGATTCGTGTGTGGAAGTGGTATAGAATGAGGGGGATATATGTGTACTACTATCTGACACTGAGGATATTGATGATGTTGTTTGTGTAAGTCAGCCACCTGTAGCTGCAGTTCTTGCCCGTGATAAAAAGAAAGCCACTGTGAAGTCTGGGCGTATAACCAAAAAAGCCACTTCTTGGGTGTGGGATTATTTTTACCCATATCCTGAAAATGTTTGTGAAGGTATGTGCTCGATTTGTGAGGCCAAAATTAATATAGGTAGGAACTTTAGTCATATATGCAATGCCTCCATGTTATGCCATTTGAGTTCATGAAATTTATTTTAAAAGATTATAATGTAATTAACACCCTCATCATCAACCTCCTCAATAGCGATCGGAGGTAGTCCTTCCAAAAAATTATTTTGTGGGGGCCCAAACAAAGCAAGCACTTCAGCCACAAAAGTGTCCCCGTCACTGAATTGCTTGGTTTATTAAACAGTACATGTCCTTTTATGGTCAACATAAGGGTGGATGGGAGAACCCAAGGACAATTCTATCTTGCAGCACTTTTCATTTCTGCACTGCTGTGTGGCAATGTTTCATAGATGTGCTATAAACTGCCGAGTGTTTGTGACGCTTCTGTGTCGGTTAGTAACCAGACGGCTCGCTGCAGCCTTTTGCCTAAAACGGATGAAAACATTATTGTGAGCTGTGAGGTGGTCAAAATTGACTGTAAATAGCTGGAAATGAATGTTATTGAGGTTAATAATACTGTGTTTTTATTAGAGATGAGCAGGTTCGGTTCTCAGAGAACCAAACCCTACCAAACTTCACCATTCGAGTCCGGATCTGAGCCAGGCTCAGGTTTTCCCGCCTGACTCGGAAACCCGAACGTGGCAAAATGTAATCGCGGGATTTGGATTCCATATAAGTAGCCGAGCGTCGCGGCCATTTTTACTCCAGTCTCGGAGAGTGTATTGAGAGGATGTGTCCTCAGTGTTCAGTGTCTGTGTGAGGCCGGGAAAGTGGGGTGGTGAGTCCAGTCCAGTGTAGTCGGTGTATTGTGCTGCATCAGTCCAGCCAGTCACAGTGTTGGTGTCCTCTCCTGCCAGTGTAGCTGTATAAAGTGGTGCTGTGTTGTGATGTCTAGTCCAGTGTAGTCAGTGTATTGTGCTGCATCAGTCCAGCCAGTCACAGTGTTGGTGTTCTATTCTGCCATATATCCAGTGTAGCTGTATAAAGTGGTGCTGTGTTGTGTTGTCCAGTCCAGTGTAGTCAGTGTATTGTGCTGCATCAGTCCAGCCAGTCACAGTGTTAGTGTTCTGTGTAGCTGTATAAAGTGTTGTTGCGTTGTGCTGCATCAGACCAGTGGTAGTGTCCTCTTCATCAGTCATTCCAGTGATGATATACGCTGCTGCTATATGTCCACTGCTGCCGTATAATAATAATAACAACAACAACCACAAGTCCCTTACAGTGTTGTTGTGTTGTGCTGCATCAGACCAGTGGTAGTGTTCTGTCCATCAGTCATTCCAGTCATTCCTGTGCCGCATATTGTCTCATATAACTCCCAAAAAATAACGGAGAACAAAATTGAGGATAAAATAGGGAAAAATCAAGAAGAACCACTTCCTCCTAGTGCTGAAGCTGCTGCCGCTAGCCATGACATAGACGATGAAATGCCATTAATGTCGTCTGCCAAGGCCGATGCCCAATGTGATAGTAGAGGGCATGTAAAATCCAAAAAGCCAAAGTTCAGTAAAAAGAACCAAAAAAAGCAATTTAAATCGTCTGAGGAGAAACGTAAACTTGCCAATATGCCATTTACGACACGGAGTGGCAAGGAACGGCTGAGGCCCTGGCCTATGTTCATGGCTAGTGGTTCAGCTTCACATGACGATGGAAGCCCTCATCCTCCCGCTAGAAAAATTTAAAGAGTTAAGCTGGAAAGAGCACAGAAAAGAACTGTGCGTTCTGAGATGGTATCACAAATCTCCAAGGAGAGTCCAAGTATGTCGGCAGTTGCGATGCCTGACCTTCCCAACACTGGACAGGAAGAGGTGGCTCCTTCCACCATTTGCACGCCCCCTGCAAGTGCTAGAAGGAGCACCCGCAGTCCAGTTGCTGATATTCAAATTGAAGATGTCACTGTTGAAGTACACCAGGATGAGGATATGGGTGTTGCTGGCGCTGAGGAGGAAGTTGACGATGAGGATTCTGATGGTGATGTGGTTTGTTTAAGTGAGTCACCGGGGGGAGACACCTGTTGTCCTTGGGATGAAGAAGCCCATTGTGATGCCTGGGCAAAATACCAAAAAAGCCATCTCTTCGGTGTGGAATTATTTCTCCACAAATCCGGACAACAGGTGTCAAGCCATCTGTTGTCTCTGACAATCTGTATCAATAAGTAGGGGTAAGTACTTTAACCACCTAGGAACATCCTCCCTTATACGTCACCTGCTGCGCATTCATAAGAAGTCAGTGTCAAGTTGTGAAACCTTGGGTAAGAGCATAAGCAGTCCACTGACACCTAAATCCCTTCTTCCTCCTATAGCCAAGCTCCTGCAAGCCACACCACCAACTCCCTCGACGTCAACTTCCTCCTCAGTCAGGAACGTCAGTAGTCCTGCAGGCCATGTCACTGTCAAGAATGAGGAGTCCTCTCCTAACCGGGATTCCTCCGTAGGATCCTTGAGTGGTACGCCTGCTGTTGCTGCTGCTGCTGTTGTTGCTGCTGGGAATCGATCGTCATCCCAGAGGGGAAGTTGAAAGACCACTTGTACTACTTCCAGTAAGCAATTGACTTTCCAACAATCCTTTGTGAGGAAGATAAAATATGACAGCAGTCATCCTTTTGCAAAGCGGATAACTGAGGCCTTGACAGCTATGTTGGTGTTAGACGTGCGTCCGGTATCCACCATTAGTTCAGTGGGACTTAGAGAATTGTTTGAGGTACTGTGTCCCCGGTATCAAATCCCATCTAGGTTCCACTTCTCTAGGCAGGTGATACCGAGAATGTACACAGATGTCAGAAAAAGAGTCACCAGTGTCCTACAAAATGCGGTTGTATCCAGTGTCCACTTAACCACGGACATGTGGACAAGTGGAAGAGGGCAGACTAAGGACTATATGACTGTAACAGCCCACTGGGTAGATGTATGGCCTCCCGCAGCAACAACAGCAGCGGCACCAGTAGCAGCATCTCGCAAACGCCAACTCGTTCCTAGGCAGGCTACGCTATGTATCACCGCTTTCCTTAAGAGGCACACAGCTGACAACCTCTTACAGAAACTGAGGAACATCTTCGCAGAATGGCTTACCACAATTGGACTCTCCTGGGGATTTGTGATATCGGACAACGCCACCAATATTGTGCGTGCATTACATCTGGGCAAATTCCAGCATGTCCCATGTTTTGCACATACAATTAATTTGGTGGTGCAGAATTTTTTGAAAAATGACAGGGGTGTGCAGGAGATGCTGTCGTGGCCCAAAAAATTGCGGGCCTCATTCGGCATTCTGTCACTGCATGCCGAAGACTGGAGCACCAGCAAACACTCCTGAACCTGCCCTGCCATCAACTGAAGCAAGAGGTGGTAACGAGGTGGAATTCAACACTCTATATGCTTCAGAGGATGGAGGCCATTCAAGCAAAAGGCCATTCAAGCCTATACATCTGCCTATGATATAGGCAAAGGAGGGGTAATGCACCTGACTCAAGCGCAGTGGAGAATGATTTCCGTCTTGTGCAAGGTTCTCCAACCCTTCGAACTTGCCACACGTGAAGTCAGTTCAGACACTGCCAGCTTGAGTCAGGTCATTCCCCTCATCAGGCTTATGCAGAAGCAGCTGGAGAAATTGAAGGAGGAGCTAAGACGGAGCGATTCCGCAAAGTATGTGGGACTTGTGGATGGAGCCCTTCATTCGCTTTGCCAGTATTCAAAGGTGGTCAATCTGTTGAAATCAGAGGCCTACATTGTGGCCACCGTGCTCGATCCTAGGTTTAAAGTCTGCGTTGTATCTCTCTTTCCAGGAGACACAAGTGTGCATAGGTGCAAAGACCTGCTGGTTAGTAAATTGTCAACTCAAGCGGAAAGTGACCCGTCAAAAGCTCGTCCTTCAATTTCTCCCACCACTGGGGCTGCAAGGAAAAGGATAAGATTTCCTAGCCCACCCACTGGCGGTGATGCAGGGCAGTCAGGAGCGAAAGCTGACATCTGGTCTGGACTGAAGGACCTGAGAACGATTACTGGCATGTCTACTGTCACTGCATATGATTCTGTCACCATTGAAAGAATGGTGGAGGATTATATGAGTGACAGCATCCAAGTAGGCATGTCAAACAGTCCGTATGTATACTGGCAGGAAAAATAGGCAATTTGGATGCCCTTGCACAAACTGGCTTTATTTTACCTAAGTTGCCCCCCCTTCAGTGTGTACTCCGAAAGAGTGTTTAGTGCAGCCAGTAACCTTGTCAGCGATCAGCGTAGGAGGTTACTTCCACCAAATGTGGAGAAGATGATGTTCATCAAAATGAATTATAAATTCCTCCGGGAATTGCCTCCAGAAAGTAGACAGGGACCTGTGATGGTGGATTCCAGTGGGGACGAATTAATACTCAGTGAGGAGGATGTACACAGTTAAAGGGGTGAGGAATCGGAGGATGATGATGAGGTCGACATCTTGCCTCTGTAGAGCCAGTTTGTGCAAGGAGAGATTGATTGCTTCTTTTTTGGTGGGGGGCCCAGACAAACCAGTCATTCAGACCCTGTCGCTGAAATGATTGGTTTGTTAAAGTGTGCATGTCCTGTTTATACAACATAAGGGTGGGTGGGAGGGCCCAAGGACAATTCCATCTTGCACCTTTTTTTCTTCTTTGCATCATGTGCTGTTTGGGGACTAGTTTTTGAATAGTGCCATCTTGTCTGCAACTGCAGTGCCACTCCTAGATGGGCCAGGTGTTTGTGCCGCACACTTGTGTCGCTTAGCTTAGTCATGCAGCCACCTCAGTGCAACTTTTAGGCCTAAAAATAATATTGTGAGGTGTGAGGTGTTCAGAATACACTGGAAATGAGTGGAAATGAATGTTATTGAGGTTAATAATATCGTAGGAGCAAAATTACCCCCAAATTCTGTGATTTTAGCTGTTTTTATGGGTTTTTCCCCCAAAAATCATCCAGATCCAAAACCAAAACATGAAAGGGTGGTTTTGGCAAAACCAAGCCAAAACCAAAACACGAAAGTGGAATTAGAACCAAAACAACAAAACACGAAAATTGCCAGCCGTACATCTCTAGTTTTTATGGTTTTTTGACAAAAATACAGATACAAAACCAAAACAGACAGGGGCAGTTTTGGCAAAACCAAATACAGATCCAAAACACAAGGGATATACAGATCCAACACCATAACCAAAACACGAGGTCAGTGCACATCTCTCCTAGTTACATACATCCACAGAATCTTCTCATCCCCTTTCCCCTGCAACAAGAATTTCCAGCACATTACCAACTATTGCTCACCAGGGCAATACCATTCAGTGGCATAACCTTCTGCTGCAGTCACAGAGAACTTAAGGATTATGAAAAAAAGTCAGTGATGCAAATAGCCCCCCAAGGGCTTCTCACAATGGTGTAGAAATAGCCCCTGCAGGTGCTGGGTGGCTTGTGGGTGCTACCGTGCTAGGGTCCTGCAGGGGCTATTGGTACGCCACTGCCTGGACCTGGAGATACTTGTCTGTCATCCCATTGCACCTGCCTGCATTGAAAATGTCCCTCCCAAAATGGCTGCCACCTCATAGGAGACTAGAGGAAAACAGTGCCCATTTTGGGAGGGACATTTTTAATATCCCTCCCAGGCACGAAAGGACCACAGTGCCGCGGCTGCGAGTGGAGGGTGGGGAATCCACTGACAACAAGCAGAACCCCTGACAATGAGCAGGACATTTTCAATGGGGCAAGCGCGATGGGACCACAGACCCGCGGCGGTTGCCTGTGGGGGTGGGAATCCCCTGACAATAAGCAGAACCCCTGACAACTTTTTGGCCCGGCGGGCGCCTAATTTATAGTTACACCACTGGCTTCTCAACTGTACAGAGTGTCTTTCTTTTGTCTTATACGCATAAATAAAACAACTGGGAGCAACAAATCTGCATTGCTGGATTTCACTCATCAAATTGACATTTGATACTTGTACATCTGAGTCTGAATCTGTATACGAATTTCTACAGTGCAGCACCCGCGGCATTTTCTCACGCCTAGTGCTGTTGTGCTACATCTGTGACTTTCTATGTGCGGTGAAAGTCGCAGCCCAGATAGTACACTGTTTTTGATGTTTCACTGTCTGAAATGCTAATAACATGCAAAATTTAAACACGTCTCAGTCACACCGTATGACGTATGCATCCTAGGCTTATGAGGACACACCTGTATGACAAGCTAAGCTTTTCACAGATCATAGTCCCAACAAACATCTCTGAGGACTCCATTTGCAATAAAAAATATAGGGACCCTATTAACACATTTGGGAGACAATTAATGCGGTTATCAGATGATTTTCCGTAAAAACGCTTAATAAATAGGCCCCTAAGTGTATTTTATTAAAGATATTTTGGCTGTGTAACATCACATTAAACAAGGGGCCTAATTGATGTTTGCACACAAAGGCCCAGCATCACGCAATGGAGCAATTATCAGTAGACTGCGCATGTGCTGCATCCGCAATACTCAAAGGTGCCGCTGTGATCTCGCTTGCACTGAGGATTTCATGTAAAAGTGATTGACAAGAAGTGACCATTTGGAGGTGTTAAAGGAGTTTACTGGTAGTGGTTGGGAAAACACAGGCGTATCATGGCTGCTTTCGGGGCGTGTATCCGCCATCGGCTGTGAGCTCTTATGTACTGATACATGGCTCCTGCCTCGCTACTACTGTGGCCAGTCTGTGTAACCATGAGCCTCGATGTTCCCCGTTAATGCGTATATGCTGCAAATTTGCACACAACTACGATTCAGTTTGTGATGGCTCTGGTGTATGTCTCCGTTCATTCCTGGATGGCAGCTTCACTTACTAAGCAGTTCCGTAGCCTAGAACACAGGTTCTCAAACTCGGTCCTCAGGACCCCACACGGTTCATGTTTTGCAGGTCACCTGTAGATTTTTAAAATGTGGCAGTTGGTGATACACAGTGCAGCTGCTGGGTGACCTGGAAAACATGAACCGTGTGGGGTCCTGAGGACCGAGTTTGAGAACCACTGGCCTAGAAAATCACAATTGCAATTGCATACAAACATGAATGTTTCCGCTGGAACTGGATTCTTTGGATACACGGAATTAAAGAAAGCGGACATGACAGTTTATGTACTCAAATATGCTTTATAGGAATGATAATAATAAGCTGTAACATGGAATACTTAGCAAAACATATGTTGTAGTGGTTGTGGTATCCAGGGCCTGGTCCCACGTCAAGGCTGGGTACTGGAGATCCTGGCCGTGCACAGTTCCAGGACCCACCAACATCAAAAAGCCTCTTGTGTAGCAGTCTTTCAGTTTTTAAGCCTGGAAACATCACTTCAAATTAGGTAAAAAAATTATCATTGGCTAAGCAAAGGTTACTAACATTATGGGGTATATGCAATTCTGGCCGAATTGCGTCTTTTTTTCGTCCGTTCTAGGATTCGACTGTACTCGACAGCCGAAACCCTCCACCCGGGACCATGAATTCGACATATTCAATACAAAACGCATTCGACACTCCCCTTGTCGAATAACGGACCAATCGTCGAGTAGGGGGTGTCCTGGATTCGACTTCCCGCTGTTTTCAGCCCTTTATATGGGCTTGTTTGCTGCGTGCTCAGCAGCCATTTTGTGAACCTGCAGAGTGAGGTGGAGGTGCTGCAGAGCTAGCAAATTGGTATTGTTTGCTGTGGTATTGTTTGGACACCCAGCAGGCTTTAATTCAGGACGGACAGGAGACCTGTTACCCCGGAGTAATGTGGTCTGGCGTTGCATGTATGTGTTTGTGTGGCGGGGGGGGGGGGGGGTGGTGGTGCCATGAGGTGTACATGTGGCGTTGCTTTGGGGTGTTTGGGGTATGTATATGTGTGCAGGTATGTGTATCCCCTGCTTGTATTGCTGCATGTTTTTTTTTTTTTGAGTTTTGTGTTTGGGGGTAGTTTTTCACGTTTTTTTTTCCATAAAATGTTTTATGGGTCATGCTTTTGCATTGGTGTACCTCCAGCATGTGCAGGAATGATTTTTGTCTTGTTTGGGGTGATTTTAGACCGTGTCAGTATCCACCATGTGGTCGACAGGTGATGTCGTTTGTTTCCAAAACATGTTTTTTGGATCCTATTTCAGCACTGGTGCATCCCTGCACATGCTGGAGGTAATTTTGGCCTTGTTTGGGCTGACCTTGACTGTGTCAGTATCTGCCATGTGGCTGACATGTTATGTCATTTGTTTCCAAAACATGTTTTTTTGCTTCTATTTTAACACTGGTGTACCTCCAGCATGTGCAGGAATGATTTTTGGCTTGTTTGGGGTGATTTTAGACCGTGTCGGTATCTGCCATGTGGCCGACATGTGTCGTTGTTTGTTCCCAAAACATGTTTTTTTTGCTCCTATTTCAGCACTGGTGCATCCCTGCACATGCTGGAGGTCATTTTGGCCTTGTTTGGGCTGACTTTGACTGTGTCGGTATCTGCCATGTGGCCGACATGTGGTGTAGATTGTTTCCAAAACATGTTTTTTGCTCCTACTTTAGCACTGGTTGACCTCCAGCATGTGCAGGAATGATTTTTGGCTTGTTTGGGGTGATTTTAGACCGTGTCGGTATCTGCCATGTGGCCGACATGTGTCATTGTTTGTTCCCAAAACATGTTTTTTGGATCCTATTTCAGCACTGGTGCATCCCTGCACATGCTGGAGGTAATTTTGGCCTTGTTTGGGCTGACTTTGACTGTGTCGGTATCTGCCATGTGGCCGATATGTGGTGTAGATTTTTTCCAAAACATGTTCTTTTGCTCCTTTTTTAGCACTGGTTGACCTCCAGCATATGCAGGGATGCTTGTACGGGGGTTTTGGCTTGTTTGGCTGAGGTTTTTTTCAATTTTTCATTTTTTTTTGGTTGTGTTTGGTCCTGCTTGAGCACTGGGGTCCCAGCAGCATGACGTGTGGTTGCATGTAATTATGTAATGTGTGTTAAATTGGTAAAACTATATATTTTTTTCTTTTTACAGAGATGTCCACGGACAAGCGGCCCCGATCCCCCCCTTCCCCCCACCCCTCAGAAGAACTTTCCCTGCACAGCAATGAGGAGTGGGAGCCGACCCAGGAGTAGGGTACGACCGACCAGGCATGCAGTGACCAGCCGCGGTCGTCAAGGGACCAAAGACAGAAGCAAAAGAAAAAGAAAAGGCCTACACAGGTAAATACTGACAACACCTGCAGACACAATAGCATCCAACTTGACATTAGTGATGAGCACCGGAAATTTTTCGGGTTTTGTGTTTTGGTTTTGGGTTCGGTTCCGCGGCCGTGTTTTGGGTTCGAACGCGTTTTGGCAAAACCTCACCAAATTTTTTTTGTCGGATTCGGGTGTGTTTTGGATTCGGGTGTTTTTTTTCAAAAAACCCTAAAAAACAGCTTAAATCATAGAATTTGGGGGTCATTTTGATCCCAAAGTATTACTAACCTCAATAACCATAATTTCCACTCATTTTCAGTCTATTCTGAACACCTCACACCTCACAATATTATTTTTAGTCCTAAAATTTGCACCGAGGTCGCTGGATGACTAAGCTCAGCGACCCAAGTGGCCGACACAAACACCTGGCCCATCTAGGAGTGGCACTGCAGTGTCACGCAGGATGGCCCTTCAAAAAACTACTCCCCAAACAGCACATGACGCAAAGAAGAAAAAAAAGAGGCGCAATGAGGAAGCTGTGTGACTAAGATAAGCGACCCTAGTGGCCGACACAAACACCTGGCCCATCTAGGAGTGGCACTGCAGTGTCACGCAGGATGGCCCTTCCAAAAAACACCCCCCAAACAGCACATGACGCAAAGAAAAAAAGAGGCGCAATGAGGTAGCTGTGTGACTAAGATAAGCGACCCAAGTGGCCGACACAAACACCTGGCCCATCTAGGAGTGGCACTGCAGTGTCACGCAGGATGGCCCTTCCAAAAAACACCCCCCAAACAGCACATGACGCAAAGAAAAAAAGAGGCGCAATGAGGTAGCTGTGTGACTAAGATAAGCGACCCAAGTGGCCGACACAAACACCTGGCCCATCTAGGAGTGGCACTGCAGTGTCACGCAGGATGGCCCTTCCAAAAAACACCCCCCAAACAGCACATGACGCAAAGAAAAAAAGAGGCGCAATGAGGTAGCTGTGTGACTAAGATAAGCGACCCAAGTGGCCAACACAAACACCTGGCCCATCTAGGAGTGGCACTGCAGTGTCACGCAGGATGGCCCTTCCAAAAACTACTCCCCAAACAGCACATGACGCAAAGAAAAATGAAAGAAAAAAGAGGTGCAAGATGGAATTGTCCTTGGGCCCTCCCACCCACCCTTATGTTGTATAAACAGGACATGCACACTTTAACCAACCCATCATTTCAGTGACAGGGTCTGCCACACGACTGTGACTGAAATGACGGGTTGGTTTGGACCCCCACCAAAAAAGAAGCAATTAATCTCTCCTTGCACAAACTGGCTCTACAGAGGCAAGATGTCCACCTCATCATCATCCTCCGATATATCACCGTGTACATCCCCCTCCTCACAGATTATCAATTCGTCCCCACTGGAATCCATCATCTCAGCTCCCTGTGTACTTTGTGGAGGCAATTGCTGCTGGTCAATGTCTCCACGGAGGAATTGATTATAATTCATTTTAATGAACATCATCTTCTCCACATTTTCTGGATGTAACCTCGTACGCCGATTGCTGACAAGGTGAGCGGCGGCACTAAACACTCTTTCGGAGTACACACTTGTGGGAGGGCAACTTAGGTAGAATAAAGCCAGTTTGTGCAAGGGCCTCCAAATTGCCTCTTTTTCCTGCCAGTATAAGTACGGACTGTCTGACGTGCCTACTTGGATGCGGTCACTCATATAATCCTCCACCATGCTTTCAATGGGGAGAGAATCATATGCAGTGACAGTAGACGACATGTCCGTAATCGTTGTCAGGTCCTTCAGTCCGGACCAGATGTCAGCATCAGCAGTCGCTCCAGACTGCCCTGCATCACCGACAGCGGGTGGGCTCGGAATTCTGAGCCTTTTCCTCGCACCCCCAGTTGCGGGAGAATGTGAAGGAGGAGATGTTGACAGGTCGCGTTCCGCTTGACTTGACAATTTTGTCACCAGCAGTTCTTTGAACCCCAGCAGACTTGTGTCTGCCGGAAAGAGAGATCCAAGGTAGGTTTTAAATCTAGGATCGAGCACGGTGGCCAAAATGTAGTGCTCTGATTTCAACAGATTGACCACCCGTGAATCCTTGTTAAGCTAATTAAGGGCTCCATTCACAAGTCCCACATGCCTAGCGGAATCGCTCTGTGTTAGCTCCTCCTTCAATGTCTCCAGCTTCTTCTGCAAAAGCCTGATGAGGGGAATGACCTGACTCAGGCTGGCAGTGTCTGAACTGACTTCACGTGTGGCAAGTTCAAAAGGTTGCAGAACCTTGCACAACGTTGAAATCATTCTCCACTGCGCTTCAGACAGGTGCATTCCACCTCCTATATCGTGCTCAGTTGTATAGGCTTGAATGGCCTTTTGCTGCTCCTCCAACCTCTGAAGCATATAGAGGGTTGAATTCCACCTCGTTCCCACTTCTTGCTTCAGATGATGGCAGGGCAGGTTCAGGCGTTTTTGGTGGTGCTCCAGTCTTCTGTACGTGGTGCCTGTACGCCGAAAGTGTCCCGCAATTCTTCTGGCCACCGACAGCATCTCTTGCACGCCCCTCTCGTTTTTTAAATAATTCTGCACCACCAAATTCAAGGTATGTGCAAAACATGGGACGTGCTGGAATTTGCCCATATTTAATGCACACACAATATTGCTGGCGTTGTCCGATGCCACAAATCCACAGGAGAGTCCAATTGGGGTAAGCCATTCTGCGATGATCTTCCTCAGTTGCCGTAAGAGGTTTTTAGCTGTGTGCGTATTCGGGAAAGCGGTGATACAAAGCGTAGCCTGCCTAGGAAAGAGTTGGCGTTTGCGAGATGCTGCTACTGGTGCCGCCGCTGCTGTTCTTGCGGCGGGAGTCCATACATCTACCCAGTGGGCTGTCACAGTCATATAGTCCTGAGCCTGCCCTGCTCCACTTGTCCACATGTCCGTGGTTAAGTGGACATTGGGTACAACTGCATTTTTTAGGACACTGGTGAGTCTTTTTCTGAGGTCTGTGTACATTTTCGGTATCGCCTGCCTAGAGAAATGGAACCTAGATGGTATTTGGTACCGGGGACACAGTACCTCCAACAAGTCTCTAGTTGGCTCTGCAGTAATGATGGATACCGGAACCACGTTTCTCACCGCCCAGGATGCCAAGGCCTCAGTTATCCGCTTTGCAGCAGGATGACTGCTGTGATATTTCATCTTCCTCGCAAAGGACTGTTGGACAGTCAATTGCTTGGTGGAAGTAGTAAAAGTGGTCTTACGAGTACGACTTCCCCTCTGGGATGACCATCGACTCCCAGCAGCAACAACAGCAGCGCCAGCAGCAGTAGGCGTTACACGCAAGGATGCATCGGAGGAATCCCAGGCAGGAGAGGACTCGTCAGAATTGCCAGTGACATGGCCTGCAGGACTATTGGCATTCCTGGGGAAGGAGGAAATTGACACTGAGGGAGTTGGTGGGGTGGTTTGCGTGAGCTTGGTTACAAGAGGAAGGGATTTACTGGTCAGTGGACTGCTTCCGCTGTCGCCCAAAGTTTTTGAACTTGTCACTGACTTATGATGAATGCGCTGCAGGTGACGTATAAGGGAGGATGTTCCGAGGTGGTTAACGTCCTTACCCCTACTTATTACAGCTTGACAAAGGCAACACACGGCTTGACAAATGTTGTCCGCATTTCTGTTGAAATACTTCCACACCGAAGAGCTGATTGTTTTGGTATTTTCACCAGGCATGTCAATGTCCCTATTCCTCCCACGGACAACAGGTGTCTCCCCGGGTGCCTGACTTAAACAAACCACCTCACCATCAGAATCCTCCTGGTCAATTTCCTCCCCAGCGCCAGCAACACCCATATCCTCCTCATCCTGGTGTACTTCAACACTGACATCTTCAATCTGACTATCAGGAACTGGACTGCGGGTGCTCCTTCCAGCACTTGCAGGGGGCGTGCAAATGGTGGAAGGCGCATGCTCTTCACGTCCAGTGTTGGGAAGGTCAGGCATCGCAAACGACACAATTGGACTCTCCTTGGGGATTTGTGATTTCGAAGAACGCACAGTTCTTTGCTGTGCTTTTGCCAGCTTGAGTCTTTTCATTTTTCTAGCGAGAGGCTGAGTGCTTCCATCCTCATGTGAAGCTGAACCACTAGCCATGAACATAGGCCAGGGCCTCAGCCGTTCCTTGCCACTCCGTGTGGTAAATGGCATATTGGCAAGTTTACGCTTCTCCTCTGACATTTTTATTTTAGATTTTTGAGTCCTTTTTTTACTGATATTTGGTGTTTTGGATTTTACATGCTCTGTACTATGACATTGGGCATCGGCCTTGGCAGACGACGTTGCTGGCATTTCATCGTCTCGGCCATGACTAGTGGCAGCAGCTTCAGCACGAGGTGGAAGTCGATCTTGATCTTTCCCTATTTTTGGAACCTCAACATTTTTGTTCTCCATATTTTAATAGGCACAACTAAAAGGCACCTCAGGTAAACAATGGAGATGGATGGATACTAGTATACTTATGGATGGACGAGCGACTGCCGACACAGAGGTAGCTACAGCCGTGGACTACCGTACTGCGTCTGCTGCTAATATAGACTGGATGATAATGATATAAAAAATATATATATATCACTACTGCAGCCGGACAGGTATATATTATATGTCAAAGTCAGAAAAATATCTCTATGCACGCTACCATATTTGCACCGCACACAGGTCCGTGCTGCGCATGCGTACGCTCTCCCGTACGTGCGCATACTCACAGTCGCGGGCACCCGCAGGCGCATGGTATGCGTATTTACGGTAGAGTTTATGCGATCATAGCGTGCGACTCAATCATTACATATTTTCACTAATAATGTATTTTGTAGATCATGGTCCCTTTGATAGATTCTGAAAGTTTGGTTAATATAGAATGTTCATGAACAGAGGAATCCCTCTTTGTTTAATACGAAGGGTCAGATAGGAGTAATACAGTGGTGTTTAGTATCCATCGGAAGAATATTTAATTAGAAATATTCCGGTGTTGGTTTGGAGCAGATCAATCGCTCGTGCGAATAGTTATGGACATAAGAAGTTTATGAACATTTACTTTATTTGCACTTTATTACCCATGCGGCGGGAAACTCAGTTTCCCTCCCACCTGAGCAGTTGGAAATAGTCACAACCCACCTGTATGAATCAACCTATGACCTTTTGTTATAATGCGAAGCCGAATTCCTGTGTCCAATGAACAATGAGATTGTAGGGACCATTGAATTGTATTGTGTGTGGAGCATAAATAGCAGGCCGACCATATCCAACTGCACTCTCTTCAACGGTTCTCATTGCTGATAATCGGGAGCTGGATATCGAGGCGCATGCGATCGTTCCCCTTGTGCGTAAGTTTTCTCCGTAATCATATTGTCTTACTGTGAGCCATTTCTCTCTCTCTCTCTCCCTCTCTTCTCTTTCTCTCGTATTTTCCCTTGATTAGACTTGAATTGTATTGTATTGTATTTCCTGTGTAGTTATCTGGTTAGTTGGTTTATGTTATACTGTAGTGTATGCTTTGTACTGTGATTCTTTTTGCAAGTAATAGTCATAATACATATAATAGGTTTCGGACCCTAAGCCAGGTATCTGTGTATTCCTTATAGTGTTAAGTATTCTCTGAGCGTCGGTGACGCTCAAGCAGCTTTGTAGGTAATCAGGTTACACAAGGTTGCACTTACACTTTGTCTCTACACTAAGGTTTACTGTGTATTTCATTGTTAGAGGTATAGATATAAAGGTTTAACGTTGTGAGCGTCTGCATCGCTGGTGATCTCCTCGTGGTCCCGAGCGCCGCTACGCTATAGCGAATCATTACGATAGTCAACAGCCAATAACGTGTCTGCCTGTGATCTCTTGTCCGTGAGTGAACGTGACGCTTGAGCGTCTAGATCACGGCTAAGCGGTCGATACGCAACTAGCGTACCCTTACGGTACTTCTTACGTAGCTAGCGTACAGTGTTCTTAGACCTCATAAAGGGTTATATACACGATAAATATTTAGCTTTATCAATTGGCGGCTCGTCCTGTCCTTCACATATCTGCACTAGGTAGATCAGCAGACATTATCCCTCAGCAAAGGGCGGGAGGTTGTCTCGTAGTGCTGACGGGATAAGCGTCTGCTTCACTTAGACAAAAGAGTGCTGAAGGAATCCGGGATCCGGAGGTAAGAACAAAACGCTAGTGTCTTTTAAAACTGTATTTTTCTGTCTTGCGTACACACGCACGCACACATATATATCTGCATTTCTTTTCTTTTTCATTTTCGTATACCACTCTCCTGTCTGCCAGTTTTATAGTCAATAGAAGTGCTAAAAAAAGATTTGCCGTTATTTCATAGTTTAAGAGTAAAGGTAATATAGTTAAAAGATAGACAAACACACAGTTTTGCCTGGGAGATAAGGCGAAGTCAGTGTGTTGTGTGGTAGATGACCAGGGATCATCTACATTGATAAAAATATAAATTGTGTTACGGTGGATCTTTGCTTTGCGTACACGTGTCCCTAACAAAAGACTTGTGTACGCAATCCAAAGGCGGACGCACGCAGCGTACATTACGCAACGGAGCGTCCGGTTACGCCCACGTAGCTCAAGTCACGATAAGTTGATTTTTAACGCAACGCGATAAGTAACGCAAAGCGGTAAATAGCGCCACAGGCGATAAATAACGCAAGTCTATTTTTGGAAATCCAAAATTTAAATTAACAGATCCTGCTCCTAATTGGTAACACAGCTGGGCTAAAGAAAAATTTCTGCGCAGAAATAGAAATAGAAGCAAAAGTGTACATGTGATGAGTGAGTGTTTTTGTATTACTTAAGTTTATATAACTTAAAGGTTGAACCACAAGAAAAGTCGAGTACTCGTGAGGTACACGCGTGTAAGTGACGTGCACGGTGGCTAGGGAGGCATCCTTGGTTAAACATAATATTTGAGCATTAGAGTATAGCGGACCAGTATAGAACAAGACCAGGAGGTCGTACAGAACAAGACCAGGAGGTCATAACAGACCAGGAGGTCCAGGTACAGTAAACAGGGAAGTCCGCTATACAGTTCAGAGGCACAACACCGAGAAGGGTTGGTGCAAGACCCATATAGGCCGTACAAGCTCTGGCTGAAGGAATTCGCAGTCGTAAGTTTCGATTCCATTGGTCTTTCCGTACACAAGCTTAGTTGTTTGTGTACTGAACGACTGGACCGCACGTAATTGTGTACAGTAGTTAGTAATCTGACCTAGTACCTTTAGAGTAAAGGGGTCACAAACGCTATTTGTACATTCTGACGTGATTTGTGTAATTTTTTATTTTTCAAGAAGGGAAGTTCGCTGGTCACTCAGGAACTATCTGACAAACCTCACCTTTACTGGAAAGAGTAAGTGTTCTGCGGATAACCCTCACATGTTCCAGTAAACAACGGTTTTTATAGGTGCCCTGGGTCGAGTACGCCAGCACCATATCGGTGTGATCAGGTCGTATTGGTCGGCGTGGGCGAGTGAGTGGGGTACTCGGTAAACCGCCACCGTCGGCCTATTGTGAACAATCTGGTTTTCTGTAAGGGTTCGCTGAAGACCTTGATATAGAGATCAGAGGTAGAGCAAGCAACGCCTGCAGAGTTATGGGGGCCAGTTGTTCAGGTAGGGGGCGATCAACCTCGGTTCGGGTTGATTCAGTGGTCCGACCAATTTGGTCGGCCAGGTATATCATGTGTGAGAAATATGGAAGTCACACAGAGGTTTTATGTGATGAATGGGAGAGAATGACGGTACAAGACCGGGAGAAATTCCCAAGAATAGGTAGCTTCAGCCCAGAGGTGTTACAAAATTTAAGGAGGAGGATATGTCTCATAAAATCAACAAAGAGACGAGTTCAGCATTATGATTATTTACAGTTGTGGCAACAGGAAGGTGAGATACAGAGAGGTTTGGCTCAGGCGGCAGGATCTGGCTCTAACAGAAAACTAATTGCCACGGCCCCGCCGCCACCATATATATCAGGAGAGAAGTTGATTACGGAGAAAGACGCACTAAGGGGTAACACAAAATCACTTAGTAACGGTGTAAATGTTAATGATAATGTTAACCCATTAACCCATGCAAGTATTAACCCGTGCAAGTTGTACCCTGTTTTGAACTTTCCTCAGGAGTGTGATCAAGAGGACGAAGCGACAACGATTTCAGCGCTCTCTCTAGCAGCCACCATAGCAGAGACCACAGTAGGCACAGCAACACCCACGAGATTAGTAAAGGCCCCTAGCGGAGGGATAGGTGAGGTCGTATCAACTGGTAAGTACGGCACCATGCATTATGCTGAGACTATTTCACCACAAGCTGTAGAATCTACACAGAATGAGGTTGTTAGAATTACTCCTGTTAGGGTAATAGCAGTTCCCAATGGGAAAACAGATGTATCAGGAGCCACTCCCATAAGGAACATTGCCATGTACAGCCCATTTTCCCGAATGGAATTAAGGACCATAGTGTCTGAATTCCCTGACCCTAGAAAAGATTTAGTTGCCAGCCAAAAATACATCACAGACTTAGGAAACACTTTAGAGCCCAATAATAAAGATTGGCAGATATTGCTAAAAGCTTGTTTACCCTCCAATGTCGACTCAGCTCAATTTTTAGCTGATTGTGGACTAGATCTGGATGTACCTCTTACAGATGTGTACAACAAAGATAACGTAAGAAGGATAAACTTACAGTTAAAGGAGCAATTCCCAGCAGTTGTTAAATGGAACAAAATATTTTCCATTAAACAAAAAGAGTCAGAAACAGCTGCAGAATATTTTCACCGGGCACTATTAGAAATGGCAAAGTACACTGGTATAGAGGACATTAGGACAAATCCAAACCATCGAGAAATAGCAGTGTCTGTACTAATGGATGGTTTGAAGGAAACATTAAAGGCAAGGGTACAGACCACGCAACCATGTTGGCGAGGTCTGTCAGTGTCCACTTTGAGAGAGGCTGCTATTGATCACGACCGAAACATCACCAGACACAGGGAGTCGCAGAGTGATAAGCTAATGTCAGTAAGTATACAGGCTCTGACCACAAAGCAGCCTACGTATGTACCATCCAACCCTGTGGGTAAGTCAACTATGATAACATGTTATTCTTGTCAAAGACAGGGGCACTATGCACGAGACTGTAGAGCGAAAAATTCGCAAAGATCATACCAACCCCCTAGACAACGACACGACACACGACATTGGGAGCAAGGTCCGCAGAAACTGAGTTATGAGCCACATACAGGGGAAACAAAAAGATATCCCCCAAACAGAGACTGGCATGCCTCTGGTAGTTCCCAACTATCTCCCTCACAAGTAGTTGCTGCCAGCGGGATTCAGGGAGGTCACCATACCCAATAGGGGTGTGGCCATACCTGTAATCTGCAGCCAGTAAAATTAATTGCCAATCTTGGAAGTGAACCCGAGATCGCAATTAATGTAGCTGGTAAAACTTTAAACTTTCTTGTAGACACAGGGGCGGCCAAGTCAGTGATAAATTCGACAGTGGGCATGAGAACCACTGGTAGGACAATTCCAGCCATGGGAGTAACAGGAGTAGTCCAGCACTACCCTGTTAGCAAACCAGCCGAGATTACAATAGGGCCTTTGCATACCAAGCATTCCTTTTTGCTGGCTGCATCGGCACCAACCAATCTCCTGGGAAGAGATTTACTGTGTAAAATGGGGTGCGTCATTTATTGTACTCCTGAAGGTGTATTCTTGGACATACCTGAGAAACACGCTCAGGAAGTGCGAGACATGTTAGACTCCCCATCAAAATTAATGTCACATACCATTATGACAAATAGGAATCCATCCCAAGTAGAAGAGATGACATCTCAGATACCAGAGTCACTTTGGACAAAAGACGGACAGGACACTGGATTAATGGCAAACGTAGCTCCAGTAGTTGTACAAGTAAAAGATGGTAGGATAGCTCCAAAAATCCCACAATATCCTCTGAAGCCAGAGGTGGAGTTAGGAGTTTACCCAGTAATAGAGCGCTTGCTACAACAGGGCATTCTGGTAAGAACGTCCAGCACTGCCAATAGTCCCATCTTCCCTGTTAAGAAGAGTGGGGGGAGGGGTTACAGGCTAGTGCAGGATCTAAGGGGGATTAACAAAATAGTTGAGAGTCAGTTCCCCGTAGTGCCAAATCCAGCTGTCATCCTAATGCAAATCCCTCCCACTGCCAAATTTTTCACTGTTATTGACCTCTGCTCCGCTTTCTTTTCGGTACCTCTGCACCCTGACAGCCAATATTTGTTTGCATTCACATACAGAGGAGTCCAATACACGTGGACTCGATTACCCCAAGGTTTCATAGATAGTCCAAGTATATTTTCTCAGGCTTTGCATGATTGTTTACAGTCTTTTCAACCAGACAGTGGATCAGTATTGATACAGTATGTGGACGATTTATTACTGTGTTCAGATTCACTGGAAGCATCTCTGAAGGATACGAAACAGCTCCTGTTTCATCTTTCAGACACCGGACACAAGGTGTCCAAAGACAAGTTGCAATTATGCCAAACTAAGGTAAAATATTTGGGACACTGTCTAACACAAGGACTGAGACACCTGACCGCTGATAGAATCCAAGCAATTAGAGACATGACCCTGCCACAAACCCAGCAACAGATCAGAACGTTTTTAGGAATGTGTGGGTATTGCCGTAATTGGATCCCAGGGTTTTCCATTTTAGCGTTACCTTTGCAGGAAATGGTCTCCTCAAACAAACCTGATAGGATCTCGCATACAGACGAGTCCGAAACAGCATTTGAGAGACTCAAACAGTGCCTAACGCAGGCACCAGCACTAGGTATGCCAGACTATGGGAAACCCTTTGAACTATACGGAACAGAAAGTGCTGGTTGCGCGGCAGGCGTACTAACCCAAAAACACGGTGATGCCAGCAGGCCAGTTGCATACTACAGCGCTCAGCTAGATACGGTAGCGCGATCCCTCCCCACATGCTTGCGAAGCGTTGCTGCGATAGCATTGCTAGTGACAAAAAGCGAAGATGTCGTGCTAGGCCACAACCTCACAATCCATACGCCACATGCGGTATCAGCCTTATTGAATTCTGCCCAAACCAGACACGTCTCATCAGCGAGGTTTACAAGATGGGAATTGGCACTAATGGCCCCCGTAAACATCACCATAAGGAGATGCAGTGCATTAAATCCTGCAACATATCTCCCAGGTGTGCCTGGTCAGGCACAAAGGGTGGAAGGTGAGAGTGCTGGGGAAGGAGGATTTAATACAAAGGAAGATACACATGATTGTATGGAATATTTGACCCAAAATTTTACCGCAAGGCCTGACATCAGTGACAACCCACTGGAAGATGCAGAACTCACGTTCTACACGGACGGTAGTTGTCACAGACAGTCAGACTCGGGAGACTTGTGTACTGGATACGCAGTCGTAGATGACCAAGACACCATAGAAGCGGAACCGCTAGGCCCACCTCACTCAGCCCAGGTTGCTGAACTGGTCGCCCTAACCAGAGCATGTGAATTGGCTAAGGGTAAGTCAGCCAATATCTACACCGATTCTAGATACGCATTCGGGGTAGTCCATGATTTCGGAGCCCTATGGCGCCTCAGAAATTTCATGACGGCAGCTGGTACACCGGTAGCGCATGCAGCTCACATAAAAAGGCTTCTAACAGCGATACAGGAACCCGACAGAGTGGCTGTTATCAAATGTAAAGCACACACATATAGCCAAGACCCGGTATCACTTGGTAACAGCCGAGCAGACGAAGCTGCTAAGTTAGCAGCTGCTACCCCCATACAGACAGACACCACACAACTGATGGTATTCAATACCATCAACACACAGAAGTTGTGTAAAATGCAAAATTTGTGTTCCACACAGGAAAAGGCAGTCTGGAAGGCAAAGGGATGTGGCCAAGAGTCCTCAGGACTCTGGACGGATGGACATGGTAAACCAGTGGCCCCCAGAGCATATCTTCCATGTCTGGCTGAAGCAGCTCACGGGCTGACTCATCTAGGCAAGGAGGGAATGTGCAAATTGGTAAGAGCCTATTGGTGCGCCCCAGGATTCTCCTCTCATGCGAGTAAAAGAGCAATGTCATGCCTTACCTGTCTGAGAAAGAATATTGGAATGGCAATACCAACAGAACCATCCCATATCCCACCTGCCGGCGGCCCTTTCCAGGTAATACAAATTGACTTCATTCAATTACCCCCTTGTCGGAATTTGAAATATGTACTTGTTTGTATAGATGTTTTCTCGAATTGGGTCGAAGCATTTCCTGCAGCTACAAATACCGCTATGTTTACAGCTAAGAAAATTGTGCAGGAATTTGTATGTAGATATGGTATCCCTAGAATAATCGAAAGCGATAGGGGTACCCATTTTACAGGTGATGTCTTTCAAGGAATGTGTAAGTTGATGGGAATTGATAGCAAGCTGCACACTCCGTACCGTCCACAGGCGAGTGCGAAGGTCGAAAGAGTGAATAGCACTATTAAAAATAAATTGAGTAAAGTGATGGCAGAGACAGGATTGACATGGCCAGAAGCTTTACCCATTGTGTTGTACAGTATCAGAACCACTCCCAGGTCCCCTCTTAATCTGTCCCCCTTTGAAATCTTATTTGGTCGACAACCGCATGTCATGATTAACCCTCAGGATGATTTGAAATGTAACAATGAAGTAACTGTAAAGTACTTGATTAACATGAGTAAACAGTTAAGGAATCAAAATGATAATCTAAAGTTGGTGATTCCTGATCTACCTGATAGTAGTTGTCATGACATTGAACCTGGGGATTATGTAATGATACGAAATTTTCTACGCTCAGGTTGCCTTATTGACAGATGGGAAGGACCATACCAGGTCTTATTGACTAGCACGACAGCATTGAAGGTTGCTGAGAGAGAGACTTGGGTCCATTCATCCCACTGCAAGAAGGTTGCTGATCCAGAGAAGTCCCGTGATAAGGAACAGACGGTAGAGGTTGTATCACTGGAGTGTCTGTTCCAGGAGGACTGAGGCGGCACCTGAGCCTTGAAGACCGAGAGCTGTTGTCAACTCCCCACTCCCTTTTATTGTTTTTCTCCACTTCCCATCCCCTCTCCCTCAAATGTATTTTTCCTCCTTCTCATTCTTCTTCGTCTCCTCCTCAAAGATGGACTTGCCCCAAGAGACTGTGATCCGGATTTTCCTGTTGACCATGATGTTGACCAGAGCAGTCTGTTCCGGCGAGAGTACCATGGAGGTCGATAGAGGTTCTGGAATGGGTTCTGATGATAAAGATGGAGGCGTAGTTTTCCAAGATCAACCTAACCAACAAGCAAAGGCGAGTATCAGAAAACGATCCGATAGCATTGACCATAGAAGAAATTGTGACGGATTGTTAGCTGAAGAAAACTGTATCTGTAGGCTCTGTAACAATGTCATTGAAGATGGGTGCATTAAGAAATGCCAATCCAGTTTTAATATCCATATGGACCGGCATCCATTGAGTGATTATCACTCCTTAGTGGGTAATGTATTAAACAAAACAGATTGTTGGGTATGCTCTCAAGTACCTCAGGGTCATAGCAAATCAGGGCTAGTACCATTTCCTTTAACGATAGGCTAGGTACTTGAGTTAAATGGTGGGAGACCGGTGGACCGGAGGTTTAATATCTCCAGCCCTCCTAGTTTGAAGCTCCACCAATACCACGTGGATAGGTCCCTATTATATTTTAACATCTCCAATTCCAGAAAGCCGGGAAATTGGGAAGTATCATGGAGCGACCACACCATGACCTTTTCACACAGAGCAGATAGAATGCCTACAGATACAGAGCTTGTACGCCACATAGCCAGTAGAGGAAAATCTTTCCGGTATAGATACACCTTAGGAAATAGGATTACTAGAGTTGGAGAAGTGTCACCAGGATACTGTGCACATATCGTACAACCTGATACGTGCATTAAGCAGATGGAAGAGTTAGGGCTAGGAGATTTCACCTGGAAGGTGTGTAATATGGTAATGTCTTTCTCCGTCCCATATGTTCTCCCCGATGATGCATATTTCATATGCGGGAGAAAGGCGTACAAGTGGCTTGCCCCAAACTCTGAAGGATTGTGTTATATTGGAAGAGTATTGCCTGAAGTAATGACTGTAACACATGACAAAATGAAAGACATACACCGTGGTGCCCAAGCTCCTTATACTCACACTCATTACGAGCACCTCGTTAAAAGACAACTGTCAGAAAGGTTAGAGCATCCGGCCTCTGATCTGATCCATGAATCCACCGGGATTCAGGTTCTGGTGGCGTTAGATTTCACTCGCACCGCTCGTGGAGTGATGAATTATAGATACATTTCCGCACTCGCCAATTTGTTAGATAATATCACTGAAATGTATGATGACACGTTTAGATATACTGGAAGAGAACTTCAGGCTTATAAAACAGAACTGGTACAGCATAGAATGGTTCTTAATTACCTCACAGCAGTGACAGGCGGATATTGTGTTACATTAGCAACACAGTACGGCGTGAAGTGTTGCACGTATATCACGAATAGCACCGAGGATCCGGTAGAGGTCATAGACCAAAAGATGGACGATATTCTCCAATTAAAGTGGGAATTTTGTCGAAAACACAATCTCACTCTTGCTGCTGTAGGTAATGAGCTGACTGGTTGGGTGTCATGGTTGAACCCGCGAAATTGGTTCTCCGGTTTGGGAGACTGGGCTCAAGGAGTCATAATGGATGTTGGGAAGTTTCTACTATGTATCTTAGGTGTCGTTATATCGATTGGATTGATATTTAGATGCGGGCAGGCTTTAATGAGGTGCAAACAAAGTACCAGAGTGATGAGTTTGAGGAGTGAGGAAACTGTAATTAACCTGGATTTGATTTACGACCCAACGATAGAAACAATGATGTGATGAAAATGCGATTTCTACGGTCCGTTTCTTTCACCTGTTTTTCTGGTTTTTCTCCAAGATAACAAGACCCCCTTGGACGAGGAAGTTGATGAGACGCTATACAGACAACGGATAGACCAAAGAAGAAGTTTTGACCACTTGAGATATAGACACTTGATGAACTTTGCCATGGATCCCCAGTTTCCCTAGAATTCTTAAAATTACGCTAGCCCAACATTTTTTGTAAATCTAATGGCATCGACAAAGCTTATTGCTCACGCTTAATGAGCAAAACAGCGCAAAGAAGACGACTTTCAACTGATACCGAACAAAACTTCAACTGACAGATGTACATTAACCTGACATAGAATACCACCGCATTTACCGTAATTATGTCTTTTCTTCATTTCTACAACCCTCAGGTAATGACACACATAGTATAGGGAATACAGGCACAGATATCAGCAATCACATATTCCCCCATTCATGTATCATCAACTAAAATGTGCTCCCCATTTTGTTCAAAAAGAGCTCGGTAAAGTTTGACAGCCCATCCACAGACCTGTACCACGGGATAAGAAGGAATTCAAATGTATACTTCGCAATACCTCGAAGCTTGATTTACAACACGTACGGCACGATGATACATGACCCCCCAAACATGGACTCATACACACATGCTTCTGCTATCTCACTAGGTCATACCCTCTTCCCACCTACTCCTCTCTCCTCCCTTACCCAACCATGGAAATGAATTAACCCCTGACATATATTTTTCTCCTTTTGAAATGTTTTCAGGAAGTGGCAGTTATTATTGACTGCCAAAGGGTGGACTGTCAAAGTCAGAAAAATATCTCTATGCACGCTACCATATTTGCACCGCACACAGGTCCGTGCTGCGCATGCGTACGCTCTCCCGTACGTGCGCATACTCACAGTCGCGGGCACCCGCAGGCGCATGGTATGCGTATTTACGGTAGAGTTTATGCGATCATAGCGTGCGACTCAATCATTACATATTTTCACTAATAATGTATTTTGTAGATCATGGTCCCTTTGATAGATTCTGAAAGTTTGGTTAATATAGAATGTTCATGAACAGAGGAATCCCTCTTTGTTTAATACGAAGGGTCAGATAGGAGTAATACAGTGGTGTTTAGTATCCATCGGAAGAATATTTAATTAGAAATATTCCGGTGTTGGTTTGGAGCAGATCAATCGCTCGTGCGAATAGTTATGGACATAAGAAGTTTATGAACATTTACTTTATTTGCACTTTATTACCCATGCGGCGGGAAACTCAGTTTCCCTCCCACCTGAGCAGTTGGAAATAGTCACAGCCCACCTGTATGAATCAACCTATGACCTTTTGTTATAATGCGAAGCCGAATTCCTGTGTCCAATGAACAATGAGATTGTAGGGACCATTGAATTGTATTGTGTGTGGAGCATAAATAGCAGGCCGACCATATCCAACTGCACTCTCTTCAACGGTTCTCATTGCTGATAATCGGGAGCTGGATATCGAGGCGCATGCGATCGTTCCCCTTGTGCGTAAGTTTTCTCCGTAATCATATTGTCTTACTGTGAGCCATTTCTCTCTCTCTCTCTCCCTCTCTTCTCTTTCTCTCGTATTTTCCCTTGATTAGACTTGAATTGTATTGTATTGTATTTCCTGTGTAGTTATCTGGTTAGTTGGTTTATGTTATACTGTAGTGTATGCTTTGTACTGTGATTCTTTTTGCAAGTAATAGTCATAATACATATAATAGGTTTCGGACCCTAAGCCAGGTATCTGTGTATTCCTTATAGTGTTAAGTATTCTCTGAGCGTCGGTGACGCTCAAGCAGCTTTGTAGGTAATCAAGTTACACAAGGTTGCACTTACACTTTGTCTCTACACTAAGGTTTACTGTGTATTTCATTGTTAGAGGTATAGATATAAAGGTTTAACGTTGTGAGCGTCTGCATCGCTGGTGATCTCCTCGTGGTCCCGAGCGCCGCTACGCTATAGCGAATCATTACGATAGTCAACAGCCAATAACGTGTCTGCCTGTGATCTCTTGGCCGTGAGTGAACGTGACGCTTGAGCGTCTAGATCACGGCTAAGCGGTCGATACGCAACTAGCGTACCCTTACGGTACTTCTTACGTAGCTAGCGTACAGTGTTCTTAGACCTCATAAAGGGTTATATACACGATAAATATTTAGCTTTATCATATATAATGACGGACCTGCTGGACACTGTCAGCACTGCAGACTCCTAAAGTAAGCTACTAGTATCAAGAAGATAGAAAAAAAAAAAAACACCACGGGTAGGTGGTATACAATTATGGATGGACGAGCGACTGCCGACACAGAGGTAGCTACAGCCGTGGACTACCGTACTGCGTCTGCTGCTAATATAGACTGGATGATAATGAGATATAAAATATATATATATATCACTACTGCAGCCGGACAGGTATATATTATATAATGACGGACCTGCTGGACACTGTCAGCTCAGCACTGCAGACTCCTAAAGTAAGCTACTAGTAGTATCAAGAAGATAGAAAAAAAAAAAAAAACCACCACAGGTAGGTGGTATACAATTATGGATGGACGAGCGACTGCCGACACAGAGGTAGCTACAGCCGTGGACTACCATACTGCGTCTGCTGCTAATATAGACTGGATGATAATGATATAAAAAAATATATATATATCACTACTGCAGCCGGACAGGTATATATTATATAATGACGGACCTGCTGGACACTGTCAGCTCAGCACTGCAGACTCCTAAAGTAAGCTACTAGTATCAAGAAGATAGAAAGAAAAAAAAACACCACGGGTAGGTGGTATACAATTATGGATGGACGAGCGACTGCCGACACAGAGGTAGCTACAGCCGTGGACTACCGTACTGCGTCTGCTGCTAATATAGACTGGATGATAATGAGATATAAAATATATATATATCACTACTGCAGCCGGACAGGTATATATTATATAATGACGGACCTGCTGGACACTGTCAGCTCAGCACTGCAGACTCCTAAAGTAAGCTACTAGTATCAAGAAGATAAAAAAAAAAAAAACACCACGGGTAGGTGGTATACAATTATGGATGGACGAGCGACTGCCGACACAGAGGTAGCTACAGCCGTGGACTACCGTACTGCGTCTGCTGCTAATATAGACTGGATGATAATGATATAAAAATATATATATATCACTACTGCAGCCGGACAGGTATATATTATATAATGACGGACCTGCTGGACACTGTCAGCTCAGCACTGCAGACTCCTAAAGTAAGCTACTAGTATCAAGAAGATAGAAAAAAAAAAAAACACCACGGGTAGGTGGTATACAATTATGGATGGACGAGCGACTGCCGACACAGAGGTAGCTACAGCCGTGGACTACCGTACTGCGTCTGCTGCAGTGCTAATATAGACTGGATGATAATGATATAAAAAATATATATATATCACTACTGCAGCCGGACAGGTATATATTATATAATGACGGACCTGCTGGACACTGTCAGCAGAATGCGTTTATAGAATAAAAACACCACACGACGAGTGTTTAACTTTTTCAGGCAGACAATCACAATATACTGGTGGTCAGTGGTCACTGGTCAGTCACACTGGCAGTGGCACTCTGGCAGCAAAAGTGTGCACTGTTAAAATATGTACTCCTGCTATAACTGCTCCCCAGTCTCCCCCACAATTAAGCTGTGTGAGCAGTGAGCACTCAGCACAGTCAGATATACAGTATTACATAGATGATGCAGCACACTGAGGCTGAGCACAGATATGGTATGTGACTGTGTCACACTGTGTATCGTTTTTTTACAGGCAGAGAACGGATTAATTAAACTGGTGGTCACTGGTCACACTATCAGCAAGTAGTACTCCTAATATGCTCCCCAAAATTAGTAAATCAAGTGTCTCTACTACTCTCTAGTCTACTCTAAACGGAGAGGACGCCAGCCACGTCCTCTCCCTATCAATCTCAATGCACGTGTGAAAATGGCGGCGACGCGCGGCTCCTTATATAGAATCCGAGTCTCGCGATAGAATCCGAGCCTCGCGAGAATCCGACAGCGGGGTGATGACGTTCGGGCGCGCTCGGGTTAACCGAGCAAGGCGGGAAGATCCGAGTCTGCCTCGGACCCGTGTAAAAAGCGTGAAGTTCGGGGGGGTTCGGTTTCCGAGAAACCGAACCCGCTCATCACTAATTGATACTGGCATATAATTCCACACATTAAAAAATGGAGAACAAAAATGTGGAGGGTAAAATAGGGAAAGATCAAGATCCACTTCCACCTCGTGCTGAAGCTGCTGCCACTAGTCATGGCCGAGACGATGAAATGCCATCAACGCCGTCTGCCAAGGCCGATGCCCAATGTCATAGTAGAGAGCATGTAAAATCCAAAACACAAAAGTTCAGTAAAATGACCCAAAAATCAAAATTAAAAGCGTCTGAGGAGAAGCGTAAACTTGCCAATATGCCATTTACGTCACGGAGTGGCAAGGAACGGCTGAGGCCCTGGCCTATGTTCATGGCTAGTGGTTCAGCTTCACATGAGGATGGAAGCACTCATCCTCTCGCTAGAAAAATGAAAAGACTTAAGCTGGCAAAAGCACAGCAAAGAACTGTGCGTTCTTCTAAATCACAAATCCCCAAGGAGAGTCCAATTGTGTCGGCTGCGATGCCTGACCTTCCCAACACTGGACGGGAAGAGGTGGCGCCTTCCACCATTTGCACGCCCCCTGCAAGTGCTGGAAGGAGCACCCGCAGTCCAGTTCCTGATAGTCAAATTGAAGATGTCACTGTTGAAGTACACCAGGATGAGGATATGGGTGTTGCTGGCGCTGAGGAGGAAATTGACAAGGAGGATTCTGATGGTGAGGTGGTTTGTTTAAGTCAGGCACCCGGGGAGACACCTGTTGTCCGTGGGACGAATATGGCCATTGACATGCCTGGTCAAATTACAAAAAAAAATCACCTCTTCGGTGTGGAATTATTTTAACACAAATGCGGACAACAGGTGTCAAGCTGTGTGTTGCCTTTGTCAAGCTGTAATAAGTAGGGGTAAGGACGTTAACCACCTCGGAACATCCTCCCTTATACGTCACCTGCAGCGCATTCATCAGAAGTCAGTGACAAGTTCAAAAACTTTGGATGACAGCGGAAGCAGTCCACTGACCACTAAATCCCTTCCTCTTGTGACCAAGCTCCTGCAAACCACACCACCAACTCCCTCAGTGTCAATTTCCTCCTTACACAGGAAAGCCAATAGTCCTGCAGGCCATGTCACTGTCAAGTCTGACGAGTCCTCTCCTGCCTGGGATTCCTCCGATGCATCCTTGAGTGGAACACCTACTGCTGCTGGCGCTCTGTTGTTGCTGCTGGGAGTCGATCGTCATCCCAGAGGGGAAGTCGGAAGACCCTTTGTACTACTTCCAGTAAGCAATTGACTGTCCTACAGTCCTTTGCGAGGAAGATGAAATATCACAGCAGTCATCCTGCTGCAAAGCGGATAACTCAGGCCTTGGCAGCCTGGGCGGTGAGAAACGTGTTTCCGTTATCCACCGTTAATTCACAGGCAACTACAGACCTGATTGAGGTACTGTGTCCCCGGTACCAAATACCATCTAGGTTCCATTTCTCTAGGCAGGCGATACCGAAAATGTACACAGACGTCAGAAAAAGACTCACCAGTGTCCTAAAAAATGCAGTTGTACCCAATGTCCACTTAACCACGGACATGTGGACAAGTGGAGCAGGGCAGACTCAGGACTATATGACTGTGACAGCCCACTGGGTAGATGTATTGCATCCCGCAGCAAGAACAGCAGCGGCGGCACCAGTAGCAGCATCTCGCAAACGCCAACTCGTTCCTAGGCAGGCTACGCTTTGTATCACCGCTTTCCAGAAGAGGCACACAGCTGACAACCTCTTACGGAAACTGAGGTACATCATCGCAGAATGGCTTACCCCAAATGGACTCTCCTGGGGATTTGTAACATCGGACAACGCCAGCAATATTGTGCGTGCATTACATCTGGGCAAATTCCAGCACGTCCCATGTTTTGCACATACATTGAATTTGCTGGTGCAGAATTATTTAAAAAACGAGAGGGGCGTGCAAGAGATGCTGTCGGTGGCCAGAAGAATTGCGGGACACTTTCGGCAAACAGTCCTGAACCTGCCCTGCCATCATCTGAAGCAAGAGGTGGTAACGAGGTGGAATTCAACCCTCTATATGCTTCAGAGGATGGAGGAGCAGCAAAAGGCCATTCAAGCCTATGCATCTGCCTACGATATAGGCAAAGGATTGGGAATGCACCTGACTCAAGCGCAGTGGAGAATGATTTAAACGTTGTGCAAGGTTCTGCAACCCTTTGAACTTGCCACACGTGAAGTCAGTTCAGACACTGCCAGCCTGAGTCAGGTCATTCCCCTCATCAGGCTTTTGCAGAAGAAGCTGGAGACATTGAAGGAGGAGCAAAGACAGAGTGATTCCGAAAGGCATGTGGGACTTGTGGATGGAGCCCTTAACTCGCTTAACCAGGATTCACGGGTGGTCAATCTGTTGAAATCAGAACACTACATTTTGGTTACCATGCTCGATACTAGATTTAAAACCTACCTTGTTTCTCTCTTTCCGGCAGACACAAGTCTGCAGAGGTTCAAAGACCTGCTGGTGAGAAAATTGTCAAGTCAAGCGGAATGTGACCCGTCAACAGCTCCTCCACATTCTCCCGCAACTGGGGGTGCGAGGAAAAGGCTAAGAATTCCGAGCCCACCCGCTGGCGGTGATGCAGGGCAGTCTGGAGCGAGTGCTGACATCTGGTCCGGACTGAAGGACCTGCCAACGATTACTGACATGTCGTCTACTGTCACTGCATATGATTCTGTCACCATTGAAAGAATGGTGGAGGATTATGTGAGTGACCGCATCCAAGTAGGCACATCAGACAGTCCGTACGTATACTGGCAGGAAAAAGAGGCAATTTGGAGGCCCTGGCACAAACTGGCTTTATTTAACCTAAGTTGCCCCCCCTCCAGTGTGTACTCCGAAAGAGTGTTTAGTGCAGCCGCTCACCTTGTCAGCAATCGGCGTACGAGGTTACTTCCAGAAAATGTGGAGAAGATGATGTTCATCAAAATGAATTATAATCAATTCCTCCGTGGAGACATTCACCAGCAATTGCCTCCAGAAAGTACACAGGGACCTGAGATGGTGGATTCCAGTGGGGACGAATTAATAATCTGTGAGGAGGGGGATGTACACAGTGAAAAGAGTGAGGAATCGGACAATGAGGAGGAGGTGGACATCTTGCCTCTGTAGAGCCAGTTTGTGCAAGGAGAGATTGATTGCTTCTTTTTTGGTGGGGGCCCAAACCAACCAGTCATTTCAGTCACAGTTGTGTGGCAGACCCTGTCGCTGAAATGATGGGTTTGTTAAAGTGTGCATGTCCTGTTTATACAACATAAGGGTGGGTGGGAGGGCCCAAGGACAATTCCATCTTGCACCTCTTTTTTCTTTCATTTTTCTTTGCATCATGTGCTGTTTGGGGACTATTTTTTTGAAGTGCCATCCTGCCTGACACTGCAGTGCCACACCTAGATGGGCCAGGTGTTTGTGTCGGCCACTTGTGTCGCTTAGCTCAGCCATCCAGCGACCTTGGTGCACCTCTTTTTTTCTTTGCATCATGGGCTGTTTGGGGACTATTTTTTTGAAGTGCCTTCCTGTCTGACACTGCAGTGCGACTCCTAGATGGGCCAGGTGTTTGTGTCGGCCACTTGTGTCGCTTAGCTTAGCCATCCAGCTACCTCATTGCACCTCTTTTTTTCTTTGCATCATGTGCTGTTTGGAGACTATTTTTTTGAAGTGCCATCCTGTCTGACACTGCAGTGCCACTCCTAGATGGGCCAGGTGTTTGTGTCGGCCACTTGGGTCGCTTAGCTTAGTCACACAGCTACCTCATTGCGCCTCTTTTTTTCTTTGCATCATGTGCTGTTTGGGGACTATTTTTTTGAAGTGCCATCCTGTCTGACACTGCAGTGCCACTCCTAGATGGGCCAGGTGTTTGTGTCGGCCACTTGGGTCGCTTAGCTTAGTCATCCAGCGACCTCGGTGCAAATTTTAGGACTAAAAATAATAGTGAGGTGTGAGGTGTTCAGAATAGACTGAAAATGAGTGGAAATTATGGTTATTGAGGTTAATAATACTATGGGATCAAAATGACCCCCAAATTCTATGATTTAAGCTGTTTTTGAGGGGGTTTTGTAAAAAAACACCAGAATCCAAAACACCCGAATCCGACAAAAAAATTTCAGGGAGGTTTTGCCAAAACGCGTCCGAATCAAAAACACGGCCGCGGAACCAAATCCAAAACCAAAACACAAAACCCGAATAAAAGCCGGTGCACATCACTAGTTAGAACGCAGTATAAAATTCATACATGTATTGTGACGCTGTAGGTCGTACCCCAATTTCATACAAGTATTGTGACGCTGTAGGTCGTACCATCAGGGCCGGTTACAGACCAAGAGTAGCACAGGGCGAAAATTTCCTTTGGCGCCCCCCCTTCCCCAAAAAAGAACATCCAGTATCTTGGTTTGAGCAGAAGGATATGTGGTGCAAGCCAGGGTGCAGGTCAGATTGAATCTCTGACCTTTATTCTTTCATTTTTTTTACCCATATTGCATACCTTTTTCTGCATTTTGCATCTTAATTCAGTAATGGTGTACTTAGTACATGGGATTAGTATTTTAACTGACCCCTCTATACACTACACTACATCCCTGACTCTCTATACCCTACACTACATAACTGACCCCTGTATACCCTACTCCACATCACTGCCCTCAGTACTGCCAGATACACATAATGTCCCTAGTAAAGTGCCGGATGCACATAATGCCCCCAGTATAGTGCCATATACACGTAATGCCCCCAGTATAGTACCAGATACATGTAACGCCCCAGTATAGTGCCAGATACATGTTATGCCCCAGTATAGTAGCAGATACACGTTATGCCCCAGTATAGTACAAGATGCCCATAATGCCCCCAGTATAGTGCCAGATACACATAATTCCCCCAGTAAAGTGTCAGATACACATACTGCCCTGGTATAGTGCCAGTTACACATAATTCCCCTCCCCAGTAGTGATCAATGCCCCGGGCCTCCTCCTCCTCTGACGCGCTGCTGCTATGCTGGGTTGGTGCTGGGCTGCCTTGGCTGGACCGCTACCATCCGTGTTTGGGGGCAGGAGAGTGCAGCGGACACCTCTCCTGCCTGAGTCACTGAGTCTGGTCTCCAGAGCCCATTTTAAAAAGTGCTCCAGCTCGTCAGCCAATCAAACCTCACGGTCCAGCAGCCAATCAGGAGCCACAGCTGCTTTACCACAAGCTCTGGTTGGATGATAACCAGCACCACATTTAAAATGAATATGGCACTGGTGGCAGGTGAGAGTGGCCAAGCACAGTCATATTGATGGCGCTGGTGGGGTGACTGCAGCATGCCCTCAGTTTGCAGTGCTCCTGGTCATTTGCCCTGCTTGCCCACCCCTGGATGCACCCCTGCTTACCGCAGAGTAATAGTGATACAAGTTTTGTGATGCTGCAGGCTGTACCCCAATTTTATACAAGTATTGTGACACTGTAGGCTATACCGCAGTATAATTTTCATACAAGTATTGAGATTCTGCAGGCCGTACCCCAATTTCATACAAGTATTGGGACACTGTAGGCCATACAGCCGTTTAATATTCATACAAGTATTCTGACGCTGCAGGTCGTACGCAGTGTAATAGTCATACACGTATTATGATGCTGTAGGTTGTACTGCAGTGTAATATTCATACGAGTATTGTGACACTGTAGGCCATAAAGCAGTGTAATATTCTTACAAGTATTGTGACGCTGCAGGTCATACCACAGTGTAATATTCATACACGTATTATGATGCTGTAGGTTGTACCGCAGTGTAAGATTTATACAAATATTGTGACTCTGTAAGCCATATCGCAGTATAATATTCATACAAGTACAGGTTGAGTATCCCTTATCCAAAATGCTTGGGACCAGAGGTATTTTGGATATCAGATTTTTCCGTATTTTGGAATAATTGCATACCATAATGAGGTATCATGGTGATGGGACCTAAATCTAAGCACAGAATGCATTTATGTTACATATACACCTTATACACACAGCCTGAAGGTCATTGTAGCCAATATTTTTTGTAACTTTGTGCATTAAACAAAGTGTGTGTACATTCACACAATTCATGTATGTTTCAAATACACCTTATACACACAGCCTGAAGGTCATTTAATACAATATTTTTAATAACTTTGTGTATTAAACAAAGTTTGTATACATTGAGCCATCAAAAAACAAAGGTTTCACTGTCTCACTCTCGCTAAAAAAAAGTCCGTATTTTGGAATATTCCGTATTTCGGAATATTTGGATATGGGATACTCAACCTGTATTGTGATTCTGCAGGTCGTACCCCAATTTCATACAAGTATTGGGACACTATAGGTCATACAGCCGTTTAATATTATTCATACACGTATTATGATGCTGTAGGTTGTACCACAGTGTAATATTCATACGAGTATTGTGACACTGTAGGCCATATCGCAGTGTAATATTCTTACAAGTATTGTGACGCTGCAGGTCATACCACAGTGTAATATTCATACTAGTGATATGCACCGAAAATTTTTAAAATTTTGTGTTTGGATTCGGTTCCACGGCCGTGTTTTGGATTCGGACACGTTTTGGCAAAACCTCTCTAAAAAATTTTTGTCGGATTCGGGTGTTTTTTTACAAAAACCCCTCAAAAACAGCTTAAATCATAGAATTTGGGGGTCACTTTGATCCCATAGTATTATTAACCTCAATAACCATAATTTCCACTCATTTTCAGTCTATTCTGAACACCTCACAATATTATTTTTAGTCCTAAAATTTGCACCGAGGTCGCTGGATGGCTAAGCTAAGCGACCCAAGTGGCCGACACAAACACCTGGCCCATCTAGGAGTGGCACTGCAGTGTCAGACAGGATGGCAGATTTAAAAAATAGTCCCCAAACAGCACATGATGCAAAGAAAAAAAGAGGTGCAATGAGGTAGCTGTGTGACTAAGCTAAGCGACCCAAGTGGCCGACACAAACACCTGGCCCATCTAGGAGTGGCACTGCAGTTTTCTAGCGAGAGGATGAGTGCTTCCATCCTCATGTGAATCTGAACCACTAGCCATGAGCATAGGCCAGGGCCTCAGCCGTTCCTTGCCACTCCGTGTCGTAAATGGCATATTGGCAAGTTTACGCTTCTCATCAGACGCTTTTCATTTTGATTTTTGGGTAATTTTACTGAATTTTTATAGTATAGTTGACGACACAGAGGTAGAGCAGTGGACTACTGTACCGTACTGCTACATATATACTGGTGGTCAGCAAAACTCTGCACTGTCCTCCTACTATATACTGCGCACAACTAAAATGCAGCACAGGTATGGATGCATAGTATACTTGACGACACAGGGGTAGAGCAATGGACTACTGTACCGTACTGCTATATATATACTGGTGGTCACAGCAAAATTCTGCACTGTCCTCCTACTATATACTGCGCACAAATAAAATGCAGCACAGGTATGGATACATAGTATGCTTGATGACACAGAGGTAGAGCAATGGACTACTGTACCATACTGCTATATATATATATATATATATATATATATATACTGGTGGTCACAGCAAAATTCTGCACTGTCCTCCTACTATATACTGCGCACAACTAAAATGCAGCACAGGTATGGATGCATAGTATACTTGACGACACAGAGATAGAGCAATGGACTACTGTACCATACTGCTATATATATACTGGTGGTCACAGCAAAATTCTGCACTTTCCTACTATATACTGCGCACAACTAAAATGCAGCACAGGTATGGATGCATAGTATACTTCACGACACAGAGGTAGAGCAATGGACTACTGTACCGTACTGCTATATATATATATATATATATATATACTGGTGGTCACAGCAAAATTCTGCACTTTCCTCCTACTATATACTGCGCACAACTAAAATGCAGCACAGGTATGGATGCATAGTATACTTGACGACACAGAGGTAGAGCAGTGGACTACTGTACCGTACTGCTATATATATACAGGTGGTCACAGCAAAATTCTGCACTGACCTCCTACTATATACTAGTGATGTGCACCGGAAATTTTTCGGGTTTTGTGTTTTGGTTTTGGGTTCGGTTCCGCGGCCGTGTTTTGGGTTCGGACGCGTTTTGGCAAAACCTCACTAAAAATTTTTTGTCGGATTCGGGTGTGTTTTGGATTCAGGTGTTTTTTTCAAAAAACTCTAAAAAACAGCTTAAATCATAGAATTTGGGGGTCATTTTGATCCCATAGTATTATTAACCTCAATAACCATAATTTCCACTCATTTTCAGTCTATTCTGAACATCTCACATCTCACAATATTATTTTTAGTCATAAAATTTGCACCGAGGTCGCTGGATGGCTATGCTAAGCGACCCAAGTGGCCGACACAAACACCTGGCCCATCTAGGAGTGGCACTGCAGTGTCAGACAGGATGGCCCTTCAAAAAAATTGTCCCCAAACAGCACATGATGCAAAGAAAAAAAGAGGCGCAATGAGGTAGCTGTGTGACTAAGCTAAGCGACACAAGTGGCCGACAAAAACACCTGGCCCATCTAGGAGTGGCACTGCAGTTTTCTAGCGAGAGGATGAGTGCTTCCATCCTCATGTGAATCTGAACCACTAGCCATGAGCATAGGCCAGGGCCTCAGCCGTTCCTTGCCACTCCGTGTCGTAAATGGCATATTGGCAAGTTTACGCTTCTCATCAGACGCTTTTCATTTTGATTTTTGGGTAATTTTACTGAATTTTTATAGTATAGTTGACGACACAGAGGTAGAGCAGTGGACTACTGTACCGTACTGCTACATATATACTGGTGGTCAGCAAAACTCTGCACTGTCCTCCTACTATATACTGCGCACAACTAAAATGCAGCACAGGTATGGATGCATAGTATACTTGACGACACAGGGGTAGAGCAATGGACTACTGTACCGTACTGCTATATATATACTGGTGGTCACAGCAAAATTCTGCACTGTCCTCCTACTATATACTGCGCACAAATAAAATGCAGCACAGGTATGGATACATAGTATGCTTGATGACACAGAGGTAGAGCAATGGACTACTGTACCATACTGCTATATATATATATATATATATATATATATATATACTGGTGGTCACAGCAAAATTCTGCACTGTCCTCCTACTATATACTGCGCACAACTAAAATGCAGCACAGGTATGGATGCATAGTATACTTGACGACACAGAGATAGAGCAATGGACTACTGTACCATACTGCTATATATATACTGGTGGTCACAGCAAAATTCTGCACTTTCCTACTATATACTGCGCACAACTAAAATGCAGCACAGGTATGGATGCATAGTATACTTCACGACACAGAGGTAGAGCAATGGACTACTGTACCGTACTGCTATATATATATATATATATATATATACTGGTGGTCACAGCAAAATTCTGCACTTTCCTCCTACTATATACTGCGCACAACTAAAATGCAGCACAGGTATGGATGCATAGTATACTTGACGACACAGAGGTAGAGCAGTGGACTACTGTACCGTACTGCTATATATATACAGGTGGTCACAGCAAAATTCTGCACTGACCTCCTACTATATACTAGTGATGTGCACCGGAAATTTTTCGGGTTTTGTGTTTTGGTTTTGGGTTCGGTTCCGCGGCCGTGTTTTGGGTTCGGACGCGTTTTGGCAAAACCTCACTAAAAATTTTTTGTCGGATTCGGGTGTGTTTTGGATTCAGGTGTTTTTTTCAAAAAACTCTAAAAAACAGCTTAAATCATAGAATTTGGGGGTCATTTTGATCCCATAGTATTATTAACCTCAATAACCATAATTTCCACTCATTTTCAGTCTATTCTGAACATCTCACATCTCACAATATTATTTTTAGTCATAAAATTTGCACCGAGGTCGCTGGATGGCTATGCTAAGCGACCCAAGTGGCCGACACAAACACCTGGCCCATCTAGGAGTGGCACTGCAGTGTCAGACAGGATGGCCCTTCAAAAAAATTGTCCCCAAACAGCACATGATGCAAAGAAAAAAAGAGGCGCAATGAGGTAGCTGTGTGACTAAGCTAAGCGACACAAGTGGCCGACAAAAACACCTGGCCCATCTAGGAGTGGCACTGCAGTGTCACGCAGAATGGCCCTTCAAAAAAATACTCCCGAAACAGCACATGATGCAAAGAAAAAAAGAGGCGCAATGAGGTAGCTGTGTGACTAAGATAAGCGACCCAAGTGGCCGACACAAACATCTGGCCCATCTAGGAGTGGCACTGCAGTGTCACGCAGGATGGCCCTTCAAAAAAATACTCCCCAAACAGCACATGACGCAAAAAAAAAAAAGAGGCGCAATGAGGTAGCTGTGTGACTAAGCTAAACGACCCTAGTGGCCGACACAAACACCTGGCCCATCTAGGAGTGGCACTGCAGTGTCACGCAGGATGGCCCTTCAAAAAAATACTCCCCAAACAGCACATGATGCAAAGAAAAAAAGAGGCGCAATGAGGTAGCTGTGTGACTAAGATAAGCGACCCAAGTGGCCGACACAAACATCTGGCCCATCTAGGAGTGGCACTGCAGTGTCAGACAGGATGACCCATCAAAAAAATTGTCCCCAAACAGCACATGATGCAAAGAAAAAAAGAGGCGCAATGAGGTAGCTGTGTGACTAAGCTAAGCGACCCTAGTGGCCGACACAAACACCTGGCCCATCTAGGAGTGGCACTGCAGTGTCACGCAGGATGGCCCATCAAAAAAATACTCCCCAAACAGCACATGATGCAAAGAAAAAAAGAGGCGCAATGAGGTAGCTGTGTGACTAAGATAAGCGACCCAAGTGGCCGACACAAACATCTGGCCCATCTAGGAGTGGCACTGCAGTGTCAGACAGGATGGCCCTTCAAAAAAATTGTCCCCAAACAGCACATGATGCAAAGAAAAAAAGAGGCGCAATGAGGTAGCTGTGTGACTAAGCTAAGCGACACAAGTGGCCGACACAAACACCTGGCCCATCTAGGAGTGGCACTGCAGTGTCACGCAGAATTGCCCTTCAAAAAGATACTCCCGAAACAGCACATGATGCAAAGAAAAAAAGAGGCGCAATGAGGTAGCTGTGTGACTAAGATAAGCGACCCAAGTGGCCGACACAAACATCTGGCCCATCTAGGCGTGGCACTGCAGTGTCACGCAGGATGGCCCTTCAAAAAAATACTCCCCAAACAGCACATGACGCAAAAAAAAAAAGAGGCGCAATGAGGTAGCTGTGTGACTAAGCTAAACGACCCTAGTGGCCGACACAAACACCTGGCCCATCTCGGAGTGGCACTGCAGTGTCACGCAGGATGGCCCTTCAAAAAAATACTCCCCAAAACAGCACATGATGCAAAGAAAAAAAGAGGCGCAATGAGGTAGCTGTGTGACTAAGATAAGCGACCCAAGTGGCCGACACAAACATCTGGCCCATCTAGGAGTGGCACTGCAGTGTCAGACAGGATGACCCATCAAAAAAATTGTCCCCAAACAGCACATGATGCAAAGAAAAAAAGAGGCACAATGAGGTAGCTGTGTGACTAAGCTAAGCGACCCAAGTGGCCGACACAAACACCTGGCCCATCTAGGAGTGGCACTGCAGTGTCACGCAGGATGGCCCATCAAAAAAATACTCCCCAAACAGCACATGATGCAAAGAAAAAAAGAGGCGCAATGAGGTAGCTGTGTGACTAAGCTAAGCGACCCAAGTGGCCGACACAAACACCTGGCCCATCTAGGAGTGGCACTGCAGTTTTCTAGCGAGAGGATGAGTGCTTCCATCCTCATGTGAATCTGAACCACTAGCCATGAGCATAGGCCAGGGCCTCAGCCGTTCCTTGCCACTCCGTGTCGTAAATGGCATATTGGCAAGTTTACGCTTCTCATCAGACGCTTTTCATTTTGATTTTTGGGTCATTTTACTGAATTTTTATAGTATAGTTGACGACACAGAGGTAGAGCAGTGGACTACTGTACCGTACTGCTATATATATACTGGTGGTCAGCAAAACTCTGCACTGTCCTCCTACTATATACTGCGCACAACTAAAATGCAGCACAGGTATGGATGCATAGTATACTTGACGACACAGGGGTAGAGCAATGGACTACTGTACCGTACTGCTATATATATACTGGTGGTCACTGCAAAATTCTGCACTGTCCTCCTACTATATACTGCGCACAAATAAAATGCAGCACAGGTATGGATACATAGAATGCTTGATGACACAGAGGTAGAGCAATGGACTACTGTACCATACTGCTATATATATATATATATATATATATATATACTGGTGGTCACAGCAAAATTCTGCACTGTCCTCCTACTATATACTGCGCACAACTAAAATGCAGCACAGGTATGGATGCATAGTATACTTGACGACACAGAGGTAGAGCAATGGACTACTGTACCGTACTGCTATATATATACTGGTGGTCACAGCAAAATTCTGCACAGTCCTACTATATACTGCGCACAACTAAAATGCAGCACAGGTATGGATGCATAGTATACTTCACGACACAGAGGTAGAGCAATGGACTACTGTACCGTACTTATATATATATATATATATATATATATACTGGTGGTCACAGCAAAATTCTGCACTGTCCTCCTACTATATACTGCGCACAACTAAAATGCAGCACAGGTATGGATGCATAGTATACTTGACGACACAGAGGTAGAGCAGTGGACTACTGTACCGTACTGCTATATATATACAGGTGGTCACAGCAAAATTCTGCACTGACCTCCTACTATATACTAGTGATGTGCACCGGAAATTTTTCGGGTTTTGTGTTTTGGTTTTGGGTTCGGTTCCGCGGCTGTGTTTTGGGTTCGGACGCGTTTTGGCAAAACCTCACTGAAATTTTTTTGTCGGATTCGGGTGTGTTTTGGATTCGGGTGTTTTTTTCAAAAAACCCTAAAAAACAGCTTAAATCATAGAATTTGGGGGTCATTTTGAGCCCATAGTATTATTAACCTCAATAACCATAATTTCCACTCATTTTCAGTCTATTCTGAACACCTCACATCTCACAATATTATTTTTAGTCCTAAAATTTGCACCGAGGTCGCTGGATGGCTAAGCTAAGTGACCCAAGTGGCCGACACAAACACCTGGCCCATCTAGGAGTGGCACTGCAGTGTCAGACAGGATGGCCCTTCAAAAAAATTGTCCCCAAACAGCACATGATGCAAAGAAAAAAAGAGGCGCAATGAGGTAGCTGTGTGACTAAGCTAAGCGACCCAAGTGGCCGACACAAACACCTGGCCCATCTAGGAGTGGCACTGCAGTTTTCTAGCGAGAGGATGAGTGCTTCCATCCTCATGTGAATCTGAACCACTAGCCATGAGCATAGGCCAGGGCCTCAGCCGTTCCTTGCCACTCCGTGTCGTAAATGGCATATTGGCAAGTTTACGCTTCTCATCAGATGCTTTTCATTTTGATTTTTGGGTCATTTTACTGAATTTTTATAGTATAGTTGACGACACAGAGGTAGAGCAGTGGACTACTGTACCGTACTGCTATATATATACTGGTGGTCAGCAAAACTCTGCACTGTCCTCCTACTATATACTGCGCACAACTAAAATGCAGCACAGGTATGGATGCATAGTATACTTGACGACACAGGGGTAGAGCAATGGACTACTGTACCGTACTGCTATATATATACTGGTGGTCACAGCAAAATTCTGCACTGTCCTCCTACTATATACTGCGCACAAATAAAATGCAGCACAGGTATGGATACATAGTATGCTTGATGACACAGAGGTAGAGCAATGGACTACTGTACCATACTGCTATATATATATATATATATATATATATATATATACTGGTGGTCACAGCAAAATTCTGCACTGTCCTCCTACTATATACTGCGCACAACTAAAATGCAGCACAGGTATGGATGCATAGTATACTTGACGACACAGAGATAGAGCAATGGACTACTGTACCATACTGCTATATATATACTGGTGGTCACAGCAAAATTCTGCACTTTCCTACTATATACTGCGCACAACTAAAATGCAGCACAGGTATGGATGCATAGTATACTTCATGACACAGAGGTAGAGCAATGGACTACTGTACCGTACTGCTATATATATATATATATATATATATACTGGTGGTCACAGCAAAATTCTGCACTTTCCTCCTACTATATACTGCGCACAACTAAAATGCAGCACAGGTATGGATGCATAGTATACTTGACGACACAGAGGTAGAGCAGTGGACTACTGTACCGTACTGCTATATATATACAGGTGGTCACAGCAAAATTCTGCACTGACCTCCTACTATACACTAGTGATGTGCACCGGAAATTTTTCGGGTTTTGTGTTTTGGTTTTGGGTTCGGTTCCGCGGCCGTGTTTTGGGTTCGGACGCGTTTTGGCAAAACCTCACTAAAAATTTTTTGTCGGATTCGGGTGTGTTTTGGATTCAGGTGTTTTTTTTCAAAAAACCCTAAAAAACAGCTTAAATCACAGAATTTGGGGGTCATTTTGATCCCATAGTATTATTAACCTCAATAACCATAATTTCCACTCATTTTCAGTCTATTCTGAACATCTCACATCTCACAATATTATTTTTAGTCATAAAATTTGCACCGAGGTCGCTGGATGGCTATGCTAAGCGACCCAAGTGGCCGACACAAACACCTGGCCCATCTAGGAGTGGCACTGCAGTGTCAGACAGGATGGCCCTTCAAAAAAATTGTCCCCAAACAGCACATGATGCAAAGAAAAAAATAGGCGCAATGAGGTAGCTGTGTGACTAAGCTAAGCGACACAAGTGGCCGACAAAAACACCTGGCCCATCTAGGAGTGGCACTGCAGTGTCACGCAGAATGGCCCTTCAAAAAAATACTCCCGAAACAGCACATGATGCAAAGAAAAAAAGAGGCGCAATGAGGTAGCTGTGTGACTAAGATAAGCGACCCAAGTGGCCGACACAAACATCTGGCCCATCTAGGAGTGGCACTGCAGTGTCACGCAGGATGGCCCTTCAAAAAAATACTCCCCAAACAGCACATGACGCAAAAAAAAAAGAGGCGCAATGAGGTAGCTGTGTGACTAAGCTAAACGACCCTAGTGGCCGACACAAACACCTGGCCCATCTAGGAGTGGCACTGCAGTGTCACGCAGGATGGCCCTTCAAAAAAATACTCCCCAAACAGCACATGATGCAAAGAAAAAAAGAGGCGCAATGAGGTAGCTGTGTGACTAAGATAAGCGACCCAAGTGGCCGACACAAACATCTGGCCCATCTAGGAGTGGCACTGCAGTGTCAGACAGAATGACCCATCAAAAAAATTGTCCCCAAACAGCACATGATGCAAAGAAAAAAAGAGGCGCAATGAGGTAGCTGTGTGACTAAGCTAAGCGACCCTAGTGGCCGACACAAACACCTGGCCCATCTAGGAGTGGCACTGCAGTGTCACGCAGGATGGCCCATCAAAAAAATACTCCCCAAACAGCACATGATGCAAAGAAAAAAAGAGGCGCAATGAGGTAGCTGTGTGACTAAGATTAGCGACTTAAGTGGCCGACACAAACATCTGGCCCATCTAGGAGTGGCACTGCAGTGTCAGACAGGATGGCCCTTCAAAAAAATTGTCCCCAAACAGCACATGATGCAAAGAAAAAAAGAGGCGCAATGAGGTAGCTGTGTGACTAAGCTAAGCGACACAAGTGGCCGACACAAACACCTGGCCCATCTAGGAGTGGCACTGCAGTGTCACGCAGAATGGCCCTTCAAAAAAATACTCCCGAAACAGCACATGATGCAAAGAAAAAAAGAGGCGCAATGAGGTAGCTGTGTGACTAAGATAAGCGACCCAAGTGGCCGACACAAACATCTGGCCCATCTAGGCGTGGCACTGCAGTGTCACGCAGGATGGCCCTTCAAAAAAATACTCCCCAAACAGCACATGACGCAAAAAAAAAAAGAGGCGCAATGAGGTAGCTGTGTGACTAAGCTAAACGACCCTAGTGGCCGACACAAACACCTGGCCCATCTTGGAGTGTCACTGCAGTGTCACGCAGGATGGCCCTTCAAAAAAATACTCCCCAAAACAGCACATGATGCAAAGAAAAAAAGAGGCGCAATGAGGTAGCTGTGTGACTAAGATAAGCGACCCAAGTGGCCGACACAAACATCTGGCCCATCTAGGAGTGGCACTGCAGTGTCAGACAGGATGACCCATCAAAAAAATTGTCCCCAAACAGCACATGATGCAAAGAAAAAAAGAGGCGCAATGAGGTAGCTGTGTGACTAAGCTAAGCGACCCTAGTGGCCGACACAAACACCTGGCCCATCTAGGAGTGGCACTGCAGTGTCACGCAGGATGGCCCATCAAAAAAATACTCCCCAAACAGCACATGATGCAAAGAAAAAAAGAGGCGCAATGAGGTAGCTGTGTGACTAAGCTAAGCGACCCAAGTGGCCGACACAAACACCTGGCCCATCTAGGAGTGGCACTGCAGTTTTCTTGCGAGAGGATGAGTGCTTCCATCCTCATGTGAATCTGAACCACTAGCCATGAGCATAGGCCAGGGCCTCAGCCGTTCCTTGCCACTCCGTGTCGTAAATGGCATATTGGCAAGTTTACGCTTCTCATCAGACGCTTTTCATTTTGATTTTTGGGTCATTTTACTGAATTTTTATAGTATTGTTGACGACACAGAGGTAGAGCAGTGGACTACTGTACCGTACTGCTATATATATACTGGTGGTCAGCAAAACTCTGCACTGTCCTCCTACTATATACTGCGCACAACTAAAATGCAGCACAGGTATGGATGCATAGTATACTTGACGACACAGGGGTAGAGCAATGGACTACTGTACCGTACTGCTATATATATACTGGTGGTCACAGCAAAATTCTGCACTGTCCTCCTACTATATACTGCGCACAAATAAAATGCACCACAGGTATGGATACATAGTATGCTTGATGACACAGAGGTAGAGCAATGGACTACTGTACCATACTGCTATATATATATATATATATATATATATACTGGTGGTCACAGCAAAATTCTGCACTGTCCTCCTACTATATACTGCGCACAACTAAAATGCAGCACAGGTATGGATGCATAGTATACTTGACGACACAGAGGTAGAGCAATGGACTACTGTACCGTACTGCTATATATATACTGGTGGTCACTGCAAAATTCTGCACTGTCCTACTATATACTGCGCACAACTAAAATGCAGCACAGGTATGGATGCATAGTATACTTCACGACACAGAGGTAGAGCAATGGACTACTGTACCGTACTTATATATATATATATATATATATATATACTGGTGGTCACAGCAAAATTCTGCACTGTCCTCCTACTATATACTGCGCACAACTAAAATGCAGCACAGGTATGGATGCATAGTATACTTGACGACACAGAGGTAGAGCAGTGGACTACTGTACCGTACTGCTATATATATACAGGTGGTCACAGCAAAATTCTGCACTGACCTCCTACTATATACTAGTGATGTGCACCGGAAATTTTTCGGGTTTTGTGTTTTGGTTTTGGGTTCGGTTCCGCGGCCGTGTTTTGGGTTCGGACGCGTTTTGGCAAAACCTCACTAAAAAATTTTTGTCGGATTCGGGTGTGTTTTGGATTCAGGTGTTTTTTTTCAAAAAACCCTAAAAAACAGCTTAAATCACAGAATTTGGGGGTCATTTTGATCCCATAGTATTATTAACCTCAATAACCATAATTTCCACTCATTTTCAGTCTATTCTGAACATCTCACATCTCACAATATTATTTTTAGTCATAAAATTTGCACCGAGGTCGCTGGATGGCTATGCTAAGCGACCCAAGTGGCCGACACAAACACCTGGCCCATCTAGGAGTGGCACTGCAGTGTCAGACAGGATGGCCCTTCAAAAAAATTGTCCCCAAACAGCACATGATGCAAAGAAAAAAATAGGCGCAATGAGGTAGCTGTGTGACTAAGCTAAGCGACACAAGTGGCCGACAAAAACACCTGGCCCATCTAGGAGTGGCACTGCAGTGTCACGCAGAATGGCCCTTCAAAAAAATACTCCCGAAACAGCACATGATGCAAAGAAAAAAAGAGGCGCAATGAGGTAGCTGTGTGACTAAGATAAGCGACCCAAGTGGCCGACACAAACATCTGGCCCATCTAGGAGTGGCACTGCAGTGTCACGCAGGATGGCCCTTCAAAAAAATACTCCCCAAACAGCACATGACGCAAAAAAAAAAAAGAGGCGCAATGAGGTAGCTGTGTGACTAAGCTAAACGACCCTAGTGGCCGACACAAACACCTGGCCCATCTAGGAGTGGCACTGCAGTGTCACGCAGGATGGCCCTTCAAAAAAATACTCCCCAAACAGCACATGATGCAAAGAAAAAAAGAGGCGCAATGAGGTAGCTGTGTGACTAAGATAAGCGACCCAAGTGGCCGACACAAACATCTGGCCCATCTAGGAGTGGCACTGCAGTGTCAGACAGAATGACCCATCAAAAAAATTGTCCCCAAACAGCACATGATGCAAAGAAAAAAAGAGGCGCAATGAGGTAGCTGTGTGACTAAGCTAAGCGACCCTAGTGGCCGACACAAACACCTGGCCCATCTAGGAGTGGCACTGCAGTGTCACGCAGGATGGCCCATCAAAAAAATACTCCCCAAACAGCACATGATGCAAAGAAAAAAAGAGGCGCAATGAGGTAGCTGTGTGACTAAGATAAGCGACCCAAGTGGCCGACACAAACATCTGGCCCATCTAGGAGTGGCACTGCAGTGTCAGACAGGATGGCCCTTCAAAAAAATTGTCCCCAAACAGCACATGATGCAAAGAAAAAAAGAGGCGCAATGAGGTAGCTGTGTGACTAAGCTAAGCGACACAAGTGGCCGACACAAACACCTGGCCCATCTAGGAGTGGCACTGCAGTGTCACGCAGAATGGCCCTTCAAAAAAATACTCCCGAAACAGCACATGATGCAAAGAAAAAAAGAGGCGCAATGAGGTAGCTGTGTGACTAAGATAAGCGACCCAAGTGGCCGACACAAACATCTGGCCCATCTAGGCGTGGCACTGCAGTGTCACGCAGGATGGCCCTTCAAAAAAATACTCCCCAAACAGCACATGACGCAAAAAAAAAAGAGGCGCAATGAGGTAGCTGTGTGACTAAGCTAAACGACCCTAGTGGCCGACACAAACACCTGGCCCATCTTGGAGTGTCACTGCAGTGTCACGCAGGATGGCCCTTCAAAAAAATACTCCCCAAAACAGCACATGATGCAAAGAAAAAAAGAGGCGCAATGAGGTAGCTGTGTGACTAAGCTAAGCGACCCAAGTGGCCGACACAAACACCTGGCCCATCTAGGAGTGGCACTGCAGTTTTCTTGCGAGAGGATGAGTGCTTCCATCCTCATGTGAATCTGAACCACTAGCCATGAGCATAGGCCAGGGCCTCAGCCGTTCCTTGCCACTCCGTGTCGTAAATGGCATATTGGCAAGTTTACGCTTCTCATCAGACGCTTTTCATTTTGATTTTTGGGTCATTTTACTGAATTTTTATAGTATTGTTGACGACACAGAGGTAGAGCAGTGGACTACTGTACCGTACTGCTATATATATACTGGTGGTCAGCAAAACTCTGCACTGTCCTCCTACTATATACTGCGCACAACTAAAATGCAGCACAGGTATGGATGCATAGTATACTTGACGACACAGGGGTAGAGCAATGGACTACTGTACCGTACTGCTATATATATACTGGTGGTCACAGCAAAATTCTGCACTGTCCTCCTACTATATACTGCGCACAAATAAAATGCACCACAGGTATGGATACATAGTATGCTTGATGACACAGAGGTAGAGCAATGGACTACTGTACCATACTGATATATATATATATATATATATATATATATATATATATACTGGTGGTCACAGCAAAATTCTGCACTGTCCTCCTACTATATACTGCGCACAACTAAAATGCAGCACAGGTATGGATGCATAGTATACTTGACGACACAGAGGTAGAGCAATGGACTACTGTACCGTACTGCTATATATATACTGGTGGTCACTGCAAAATTCTGCACTGTCCTACTATATACTGCGCACAACTAAAATGCAGCACAGGTATGGATGCATAGTATACTTCACGACACAGAGGTAGAGCAATGGACTACTGTACCGTACTTATATATATATATATATATATATATACTGGTGGTCACAGCAAAATTCTGCACTGTCCTCCTACTATATACTGCGCACAACTAAAATGCAGCACAGGTATGGATGCATAGTATACTTGACGACACAGAGGTAGAGCAGTGGACTACTGTACCGTACTGCTATATATATACAGGTGGTCACAGCAAAATTCTGCACTGACCTCCTACTATATACTAGTGATGTGCACCGGAAATTTTTCGGGTTTTGTGTTTTGGTTTTGGGTTCGGTTCCGCGGCTGTGTTTTGGATTCGGACGCGTTTTGGCAAAACCTCACTGAAATTTTTTTGTCGGATTCGGGTGTGTTTTGGATTCGGGTGTTTTTTTCAAAAAACCCTAAAAAACAGCTTAAATCATAGAATTTGGGGGTCATTTTGATCCCATAGTATTATTAACCTCAATAACCATAATTTCCACTCATTTTCAGTCTATTCTGAACACCTCACATCTCACAATATTATTTTTAGTCCTAAAATTTGCACCGAGGTCGCTGGATGGCTAAGCTAAGTGACCCAAGTGGCCGACACAAACACCTGGCCCATCTAGGAGTGGCACTGCAGTGTCAGACAGGATGGCCCTTCAAAAAAATTGTCCCCAAACAGCACATGATGCAAAGAAAAAAAGAGGCGCAATGAGGTAGCTGTGTGACTAAGCTAAGCGACCCAAGTGGCCGACACAAACACCTGGCCCATCTAGGAGTGGCACTGCAGTTTTCTAGCGAGAGGATGAGTGCTTCCATCCTCATGTGAATCTGAACCACTAGCCATGAGCATAGGCCAGGGCCTCAGCCGTTCCTTGCCACTCCGTGTCGTAAATGGCATATTGGCAAGTTTACGCTTCTCATCAGACGCTTTTCATTTTGATTTTTGGGTAATTTTACTGAATTTTTATAGTATAGTTGACGACACAGAGGTAGAGCAGTGGACTACTGTACCGTACTGCTATATATATACTGGTGGTCAGCAAAACTCTGCACTGTCCTCCTACTATATACTGCGCACAACTAAAATGCAGCACAGGTATGGATGCATAGTATACTTGACGACACAGGGGTAGAGCAATGGACTACTGTACCGTACTGCTATATATATACTGGTGGTCACAGCAAAATTCTGCACTGTCCTCCTACTATATACTGCGCACAAATAAAATGCAGCACAGGTATGGATACATAGTATGCTTGATGACACAGAGGTAGAGCAATGGACTACTGTACCATACTGCTATATATATATATATATATATATATATATATACCCTGCACAATGACCCGGCACTCCTGCGGTCCCCTCCGCCTGCAAACAGCTGCTCCTGGTGCCCTCCTCGTGGAGAAAGTACTCCGTCATACAAGCAATGTAATGAGGCGGCACTCCGGAGACTTTTCAACGACTTTAATCAGGTGATCTACGTTTCGGGGACGCAGCCCCTTCGTCAGGATGAGTGTATGTAACAAAAAACAGTGTTTAAATACCTATGGGAAGATACTCACACCCGCCGCCTCCAGCCGCGTTGCCCGGTTTCCGGCCGCGTCCTCCCGGTCCCACCGGAAATGACGTCTTGCCGGCCCGTCCAGCTTACGCGTTGTGGCTATGAGGAAGAGAAACCATAGCAACACATAAACAATAAACAATAATGGTAATGTGCCTCCTTTCAGCCAATGCATCATACAAAAAAACAACATAAGTGAATAAATAAGACGATCTGATCCATCTACAAGAATAAAACATAAATATAAATACATCTTATGGTGATCAGAGCGATATAAATGTGCAACAAAGATCATATTAATGCAACAGGCCGTAAGATGCACACTAAAATCATGTCTAATAACAAACTAAATGTGAAAATAATATTTATATATATATTAGTGACATAAAAACTAATATAAGTGACATGATAAAATTTAATTTAACTCCATAAGGCTTTCACACTATTTTAGTTGGGATAAAACCAGTGCATATAATATCTATACTGGCCAAACGACTGTTCATAAAAAGCATCTTAAATTAAGGGCTTCATTAAGCCCTTTGGGAGCAAGTGTGCCTAATGTGTGAATCCAACGTGACTCAAGTTGTAGGAGTTTTTTAGATCTATCTCCACCTCTTAGAGATTTGGGGACCTGATCGATAATTTTATAACGGAGAGTAGCCATATTGTGTTGTTTTTTGGCAAAGTGACGAGCTACTGGCTGCTCGCTATCACCAGCTTTTATGGCTTCACGGATGGCATACCTGTGTTGGGCCATCCTGATCTTAAAGGTACAATCCGTCTTGCCCACATATGATAACCCACATGGGCATGTAAGCAAATAGACCACAAATTTCGATTCACAGGACAAATACTGTTTGATGTTATAAGAAATCCCAGTATGTGGATGCAAAAATTTCGTGCCTGGTGTCATATAACTGCACGTTGTGCATCCACTACACCGGTAACATCCCGCTTTTCTGCTAAGGAAATGTTCCTTAGTCACATTAAATTGAGAGATATCGGTTTTCACGACTATATCTCTAATACTGCTGTTATTGGAATAACTGGGTAATAATTTAGAATGGAATGCCTCACCCAACCCCTTATCAGTAGCCACAATGGGCCAGATTTGTTTGGTCTTTTTAGTCAAATAATGGCTACTAGAATTAAAACGGGTAACCCAGGGAAATCTACCCTGTAACTGTTTAGGGGGTTTTTGTTCCAATAGTTGATCTCTTGTGAGACTCAAAGCCCTCTTTCGCGCTGTCATCAACAGTTTAATTGGATAACCTCTATCGAGGAATTTAAGGGTCATATTATGTAAGGCTTGATCCCTCTCCTGTGGATTAGTCGTGATCCGACATACTCTTAAATATTGGGAGAACGGTAGGCTGTGAATGGTAGATCTATGGTGGGAACTATCATATCTCAACACATTATTCCTGTCTGTAGGTTTCACAAACAGTGATGTGTTGATCATCCCATCAACAAGCGTTATGCAGACATCCAAAAAATTAATGGTTTTACCATCAATTGTTAAAGTTAATTTAATGGGACTATCAGTGGCATTATGTATATCTACTAGTGTTTTGAGGTCATCACCATTATCCTTCCAAAATATAAGGATGTCATCTATATACCGAAAGTAAAGATTTATCCTATCACATATTGCACTATTGTGTAAAAATAAATCATTCTCAACCTCCCACATATATGAGTTGGCGAAGGATGGTGCCACCGCCGATCCCATCGCGCAACCTGTGCGCTGTAGGAAAAAGATCTTATCAAAAAGAAAATAATTGTGGGTAAGGGAGAATTCTAGCAATGCTATGAAAAAATTGATATCAGGACCTTTATACAGTGGGTTATTAGTAATAAGCCTCCTGTCAGCTTGTAGCCCCGCCCCATGCGGTATGCATGTATACAAGCTCGTAACATCTATAGTGGCGAGGCTAGTCTGTTCAGATAATTTACCCATATCTAGGAATTTCCTGAGCAACATAGATGTATCCTTTAGATGTGTGCTAGTGTTCTGGATACATGGCTGTAAAAAAGCATCACAGTACACAGACAAAGGCTCACATAACGACCCCCTGGCCGAAATAATCGGTCGTCCCGGAGGATCCAGGGGATTTTTATGTACCTTAGGGATTATATAAAACACAGGTACAACCGGAAAATCACTAGACAAGGCTTTACATACAGGCTGAGTAATGATACCTTGGTCGACTGCATCTTTAAGCATACTGTCTAATTCTCTCTTAAATTGCCAAGTAGGATCTTGACTTAGTCTACCATAGGTATCAGTATCAGACAATAATCTTACACATTCAAGTTTGTATTTATCAGTATCAAGAACAACTAAAGCACCCCCCTTGTCCGCATTCCTAATAATGATGTCTTGTCTCTTACCGAGACTTTTCAGGGCTGCAGATTCTTCCCGGGATATATTAGAGCATGTTTTCTCACACGCTTCATCCCCCATTCCCTCCATCATTCTACTAAAAGTTCTGATAGACGGATTTTGTGACATGGGTTCAAATGTGGATTTCTTTAATTTCTTTAGCTGTACTGGAATGGTAGATTCGATCAACGGGGTAGAGTTCAAATTCTTGTTGTAATACTCCTTTAGTTTGAGTGACCGTGTTAATCTATATGATTCGATCTTCCACTGTAACGGGTCCACCGAACTGGTAGGTATAAAAGACAGACCTTTACTTAACACCTTAATTTCTATAGGTGTCAATATTTTGGTTGAAAGATTGATAATCAATTGCGACCCCTCCTCGGAGGTTTTGTCCCTGCTTTGGGACCTGGCTTTCCTCCACGTCTGCCCCCCTCTCCTCGTGGGCGCACCTCGCGGCCTGCCAGTATGGCCCGGGTGCGTACCCCTAAAGGGGCGTCTTGAGTCTGCTGGCCATTTTTAGACAGAGTCTCATCAGCATCACTGGCCGACGTACTAGAATATTGCTGTCTTGATTGTCGTCGCCTATATTGTTGCTGTCTCAGTGGGTTCTGTCTGGGGTTACTGCTGTTAAGCCATAGGTATACTCTATGCTGCGCATAGTCCTGCTGAACACGTACTAATTTTTGCTTTTTGAATTTAATAAGATCAGCCGTATATTTTTCCAGATCACTATTTAACCTAGGAAGCCAGTCAGGTGGAGAGAGTTCAGTGATCTTATGCTCTAATTCAAAAGCTGCTATTTTTTGCTTAGCATTATTCATTTCACGTGCGGACTCCTCGATCACTAACAATAGTAAATCCATAGAACATTTATTTAGGATCGAGATCCATTTTTTGCAGAACGTTACGTCATATCTCCCTATCGTAGGCATATTATGTATGCGAAACCCACGAGGTATCTGCTTGGCTCTAAAATAATCTGATAGGGTCATGCCATGATATTTAAAGTCAATCTCTCTTTTATGTAGTTTAAGCAATTCTTTGTAAATGTCTTCACTGGTATTAACAGCCACTGAATCAAATGCCGGAGTTTTAAATAGGATGTTCTCCGCCTCTGCTTCACTGAAACTTAGTGTGTCAGAATTATCACACTGTAGGAAATGCATTGCGCCCTCCAACAAATGTTCACTTGTGTCTGCCATAATGGATGGTTAAAAGTGATATGGTGCTGTGATATAAGTGCTTGTGCTGAAGTGCTCCGCAAATCCAGTGCGGTATGCGGGTGAGCTGATCCCACGGTGTAAACAGGGGTTGGTATGGTGCCTTGGTCTAAACCACAAAAACTCCTGCGAGTGATGTGTGGTGTATACAACCTGCACAATGACCCGGCACTCCTGCGGTCCCCTCCGCCTGCAAACAGCTGCTCCTGGTGCCCTCCTCGTGGAGAAAGTACTCCGTCATACAAGCAATGTAATGAGGCGGCACTCCGGAGACTTTTCAACGACTTTAATCAGGTGATCTACGTTTCGGGGACGCAGCCCCTTCGTCAGGATGAGTGTATGTAACAAAAAACAGTGTTTAAATACCTATGGGAAGATACTCACACCCGCCGCCTCCAGCCGCGTTGCCCGGTTTCCGGCCGCGTCCTCCCGGTCCCACCGGAAATGACGTCTTGCCGGCCCGTCCAGCTTACGCGTTGTGGCTATGAGGAAGAGAAACCATAGCAACACATAAACAATAAACAATAATGGTAATGTGCCTCCTTTCAGCCAATGCATCATACAAAAAAACAACATAAGTGAATAAATAAGACGATCTGATCCATCTACAAGAATAAAACATAAATATAAATACATCTTATGGTGATCAGAGCGATATAAATGTGCAACAAAGATCATATTAATGCAACAGGCCGTAAGATGCACACTAAAATCATGTCTAATAACAAACTAAATGTGAAAATAATATTTATATATATATTAGTGACATAAAAACTAATATAAGTGACATGATAAAATTTAATTTAACTCCATAAGGCTTTCACACTATTTTAGTTGGGATAAAACCAGTGCATATAATATCTATACTGGCCAAACGACTGTTCATAAAAAGCATCTTAAATTAAGGGCTTCATTAAGCCCTTTGGGAGCAAGTGTGCCTAATGTGTGAATCCAACGTGACTCAAGTTGTAGGAGTTTTTTAGATCTATCTCCACCTCTTAGAGATTTGGGGACCTGATCGATAATTTTATAACGGAGAGTAGCCATATTGTGTTGTTTTTTGGCAAAGTGACGAGCTACTGGCTGCTCGCTATCACCAGCTTTTATGGCTTCACGGATGGCATACCTGTGTTGGGCCATCCTGATCTTAAAGGTACAATCCGTCTTGCACACATATGATAACCCACATGGGCATGTAAGCAAATAGACCACAAATTTCGATTCACAGGACAAATACTGTTTGATGTTATAAGAAATCCCAGTATGTGGATGCAAAAATTTCGTGCCTGGTGTCATATAACTGCACGTTGTGCATCCACTACACCGGTAACATCCCGCTTTTCTGCTAAGGAAATGTTCCTTAGTCACATTGAATTGAGAGATATCGGTTTTCACGACTATATCTCTAATACTGCTGTTATTGGAATAACTGGGTAATAATTTAGAATGGAATGCCTCACCCAACCCCTTATCAGTAGCCACAATGGGCCAGATTTGTTTGGTCTTTTTAGTCAAATAATGGCTACTAGAATTAAAACGGGTAACCCAGGGAAATCTACCCTGTAACTGTTTAGGGGGTTTTTGTTCCAATAGTTGATCTCTTGTGAGACTCAAAGCCCTCTTTCGCGCTGTCATCAACAGTTTAATTGGATAACCTCTATCGAGGAATTTAAGGGTCATATTATGTAAGGCTTGATCCCTCTCCTGTGGATTAGTCGTGATCCGACATACTCTTAAATATTGGGAGAACGGTAGGCTGTGAATGGTAGATCTAGGGTGGGAACTATCATATCTCAACACATTATTCCTGTCTGTAGGTTTCACAAACAGTGATGTGTTGATCATCCCATCAACAAGCGTTATGCAGACATCCAAAAAATTAATGGTTTTACCATCAATTGTTAAAGTTAATTTAATGGGACTATCAGTGGCATTATGTATATCTACTAGTGTTTTGAGGTCATCACCATTATCCTCAAAACCCCCTAAACAGTTACAGGGTAGATTTCCCTGGGTTACCCGTTTTAATTCTAGTAGCCATTATTTGACTAAAAAGACCAAACAAATCTGGCCCATTGTGGCTACTGATAAGGGGTTGGGTGAGGCATTCCATTCTAAATTATTACCCAGTTATTCCAATAACAGCAGTATTAGAGATATAGTCGTGAAAACCGATATCTCTCAATTTAATGTGACTAAGGAACATTTCCTTAGCAGAAAAGCGGGATGTTACCGGTGTAGTGGATGCACAACGTGCAGTTATATGACACCAGGCACGAAATTTTTGCATCCACATACTGGGATTTCTTATAACATCAAACAGTATTTGTCCTGTGAATCGAAATTTGTGGTCTATTTGCTTACATGCCCATGTGGGTTATCATATGTGGGCAAGACGGATTGTACCTTTAAGATCAGGATGGCCCAACACAGGTATGCCATCCGTGAAGCCATAAAAGCTGGTGATAGCGAGCAGCCAGTAGCTCGTCACTTTGCCAAAAAACAACACAATATGGCTACTCTCCGTTATAAAATTATCGATCAGGTCCCCAAATCTCTAAGAGGTGGAGATAGATCTAAAAAACTCCTACAACTTGAGTCACGTTGGATTCACACAGTAGGCACACTTGCTCCCAAAGGGCTTAATGAAGCCCTTAATTTAAGATGCTTTTTATGAACAGTCGTTTGGCCAGTATAGATATTATATGCACTGGTTTTATCCCAACTAAAATAGTGTGAAAGCCTTATGGAGTTAAATTAAATTTTATCATGTCACTTATATTAGTTTTTATGTCACTAATATATATATAAATATTATTTTCACATTTAGTTTGTTATTAGACATGATTTTAGTGTGCATCTTACGGCCTGTTGCATTAATATGATCTTTGTTGCACATTTATATCGCTCTGATCACCATAAGATGTATTTATATTTATGTTTTATTCTTGTAGATGGATCAGATCGTCTTATTTATTCACTTATGTTGTTTTTTTGTATGATGCATTGGCTGAAAGGAGGCACATTACCATTATTGTTTATTGTTTATGTGTTGCTATGGTTTCTCTTCCTCATAGCCACAACGCGTAAGCTGGACGGGCCGGCAAGACGTCATTTCCGGTGGGACCGGGAGGACGCGGCCGGAAACCGGGCAACGCGGCTGGAGGCGGCGGGTGTGAGTATCTTCCCATAGGTATTTAAACACTGTTTTTTGTTACATACACTCATCCTGACGAAGGGGCTGCGTCCCCGAAACGTAGATCACCTGATTAAAGTCGTTGAAAAGTCTCCGGAGTGCCGCCTCATTACATTGCTTGTATGACGGAGTACTTTCTCCACGAGGAGGGCACCAGGAGCAGCTGTTTGCAGGCGGAGGGGACCGCAGGAGTGCCGGGTCATTGTGCAGGTTGTATACACCACACATCACTCGCAGGAGTTTTTGTGGTTTAGACCAAGGCACCATACCAACCCCTGTTTACACCGTGGGATCAGCTCACCCGCATACCGCACTGGATTTGCGGAGCACTTCAGCACAAGCACTTATATCACAGCACCATATCACTTTTAACCATCCATTATGGCAGACACAAGTGAACATTTGTTGGAGGGCGCAATGCATTTCCTACAGTGTGATAATTCTGACACACTAAGTTTCAGTGAAGCAGAGGCGGAGAACATCCTATTTAAAACTCCGGCATTTGATTCAGTGGCTGTTAATACCAGTGAAGACATTTACAAAGAATTGCTTAAACTACATAAAAGAGAGATTGACTTTAAATATCATGGCATGACCCTATCAGATTATTTTAGAGCCAAGCAGATACCTCGTGGGTTTCGCATACATAATATGCCTACGATAGGGAGATATGACGTAACGTTCTGCAAAAAATGGATCTCGATCCTAAATAAATGTTCTATGGATTTACTATTGTTAGTGATCGAGGAGTCCGCACGTGAAATGAATAATGCTAAGCAAAAAATAGCAGCTTTTGAATTAGAGCATAAGATCACTGAACTCTCTCCACCTGACTGGCTTCCTAGGTTAAATAGTGATCTGGAAAAATATACGGCTGATCTTATTAAATTCAAAAAGCAAAAATTAGTACGTGTTCAGCAGGACTATGCGCAGCATAGAGTATACCTATGGCTTAACAGCAGTAACCCCAGACAGAACCCACTGAGACAGCAACAATATAGGCGACGACAATCAAGACAGCAATATTCTAGTACGTCGGCCAGTGATGCTGATGAGACTCTGTCTAAAAATGGCCAGCAGACTCAAGACGCCCCTTTAGGGGTACGCACCCGGGCCATACTGGCAGGCCGCGAGGTGCGCCCACGAGGAGAGGGGGGCAGACGTGGAGGAAAGCCAGGTCCCAAAGCAGGGACAAAACCTCCGAGGAGGGGTCGCAATTGATTATCAATCTTTCAACCAAAATATTGACACCTATAGAAATTAAGGTGTTAAGTAAAGGTCTGTCTTTTATACCTACCAGTTCGGTGGACCCGTTACAGTGGAAGATCGAATCATATAGATTAACACGGTCACTCAAACTAAAGGAGTATTACAACAAGAATTTGAACTCTACCCCGTTGATCGAATCTACCATTCCAGTACAGCTAAAGAAATTAAAGAAATCCACATTTGAACCCATGTCACAAAATCCGTCTATCAGAACTTTTAGTAGAATGATGGAGGGAATGGGGGATGAAGCGTGTGAGAAAACATGCTCTAATATATCCCGGGAAGAATCTGCAGCCCTGAAAAGTCTCGGTAAGAGACAAGACATCATTATTAGGAATGCGGACAAGGGGGGTGCTTTAGTTGTTCTTGATACTGATAAATACAAACTTGAATGTGTAAGATTATTGTCTGATACTGATACCTATGGTAGACTAAGTCAAGATCCTACTTGGCAATTTAAGAGAGAATTAGACAGTATGCTTAAAGATGCAGTCGACCAAGGTATCATTACTCAGCCTGTATGTAAAGCCTTGTCTAGTGATTTTCCGGTTGTACCTGTGTTTTATATAATCCCTAAGGTACATAAAAATCCCCTGGATCCTCCGGGACGACCGATTATTTCGGCCAGGGGGTCGTTATGTGAGCCTTTGTCTGTGTACTGTGATGCTTTTTTACAGCCATGTATCCAGAACACTAGCACACATCTAAAGGATACATCTATGTTGCTCAGGAAATTCCTAGATATGGGTAAATTATCTGAACAGACTAGCCTCGCCACTATAGATGTTACGAGCTTGTATACATGCATACCGCATGGGGCGGGGCTACAAGCTGTCAGGAGGCTTATTACTAATAACCCACTGTATAAAGGTCCTGATATCAATTTTTTCATAGCATTGCTAGAATTCTCCCTTACCCACAATTATTTTCTTTTTGATAAGATCTTTTTCCTACAGCGCACAGGTTGCGCGATGGGATCGGCGGTGGCACCATCCTTCGCCAACTCATATATGTGGGAGGTTGAGAATGATTTATTTTTACACAATAGTGCAATATGTGATAGGATAAATCTTTACTTTCGGTATATAGATGACATCCTTATATTTTGGAAGGATAATGGTGATGACCTCAAAACACTAGTAGATATACATAATGCCACTGATAGTCCCATTAAATTAACTTTAACAATTGATGGTAAAACCATTAATTTTTTGGATGTCTGCATAACGCTTGTTGATGGGATGATCAACACATCACTGTTTGTGAAACCTACAGACAGGAATAATGTGTTGAGATATGATAGTTCCCACCCTAGATCTACCATTCACAGCCTACCGTTCTCCCAATATTTAAGAGTATGTCGGATCACGACTAATCCACAGGAGAGGGATCAAGCCTTACATAATATGACCCTTAAATTCCTCGATAGAGGTTATCCAATTAAACTGTTGATGACAGCGCGAAAGAGGGCTTTGAGTCTCACAAGAGATCAACTATTGGAACAAAAACCCCCTAAACAGTTACAGGGTAGATTTCCCTGGGTTACCCGTTTTAATTCTAGTAGCCATTATTTGACTAAAAAGACCAAACAAATCTGGCCCATTGTGGCTACTGATAAGGGGTTGGGTGAGGCATTCCATTCTAAATTATTACCCAGTTATTCCAATAACAGCAGTATTAGAGATATAGTCGTGAAAACCGATATCTCTCAATTTAATGTGACTAAGGAACATTTCCTTAGCAGAAAAGCGGGATGTTACCGGTGTAGTGGATGCAAAGAAAAAAATAGGCGCAATGAGGTAGCTGTGTGACTAAGCTAAGCGACACAAGTGGCCGACAAAAACACCTGGCCCATCTAGGAGTGGCACTGCAGTGTCACGCAGAATGGCCCTTCAAAAAAATACTCCCGAAACAGCACATGATGCAAAGAAAAAAAGAGGCGCAACGAGGTAGCTGTGTGACTAAGATAAGCGACCCAAGTGGCCGACACAAACATCTGGCCCATCTAGGAGTGGCACTGCAGTGTCACGCAGGATGGCCCTTCAAAAAAATACTCCCCAAACAGCACATGACGCAAAAAAAAAGAGGCGCAATGAGGTAGCTGTGTGACTAAGCTAAACGACCCTAGTGGCCGACACAAACACCTGGCCCATCTAGGAGTGGCACTGCAGTGTCACGCAGGATGGCCCATCAAAAAAATACTCCCCAAACAGCACATGATGCAAAGAAAAAAAGAGGCGCAATGAGGTAGCTGTGTGACTAAGATAAGCGACCCAAGTGGCCGACACAAACATCTGGCCCATCTAGGAGTGGCACTGCAGTGTCAGACAGGAAGACCCATCAAAAAAATTGTCCCCAAACAGCACATGATGCAAAGAAAAAAAGAGGCGCAATGAGGTAGCTGTGTGACTAAGCTAAGCGACCCTAGTGGCCGACACAAACACCTGGCCCATCTAGGAGTGGCACTGCAGTGTCACGCAGGATGGCCCATCAAAAAAATACTCCCCAAACAGCACATGATGCAAAGAAAAAAAGAGGCGCAATGAGGTAGCTGTGTGACTAAGATAAGCGACCCAAGTGGCCGACACAAACATCTGGCCCATCTAGGAGTGGCACTGCAGTGTCAGACAGGATGGCCCTTCAAAAAAATTGTCCCCAAACAGCACATGATGCAAAGAAAAAAAGAGGCGCAATGAGGTAGCTGTGTGACTAAGCTAAGCGACACAAGTGGCCGACACAAACACCTGGCCCATCTAGGAGTGGCACTGCAGTGTCACGCAGAATGGCCCTTCAAAAAAATACTCCCGAAACAGCACATGATGCAAAGAAAAAAAGAGGCGCAATGAGGTAGCTGTGTGACTAAGATAAGCGACCCAAGTGGCCGACACAAACATCTGGCCCATCTAGGCGTGGCACTGCAGTGTCACGCAGGATGGCCCTTCAAAAAAATACTCCCCAAACAGCACATGACGCAAAAAAAAAGAGGCGCAATGAGGTAGCTGTGTGACTAAGCTAAACGACCCTAGTGGCCGACACAAACACCTGGCCCATCTAGGAGTGGCACTGCAGTGTCACGCAGGATGGCCCTTCAAAAAAATACTCCCCAAAACAGCACATGATGCAAAGAAAAAAAGAGGCGCAATGAGGTAGCTGTGTGACTAAGATAAGCGACCCAAGTGGCCGACACAAACATCTGGCCCATCTAGGAGTGGCACTGCAGTGTCAGACAGGATGACCCATCAAAAAAATTGTCCCCAAACAGCACATGATGCAAAGAAAAAAAGAGGCACAATGAGGTAGCTGTGTGACTAAGCTAAGCGACCCAAGTGGCCGACACAAACACCTGGCCCATCTAGGAGTGGCACTGCAGTGTCACGCAGGATGGCCCATCAAAAAAATACTCCCCAAACAGCACATGATGCAAAGAATAAAAGAGGCGCAATGAGGTAGCTGTGTGACTAAGATAAGCGACCCAAGTGGCCGACACAAACATCTGGCCCATCTAGGAGTGGCACTGCAGTGTCAGACAGGATGGCCCTTCAAAAAAATTGTCCCCAAACAGCACATGATGCAAAGAAAAAAAGAGGCGCAATGAGGTAGCTGTGTGACTAAGCTAAGCGACCCAAGTGGCCGACACAAACACCTGGCCCATCTAGGAGTGGCACTGCAGTGTCAGACAGGATGGCCCTTCAAAAAAATTGTCCCCAAACAGCACATGATGCAAAGAAAAAAAGAGGCGCAATGAGGTAGCTGTGTGACTAAGCTAAGCGACCCAAGTGGCCGACACAAACACCTGGCCCATCTAGGAGTGGCACTGCAGTGTCAGACAGGATGGCACTTCACAAAAATAGTCCCCAAACAGCACATGATGCAAAGAAAAAAAGAGGCGCAGCAAGGTCGCTGTGTGACTAAGCTAAGCGACACAAGTGGCCGACACAAACACCTGGCTCATCTAGGAGTGGCACTGCAGTGTCACGCAGGATGGCCCTTCAAAAAAATACTCCCCAATCAGCACATGATGCAAAGAAAAAAGGAGGCGCAATGAGGTAGCTGTGTGACTAAGCTAAGCGACCCTAGTGGCCGACACAAACACCTGGCCCATCTAGGAGTGGCACTGCAGTGTCACGCAGGATGGCCCTTCAAAAAAATACTCCCCAAACAGCACATGATGCAAAGAAAAAAAGAGGCGCAATGAGGTAGCTGTGTGACTAAGATAAGCGACCCAAGTGGCCGACACAAACATCTGGCCCATCTAGGAGTGGCACTGCAGTGTCAGACAGGAAGACCCATCAAAAAAATTGTCCCCAAACAGCACATGATGCAAAGAAAAAAAGAGGCGCAATGAGGTAGCTGTGTGACTAAGCTAAGCGACCCTAGTGGCCGACACAAACACCTGGCCCATCTAGGAGTGGCACTGCAGTGTCACGCAGGATGGCCCATCAAAAAAATACTCCCCAAACAGCACATGATGCAAAGAAAAAAAGAGGCGCAATGAGGTAGCTGTGTGACTAAGATAAGCGACCCAAGTGGCCGACACAAACATCTGGCCCATCTAGGAGTGGCACTGCAGTGTCAGACAGGATGGCCCTTCAAAAAAATTGTCCCCAAACAGCACATGATGCAAAGAAAAAAAGAGGCGCAATGAGGTAGCTGTGTGACTAAGCTAAGCGACACAAGTGGCCGACACAAACACCTGGCCCATCTAGGAGTGGCACTGCAGTGTCACGCAGAATGGCCCTTCAAAAAAATACTCCCGAAACAGCACATGATGCAAAGAAAAAAAGAGGCGCAATGAGGTAGCTGTGTGACTAAGATAAGCGACCCAAGTGGCCGACACAAACATCTGGCCCATCTAGGCGTGGCACTGCAGTGTCACGCAGGATGGCCCTTCAAAAAAATACTCCCCAAACAGCACATGACGCAAAAAAAAAAGAGGCGCAATGAGGTAGCTGTGTGACTAAGCTAAACGACCCTAGTGGCCGACACAAACACCTGGCCCATCTAGGAGTGGCACTGCAGTGTCACGCAGGATGGCCCTTCAAAAAAATACTCCCCAAAACAGCACATGATGCAAAGAAAAAAAGAGGCGCAATGAGGTAGCTGTGTGACTAAGATAAGCGACCCAAGTGGCCGACACAAACATCTGGCCCATCTAGGAGTGGCACTGCAGTGTCAGACAGGATGACCCATCAAAAAAATTGTCCCCAAACAGCACATGATGCAAAGAAAAAAAGAGGCACAATGAGGTAGCTGTGTGACTAAGCTAAGCGACCCAAGTGGCCGACACAAACACCTGGCCCATCTAGGAGTGGCACTGCAGTGTCACGCAGGATGGCCCATCAAAAAAATACTCCCCAAACAGCACATGATGCAAAGAATAAAAGAGGCGCAATGAGGTAGCTGTGTGACTAAGATAAGCGACCCAAGTGGCCGACACAAACATCTGGCCCATCTAGGAGTGGCACTGCAGTGTCAGACAGGATGGCCCTTCAAAAAAATTGTCCCCAAACAGCACATGATGCAAAGAAAAAAAGAGGCGCAATGAGGTAGCTGTGTGACTAAGCTAAGCGACCCAAGTGGCCGACACAAACACCTGGCCCATCTAGGAGTGGCACTGCAGTGTCAGACAGGATGGCCCTTCAAAAAAATTGTCCCCAAACAGCACATGATGCAAAGAAAAAAAGAGGCGCAATGAGGTAGCTGTGTGACTAAGCTAAGCGACCCAAGTGGCCGACACAAACACCTGGCCCATCTAGGAGTGGCACTGCAGTGTCAGACAGGATGGCACTTCACAAAAATAGTCCCCAAACAGCACATGATGCAAAGAAAAAAAGAGGCGCAGCAAGGTCGCTGTGTGACTAAGCTAAGCGACACAAGTGGCCGACACAAACACCTGGCTCATCTAGGAGTGGCACTGCAGTGTCACGCAGGATGGCCCTTCAAAAAAATACTCCCCAATCAGCACATGATGCAAAGAAAAAAGGAGGCGCAATGAGGTAGCTGTGTGACTAAGCTAAGCGACCCTAGTGGCCGACACAAACACCTGGCCCATCTAGGAGTGGCACTGCAGTGTCACGCAGGATGGCCCTTCAAAAAAATACTCCCCAAACAGCACATGATGCAAAGAAAAAAAGAGGCGCAATGAGGTAGCTGTGTGACTAAGATAAGCGACCCAAGTGGCCGACACAAACATCTGGCCCATCTAGGAGTGGCACTGCAGTGTCAGACAGGATGACCCTTCAAAAAAATTGTCCCCAAACAGCACATGATGCAAAAAAAAAAAAAAAAGAGGCGCAATGAGGTAGCTGTGTGACTAAGCTAAGCGACCCTTGTGGCCGACACAAACACCTGGCCCATCTAGGAGTGGCACTGCAGTGTCAGACAGGATGGCCCATCAAAAAAATTGTCCCCAAACAGCACATGATGCAAAGAAAAAACGAGGCGCAATGAGGTAGCTGTGTGACTAAGCTAAGCGACCCAAGTGGTCGACACAAACACCTGGCCCATCTAGGAGTGGCACTGCAGTGTCAGACAGGATGGCACTTCAAAAAAATAGTCCCCAAACAGCACATGATGCAAATAAAAAAAGAGGCGCACCAAGGTTGCTGTGTGACTAAGCTAAGCGACACAAGTGGCCAAAACAAACACCTGGCCCATCTAGGAGTGGCACTGCAGTGTCACGCAGGATGGCCCTTCAAAAAAATACTCCCCAAACAGCACATGATGCAAAGAAAAAAAGAGGCGCAATGAGGTAGCTGTGTGACTAAGCTAAGCGACCCTAGTGGCCGACACAAACACCTGGCCCATCTAGGAGTGGCACTGCAGTGTCACGCAGGATGGCCCTTCAAAAAAATACTCCCCAAACAGCACATGATGCAAAGAAAAAAAGAGGCGCAATGAGGTAGCTGTGTGACTAAGATAAGCGACCCAAGTGGCCGACACAAACATCTGGCCCATCTAGGAGTGGCACTGCAGTGTCAGACAGGATGACCCATCAAAAAAATTGTCCCCAAACAGCACATGATGCAAAGAAAAAAAGAGGCGCAATGAGGTAGCTGTGTGACTAAGCTAAGCGACCCTAGTGGCCAACACAAACACCTGGCCCATCTAGGAGTGGCACTGCAGTGTCACGCAGGATGGCCCATCAAAAAAATACTCCCCAAACAGCACATGATGCAAAGAAAAAAAGAGGCGCAATGAGGTAGCTGTGTGACTAAGATAAGCGACCCAAGTGGCCGACACAAACATCTGGCCCATCTAGGAGTGGCACTGCAGTGTCAGACAGGATGGCCCTTCAAAAAAATTGTCCCCAAACAGCACATGATGCAAAGAAAAAAAGAGGCGCAATGAGGTAGCTGTGTGACTAAGCTAAGCGACACAAGTGGCCGACACAAACACCTGGCCCATCTAGGAGTGGCACTGCAGTGTCACGCAGAATGGCCCTTCAAAAAAATACTCCCGAAACAGCACATGATGCAAAGAAAAAAAGAGGCGCAATGAGGTAGCTGTGTGACTAAGATAAGCGACCCAAGTGGCCGACACAAACATCTGGCCCATCTAGGAGTGGCACTGCAGTGTCACGCAGGATGGCCCTTCAAAAAAATACTCCCCAAACAGCACATGACGCAAAAAAAAAAAGAGGCGCAATGAGGTAGCTGTGTGACTAAGCTAAACGGCCCTAGTGGCCGACACAAACACCTGGCCCATCTAGGAGTGGCACTGCAGTGTCACGCAGGATGGCCCTTCAAAAAAATACTCCCCAAAACAGCACATGATGCAAAGAAAAAAAGAGGCGCAATGAGGTAGCTGTGTGACTAAGATAAGCGACCCAAGTGGCCGACACAAACATCTGGCCCATCTAGGAGTGGCACTGCAGTGTCAGACAGGATGACCCATCAAAAAAATTGTCCCCAAACAGCACATGATGCAAAGAAAAAAAGAGGCGCAATGAGGTAGCTGTGTGACTAAGCTAAGCGACCCTAGTGGCCGACACAAACACCTGGCCCACCTAGGAGTGGCACTGCAGTGTCACGCAGGATGGCCCATCAAAAAAATACTCCCCAAACAGCACATGATGCAAAGAAAAAAAGAGGCGCAATGAGGTAGCTGTGTGACTAAGATAAGCGACCCAAGTGGCCGACACAAACATCTGGCCCATCTAGGAGTGGCACTGCAGTGTCAGACAGGATGGCCCTTCAAAAAAATTGTCCCCAAACAGCACATGATGCAAAGAAAAAAAGAGGCGCAATGAGGTAGCTGTGTGACTAAGCTAAGCGACCCAAGTGGCCGACACAAACACCTGGCCCATCTAGGAGTGTCACTGCAGTGTCAGACAGGATGGCCCTTCAAAAAAATTGTCCCCAAACAGCACATGATGCAAAGAAAAAAAGAGGCGCAATGAGGTAGCTGTGTGACTAAGCTAAGCGATCCAAGTGGCCGACACAAACACCTGGCCCATCTAGGAGTGGCACTGCAGTGTCAGACAGGATGGCACTTCACAAAAATAGTCCCCAAACAGCACATGATGCAAAGAAAAAAAAGAGGTGCAGCAAGGTCGCTGTGTGACTAAGCTAAGCGACACAAGTGGCCGACACAAACACCTGGCTCATCTAGGAGTGGCACTGCAGTGTCACGCTGGATGGCCCTTCAAAAAAATACTCCCCAAACAGCACATGATGCAAAGAAAAAAAGAGGCGCAATGAGGTAGCTGTGTGACTAAGCTAAGCGACCCTAGTGGCCGACACAAACACCTGGCCCATCTAGGAGTGGCACTGCAGTGTCACGCAGGATGGCCCTTCAAAAAAATACTCCCCAAACAGCACATGATGCAAAGAAAAAAAGAGGCGCAATGAGGTAGCTGTGTGACTAAGATAAGCGACCCAAGTGGCCGACACAAACATCTGGCCCATCTAGGAGTAGCACTGCAGTGTCAGACAGGATGACCCTTCAAAAAAATTGTCCCCAAACAGCACATGATGCAAAGAAAAAAAGAGGCGCAATGAGGTAGCTGTGTGACTAAGCTAAGCGACCCTTGTGGCCGACACAAACACCTGGCCCATCTAGGAGTGGCACTGCAGTGTCACGCAGGATGGCCCATCAAAAAAATATTCCCCAAACAGCACATGATGCAAAGAAAAAAAGAGGCGCAATGAGGTAGCTGTGTGACTAAGATAAGCGACCCAAGTGGCCGACACAAACATCTGGCCCATCTAGGAGTGGCACTGCAGTGTCAGACAGGATGACCCTTCAAAAAAATTGTCCCCAAACAGCACATGATGCAAAGAAAAAAAGAGGCGCAATGAGGTAGCTGTGTGACTAAGCTAAGCGACACAAGTGGCCGACACAAACACCTGGCCCATCTAGGAGTGGCACTGCAGTGTCACGCAGAATGGCCCTTCAAAAAAATACTCCCGAAACAGCACATGATGCAAAGAAAAAAAGAGGCGCAATGAGGTAGCTGTGTGACTAAGATAAGCGACCCAAGTGGCCGACACAAACATCTGGCCCATCTAGGAGTGGCACTGCAGTATCACGCAGGATGGCCCTTCAAAAAAATACTCCCCAAACAGCACATGACGCAAAAAAAAAAAGAGGCGCAATGAGGTAGCTGTGTGACTAAGCTAAACGACCCTAGTGGCCGACACAAACACCTGGCCCATCTAGGAGTGGCACTGCAGTGTCACGCAGGATGGCCCTTCAAAAAAATACTCCCCAAAACAGCACATGATGCAAAGAAAAAAAGAGGCGCAATGAGGTAGCTGTGTGACTAAGATAAGCGACCCAAGTGGCCGACACAAACATCTGGCCCATCTAGGAGTGGCACTGCAGTGTCAGACAGGATGACCCATCAAAAAAATTGTCCCCAAACAGCACATGATGCAAAGAAAAAAAGAGGCGCAATGAGGTAGCTGTGTGACTAAGTTAAGCGACCCTAGTGGCCGACACAAACACCTGGCCCACCTTGGAGTGGCACTGCAGTGTCACGCAGGATGGCCCATCAAAAAAATACTCCCCAAACAGCACATGATGCAAAGAAAAAAAGAGGCGCAATGAGGTAGCTGTGTGACTAAGCTAAGCGACCCAAGTGGCCGACACAAACACCTGGCCCATCTAGGAGTGTCACTGCAGTGTCAGACAGGATGGCCCTTCAAAAAAATTGTCCCCAAACAGCACATGATGCAAAGAAAAAAAGAGGCGCAATGAGGTAGCTGTGTGACTAAGCTAAGCGATCCAAGTGGCCGACACAAACACCTGGCCCATCTAGGAGTGGCACTGCAGTGTCAGACAGGATGGCACTTCACAAAAATAGTCCCCAAACAGCACATGATGCAAAGAAAAAAAAGAGGTGCAGCAAGGTCGCTGTGTGACTAAGCTAAGCGACACAAGTGGCCGACACAAACACCTGGCTCATCTAGGAGTGGCACTGCAGTGTCACGCAGGATGGCCCTTCAAAAAAATACTCCCCAAACAGCACATGATGCAAAGAAAAAAAGAGGCGCAATGAGGTAGCTGTGTGACTAAGCTAAGCGACCCTAGTGGCCGACACAAACACCTGGCCCATCTAGGAGTGGCACTGCAGTGTCACGCAGGATGGCCCTTCAAAAAAATACTCCCCAAACAGCACATGATGCAAAGAAAAAAAGAGGCGCAATGAGGTAGCTGTGTGACTAAGATAAGCGACCCAAGTGGCCGACACAAACATCTGGCCCATCTAGGAGTGGCACTGCAGTGTCAGACAGGATGACCCTTCAAAAAAATTGTCCCCAAACAGCACATGATGCAAAGAAAAAAAGAGGCGCAATGAGGTAGCTGTGTGACTAAGCTAAGCGACCCTTGTGGCCGACACAAACACCTGGCCCATCTAGGAGTGGCACTGCAGTGTCACGCAGGATGGCCCATCAAAAAAATATTCCCCAAACAGCACATGATGCAAAGAAAAAAAGAGGCGCAATGAGGTAGCTGTGTGACTAAGATAAGCGACCCAAGTGGCCGACACAAACATCTGGCCCATCTAGGAGTGGCACTGCAGTGTCAGACAGGATGGCCCTTCAAAAAAATGTCCCCAAACAGCACATGATGCAAAGAAAAAAAGAGGCGCAATGAGGTAGCTGTGTGACTAAGCTAAGCGACCCAAGTGGCCGACACAAACACCTGGCCCATCTAGGAGTGGCACTGCAGTGTCAGACAGGATGGCCCTTCAAAAAAATTGTCCCCAAACAGCACATGATGCAAAGAAAAAACGAGGCGCAATGAGGTAGCTGTGTGACTAAGCTAAGCGACCCAAGTGGTCGACACATACACCTGGCCCATCTAGGAGTGGCACTGCAGTGTCAGACAGGATGGCACTTCAAAAAAATAGTCCCCAAACAGCACATGATGCAAATAAAAAAAGAGGCGCACCAAGGTTGCTGTGTGACTAAGCTAAGCGACACAAGTGGCCAAAACAAACACCTGGCCCATCTAGGAGTGGCACTGCAGTGTCAGACAGGATGGCCCTTCAAAAAAATTGTCCCCAAACAGCACATGATGCAAAGAAAAAAAGAGGCGCAATGAGGTAGCTGTGTGACTAAGCTAAGCGACACAAGTGGCCGACACAAACACCTGGCCCATCTAGGAGTGGCACTGCAGTGTCACGCAGAATGGCCCTTCAAAAAAATACTCCCGAAACAGCACATGATGCAAAGAAAAAAAGAGGCGCAATGAGGTAGCTGTGTGACTAAGATAAGCGACCCAAGTGGCCGACACAAACATCTGGCCCATCTAGGAGTGGCACTGCAGTGTCACGCAGGATGGCCCTTCAAAAAAATACTCCCCAAACAGCACATGACGCAAAAAAAAAAAGAGGCGCAATGAGGTAGCTGTGTGACTAAGCTAAACGACCCTAGTGGCCGACACAAACACCTGGCCCATCTAGGAGTGGCACTGCAGTGTCACGCAGGATGGCCCTTCAAAAAAATACTCCCCAAAACAGCACATGATGCAAAGAAAAAAAGAGGCGCAATGAGGTAGCTGTGTGACTAAGATAAGCGACCCAAGTGGCCGACACAAACATCTGGCCCATCTAGGAGTGGCACTGCAGTGTCAGACAGGATGACCCATCAAAAAAATTGTCCCCAAACAGCACATGATGCAAAGAAAAAAAGAGGCGCAATGAGGTAGCTGTGTGACTAAGCTAAGCGACCCTAGTGGCCGACACAAACACCTGGCCCACCTAGGAGTGGCACTGCAGTGTCACGCAGGATGGCCCATCAAAAAAATACTCCCCAAACAGCACATGATGCAAAGAAAAAAAGAGGCGCAATGAGGTAGCTGTGTGACTAAGCTAAGCGACCCAAGTGGCCGACACAAACACCTGGCCCATCTAGGAGTGTCACTGCAGTGTCAGACAGGATGGCCGTTCAAAAAAATTGTCCCCAAACAGCACATGATGCAAAGAAAAAAAGAGGCGCAATGAGGTAGCTGTGTGACTAAGCTAAGCGACCCAAGTGGCCGACACAAACACCTGGCCCATCTAGGAGTGGCACTGCAGTGTCAGACAGGATGGCACTTCACAAAAATAGTCCCCAAACAGCACATGATGCAAAGAAAAAAAGAGGCGCAGCAAGGTCGCTGTGTGACTAAGCTAAGCGACACAAGTGGCCGACACAAACACCTGGCTCATCTAGGAGTGGCACTGCAGTGTCACGCAGGATGGCCCTTCAAAAAAATACTCCCCAAACAGCACATGATGCAAAGAAAAAAAGAGGCGCAATGAGGTAGCTGTGTGACTAAGCTAAGCGACCCTAGTGGCCGACACAAACACCTGGCCCATCTAGGAGTGGCACTGCAGTGTCACGCAGGATGGCCCTTCAAAAAAATACTCCCCAAAACAGCACATGATGCAAAGAAAAAAAGAGGCGCAATGAGGTAGCTGTGTGACTAAGATAAGCGACCCAAGTGGCCGACACAAACATCTGGCCCATCTAGGAGTGGCACTGCAGTGTCAGACAGGATGGCCCTTCAAAAAAATTGTCCCCAAACAGCACATGATGCAAAGAAAAAAAGAGGCGCAATGAGGTAGCTGTGTGACTGAGCTAAGCGACCCAAGTGGCCGACACAAACACCTGGCCCATCTAGGAGTGTCACTGCAGTGTCAGACAGGATGGCCCTTCAAAAAAATTGTCCCCAAACAGCACATGATGCAAAGAAAAAAAGAGGCGCAATGAGGTAGCTGTGTGACTAAGCTAAGCGACCCAAGTGGCCGACACAAACACCTGGCCCATCTAGGAGTGGCACTGCAGTGTCAGACATGATGGCACTTCACAAAAATAGTCCCCAAACAGCACATGATGCAAAGAAAAAAAGAGGCGCAGCAAGGTCGCTGTGTGACTAAGCTAAGCGACACAAGTGGCCGACACAAACACCTGGCTCATCTAGGAGTGGCACTGCAGTGTCACGCTTGATGGCCTTTCAAAAAAATACTCCCCAAACAGCACATGATGCAAAGAAAAAAAGAGGCGCAATGAGGTAGCTGTGTGACTAAGCTAAGCGACCCTAGTGGCCGACACAAACACCTGGCCCATCTAGGAGTGGCACTGCAGTGTCACGCAGGATGGCCCTTCAAAAAAATACTCCCCAAACAACACATGATGCAAAGAAAAAAAGAGGCGCAATGAGGTAGCTGTGTGACTAATATAAGCGACCCAAGTGGCCGACACAAACATCTGGCCCATCTAGGAGTGGCACTGCAGTGTCAGACAGGATGACCCTTCAAAAAAATTGTCCCCAAACAGCACATGATGCAAAGAAAAAAAGAGGCGCAATGAGGTAGCTGTGTGACTAAGCTAAGCGACCCTTGTGGCCGACACAAACACCTGGCCCATCTAGGAGTGTCACTGCAGTGTCACGCAGGATGGCCCATCAAAAAAATATTCCCCAAACAGCACATGATGCAAAGAAAAAAAGAGGCGCAATGAGGTAGCTGTGTGACTAAGATAAGCGACCCAAGTGGCCGACACAAACATCTGGCCCATCTAGGAGTGGCACTGCAGTGTCAGACAGGATGGCCCTTCAAAAAAATGTCCCCAAACAGCACATGATGCAAAGAAAAAAAGAGGCGCAATGAGGTAGCTGTGTGACTAAGCTAAGCGACACAAGTGGCCGACACAAACACCTGGCCCATCTAGGAGTTGCACTGCAGTGTCACGCAGAATGGCCCTTCAAAAAAATACTCCCGAAACAGCACATGATGCAAAGAAAAAAAGAGGCGCAATGAGGTAGCTGTGTGACTAAGATAAGCGACCCAAGTGGCCGACACAAACATCTGGCCCATCTAGGAGTGGCACTGCAGTGTCACGCAGGATGGCCCTTCAAAAAAATACTCCCCAAACAGCACATGACGCAAAAAAAAAAAGAGGCGCAATGAGGTAGCTGTGTGACTAAGCTAAACGACCCTAGTGGCCGACACAAACACCTGGCCCATCTAGGAGTGGCACTGCAGTGTCACGCAGGATGGCCCTTCAAAAAAATACTCCCCAAAACAGCACATGATGCAAAGAAAAAAAGAGGCGCAATTAGGTAGCTGTGTGACTAAGATAAGCGACCCAAGTGGCCGACACAAACATCTGGCCCATCTAGGAGTGGCACTGCAGTGTCAGACAGGATGACCCATCAAAAAAATTGTCCCCAAGCAGCACATGATGCAAAGAAAAAAAGAGGCGCAATGAGGTAGCTGTGTGACTAAGATAAGCGACCCTAGTGGCCGACACAAACACCTGGCCCATCTAGGAGTGGCACTGCAGTGTCACGCAGGATGGCCCATCAAAAAAATACTCCCCGAACAGCACATGATGCAAAGAAAAAAAGAGGCGCAATGAGGTAGCTGTGTGACTAAGATAAGCGACCCAAGTGGCCGACACAAACATCTGGCCCATCTAGGAGTGGCACTGCAGTGTCAGACAGGATGGCACTTCACAAAAATAGTCCCCAAACAGCACATGATGCAAAGAAAAAAAGAGGCGCAGCAAGGTCGCTGTGTGACTAAGCTAAGCGACACAAGTGGCCGACACAAACACCTGGCTCATCTAGGAGTGGCACAGCAGTGTCACGCAGGATGGCCCTTCAAAAAAATACTCCCCAAACAGCACATGATGCAAAGAAAAAAAGAGGCGCAATGAGGTAGCTGTGTGACTAAGCTAAGCGACCCTAGTGGCCGACACAAACACCTGGCCCATCTAGGAGTGGCACTGCAGTGTCACGCAGGATGGCCCTTCAAAAAAATACTCCCCAAACAGCACATGATGCAAAGAAAAAAAGAGTCGCAATGAGGTAGCTGTGTGACTAAGATAAGCGACCCAAGTGGCCGACCCAAACATCTGGCCCATCTAGGAGTGGCACTGCAGTGTCAGACAGGATGACCCTTCAAAAAAATTGTCCCCAAACAGCACATGATGCAAAGAAAAAAAGAGGCGCAATGAGGTAGCTGTGTGACTAAGCTAAGCGACCCTTGTGGCCGACACAAACACCTGGCCCATCTAGGAGTGGCACTGCAGTGTCACGCAGGATGGCCCATCAAAAAAATATTCCCCAAACAGCACATGATGCAAAGAAAAAAAGAGGCGCAATGAGGTAGCTGTGTGACTAAGATAAGCGACCCAAGTGGCCGACACAAACATCTGGCCCATCTAGGAGTGGCACTGCAGTGTCAGACAGGATGGCCCTTCAAAAAAATGTCCCCAAACAGCACATGATGCAAAGAAAAAAAGAGGCGCAATGAGGTAGCTGTGTGACTAAGCTAAGCGACCCAAGTGGCCGACACAAACACCTGGCCCATCTAGGAGTGGCACTGCAGTGTCAGACAGGATGGCCCTTCAAAAAAATTGTCCCCAAACAGCACATGATGCAAAGAAAAAAAGAGGCGCAATGAGGTAGCTGTGTGACTAAGCTAAGCGACCCAAGTGGCCGACACAAACACCTGGCCCATCTAGGAGTGGCACTGCAGTGTCAGACAGGATGGCACTTCAAAAAAATAGTCCCCAAACAGCACATGATGCAAATAAAAAAAGAGGCACACCAAGGTTACTGTGTGACTAAGCTAAGCGACACAAGTGGCCAAAACAAACACCTGGCCCATCTAGGAGTGGCACTGCAGTGTCACGCAGGATGGCCCTTCAAAAATATACTCCCCAAACAGCACATGATGCAAAGAAAAAAAGAGGCGCAATGAGGTAGCTGTGTGACTAAGCTAAGCGACTCTAGTGGCCGACACAAACACCTGGCCCATCTAGGAGTGGCACTGCAGTGTCACGCAGGATGGCCCTTCAAAAAAATACTCCCCAAACAGCACATGATGCAAAGAAAAAAAGAGGCGCAATGAGGTAGCTGTGTGACTAAGATAAGCGACCCAAGTGGCCGACACAAACATCTGGCCCATCTAGGAGTGGCACTGCAGTGTCACGCAGGATGGCCCTTCAAAAAAATACTCCCCAAACAGCACATGATGCAAAGAAAAATGAAAGAAAAAAGAGGTGCAAGATGGAATTGTCCTTGGGCCCTCCCACCCACCCTTATGTTGTATAAACAGGACATGCACACTTTAACGAACCCATCATTTCAGTGTCTGCCACACGACTGTGCCTGAAATGACTGGTTGGTTTGGGCCCCCACCAAAAAAGAAGCAATCAATCTCTCCTTGCACAAACTGGCTCTACAGAGGCAAGATGTCCACCTCCTCCTCATCGTCCGATTCATCACCCCTTTCACTGTGTACATCCCCCTCCTAACAGATCGGGTTCGGTTTCTTTGAATCCGAACCCGCACGAACTTCACTTTTTTTTTCACGGGTCCGAGCGACTCGGATCTTCCCGCCTTGCTCGGTTAGCCCGAGCGCGCCCGAACGTCATCATGACGCTGTCGGATTCTCGCGAGACTCGGATTCTATATAAGGAGCCGCGCGTCGCCGCCATTTTCACACGTGCATTGAGATTGATAGGGAGAGGACGTGGCTGGCGTCCTCTCCATTTAGATTAGATTTAGAAGAGAGAGAGAGAGAGAGATTGCTGTGATACTGTAGATTAGAAGAGAGTGCAGAGTGCAGACAGAGTTTAGTGACTGACGACCACAGTGACCAGTGACCACCAGAGACAGTGCAGTTGTTTGTTTTATTTAATATATCCGTTCTCTGCCTGAAAAAAACGATACACAGTCACACAGTGACTCAGTCTGTGTGCACTGCTCAGCCCAGTGTGCTGCACATCAATGTATTGTATATAAAGCTTATAATTGTGGGGGAGACTGGGGAGCACTGCAGGTTGTTATAGCAGGAGCCAGGAGTACATGATAAATAATATTATATTAAAATTAAACAGTGCACACTTTTGCTGCAGGAGTGCCACTGCCAGTGTGACTAGTGGTGACCAGTGCCTGACCACCAGTATATTAGTAGTATTGTATACTATCTCTTTATCAACCAGTCTATATTAGCAGCAGACACAGTACAGTGCGGTAGTTCACGGCTGTGGCTACCTCTGTGTCGGCACTCGGCAGGCAGTCCGTCCATCCATAATTGTATTATATACCACCTAACCGTGGTTATTTTTTTCTTTCTTTATACCGTCGTCATAGTCATACTAGTTGTTACGAGTATACTACTATCTCTTTATCAACCAGTGTACAGTGCGGTAGTTCACGGCTGTGGCTACCTCTGTGTCGGAACTCGGCAGGCAGTCCGTCCATCCATAATTGTATTATAATATATACCACCTAACCGTGGTTTTTTTTTCGTTCTTTATACCGTCGTCATACTAGTTGTTACGAGTATACTACTATCTCTTTATCAACCAGTGTACAGTGCGGTAGTTCACGGCTGTGGCTACCTCTGTGTCGGAACTCGGCAGGCAGTCCGTCCATCCATAATTGTATTATAATATATACCACCTAACCGTGGTTTTTTTTTCGTTCTTTATACCGTCGTCATACTAGTTGTTACGAGTATACTACTATCTCTTTATCAACCAGTGTACAGTGCGGTAGTTCACGGCTGTGGCTACCTCTGTGTCGGCACTCGGCAGGCAGTCCGTCCAACCATAATTGTATTATATACCACCTAACCGTGGTTTTTTTTTCATTCTTTATACCGTCGTCATACTAGTTGTTACGAGTATACTACTATCTCTTTATCAACCAGTGTACAGTGCGGTAGTTCACGGCTGTGGCTACCTCTGTGTCGGCACTCGGCAGGCAGTCCGTCCAACCATAATTGTATTATATACCACCTAACCGTGGTTTTTTTTTCATTCTTTATACCGTCGTCATACTAGTTGTTACGAGTATACTACTATCTCTTTATCAACCAGTGTACAGTGCGGTAGTTCACGGCTGTGGCTACCTCTGTGTCGGCACTCGGCAGCCCGTCCATAATTGTATATACCAGTGACCTAACCGTGGTTTTTTTTTCTTTCTTTATACATACATACTAGTTACGAGTATACTATCTCTTTATCAACCAGTCTATATATTAGCAGCAGACACAGTACAGTGCGGTAGTTCACGGCTGTGGCTACCTCTGTGTCGGCACTCGGCAGCCTGTCCATAATTGTATATACCAGTGACCTAACCGTGGTTTTTTTTTCTTTCTTTATACATACATACTAGTTACGAGTATACTATCTCTTTATCAACCAGTCTATATATTAGCAGCAGACACAGTACAGTGCGGTAGTTCACGGCTGTGGCTACCTCTGTGTCGGCACTCGGCAGCCCGTCCATAATTGTATATACCAGTGACCTAACCGTGGTTTTTTTTTCTTTCTTTATACATACATACTAGTTACGAGTATACTATCTCTTTATCAACCAGTCTATATATTAGCAGCAGACACAGTACAGTGCGGTAGTTCACGGCTGTGGCTACCTCTGTGTCGGCACTCCGCAGCCCGTCCATAATTGTATATACCAGTGACCTAACCGTGGTTTTTTTTTCTTTCTTTATACATACATACTAGTTACGAGTATACTATCTCTTTATCAACCAGTCTATATATTAGCAGCAGACACAGTACAGTGCGGTAGTTCACGGCTGTGGCTACCTCTGTGTCGGCACTCGGCAGCCTGTCCATAATTGTATATACCAGTGACCTAACCGTGGTTTTTTTTTCTTTCTTTATACATACATACTAGTTACGAGTATACTATCTCTTTATCAACCAGTCTATATATTAGCAGCAGACACAGTACAGTGCGGTAGTTCACGGCTGTGGCTACCTCTGTGTCGGCACTCGGCAGCCCGTCCATAATTGTATATACCAGTGACCTAACCGTGGTTTTTTTTTTCTTTCTTTATACATACATACTAGTTACGAGTATACTATCTCTTTATCAACCAGTCTATATATTAGCAGCAGACACAGTACAGTGCGGTAGTTCACGGCTGTGGCTACCTCTGTGTCGGCACTCGGCAGCCCGTCCATAATTGTATACTAGTATCCAATCCATCCATCTGCATTGTTTACCTGAGGTGCCTTTTAGTTGTGCCTATTAAAATATGGAGAACAAAAATGTTGAGGTTCCAAAATTAGGGAAAGATCAAGATCCACTTCCACCTCGTGCTGAAGCTGCTGCCACTAGTCATGGCCGAGACGATGAAATGCCAGCAACGTCGTCTGCCAAGGCCGATGCCCAATGGCATAGTACAGAGCATGTCAAAACCAAAACACCAAATATCAGTAAAAAAAGGACTCCAAAACCTAAAATAAAATTGTCTTAATCTTACTCACACAGTCAGCTACCTCATTGCGCCTCTTTTTTTCTTTGCGTCATGTGCTGTTTGGGGAGGGTTTTTTGGAAGGGACATCCTGCGTGACACTGCAGTGCCACTCCTAGATGGGCCCGGTGTTTGTGTCGGCCACTAGGGTCGCTAATCTTACTCACACAGCTACCTCATTGCGCCTCTTTTTTTCTTTGCGTCATGTGCTGTTTGGGGAGGGTTTTTTGGAAGGGACATCCTGCGTGACACTGCAGTGCCACTCCTAGATGGGCCCGGTGTTTGTGTCGGCCACTAGGGTCGCTAATCTTACTCACACAGTCAGCTGCCTCATTGCGCCTCTTTTTTTCTTTGCGTCATGTGCTGTTTGGGGAGGGTTTTTTGGAAGGGCCATCCTGCGTGACACTGCAGTGCCACTCCTAGATGGGCCCGGTGTTTGTGTCGGCCACTAGGGTCGCTAATCTTACTCACACAGTCAGCTACCTCATTGCGCCTCTTTTTTTCTTTGCGTCATGTGCTGTTTGGGGAGGGTTTTTTGGAAGGGCCATCCTGCGTGACACTGCAGTGCCACTCCTAGATGGGCCCGGTGTTTGTGTCGGCCACTAGGGTCGCTAATCTTACTCACACAGCTACCTCATTGCGCCTCTTTTTTTCTTTGCGTCATGTGCTGTTTGGGGAGGGTTTTTTGGAAGGGACATCCTGCGTGACACTGCAGTGCCACTCCTAGATGGGCCCGGTGTTTGTGTCGGCCACTAGGGTCGCTTATCTTACTCACACAGCGACCTCGGTGCAAATTTTAGGACTAAAAATAATATTGTGAGGTGTGAGGTATTCAGAATAGACTGAAAATGAGTGTAAATTATGGTTTTTGAGGTTAATAATACTTTGGGATCAAAATGACCCCCAAATTCTATGATTTAAGCTGTTTTTTAGTGTTTTTGGAAAAAAACACCCGAATCCAAAACACACCCGAATCCGACAAAAATAATTCGGTGAGGTTTTGCCAAAACGCGTTCGAACCCAAAACACGGCCGCGGAACCGAACCCAAAACCAAAACACAAAACCCGAAAAATTTCAGGCGCTCATCTCTATTAATATGTCCCCACTGGAATCCACCATCTCAGGTCCCCGTGTACTTTCTGGAGGCAATTGCTGCTGGTGAATGTCTCCACGGAGGAATTTATTATAATTCATTTTAATGAACATCATCTTCTCCACATTTTCTGGAAGTAACCTCGTACGCCGATTGCTGACAAGGTGAGCGGCGGCACTAAACACTCTTTTGGAGTACACACTGGAGGGAGGGCAACTTAGGTAGAATAAAGCCAGTTTCTGCAAGGGCCTCCAAATTGCCTCTTTTTCCTGCCAGTATACGTACGGACTGTCTGACGTGCCTACTTGGATGCGGTCACTCATATAATCCTCCACCATTCTTTCAATGGTGAGAGAATCATATGCAGTGACAGTAGACGACATGTCAGTAATCGTTGGCAGGTCCTTCAGTCCGGACCAGATGTCAGCACTCGCTCCAGACTGCCCTGCATCACCGCCAGCGGGTGGGCTCGGAATTCTTAGCCTTTTCCTCGCAGCCCCAGTTGCGGGAGAATGTGAAGGAGGAGCTGTTGACGGGTCACGTTCCGCTTGACTTGACAATTTTCTCACCAGCAGGTCTTTGAACCCCTGCAGACTTGTGTCTGCCGGAAAGAGAGATACAATGTAGGTTTTAAATCTAGGATCGAGCACGGTGGCCAAAATGTAGTGCTCTGATTTCAACAGATTGACCACCCATGAATCCTGGTTAAGCGAATGAAGGGCTCCATCCACAAGTCCCACATGCCTAGCGGAATCGCTCTGTTTTAGCTCCTCCTTCAATGTCTCCAGCTTCTTCTGCAAAAGCCTGATGAGGGGAATGACCTGACTCAGGCTGGCAGTGTCTGAACTGACTTCACGTGTGGCAAGTTCAAAGGGTTGCAGAACCTTGCACAACGTTGAAATCATTCTCCACTGCGCTTGAGACAGGTGCATTCCACTTCCTTTGCCTATATCGTGGCCAGATGTATAGGCTTGAATGGCCTTTTGCTGCTCCTCCATCCTCTGAAGCATATAGAGGGTTGAATTTCACCTCGTTACCACCTCCTGCTTCAGATAATGGCAGGGCAGGTATTTTTGGTGGTGCTCCAGTCTTCTGTACGCGGTGCCTGAACGCCGAAAGTGGCCCGCAATTCTTCGGCCACCGACAGCATCTCTTGCACGCCCCTGTCGTTTTTTAAATAATTCTGCACCACCAAATTCAAGGTATGTGCAAAACATGGGACGTGCAGGAATTTGCCCAGATGTAATGCACGCACAATATTGCTGGCGTTGTCCGATGTCACAAATCCCCAGGAGAGTCCAATTGGGGTAAGCCATTCTGCGATGATCTTCCTCAGTTGCCGTAAGAGGTTTTCAGCTGTGTGCGTATTCTGGAAAGCGGTGATACAAAGCGTAGCCTGCCTAGGAACGATTTGGCGTTTGCGAGATGCTGCTACTGGTGCCGCCGCTGCTGTTCTTGCAGCGGGAGGCAATACATCTACCCAGTGGGCTGTCACAGTCATATAGTCCTGAGTCTGCCCTGCTCCACTTGCCCACATGTCCGTGGTTAAGTGGACATTGGGTACAACTGCATTTTTTAGGACACTGGTGAGTCTTTTTCTGAGGTCTGTGTACATTTTCGGTATCGCCTGCCTAGAGAAATGGAACCTAGATGGTATTTGGTACCGGGGACACAGTACCTCAATCAAGTCTATAGTTGGCTCTGAATTAACGATGGATACCGGAACCACGTTTCTCACCGCCCAGGCTGCCAAGGCCTCAGTTATCCGCTTTGCAGCAGGATGACTGCTGTGATATTTCATCTTCCTCGCAAAGGACTGTTGGACAGTCAATTGCTTACTGGAAGTAGTACAAGTGGTCTTCCGACTTCCCCTCTGGGATGGCGATCGACTCCCAGCAGCAACAACAGCAGCGCCAGCAGCAGTAGGCGTTACACTCAAGGATGCATCGGAGGAATGCCATGCAGGAGAGGACTCGTCAGACTTGACAGTGACATGGCCTGCAGGACTATTGGCTTTCCTGGGTAAGGAGGAAATTGACACTGAGGGAGTTGGTGGTGTGGTTTGCAGGAGCTTGGTTACAAGAGGAAGGGATTTACTGGTCAGTGGACTGCTTCCGCTGTCGCCCAAAGTTTTTGAACTTGTCACTGACTTATGATGAATGCGCTGCAGGTGACGTATAAGGGAGGATGTTCCGAGGTGGTTAACGTCCTTACCCCTACTTATTACAGCTTGACAAAAGCAACGCACGGCTTGACACCTGTTGTCCGCATTTGTGTTGAAATAATTCCACACCGAAGAGCTGATTTTTTTTGTATTTTGACCAGGCATGTCAATGGCCATATTCCTCCCACGGACAACAGGCGTCTCCCCGGGTGCCTGACTTAAACAAACCACCTCACCATCAGAATCCTCCTTGTCAATTTCCTCCCCAGCGCCAGCAACACCCATATCCTCATCCTGGTGTACTTCAACACTGACATCTTCAATTTGACTATCAGGAACTGGACTGCGGGTGCTCCTTCCAGCACTTGCAGGGGGAGTGCAAATGGTGGAAGGCGCAAGCTCTTCCCGTCCAGTGTTGGGAAGGTCAGGCATCGCAACCGACACAATTGGACTCTCCTTGGGGATTTGTGATTTCGAAGAACGCACAGTTCTTTGCTGTGCTTTTGCCAGCTTAAGTCTTTTCTTTTTTCTAGCGAGAGGATGAGTGCTTCCATCCTCATGTGAAGCTGAACCACTAGCCATGAACATAGGCCAGGGCCTCAGCCGTTCCTTGCCACTCCGTGTCGTAAATGGCATATTGGCAAGTTTACGCTTCTCCTCAGACGCTTTTAATTTTGATTTTTGGGTCATTTTACTGATCTTTTGTGTTTTGGATTTTACATGCTCTGTACTATGACATTGGGCATCGGCCTTGGCAGACGACGTTGATGGCATTTCATCGTCTTGGCCATGACTAGTGGCAGCAGCTTCAGCACGAGGTGGAAGTGGATCTTGATCTTTCCCTATTTTTTTAACCTCCACATTTTTGTTCTCCATATTTTAATGCGCACAACTAAAAGGCACCACAGGTATACAATGTAGATGGATGGATAGTATACTTATGGACGACGGGTGACGACACAGAGGTAGGTACAGCAGTGGCCTACCGTACTGCTATATACAGTATAATAAATGGACCTGGTGGACACTGTCAGCAAACTGCTAAACTAGTATAAAGAAAAAAAGCCACCACAGGTATACAATGTAGATGGATGGATAGTATATTTATGGACGACGAGTGACGACACAGAGGTAGGTACAGCAGTGGCCTACCGTACTGCTATATACAGTATAATGGACCTGGTGGACACTGTCAGCAGACTGCTAAACTAGTACTACTAGTATAAAAAAAAAAAGCCACCACAGGTATACAATGTAGATGGATGGATAGTATACTTATTATTATTAATGGATGATGAGTGACTGACGACACAGAGGTAGGTACAGCAGTGGCCTACCGTACTGCTATATACAGTATAATGGACCTGGTGGACACTGTCAGCAGACTGCTAAACTAGTACTACTAGTATAAAAAAAAAAGCCACCACAGGTATACAATGTAGATGGATGGTAGTATACTTATGGACGACGAGTGACTGAAGACACAGAGGTAGGTACAGCAGTGGCCTACCGTACTGCTATATACAGTATAATGGACCTGGTGGACACTGTCAGCAGACTGCTAAACTAGTATAAAAAAAAGCCACCACAGGAGTGTTTTTCAGGCAGACAAACGTATACTGGTGGTCACTATCAGCAAAACTGTGCACTGTACTCCTGCTATAGCTGCTCCCCAGTCCCCACAATTAAGCAGTGTGAGCACTCAGCACAGATATATCATGCAGCACACTGAGCACAGATATGGTATGGAGCGTTTTTTTCAGGCAGAGAACGGATAAAAAAAAACTGGTGGTCACTATCAGCAAAACTCTGCACTCTACTCCGAGTCCTAACAGCTGCTCCCCAATCCTCCCCACAATTAGTAATAAAACAAGCAATCAACTGTCTCTTCTACAATTATAAACGGAGAGGACGCCAGCCACGTCCTCTCCCTATCAATCTCAATGCACGTGTGAAAATGGCGGCGACACGCGGCTGCTTATATAGAATCCGAATCTCGCGAGAATCCGACAGCGGGATGATGACGTTCGGGCGCACTCGGGTTAGCCGAGCAAGGCGGGAGGATCCGAGTCTGCTCGGACCCGTGTAAAAAAAGGTAAAGCTCGGGTGGGTTCGGTTTCTCGGAAACCGAACCCGCTCATCACTACTATATACTACAATGCAGCACAGATATGAAGCGTTTTTCAGGCAGAGAACGTAGATATTTTCAGCACACTGAGCACAGATATTTGCAGCACACTGAGCACAGATATTTGCAGCACACTGAACACAGAAACTGAGAGAACGCAGCCACGTCCTCTCGCTATCATCTCCAAAGCACGAGTGAAAATGGCGGCGACGCGCGGCTCCTTATATAGAATACGAATCTCGTGAGAATCCGACAGCGGGATGATGACATTTGGGCGCGCTCGGGTTAACCGAGCAAGGGGGGAGGATTCGAGTCTGCCTCGGAACCATGTAAAATGGGTGAAGTTCGGATCTCGAGGAACCGAACCCGCTTATCACTAATTCATACACGTATTATGATGCTGTAGGTTGTACCGCAGTGTAAGATTTATACAAGTATTGTGACTCTGTAAGCCATACCGCAGTATAATATCCATACAAGTATTGTGACTCTGCAGGCCGTACCCCAATTTCATACAAGTATTGTGACACTGTAGGCCATACCACAGTGTAATATTTATACAAGTATTGTGACGCTGTGGGTCAGACCACAGTGTAATATTCATATCCATGTTGTGATGCTGTAGGTCAGCCCGCAGTGTAATATTCATACAAATACTGTGATGCTGCAGGCCATACCACAGCTTAATATTAATACAAGTATTGTGACACTGTAGGCTGTACCACAGTGTAATATTCATACAAGTATTGTGACGATGAAGGCCATACTGCTGCTTAATATTAATACAAGTATTGTAACACTGTAGGCCTTACCGCAGTGTAATAATAATACAAGTATTGTGATGCTGTAAACTGTAGTGTAATATTCATACACGTATTGTGATGCTGTAGGTCAGACTGCAGTGTAATATTCATACAAGTGACACTGCAGGCCGTTCCCTATTTTCATACAAGTATTGTGGCACTGTTGGCTGTACCGTAGTATAATTTTCATACAAGTATTGTGAAGCTGCAGGTCATACCGCAGAATAATATTCATACAAGTATTGTGACACTGCAGGGCATACTGCAGTGTAACATTCATACAAGTATTGTGACGCTGTAGGACAGACTGCAGTGTAATATGCATACACTTATTGTGATGCTGTAGGTCAGCCTGCAGTGTAATATTCATATAAGTATTGTGATGCTGCAGGCCATACTGCACCTTAATATTAATACAAGTATTGTGACACTGTAGGCTGTACCACAGTGTAATTTTCATTCAAGTATTGTGACACTGCAGGCCGTACAGCAGCTTAATATTAATATAAGTATTGTGACACTGTAGACCTTACCGCAGTGCAATAATCATACAAGTATTGTGACACTGTAAGCCATACCACAGTATAATGGTGGTCATTCCGAGTTGTTCGCTCGTTGCCGATTTTCGCTAGTATTGTGACACTGCAGGCCATAACCCATTTTCATACAAGTATTGGGACACTCTAGGCCATACCACAGTGTAATATTCATACAAGTATTGTGATACTGTAGGCCTTACCGCAGTGTACTAATAATCATACAAGTATTGTGACGCTGTAGGTCAGACCGCAGTGTAATATTCATACACGTATTGTGATGCTGTAGGTCAGCCTGCAGTGTTAAATTCATACAAGTATTGTGAGGCTGTAGGTCAGACAGCAGAGTAATATTTATACACATATTGTGACGCTGTAGGTCAGACTGCAGTGTAATATTCATACAAGTATTGTGACACTGCAGGCCGTACCCTATTTTCATACAAGTATTGTGGCACTGTAGGCTGTACTGCAGTATAATTTTCATACAAGTATTGTGACGCTGGGGTCATACCACAGTGTAATATTCATACACATATTGTGATGCTGTAGGTCAGCCCACAGTGTAATATTCATACAAGTATTGTGATGCTGCAGGCCGTACCAGAGCTTAATATTAATACAAGCATTGTGACACTGTAGGCTGTACCACAGTGTAATATTCATACAAGTATTGTGACACTGCAGGCCGTACAGCAGCTTAATATTAATATAAGTATTGTGACACTGTAGACCTTACCGCAGTGCAATAATCATACAAGTATTGTGACACTGTAAGCCATACCACAGTATAATGGTGGTCATTCCGAGTTGTTCGCTCGTTGCAGATTTTCGCTATGCTGCGATTTGTTGCTAAATGCGCATGCGCATGGTATGCAGTGCGCATGCGCTTAGTTATTTAACTAAATACTTAGCAGTTTTGCTGTTGATCATGCAGCGATTTTCAGTCGCACTACTTATCGGTGAGTAATTGACAGGAAAGGGGAGTTTCTGGGTGGTAACTGAGCGTTTTCCGGTAGTGTGCTAAAAAACGCAGGCATGTCAGGGAAAAATGCGGGAGTGTCTGGAAAAACGGGGGAGTGGCTGGCCGAACGCAGGGCGTGTTTGTGACGTCAAACCAGGAACTAAACGGACCGAGCTGATCGCAATCTAGGAGTAGGTCTGGATCTACTCAGAAACTGCAAGAAAATATTTAGTAGCAATTCTGCTACTCTTTCGTTCGCTATTCTGCTAAGCTAAGATACACTCCCAGAGGGTGGCGGCCTAGCGTTTGCAATGCTGCTAAAAGCAGCTAGCGAGCGAACAACTCAGAATGAGGGCCAATATTCATACAAGTATTGTGAGGCTGTGGCTCAGACAGTGGTGTAATATTCATACACGTATTGTGATGCTGTAGGTCAGCCCACAGTGTATTATTCATACAAGTATTGTGATGCTGCAGGCTGTACCACAGCTTAATATTAATGCAAGCATTGTGAAACTGTAGGCTGTACCACAGTGTAATATTCATTCAAGTATTGTGATGCTGCAGGCCACACTGCCGGTGGTGGGTGCGAGCGCAACAAAGCCCCTTGGGGGCTACGCTCACCACAGGTTCAATTCCCACTCTGTGGGTATTGTGGATATCCACGAGTGGGAATAGTCCCTGCTAGTTGGCATGCCGACTGACTGGATTGTCAGGGTTCGGGAGTAGTGGTCGGTATTGAGACTGATGGTCACATTACTACATCCCAGAACCATATACTAGTGCTGCAACTGCTGCCACCAGTCATGACGATACTGGTCCTTCAACGTCATCTACTAAAGCCAATGACCAAGGGCATATTATTATTATTATTATTATTATTATTATTATTATTATCCTTAATAATCAAAACAAGAAAACAGCAACTTACAGTTGACGACAATATAGGACAAGTACAGGGTAAATAAACATAGTTACATCAGCAGATGACACTGGAATAAGTATCAGGTGGCAGAAGACTGCTGGATTTGGTGCAGTTGAAGATTATTAAAGTAAGAAAAAAGATAAGCACATGAGGGAAGAGGGCCGTACTCATGAGAGCTTACATTTTAAAGGGGAGGGGTAGACAGACAGGGGTGACACAGACGGGGTACATAGAGAACGTGGAACAGAGGGTTAGGATGAGATTTGGCTGGGTTTGGTGAAGAAGTGGGTCTTGAGAGTTCGTTTGAAGTTTTGTGGAGAGTCTGAGGGGGAGAGGCAGTGAATTTCAGAGAAATGGAGCAGAACGTGAAATATCTTGGAGGTAGGAGTGGGAGGAAGCAATCAGTAGGCAGGAGAGTCGGCATGCATTAGCAGAGCGAAGAGGACGGGTGGGAATGTAAAGGGAGATAAGGTCAGAGATGTAGATGGGAGAGGAGTGGGTGAGGGCTTTGTAAGCGAGTGTGAGAAGCTTGAAATGGATTCTGAAAGGGAAGGGGAGCCAGTGAAGGTCTTGTAAGAGAGGAGAGGTGGACGTAGTGCGTTTGGTGAGGAAGATGAGTCGGGCAGCAGCACTGAGGATAGATTGGAGTGGAGTGAGGTATTTGTCAGGAATGCACAAAAAAAAAAAAAAAGAAAGGGTAGACTTATCTGGCGCTACTGGTGGGTTAATGTCTCATACACCTGATCCTTCAATATATCAGCGGTCAAATCCGTATCCACCCAAAAGCAAGCAAAATTTTGTATAGTGAAGTACAATTTTTAATATACGATAAAATCAATATCACATGAAAAAATCACATAAAAGCTCCACACACAATAACACAAAATATATGGTAGCCTGAATGACTGTGATTTAAATGAAATTACCAGAAGCAGAGAACTGACAAAGCAGTTCAACAACAGCATATGCAATGTGAGTCCCTGGCTCCCACAGTTCTTATTACAATGCTGGATCAGCCTGTCTGGGTTTCACCTGTCACTGTCACGCTGGCGGCCACATTTCAATGTCCCTGCTTCCAACGCGTTTCCACCCCTGCACTGGGGTCTTTTTCAAGGAGATCCGGGGCTTAAATGCACAGATGATTCTTTTAAAACAACCCTTCTAAGACAACCCTGTTAAGCTGGCTGAACAGGGTTGATAAGTTGATAAGTCTACCGTTTCTTCTTTTTTTTTTTTTTTGCATTTGTGTTTTGGTGGAGGTAACGGGGAATCCTCCAATTAGGGTATTACTGTCTGGCTGCACACTGTCCACAAGCGCACCCTCTGTGATCACATTCTGACTGTTTACATGTATTTGTCAGGAATGTCAGTCAAGAGGAGATTACAGTAGTCCAGTCTGGAGATGACCAGTGAGTGGATAAGAGTCTTAGTAGCATCCTGGTTCAGAAAGGGTCTGATCCTGGAAATATTTTTTAGATGAAAATGGCAGGTTTGTGAGAGGTGCTGAATGTGTGGTTTGAAGGAGAGTGAGGAGTCATGGATTACTCCAAGACAGCGCACTTGGGGGGTAGAGGAGATAGTAGTGCCATCAATAGATAATGAGATTGTAGGAGGTGAGGTTATGCGGGAGGGAGGGAAGATGATCAGCTCGGTCTTAGACATGTTAAGTTTAAGAAAGCGCTGGGACATCCAGGAAGAGGTAGCAGAGAGACAGTTGGAGATACAGTACGAGTGAGGAGAGCAGGGGAGAGGTCTGGAGAGGAAAGATAGATTTGGGTGTCATCAGCATAGATATGATATTGGAAATCAAAAGAACTAATGAGCTTACCTAGTGAGGATGTATAGAGAGAGAAAAGAAGAGGACCAAGGACAGAACCTTGGGGTACATAAGTCAGGGCATCTAAAATCCAAAAAACAATATAAAGTGATAAAGAAAAAAACACCTCTAAAAGAAACGTTTGGTGCAGAATAACATATAATTGCTAATATGCCATTCGCCACATGCAGTGGCAAGGAAAGACTCAGACCTTGGCTTTTTTTTGACACCTCTGCTTCTCAAGAGGTGTCAAAAAAATTAAAACCACTAAGGCAATAGAACAAACTGTGCGTTTAGAACCGTCACATATTCCAGAGAAACGTTTAGGGGTGTCCACGTTTGCTATGTGCGAGTCTTACATTTCTCACACTGTTCTCATAGAGAAGCCCATTTCACCTCCTTCCACCATTTCTGCACCATCTGCACATGTGGGTAGCAGTACATGTAAAGATGGTGAGGAGGGCATAATAGAAATTGAGGATTCATGTGTGGAACAGGATGAGGGGGGCAGGGGTGTGTCTAGAGGTCCCAGCGCCCCAGGCAAAGTAAGGGACCAGCCCTCCCCCTCCCCATATTTTAAATAAGGAAGCCGTGCATGCCAAAAAAAGGCGTGGTCTTGTGGGGAATGGGCATGACTAGTATGTTAGATAAAATATAACTTTTAATGTTTTGCCCTTAAAATGTACATTCCCATGTGTACTGTAAATAAATGGTTAAAAATAGGGATTTTTTTCTCCCCGTATAGGTAACCCGTGACCTGCACATATTTGTGTGATCAGCACATAGGGCCTAATTCAGATCTGATAGCTGGGCTGTGTTTTTTGCTGTCCTGCTATCAGTTAGTCGCTGCCTACAGGGGGAGTGTATTTTCGCTGTGCAAGTGTGCGTTCCTAATTGTGTAGCAGAGCTGCACAAAATTAGTTTGTGCAGTCTCTGCAAAGCCCAGGACTTACTCTTCCAGTGCAATTGAATCCTGCTGATCGGGGACAGAGCTGACGGCAGACACCCTCCCTGAAAACGCTTGAGCCCACCTGCGTTTTTCCACACACTCCCTGAAAACTGCCAGTTGAACGCCCGTGCGAATGGATCCTTCACACCATCCCATCGCTGACCACCGATGCCCGTTGTGGCTGTCCAACGCGCCTGGGCATGGCGGCCCAGACGCATGCGCAGTTCGGATCTGATCGCCCGCTGTGCGAAAACGCACAGCAACGATCAGATCTGAATGACCCCAACAGTTGTGTGGCGCAGATCATGCACTTCAGAGGGTAAATAAATATCTAGTCATTAACTGATTTCCCTTTTTACATATGAGGGTTCAAATACCAAAGGTGAACTTATAAATAATAAAAATTGAAAGGCAGGGAGTGGCTTCTTACTGGACGCACACTCTCTTCTAATCACAGCCCGTACTGGCAGTCCCAGAGGGACTCATCCTGGGGCTGTCTGTCATGTGTGAAACTGACAGGTAGCACTTCCAATGATACAGTAAGTCACTGCCAGACACAGTGAAGCCAGTGCAGTCACAGACTGCAACAGGCTCATTTAGGTGGCAAATTTTACTGAGGGGGCTGCAGCCCATAGGAAATATCGGTCACCGATTATTAGCATGCAAGAAACAATTTCCCTTGAATAAATGTCAGTAATATTAGGCTCCCTCACTTCACACTAGTGACTACCATAGGGGACCTCCTTGTAGTAAATGCTACTCTTATTATACTCTTTTCTCTCCCACTCAGAAATGTCATACATTGAATTACTTGTAATAGAGTTGAACCTTAGAACTTATGGGTACCAATGCCATAAAACACTTGTAAAATAATGGAAGTTCTACTTTAGCATCTGAAGGTATAATCCTTGGCGGCCATATATATAATGTTGGTGCACTTATCATATGGTTTCTAAACCTGAGTTCATCAATAGGCAAATATGTCTCCATTGGAAACTATCTATGAAGCGGAAATTTCCATCCAGTTTAGCATATTAAATTTATAAAGAAGGAGGGCAGCAAAACACAATGTGGTGAACCCACTGGTATGTCCTTGGCTATATATCCTGGAATAGTTCAGATAGTCACTAAAGGAGGCTAAATAATCTTGACCAGTGGCAGCTGCTACCTTTTTCTGCCCGGTGGGGCTGCCAAGGCTGCTGACTCCAGCATCTATAAGATATATTGCGCATGCTCAGTAAATCTAACTGGGCTCGGGTAAGTAATGGAGAGTGGGATGCACATGCAGTATAACAGCTTCTTGGGCTGCACGGTGTGCAGCCCTTAGAAGCACAAAACAGCTGGTGAGTCAACACAGTGTGGGGTTCTTGCTGGAAACTATTCTATCACACTCCAGACTGGCAGTCCAATAGGGGGAGGAGTTTTCTCTCCTGAGACTGCTAGCCATGTGCGAGATTAGCAGGCAGAGCTTCCTATAAGAAGCCACTGCACAGCAATCTCCTCGGGAGGCAGTTAGGTAGGTGCGGGAATGGAGAGGGGGGGTGTGGGTGGAACTGAGACCGGAGCTCAGTCGGCAATGCAGAAACAGTGGCTGCCAGCTCCCCTGACCTTGTATATGCATGCACACCATGATTGCTGCAGCGGTGCAGGCAGCAGTTCAAGATAGATTTATCTGCAGGGATGGTGGCCTGCCATTCCACCCTCAGCAGGTGATGCCCCTAACCGCATGCCTAGCAGTCTGTCACTGCTTCCCAGCCCTCCTGGAGAGCACTTTGCTGCCTCCTCCCAGTGCTCACTCCCCTCAGGTACCTCACCTTCACTAACTTTCCAGAGATTAAGGAGAATTTAACCCAAGACCTCAGAGGGCCTTGGTGGGAATTTAACCCAAGACCTCAGTGCTGTAAGGCAGCAAAGCTAAACATGGCGCCTTATCCATATTTCACATATTGAGCATTGTACTGTATTGTGAGTGACCCCCTCTTACGCCTTCAAAATAGGTTTGTAAATGTTTCAGACTTCTTGGATCAAATTATCGTCACATGTATTGTAGGGTTATTTGAATGGCCTTGTTATTACAAAGATGAATTGTGCATACTGCATGACTGCGCTGGAAATACTGAGATACGAATATAGCTTACTGGTAGCACCATTAACAGAATTATTCAACCAGTCACTAGCTACAGGAGAAATTCCAGAGGACTGGAAAAGAGCGAATGTAATACCACTGCTCAAAAGTGGAAGCAAGGCAGAAGCAAGTAACTACAGACAAGTTAGCTTTACATCAGTAGCAGGGAAATTAAAGGAAACACTGTTAAATGAAAGAGTTGTGGAATATCTTAAATCAAACAACTTACAGGATCCCAAACAGCATGGATTTATTGGTGGGAGATCATGCCACCAGTAAATCCATGCTGATCCAACAGATCAAGGGTGGGCCGTAGATGTCGCATATCTAGACTTTAGTAGGGCATTTGACACTGTCCCACATCACAGACTGCTAAATTCGAAAGTGTGGGCTTGGATTATAAAATAGTTAAATGGATAAGAACCTGGTTGCAGGATAGGAAACAGACAGTGGTAATAAATGGAGTGCATTGTACGGGAAAGGTTACCAGTGGAGTACCCCAGGGATCTGTACTTGGACCAATACTCTTTAATATCTGTTGGTGACATTGCAAATGGCATTGAAGGGAAAGTATGCATTTTTGCAGATGACACAAAGATATGCAACAGGGTAGATACATGGGGGTAAAACTAATGATTGATTATCTAGGTTGACTAGAGGTATGGTCAAGAACGTGGCAATTATAGTTTAATGCTAAAAAAATGCTAAATCATGCACTTGGTTCTCAAAAACCCAAAGACTAAATATAGTATCAAGGGTACTATAATGGAAACTATTGAGGTGGAACGGGATTTAGGAGTCACTATTTTAAGTGACTTAAAAGCAGGGAAGTAATGCAACAAAGCAATGAGGAAAGCTAATCAGATGCTTGGTTGCATAAGGAGAGGAATCGGTAGCAAGAAAAAAGAAGTAATAATGCTTCGTAGGTCATTGGTACGGCCTCATCTGGAATACTGTGTCCAGTTCTGGAGACCATATCTCCAGAAGGATACAAATACATTAGAGAGCGTACAAAGAAGGGCAACTAAAATGGTGCATGGCCTATATCGAAAAACATACCCAGAAAGACTAAAAGATCTTAGCACTTATAGTTTGGAGCAGAGTAGGGAAAGTGGGGACATGATAGAAACTTTCACATATACCAAGGGTTTTAAGTTTAACAAGGCACAGGAGGGAAACAGTCTTCAAAGGAAGAGAAGTATTAGAACACGAGAACATGCACTGAGACTGGAGGGAGTAAGATTCAAGGGAAATGAAAGGAAAAATTACTTCAAAGAAAGGGTAGTGGATAAGTGGAATAGCCTCCCAGCAGAGGTGGTAGAGGCTAAGACTACAGCAATTTAAACATGCTTGTGATATCAGGGCCGGCCCAAGCTTATTTCTTTTAGTAAGCAAAAATCTATTTTGGCACCCCTTGATGGGATAAAAGGGGTGTGGTCTTACAAGAAAGGGGTGTGGCTACACAATTGTACTCCCCGTGGTACAGGGTGATAGTGGGTGACAGGGAGATAATAGGTTACTGGTGAGGCAGGGGTGACAGGGAGATGGTGGGTGACTGAGGCAGGGTGACATTGAGATAGTGGGTGACTGATGTCCCCAGTGCCAGATACACATGTCCCCACAGCGCCAGATACACCCCCAGTGCAGATACACATATCCCCACAGTGCCAGCTATGCCCCCAGTGCAGATACACATATCCCCACAGTGCCAGATATGCCCCCTTTGCAGATACACATATCCCCACAGTGCCAGATATGCACCCAGTGCAGATAAACATGCCCCCACAGTGCCAGATATGCAGCCAGTGCAGATAAACATGCCTCCACAGTGCCAGATATGCAGCCAGTGCAGTTACACATATCTTCACAGTGTCAGATATGCAGCCAGTGCAGATATACATGCCTCCACAGTGCCAGATATGCCGCCAGTGCAGATACACATGCCTCCACAGTGCCAGATATGCAGCCAGTGCAGATACACATGCCTCCACAGTGCCAGATATGCAGCCAGTGCAGATATACATGCCTCCACAGTGCCAGATATGCAGCCAGTGCAGATACACATATCTCCACAGTGCCAGATATGCAGCCAGTGCAGATATACATGCCTCCACAGTGCCAGATATGCCGCCAGTGCAGATACACATGCCTCCACAGTGCCAGATATGCAGCCAGTGCAGATACACATGCCTCCACAGTGCCAGATATGCAGCCAGTGCAGATATACATGCCTCCACAGTGCTAGATATGCCCCCAGTGCAGACACATGCCTCCACAGTGCCAGATATGCCCCCAGTGCAGACACATGCCTCCACAGTGCCAGATATGCCGCCAGTGCAGATACACATGCCTCCACAGTGCCAGATATGCCCCCAGTGCAAATACACATCCTCCCACAGTGCCAGCTATGCCCCCAGTGCAGATACACATGCCTCCACAGTGCCAGATATGCCCCCAGTGCAGATACACATGCCCCCACAGTGCCAGATATGCCCCCAGTGCAGATACACATGCCCCCACAGTGCCAGATATGCCCCCAGTGCAGACACATGCCTCCACAGTGCCAGATATGCCCCCAATGCCAGATGCACATGTCCCCCCCAGTGCCAGATATGCCCCCAGTGCCAGATACACATGTCCCCCCAGTGCCAGATATGTCCCCAGTGCCAGATACACATGTCCCCCCAGTGCCAGATATGCCCCCAGTGCCAGATACACATGTCCCCCCAGTGCCAGATATGCCCCCAGTGCAGATACACATATCCCCACAGTGCCAGATATGCCTCCAGTGCCAGATGCACATGTCCCCCCAGTGCCAGATATACCCCCAGTGCCAGATACACATGTCCCCCCCAGTGCAGATACACATATCCCCACAGTGCCAGCTATGCCCCCAATGCAGATACACATATCCCCACAGTGCCAGCTATGCCCCAAGTGCAGATACACATATCCCCACAGTGCCAGCTATGCCCCGAGTGCAGAAACACATATCCCCACAGTGCCAGCTATGCCCCGAGTGCAGATACACATATCCCCACAGTGCCAGCTATGCCCCCAATGCAGATACACATATCCCCACAGTGCCAGTTATGCCCCGAGTGCAGATACACATATCCCAACAGTGCCAGATATACCCCCAATGCAGATACACATATCCCCACAGTGCCAGCTATGCCCCGAGTGCAGATACACATATCCCCACAGTGCCAGCTATGCCCCCAGTGCAGATACACATATCCCAACAGTGCCAGATATGCACCCAGTGCAGATACATATATCCCCACAGTGCCAGATATGCTCCCAGTGCAGATACATATATCCCCACAGTGCCAGATATGCCCCCAGTGCAGATACACATGCCCCCACAGTGCCAGATATGCCCCCAGTGCAGATACACATATAACCCTGATCTTAGGGGTTAATATGTCACTAAATGATAATACTAATGTTGTGCCTCCACCCAAATATTTCTCCTATTCAATAAGCATGAATTAGGCTTAGGGTATATTTGGGAACACCCTAAAGTTGTATGTTGGTATATATATTGCTATACTAGTTTAAATCTCCCCTCTTTATATTCTATAACCCTTTTTCTTTACAGGATTACCTTCAGAGCTCATCAGTCTTCAATTCACTTCCGCTTTAAGGAAAAACGGTAAGTAACGTACTATACACCATCAAATGATTAGTTTACTTACAGGAATAAATAGTACAATACATAAATAGGTTACCATATATTTGCATAGAATCCCCAATGGGTAGTTAGATTACATTAGATAGTACATTTGAAATACCACACTTTATAACCATAAATTACATATATAAATATATATATACCTACATAAATACTTTATAATAATATATCAATATATATATATAAACAATTAACAGCTAGTCCCTTTCTATAATATAGTCCAAGAGTTAGTCGACTCCCCCTTAAATAGGTTCGGTTTATCCTCTGTGATCCATCAGTTAGTAAGTAGTTAATAATTATATATGCATATATAACCTACTGAATTCAGTACCAAGCAAAGTATTTCCTTCGGAGTAAACTTGCAGGAACTCGGTAACCATTAAATCTCCTCTAATATCCAAGTGATGCCTTTGGTGCTCCTTGGTATTTACTGCTTCTATCCACTATATAGATGGTCAATAAGTAGCAACTGTAGTTAACTGGGAGCAGGAGTAAGATTCCTCCATAAGATATACTTTGTTTCTATTTCTTGAATATGTATCCAGTAAATGCTACACAGACCTTACACTGCCACACATAATGTAACTGTATCCCTTCTGTCTAGAATGGCAGTATGCACTGGGATAAGTTATTAGTCCTGTGCTACCGTAGTCAGTTGTTAACTCCTCCTAGACATTAATATATGTATATAATAAAGGGCAGCAGATGTAATGATGGACAGCCAGTTATAGCTTTTAGTTGATAAAGCGGATTTCCACAGTTTACAGATGTATATCCTTTAGCACCCCCTGTATTTTATAGTTCACTATAGCCATATAAGTAGCACTCGGCTGTAAGCAGTTTGTGGATAAGTAGTAATAAGTTACAGATAATTGCCACAACGGTGCAGTGTTCCTGTCCTAGTGTCTATGGTGAGGAGGTGCACAATAGAATAAAGTTACCGACCTTAGGTGTCTTCAGCAAGTGCCTCCTGACACTCACTATAGCTCCGGAAGGTAGTCCCGCCCACCCGGCCTCTCATTGGTGGGCAGTGAATCTGCTCTATTATACTTAGTAGAGCAGTGTATGATCTGGGGGTCAGAGCGGCGGCAGTCTCTGAGGTGGCATCTAATCTTATCCTGCGCTGAGGATCGATGGGTCTCAGCCTCTTCAGCCAGCGGGTAACTACTGAAGTTGATGCACGGCTCCCACAGTCTTCTGAAGGGAGCGCCGGTATCAGCTCCCCCGGCTCTACGAGCTACACTGCTCACGCCGCTGGCCTCTGATGGCGCTGGTCATGGCCCCCTCCGGCTCTCCGCGCTGCTCGGCTCTAGCCACTTGCCGCTTGGTTGCGCCGGTCACTGCTCCCCCGGCTTCTCTGATTCTTCACGGTTCCAGCCTCTGGCCTCTGGTCTCGCCGGTCACTGCTCCCCCGGCTCTCCGCGCTGTACGGCTCCGGCCGTTTGCCGCTTGGTCGCGCTGGTCACTGCTCCCCCAGCTTCTCCGATTCTTCACGGCTCCAGCCTCTGGCCTCTGGTCTCGCCGGTCACTGCTCCCCCGGCTCTCCGCACTGTACGGCTCTGGCCATTTGCCGCTTGGTCGCACCGGTCACTGCTCCCCCGGCGCTGTGGTCTTCGGAGCCGGTCTCTGCTTTCTAAGCGCTGCAGTCCCCCGCGCTGAAAGCGGCTCCCTCTTCTCTCTCTCTGTGACACGGCCCGCCAGGTCTCAGCTGATGGCGCCGGTCACTGCTCCCACGGCGCTGTGGTCTTTGCTGGGGATCGTTGCCTCTTCAGTGTGCTTTCGCTCACTAGAGAGCCACACCATCTCCACTGCGCCGCCAATGTTTACACCACAGCTCTTAGCGGCGGGCAGGGAGAGGCAGTGGTGTCTCCCTCAGAGGCGCACACACAAGTCCCTCTCAGCGCTTCAGCTCCCCTTTTTATACAGGAGCCCCAGGGGCCACGAGAGCAGTTTCAGTCCTCGTGAGTCATTTTCTCCCGCCTACAGCACAAGCTATTTCTAACAGTTCCTCGTGCCTGGCTGATTACTGAGGCACTACTATAGTGAGGGGTATCTATAGATTGGCCATACATGCATATAACACCGCTCAGTATAAAGGTAATGATGACAGTGGTTATTCCAGTTAATGGTAATACCTATCAACACAAGGATTAAAAGGCACAATTCTCCGAAAATACCTCAACGCTGTCTCATATTTTACCTCATCAAATGTATAAACATCATATTAACATAGAGGAAACTACTATACCACATACAAATAAATATACATGAACGGATGCAACTTTTTGTACATGCTGCCTATGCTGTATTTTCCTGATGATGATCCTGATGGATCGAAACGTTGAAAGAACTCTCCTTGTGAAATTACCTTGATAAGTATAAATAAAATATTCAATGCTTTTTACGTGCAAAACTCTGGTGAGTGCCCCTTTATGCTGTCTTTCTATACGTTGACGTCTGGACTAACACTCTGGACCTCTTGGGAGCCACCCCAGTCGATGTTATACTCCTTTGTGTGAGTGCGACCACATTTGGATTTAAATACAAATAAATATATATTTATATAACCCATCTTCCATTACCGCTACTTTTTGTAAACATTATAAATAAAAGGCTACATTTCTCCCCCAGGTGATCCAAATTACTTATGAACTCTAAGTTTCGGAGCACCATTTAAATAAACCTTACAACTTTAAAAGGTTAGAACATAGGGAGTGATTGCCCTTCCATATAACCAAAGTAAGGCCAAGTATACACAATGCTAGGATAAACTACTCTAGGTTCATTACATGAGTGCCCAAGCTGGTCATAAGTGAGAATCATAGGGGGCTTACGTTCCCTTTGAGGTCTGGGATTTTCATCAATTTTCACAGTACTTGAATGAGTAGGTAGTTCGACCTCATTGCTAGGATAGGGTGAAGCATCCTCCCAGGAAGGATCATTGGGTTCATTTATATTCCATGGTTCTGTTGAAAAATGTCGAGAGTTCTCGCTCAATTCTAGTATAGAATCAGATTGTTGAGAATGAGTGGCTAATGGTTCAACTAGATCCCCACTTGGGACAGTTGGAACCTTTCTATAGAAAAATCCCCGGTCCATTCTCTCAGCTTCGGACCAGTCCGGTTGTGGATAATCTGGAGAATTAGAGATTGTAGGACTTGATTTGTCAACTACGTTATGATGCAAAATATCATCCTCCACCGGAAAATAAATATCTTGACTTATGGGCAACAAATGTTGGCGGTGGTACGTTAGTATAGGCCCTTCTTTATCCTCAGGTACCAGTTGGTATACAGGAATGTCAGGTAATTGTTTAAGTATTCTATATGGAATTTCTTTCCAACGGTTAGATCATTTTTGTCTTCTAGGAGCCCCTAGTCGTCTCAACAGAACTCGATCACCAGGAAGTAAAATGTGTTCTTTTACTTTAGCATCATACCGCTGTTTATTCTTTTCACCATGTCGCTCAGAGGCTCTTTTAGCAATTTCATGAGCAGTTGTTAATTCTTTCCTCAGATTGTTGATATAGTTATTATAGGTAGAAGGCTTATTGGTGGAAACATAAAGGCCCAAAGAAACGTCGATAGGTAGTCGGGCTTCTCTTCCAAACATAAGGGAATAAGGAGAATATCCAGTGGATTCATTTCGGGGTACAGTTGTAGGCATGCACGAGTTGATTGATGAAACGCTTCCATTGTATCTTATGCTTTGGATCCAATGTTCCTAACATATCAAGCAGGGTTCTATTGAACCGCTCAGGTTGTGGATCCCCTTTGGGATGATAGGGTGAGGTTCGTGACTTCTTTATTCCACAACAAATACACAGTTCTTTAATTAAATTGCTTTCGAAGTCTCTTCCCTGATCCGTATGAATGCGGGCTGGAAGCCCATAATGTACAAAGAAATGATCCCAAAGGGTCTTAGCTACTGTCAATGCCTTTTGGTCCCGAGTGACATATGCTTGTGCATAACGGGTGAAATGGTCAGTGATCACAAGAATATTACTTTCCCTCCCATTGGGCCCTTCTAACGATAAAAAAAATCAATGCAGATTAATTCCATAGGTCCAGAGCTACTTAAATTGACCATTTTAGCTGTATGATGGGGTAATTTCTTCCTAAGAATACAATTTCTACAGGTTTTACAATAATAGTCAATATCCTTACTCATATAAGGCCAGTATACTCTCTCTTGTATTAAATGTAATGTTTTGTCCACCCCCAAATGTCCATGTTTATCATGTAGAGAATGGAGAACCATAGGGATATGAATAGTTGGAAGAACCAGCTGATATTTATCATGCCCTTCTCTGGTAATGGTTTTCCTAAAAAGTATTCCTTGCTTTAATACTAATCTCTTTCTCTGTCGTAGTAAAGCTCTGCTTTTAAAAGGAATATCACACTCTAGAACTCGGTCCGGATCTCTTAAAAGTTCCATTACAAGAGCAATCTCCGGGTCCTGATTTTGATCCCCTCTCATTTGCTCGTTAGTAATGACAGGTAAATCTTCTAACTCAGGGGTGTTAATCCAACAGTACATAGCAGGAATGGAGGCCTCAGTTGCTCCCAATGAATGTACAGCTCCGTAGGAATTACTAGGTAACAGTCGTATTTGATGACACAATCCTTGTAGAGCGGGAGCCGGTATTTCCACCCAATTATCGTTTGGACTCACAAAAAGAGGATGATGTAGTCTGGATAGAGCATCAGCATCTGTGTTCTGGACACCAGGTTTGTATTTTAAGGAGAACTAATAATTCGATAGGGCTGCTAACCACCGGTGTCCAGTGGCATCCAGTTTGGCGGTGGTATTAATGTAGGTTAATGGATTATTGTCGGTGAGCACAGTGAAAGGTACACCATACAGATAATCGTGAAACTTATCCACTACTGCCCATTTTAGTGCTAGAAACTCCAATTTATGGACAGCATAGTTTTTTTCACTGGTGGATAGACCTCGACTAATATAGGCGATGGGTTTTAACCCACTTTCATGCGGCTGGTATAATACTCCCCCTAGTCCTTCAAATGAAGCATCAATATGCAGTTCATAAGGAAGCTCAGGATTTGCATACGCCAGAACAGGAGAATGAGTTAAATGGAATTTCAATTTTTCAAAGGCCTCATCACAGGATGGCGTCCATCGATTACCGAAGACCTCTTGTGGTTTATGATAGTCTTTCAGAGTTTGGCCACTATGTGTGGATCGACCACGTTTGTAAGAAGGGTATCCTTTTGTTAGATCATTTAAAGGACGGGCAATTTTAGAATACTGGGGTACAAACCTCCGATAGTACCCACAGAATCCCAGAAAGGATCGCAAGTCCTTCAAAGTATTAGGTCGTGGCCAATTCTGCACAGCCGCCACCTTATCCGGATCAGTAGATACTCCATCTCAACTAACAACATGGCCCAGATATTTCACAGTGGTTTGACAAAATTTACACTTGTCAACAGACAACTTTAATCCTCTTTTCTTTAATCTGTCTAAGACTTTTAACAATCGGTGGTTATGTTCTTCCAGGGTTCGTCCGAATACAATGAGATCATCAAGATATACTAAGACTTCTCTATAACACATGTCCCCTACTGTTTGTTCCATGGTTCTTTGAAAAGTGGCGGGGGCTCCCTTAATCCCTTGGGGCATCTTTAAAAACTCAAAGAACCCAATAGGACATATAAAAGCTGTCTTAGGGCGGTCATCGGGATGCATAGGTATCTGGTAGTAACCACTCCGCATATCCAGAACAGAGAACCATTGACTGCCCTGCAAACAATCCAAGGCTTCCTCCACTCTGGGTACGGTGTACTGATCAGGAATAGTACGGTTGTTTAAAGTACGATAATCCACACATAATCTGATATCTCCGTTCTTCTTTCTAGCTACTACGATGGGAGATGCATAAGGGCTTTCTGAGTCAGCAATAACTTGATTCTCCAATAAACTCTTTAAATGCTGCCTGACGGCTTCAAAATCGGCGGGCGCCAATCTGCGAGATCTTTCTCTAAACGGGGCTTCATTGGTCAGATGTATGCGATGTTCAATTCCAATGGCTGTGCCCAAATCTCATTCACGCAATGAAAAAACTGTCTTCCTCAACCTTAATTGAGAAATTAACTGGTTTTTCTCAACCACAGTTATATCGCTGTTCTTAAAACATTCTGAAACTCTAGTAATGAATTCAATGTCAGACTCACCCTGGGTAGCAGGTACTAAGGAGGGGTGCATGTCACCATCTATTTGATTTATTTTAACGGGGTCTAGCCCAGATATACAACTGGATGCAGGGTCATATGTCTTTTGTTGTTCCAAACACCAATCTGATAACATCTTAAACAAATTGGAATTAGTGCCTACAATTACTGACACTACTCCTTTATCTCCAGGTGAATCAGGGCACACTAAGGCTAAGAAAGGTAATGGTTCGTGATATCCAGATGACTGTTGGGGAAACTCTATCTGTGTAATTACATATCCCAGGTAGGGGTACTTCTGTTCGCTTAATCCCCAAATAGTTAATCCATCAAAGGGCATCAATGGTACATCGGACAGATATTGAGTATACCAACTTTCAAAAATTATGGATACTTGAGATCCACTGTCAAGTAAGGCAGTACAACGTTGTCCATTGATAAAAACAGGCAGCAAAGGGGCCTGCCCCATCATTCCTTCTGGAATAATAGTAGGCCACTGGGTACTCCCCATTGTGCAAACAATTATGGGTTGGGAGTTGGTGCGGGGTTCATCGACATCCCTTCTACGTTTTCCGACTGTTCAGGCTGACGTCTATCAAATGTAGCGGTGAGAGAGGAGAAACGTCTACTTTGACTACACTCAAAGGACCTATGTCCTAACTGTCCACATTTGAAGGTGATATTAGAGGTATCAACTGGTCTCCTACTGAATCCTCTACCCCGACCATTAGATGATACTCTTGTATTGATAGATGATGCATTCTGTAACGAAATTAGTTGATCAAGCTTCTTATTTTGATCTTCGATTAGCTTTAACAGTTGTTCATTTACTGAAGGAACGTCTGATGTAGGAACAATTACTTTAACCCGTTTTAAATTCTTCTCTCTGTTTTCAATTTGTACTTCTTCCAGCTTTACTTCTTTTATCAACTCTCCTAGAGTGGGAGCTGGCTCCCTGGGCAAACTACACCTTAAACGTTGAGCTACAGGGTTAGTAGTCAGAGCCCCTCTTAAAATGTGCTTCAATCGCCTCCCGTCAATTTCTTGTGGATCAATCCCTCCTTTATCTAAAAGTTTATAGAGAATTTTGTCTAGTCGGTAAATGTAATTGGTGAGGGTTTCATAAGGCTTTTGGTACGTTTGGTTTAATCTAGATAAAATATCCCCGACGTCTTCTAAAGTACCAAAAGAATAGTCCAATGCCTCAAAATAGTCTTTCAAAGTAGCTTTGGCATTACTCCTCCTGGTGGCATGAATTATCCCCATAGCGGGCCCTCTCAAACTTTCCACAATTCGTTGCTTTTTTATATGTTCGGGACACCTCCACTCTTCTGAATGTTGTATCGCTGCCTCTCTCCATACATCATAATTCTCTTCTCCTGTGGGGACGGGAGTTACCCCCGAAAAGAATCTCAGTCTCCTATACCCTCCCTCATAGTGCCAGCGTTCGAAGTGGTTAACCACTTTATCCATCACATTCTCAACTTGTGGATCTATTTTATCATTACTTAATGAATCATCGTCGAATGTGTTACTATTAATAGGATAACATCCTGCACTAGCATTGTCAACCTTACTATCTTCTTTAATTATGGCCTTCTCCCCTCCATCCGCATATTTTTCTACAGGCCACATTACCTTCCAGTTTTTACCAGGAGCCTTTTCAATTAAAATATTAGCTGGGATTACAGACACATCTAACTGATTATCATTACTAATTAAAATAGCACATGTTTCCTCATTAACTCCTCTCCATTTATCTACAAAATATGGTTGTTTAATTCCATACATTTTCTTTATTTCACTCATAATATCATCATCTGTTATTTCCATAAAATTTCCCAATATACTGACACTTTTCTGCACTTCTATCCCTTTGTTTCTACACCAGCTATATATATCTTCCCCCTTTATAAACTCCATATCTATTTATTTCTTCGGATCTCAGCAGCAGCCTCCAAATGTAACCCTGATCTTAGGGGTTAATATGTCATTAAATGATAATACTAATGTTGTGCCTCCACCCAAATATTTCTCCTATTCAATAAGCATGAATTAGGCTTAGGGTATATTTGGGAACACCCTAAAGTTGTATGTTGGTATATATATATTGCTATACTAGTTTAAATCTCCCCTCTTTATATTCTATAACCCTTTTTCTTTACAGGATTACCTTCAGAGCTCATCAGTCTTCAATTCACTTCCGCTTTAAGGAAAAATGGTAAGTAACGTACTATACACCATCAAATGATTAGTTTACTTACAGGAATAAATAGTACAATACATAAATAGGTTACCATATATTTGCATAGAATCCCCAATGGGTAGTTAGATTACATTAGATAGTACATTTGAAATACCACACTTTATAACCATAAATTACATATATAAATATATATATATACCTACATAAATACTTTATAATAATATATCAATATATATATATAAACAATTAACAGCTAGTCCCATTCTATAATATAGTCCAAGAGTTAGTCGACTCCCGCTTAAATAGGTTCGGTTTATCCTCTGTGATCCATCAGTTAGTAAGTAGTTAATAATTATATATGCATATATAACCTACTGAATTCAGTACCAAGCAAAGTATTTCCTTCGGAGTAAACTTGCAGGAACTCTGTAACCATTAAATCTCCTCTAATATCCAAGTGATGCCTTTGGTGCTCCTTGGTATTTACTGCTTCTATCCACTGTATAGATGGTCAATAAGTAGCAACTGTAGTTAACTGGAAGCAGCAGTAAGATTCCTCCATAAGATATACTTTGTTTCTATTTCTTGAATATGTATCCAGTAAATGCTACACAGACCTTACACTGCCACACATAATGTAACTGTATCCCTTCTGTCTAGAATGGCAGTATGCACTGGGATAAGTTATTAGTTTTGTGCTACCGTAGTCAGTTGTTAACTCCTCCTAGACATTAATATATGTATATAATAAAGGGCAGCAGATGTAATGATGGACAGCCAGTTATAGCTTTTAGTTGATAAAGCTGATTTCCACAGTTTACAGATGTATATCCTTTAGCACCCCCTGTATTTTATAGTTCACTATAGCCATATAAGTAGCACTCGGCTGTAAGCAGTTTGTGGATAAGTAGTAATAAAAGTTACAGATAATTGCCACAACGGTGCAGTGTTCCTGTCCTAGTGTCTATGGTGAGGAGGTGCACAATAGAATAAAGTTACCGACCTTAGGTGTCTTCAGCAAGTGCCTCCTGACACTCACTATAGCTCCGGAAGGTAGTCCCGCCCACCCGGCCTCTCATTGGTGGGCAGTGAATCTGCTCTATTATACTTAGTAGAGCAGTGTATGATCTGGGGGTCAGAGCGGCGGCAGTCTCTGAGATGGCATCTAATCTTATCCTGCGCTGAGGATCGATGGGTCTCAGCCTCTTCAGCCAGCGGGTAACTACTGAAGTTGATGCACGGCTCCCACAGTCTTCTGAAGGCAGCGCCGGTATCAGCTCCCCCGGCTCTACGAGCTACACTGCTCCCGCCGCTGGCCTCTGATGGCGCTGGTCATGGCCCCCTCCGGCTCTCCGCGCTGCTCGGCTCTAGCCACTTGCCGCTTGGTTGCGCCGGTCACTGCTCCCCCGGCTTCTCCGATTCTTCACGGTTCCAGCCTCTGGCCTCTGGTCTCGCCGGTCACTGCTCCCCCGGCTCTCCGCGCTGTACGGCTCCGGCCGTTTGCCGCTTGGTTGCGCTGGTCACTGCTCCCCCAGCTTCTCCGATTCTTCACGGCTCCAGCCTCTGGCCTCTGGTCTCGCCGGTCACTGCTCCCCCGGCTCTCCGCGCTGTACGGCTCTGGCCATTTGCCGCTTGGTCGCACCGGTCACTGCTCCCCCGGCGCTGTGGTCTTCGGAGCCGGTCTCTGCTTTCTAAGCGCTGCAGTCACCCGTGCTGAACGCGGCTCCCTCTTCTCTCTCTCTCTCTCTGTGACACGGCCCGCCAGGTCTCAGCTGATGGCGCCGGTCACTGCTCCCACGGCGCTGTGGTCTTTGCTGGGGATCGTTGCCTCTTCAGTGTGCTTTCGCTCGCTAGAGAGCCACACCATCTCCACTGCGCCGCCAATGTTTACACCACAGCTCTTAGCGGCGGGCAGGGAGAGGCAGTGGTGTCTCCCTCAGAGGCGCACACACAAGTCCCTCTCAGCGCTTCAGCTCCCCTTTTTATACAGGAGCCCCAGGGGCCACGAGAGCAGTTTCAGTCCTCGTGAGTCATTTTCTCCCGCCTACAGCACAAGCTATTTCTAACAGTTCCTCGTGCCTGGCTGATTACTGAGGCACTACTATAGTGAGGGGTATCTATAGATTGGCCATACATGCATATAACACCGCTCAGTATAAAGGTAATGATGACGGTGGTTATTGCAGTTAATGGTAATACCTATCAACACAAGGATTAAAAGGCACAATTCTCCGAAAATACCTCAATGCTGTCTCATATTTTACCTCATCAAATGTATAAACATCATATTAACATAGAGCAAACTACTATACCACATACAAATAAATATACATGAACGGATGCAACTTTTTGTACATGCTGCCTATGCTGTATTTTCCTGATGATGATCCTGATGGATCGAAACGTTGAAAGAACTCTCCTTGTGAAATTACCTTGATAAGTATAAATAAAATATTCAATGCTTTTTACGTGCAAAACTCTGGTGAGTGCCCCTTTATGCTGTCTTTCTATACGTTGACGTCTGGACTAACACTCTGGACCTCTTGGGAGCCACCCCAGTCAATGTTATACTCCTTTGTGTGAGTGCGACCACATTTGGATTTACATACAAATAAATATATATTTATATAACCCATCTTCCATTACCACTACTTTTTGTATACATTATAAATAAAAGGCTACATTTCTCCCCCTGGTTATCCAAATTACTTATGAACTCTAAGTTTCGGAGCACCATTTAAATAAACCTTACAACTTTAAAAGGTTAGAACATAGGGAGTGATTGCCCTTCCATATAACCAAAGTAAGGCCAAGTATACACAATGCTAGGATAAACTACTCTAGGTTCATTACATGAGTGCCCAAGCTGGTCATAAGTGAGAATCATAGGGGGCTTACGTTCCCTTTGAGGTCTGGGATTTTCATCAATTTCCACAGTACTTGAATGAGTAGGTAGTTCGACCTCATTGCTAGGATAGGGTGAAGCATCCTCCCAGGAAGGATCATTGGGTTCATTTATATTCCATGGTTCTGTTGAAAAATGTCGAGAGTTCTCGCTCAATTCTAGTATAGAATCAGATTGTTGAGAATGAGTGGCTAATGGTTCAACTAGATCCCCACTTGGGACAGTTGGAACCTTTCTATAGAAAAATCCCCGGTCCATTCTCTCAGCTTCGGATCAGTCAGGTTGTGGATAATCTGGAGAACTAGAGATTGTAGGACTTGATTTGTCAACTACGTTATGATGCAAAATATCATCCTCCACCGGAAAAGAAATATCTTGACTTATGGGCAACAAATGTTGGCGGTGGTACGTTAGCATAGGCCCTTCTTTATCCTCAGGTACCAGTTGGTATACAGGAATGTCAGGTAATTGTTTAAGTATTCTATATGGAATTTCTTTCCAACGGTTAGATCATTTTTGTCTTCTAGGAGCCCCTAGTCGTCTCAACAGAACTCGATCACCAGGAAGTAAAATGTGTTTTTACTTTAGCATCATACCGCTGTTTATTCTTTTCACCATGTCGCTCAGAGGCTCTTTTTTAGCAATTTCATGAGCAGTTGTTAATTCTTTCCTTAGATTGTTGACATAGTTATTATAGGTAGAAGGCTTATTGGGGGAAACCTAAAGGCCCAAACAAACGTCGATAGGTAGTCGGGCTTCTCTTCCAAACATAAGGGAATAAGGAGAATACCCAGTGGATTCATTTCGGGTACAGTTGTAGGCATGCACGAGTTGATTGATGAAACGCTTCCATTGTATCTTATGCTTTGGATCCAATGTTCCTAACATATCAAGCAGGGTTCTATTGAACCGCTCAGGTTGTGGATCCCCTTGGTGATGATACGGTGAGGTTCGTGACTTCTTTATTCCACAACAAATACACAGTTCTTTAATTAAATTGCTTTCGAAGTCTCTTCCCTGATCCGTATGAATGCGGGCTGGAAGCCCATAATGTACAAAGAAATGATCCCAAAGGGTCTTAGCTACTGTCAATGCCTTTTGGTCCCGAGTGACATATGCTTGTGCATAACGGGTGAAATGGTCAGTGATCACAAGAATATTACTTTCCCTCCCATTGGGCCCTTCTAACGATAAAAAAATCAATGCAGATTAATTCCATAGGTCCAGAGCTACTTAAATTGACCATTTTAGCTGTATGATGGGGTAATTTCTTCCTAATAATACAATTTCTACAGGTTTTACAATAATAGTCAATATCCTTACTCATAGAAGGCCAGTATACTCTCTCTTGTATTAAATGTAATGTTTTGTCCACCCCCAAATGTCCATGTTTATCATGTAGAGAATGGAGAACCATAGGGATATGAATAGTTGGAAGAACCAGCTGATATTTATCATGCCCTTCTCTGGTAATGGTTTTCCTAAAAAGTATTCCTTGCTTTAATACTAATCTCTTTCTCTGTCGTAGTAAAGCTCTGCTTTTAAAAGGAATATCACACTCTAGAACTCGGTCCGGATCTCTTAAAAGTTCCATTACAAGAGCAATCTCCGGGTCCTGATTTTGATCCCCTCTCATTTGCTCGTTAGTAATGACAGGTAAATCTTCTAACTCAGGGGTGTTAATCCAACAGTACATAGCAGGAATGGAGGCCTAAGTTGCTCCCAATGAATTTACAGCTCCGTAGGAATTACTAGGTAACAGTCGTATTTGATGACACAATCCTTGTAGAGCGGGAGCCGGTATTTCCACCCAATTATCGTTTGGACTCACAAAAAGAGGATAATGTAGTCTGGATAGAGCATCAGCATCTGTGTTCTGGACACCAGGTTTGTATTTTAAGGAGAACTGATAATTCGATAGGGCTGCTAACCACCGGTGTCCAGTGGCATCCAGTTTGGCGGTGGTATTAATGTAGGTTAAAGGATTATTGTCGGTGAGCACAGTGAAAGGTACACCATACAGATAATCGTGAAACTTATCCACTACTGCCCATTTTAGTGCTAGAAACTCCAATTTATGGACAGCATAGTTTTTTTCACTAGTGGATAGACCTCGACTAATATAGGCGATGGGTTTTAACCCACTTTCATGCGGCTGGTATAATATTCCCCCTAGTCCTTCAAATGAAGCATCAATATGCAGTTCATAAGGAAGCTCAGGATTTGCATACGCCAGAACAGGAGAATGAGTCAAATGGAATTTCAATTTTTCAAAGGCCTCATCACAGGATGGCGTCCATCGATTACCGAAGACCTCTTGTGGTTTATGATAGTCTTTCAGAGTTTGGCCACTATGTGTGGATCGACCACGTTTGTAAGAAGGGTATCCTTTTGTTAGATCATTTAAAGGACGGGCAATTCTAGAATACTGGGGTACAAACCTCCGATAGTACCCACAGAATCCCAGAAAGGATCGCAAGTCCTTCAAAATATTAGGTCGTGGCCAATTCTGCACAGCCGCCACCTTATCCGGATCAGTAGATACTCCATCTCGACTAACAACATGGCCCAGATATTTCACAGTGCTTTGACAAAATTTACACTTGTCAACAGACAACTTTAATCCTCTTTTCTTTAATCTGTCTAAGACTTTTAACAATCGGTGGTTATGTTCTTCCAGGGTTCGTCCGAATACAATAAGATCATCAAGATATACTAAGACTTCTCTATAACACATGTCCCCTACTGTTTGTTCCATGGTTCTTTGAAAAGTGGCGGGGGCTCCCTTAATCCCTTGGGGCATCTTTAAAAACTCAAAGAACCCAATAGGACATATAAAAGCTGTCTTAGGGCGGTCATCGGGATGCATAGGTATCTGGTAGTAACCACTCCGCATATCAAGAACAGAGAACCATTGACTGCCCTGCAAACAATCCAAGGCTTCCTCCACTCTGGGTACGGTGTACTGATCAGGAATGGTACGGTTGTTTAAAGTACGATAATCCACACATAATCTGATATCTCCGTTCTTCTTTCTAGCTACTACGATGGGAGATGCATAAGGGCTTTCTGAGTCAGCAATAACTTGATTCTCCAGTAAACTCTTTAAATGCTGCCTGACGGCTTCAAAATCGGCGGGCGCCAATCTGCGAGATCTTTCTCTAAACGGGGCTTCATTGGTCAGATGTATGCGATGTTCAATTCCAATGGCTGTGCCCAAATCCCATTCACGCAATGAAAAAACTGTCTTCCTCAACCTTAATTGAGAAATTAACTGGTTTTTCTCAACCACAGTTATATCGCTGTTCTTAAAACATTCTGAAACTCTAGTAATGAATTCAATGTCAGACTCACCCTGGGTAGCAGGTATTAAGGAGGGGTACATGTCACCATCTATTTGATTTATTTTAACGGGGTCTAGCCCAGATATACAACTGGGTCTAGCAGGGTCATATGTCTTTTGTTGTTCCAAACACCAATCCGATAACATCTTAAACAAATTGGAATTAGTGCCTACAATTACTGACACTACTCCTTTATCTCCAGGTGAATCAGGGCACACTAAGGCTAAGAAAGGTAATGGTTCGTGATATCCAGATGACTGTTGGGGAAACTCTATCTGTGTAATTACATATCCCAGGTAGGGGTACTTCTGTTCGCTTAATCCCCAAATAGTTAATCCATCAAAGGGCATCAATGGTACATCGGTCAGATATTGAGTATACCAACTTTCAAAAATTATGGATACTTGAGATCCACTGTCAAGTAAGGCAGTACAACGTTGTCCATTGATAAAAACAGGCAGCAAAGGGGCCTGCCCCATCATTCCTTCTGGAATAATAGTAGGCCACTGGGTACTCCCCATTGTGCAAACAATTATGGATTGGGAGTCGGTGCGGGGTTCATCGACATCCCTTCTACGTTTTCCGACTGTTCAGGCTGACGTTTATCAAATGTAGCGGTGAGAGAGGAGAAACGTCTACTTTGACTACACTCAAAGGACCTATGTCCTAACTGTCCACATTTGAAGCAGGTGATATTAGAGGTATCAACTGGTCTCCTACTGAATCCTCTACCCCGACCATTAGATGATACTCTTGTATTGATAGATGATGCATTCTGTAATGAAATTAGTTGACCAAGCTTCTTATTTTGATCTTCGATTAGCTTTAACAGTTGTTCATTTACTGAAGGAACGTCTGATGTAGGAACAATTACTTTAACCCGTTTTAAATTCTTCTCTCTGTTTTCAATTTGTACTTCTTCCAGCTTTACTTCTTTTATCAACTCTCCTAGAGTGGGAGCTGGCTCCCTGGGCAAACTACACCTTAAACGTTGAGCTACAGGGTTAGTAGTCAGAGCCCCTCTTAAAATGTGCTTCAATCGCCTCCCGTCAATTTCTTGTGGATCAATCCCTCCTTTATCTAAAAGTTTATAGAGAATTTTGTCTAGTCTGTAAATGTAATTGGTGTGGGTTTCATAAGGCTCTTGGTACGTTTGGTTTAATCTAGATAAAATATCCCCGACGTCTTCTAAAGTACCAAAAGAATAGTCCAATGCCTCAAAATAGTCTTTCAAAGTAGCTTTGGCATTACTCCTCCTGGTGGCATGAATTATCCCCATAGCGGGCCCTCTCAAACTTTCCACAATTCGTTGCTTTTTTATATGTTCGGGACACCTCCACTCTTCTGAATGTTGTATCGCTGCCTCTCTCCATACATCATAATTCTCTTCTCCTGTGGGGACGGGAGTTACCCCCGAAAAGATTCTCAGTCTCCTATACCCTCCCTCATAGTGCCAGTGTTCGAAGTGGTTAACCACTTTATCCATCACATTCTCAACTTGTGGATCTATTTTATCATTACTTAATGAATCATCGTCGAATGTGTTACTATTAATAGGATAACATCCTGCACTAGCATTGTCAACCTTACTATCTTCTTTAATTATGGCCTTCTCCCCTCCATCCGCATATTTTTCTACAGGCCACATTACCTTCCAGTTTTTACCAGGAGCCTTTTCAATTAAAATATTAGCTGGGATTACAGACACATCTAACTGATTATCATTACTAATTAAAATAGCACATGTTTCCTCATTAACTCCTCTCCATTTATCTACAATATATGGTTGTTTAATTCCATACATTTTCTTTATTTCACTCATAATATCATCATCTGTTATTTCCATAAAATTTCCCAATATACTGACACTTTTCTGCACTTCTATCCCTTTGTTTCTACACCAGCTATATATATCTTCCCCCTTTATAAACTCCATTTCTATTTATTTCTTCGGATCTCAGTAGCAGCCTCCAAATGTAACCCTGATCTTAGGGGTTAATATGTCACTAAATGATAATACTAATGTTGTGCCTCCACCCAAATATTTCTCCTATTCAATAAGCATGAATTAGGCTTAGGGTATATTTGGGAACACCCTAAAGTTGTATGTTGGTATATATATTGCTATACTAGATTAAATCTCCCCTCTTTATATTCTATAACCCTTTTTCTTTACAGGATTACCTTCAGAGCTCATCAGTCTTCAATTCACTTCCGCTTTAAGGAAAAACGGTAAGTAACGTACTATACACCATCAAATGATTAGTTTACTTACAGGAATAAATAGTACAATACATAAATAGGTTACCATATATTTGCATAGAATCCCCAATGGGTAGTTAGATTACATTAGATAGTACATTTGAAATACCACACTTTATAACCATAAATTACATATATAAATATATATATACCTACATAAATACTTTATAATAATATATCAATATATATATATAAACAATTAACAGCTAGTCCCTTTCTATAATATAGTCCAAGAGTTAGTCGACTCCCCCTTAAATAGGTTCGGTTTATCCTCTGTGATCCATCAGTTAGTAAGTAGTTAATAATTATATATGCATATATAACCTACTGAATTCAGTACCAAGCAAAGTATTTCCTTCGGAGTAAACTTGCAGGAACTCTGTAACCATTAAATCTCCTCTAATATCCAAGTGATGCCTTTGGTGCTCCTTGGTATTTACTGCTTCTATCCACTGTATAGATGGTCAATAAGTAGCAACTGTAGTTAACTGGAAGCAGCAGTAAGATTCCTCCATAAGATATACTTTGTTTCTATTTCTTGAATATGTATCCAGTAAATGCTACACAGACCTTACACTGCCACACATAATGTAACTGTATCCCTTCTGTCTAGAATGGCAGTATGCACTGGGATAAGTTATTAGTCCTGTGCTACCGTAGTCAGTTGTTAACTCCTCCTAGACATTAATATATGTATATAATAAAGGGCAGCAGATGTAATGATGGACAGCCAGTTATAGCTTTTAGTTGATAAAGCTGATTTCCACAGTTTACAGATGTATATCCTTTAGCACCCCCTGTATTTTATAGTTCACTATAGCCATATAAGTAGCACTCGGCTGTAAGCAGTTTGTGGATAAGTAGTAATAAAAGTTACAGATAATTGCCACAACGGTGCAGTGTTCCTGTCCTAGTGTCTATGGTGAGGAGGTGCACAATAGAATAAAGTTACCGACCTTAGGTGTCTTCAGCAAGTGCCTCCTGACACTCACTATAGCTCCGGAAGGTAGTCCCGCCCACCCGGCCTCTCATTGGTGGGCAGTGAATCTGCTCTATTATACTTAGTAGAGCAGTGTATGATCTGGGGGTCAGAGCGGCGGCAGTCTCTGAGGTGGCATCTAATCTTATCCTGCGCTGAGGATCGATGGGTCTCAGCCTCTTCAGCCAGCGGGTAACTACTGAAGTTGATGCACGGCTCCCACAGTCTTCTGAAGGGAGCGCCGGTATCAGCTCCCCCGGCTCTACGAGCTACACTGCTCCCGCCGCTGGCCTCTGATGGCGCTGGTCACGGCCCCCTCCGGCTCTCTGCGCTGCTCGGCTCTAGCCACTTGCCGCTTGGTTGCGCCGGTCACTGCTCCCCCGGCTTCTCCGATTCTTCACGGTTCCAGCCTCTGGCCTCTGGTCTCGCCGGTCACTGCTCCCCCGGCTCTCCGCGCTGTACGACTCCGGACGTTTGCCGCTTGGTCGCGCCGGTCACTGCTCCCCTGGCTTCTCCGATTCTTCACGGCTCCAGCCTCTGGCCTCTGGTCTCGCCGGTCACTGCTCCCCCGGCTCTCCGCGCTGTACGGCTCCGGCCATTTGCCGCTTGGTCGCATCGGTCACTGCTCCCCTGGCTTCTCCGATTCTTCACGGCTCCAGCCTCTGGCCTCTGGTCTCGCCGGTCACTGCTCCCCCGGCTCTCCGCGCTGTACGGCTCCGGCCATTTGCCGCTTGGTCGCACCGGTCACTGCTCCCCCGGCGCTGTGGTCTTCGGAGCCGGTCTCTGCTTTCTAAGCGCTGCAGTCACCCGTGCTGAACGCGGCTCCCTCTTCTCTCTCTCTCTCTCTGTGACACGGCCCGCCAGGTCTCAGCTGATGGCGCCGGTCACTGCTCCCACGGCGCTGTGGTCTTTGCTGGGGATCGTTGCCTCTTCAGTGTGATTTCGCTCGCTAGAGAGCCACACCATCTCCACTGCGCCGCCAATGTTTACACCACAGCTCTTAGCGGCGGGCAGGGAGAGGCAGTGGTGTCTCCCTCAGAGGCGCACACACAAATCCCTCTCAGCGCTTCAGCTCCCCTTTTTATACAGGAGCCCCAGGGGCCACGAGAGCAGTTTCAGTCCTCGTGAGTCATTTTCTCCCGCCTACAGCACAAGCTATTTCTAACAGTTCCTCGTGCCTGGCTGATTACTGAGGCACTACTATAGTAAGGTGTATCTATAGATTGGCAATACATGCATATAACACCGCTCAGTATAAAGGTAATGATGACGGTGGTTATTCCAGTTAATGGTAATACCTATCAACACAAGGATTAAAAGGCACAATTCTCCGAAAATACCTCAACGCTGTCTCATATTTTACCTCATCAAATGTATAAACATCATATTAACATAGAGGAAACTACTATACCACATACAAATAAATATATATTTATAAAACCCATCTTCCATTACCGCTACTTTTTGTATACATCATAAATAAAAGGCTACACACATTTCAACACAGTGCCAGATATGCCCCGAGTGCAGATACACATGCCCCCACTGTGCCAGATATGCCCCCACAGTGCCAGATATGCCCCCAGTGCAGATACACATGCCCCCACAGTGCCAGATATGCCCCCAGTGCTGATACACGTCCCCACAGTGCCTCCCACAGTGCCAGATATGCCCCCAGTGCTCCTACACATGCCTCCACAGTGCCAGATATGCCCCCAGTGCAGATACACATGCCCCCACAGTGCCAGATATGCCCCCAGTGCTGATACACGTCCCCACAGTACATCCCACAGCGCCAGATATGCCCCCAGTGCAGATACACATGCCCCCACAGTGCCAGATATGCCCCCAGTGCAGATACACATGCCCCCACAGTGCCAGATATGCCCCCAGTGCTGATACACGTCCCCACAGTACATCCCACAACGCCAGATATGCCCCCAGTGCAGATACACATGCCCCCACAGTGCCTCCCACAGTGCCAGATATGCCCCCAGTGCTGCTACACATGCCCCCACAGTGCCAGATATGCCCACAGTGCTGATACACGTCCCCACAGTGCCTCCCACAGCGCCAGATATGCCCCCAGTGCTGATACATGTCCCCACAGTGCCTCCCACAGCGCCAGATATGCCCCCAGTGCTGATACACGTCCCCACAGTGCCTCCCACAGTGCCTCCCACAGCGCCAGATATGCCCCCAGTGCTGATACATGTCCCCACAGTGCCTCCCACAGCGCCAGATATGCCCCCAGTGCTGTTACATGTACCCACAGTGCCTCCCACAGTGCCAGATATGCTCCCAGTGCTGCTACACATGCCCCCAGTGCCAGCTATGCTCACAGTGCTGATACATGTCCCAACAGTGCCTCCCACAGCGCCAGATATGCCCCCAGTGCTGTTACATGTACCCACAGTGCCTCCCACAGCGCCAGATATGCCCCCAGTGCTGATACACGTCCCCACAGTGCCTCCCACAGTGCCAGATATGCCCCCAGTGCTGATACATGTCCCCACAGTGCCTCCCACAGCGCCAGATATGCCCCCAGTGCTGTTACATGTCCCCACAGTGCCTCCCACAGCGCCAGATATGCCTCCCCCACCTGAAAAAAAAAAGTGCTGCTCACCTGCTGCTGCTGTGAGGGGAGGAGAGCGCAGCGCGCACCTCTCCTACCCCTCCATCTCCAGCGGCGGTGTGTATCTGAAATTCGGCACCAGCCCGTGAGCTCGCGGTCCGGCAGCCAATCAGGAGCCTTAGCTGCCGGTCCGCGAGCTCTGATTGGCTCACGGCTCGCGCCGAATTTCAGATACACACCGCCGCTGGAGACGTCAGTGCGCGCTGGGCAGCGGTGGCCAGGAGCGGATCGAGCCGCTTGCTGTTCACCGCTGCTGTAGAGAGTGAGTCACTGTGACTTACTCTCTGCAGCAGCACCCTCTACTGCCCGGCCCTCAACGCGGCTGCGTAGCCCGCGTAGGCGTCGGACTGGCCCTGGCAATAGACATACGAATATCCTTACAAAGAAATAAGGATCAAATGTGGTTGAGGTTTCCTAAAGGATAAAAAGTAGAGTAGATGGGCCAAGTAGTTCTTATCTGCCGTCAAATTCTATGTTTCAAATTCTATGTAAATAGTTTACAGGCCTATGATTGGCCATAAGGTCCACAGGGAAGATTCCCGGTGGGCCGATGCACCCGTGGGGCCTGTTTTGTTTAAGGACATGTGGTCCTTTTTATAGACATAATGAATAAGATGCAAAATAATTTGCATATATGAAAATTACTTTGCCACTTAGCCTGTGATTGCAGATGATCTAGTGCACGGGTTCTCAAACTCGGTCCTCAGGACCCCACACAGTGCATGTTTTGCAGGTAACCCAGTAGGTGCATAGGTGTATTCATTACTCACTGGCACATTTTAAAAGGTCCACAGGTGGAGCTAATTATTTTATGTCGATTCTATGAGGAGACCTGCAAAACATGCAATGTGTAGGGTCCCGAGGACCGAGTTTGAGAACCTGTGATCTAGGGTATGCTCTGTCTGCCTGCTTGGCTGACATATAAGATTGAGTGAATAGTGATTGGGATACGGTTGGTGTAATAAGCAAGAAAATATATCTTTCTAAAGAATGATTTAGTTTCCTAAATTCTGAAGGTGTATCATATAATGTGCTCATAATATTTAATTTTATATATTTTTTTAACTCCCCCCTTGATGCTGGATATGCCCACTATCTGGAAAGTCTTGGGTGGAGGGTGCTGCTGCCATGGCCCATGGCTAGACCTTAGACCTCTGGTGCTGCCCATGTGGGGCCACGAGTACAAATTTTTCCAGGGCCGCTTTTTGTTCCCAATCCGCCCCTGGGTATGGTTATTACATGGTAAAAATTCCAGCCTGTTTAGTTTATATGTATATTATTTACACAGCATAACTAGTACCACACAGAGCTGGAAATATGTATACTATAGCAAGACTGAATAAATGCAACAATACAATTCTCACTTATGCTTTGTTTTACTGGTATAATAAACTTGCAGTGCCGCTAAACACGTACGTTCTCCTTTATCTAATTTCTATTAACTGGCAAAATAGAATTCCTTTGTGGCGTGAGCTGTGTCACATCACCTGGCCCTGATCTTATTGATTTAATTACTCGTTTCTGAATAAATGTTGTCCAACCTAAAGCAGATACTTAAAATGTAAATCAATTCAGCGATGCAGAAAAATACCTGACTGTTCGCACCTATGCCACAAACCCTCTGGAGAAATAAAGTTTCTTTACGAAAATGAATCAAAGATCGGGTGGGGAAAAAAATGTGTTGAAATTAACAATATGTGATGGAGTTTTGTGGTGCACGGTGTTTAAATGGGTTGTTCACTTTCTGACAGCCTCTTAAATAAAGCTAGGCTTACCATACTATCCCTTTAAACCAGGACACTCATGGATTACACAGGTTCTGTGGCTAATTCAAACCAGGTAATATGCAGACTTGATGTCAGCCAGCCACAGAACCTGTGTAATTCATCAATGTCCCAGTTTAAAGGGATAGTATGGTCAGTAGTGGATCTTGCTACGGGCAAGCAGGATTTTTGCCCGGGGCGCCGCCGCTGTGGCAAGATCCGCTACTGGTGCCGGTGCTGTGCGGTGCGCGATGAAGTCATCGCTCACATGCACTGCATTGTGGGAGCGGCACATAGACGCTAGAAGTCATAATTGACCTCGAGTGTCTATGCGGTGAGGAGCGGCGCCGGCAGCAGGAGACGGAGGGCAGCAGTGGTCGGAAAGCAGGAGTGGGGATTGTAAGTATTTAATTTTTTTTTATTTTATATTTTTTGTAAGCGTCGCAAATAGGTGGCACAGTACTGGGGGCACAACTCTACAGGGGGCACAACTCTACAGGGGGCACAACTCTACAGGGGGCAATACTACTTGGGGCACAACTCTACAAGGGGCACAACACCTACAGGGGGCACAGTACTGGGGGCAATACTACTGTGGGCATAGCTACAGGGGGCACAGTACTGGGGGCACAAGTACAGGGGGCATAACTGACCACGCCCCTTCTCCGTGAAGCCACGCCCCTATTTTTTTGCCCTGGGTGCCACAAGGTCTAGATCCAGCCCTGAATATGGTAATCCTACATATAGCATATCTATGTAGTAAATAAGAGGTGCACCTGGGACACCTTCCAGAAGCGTTACTAAATATTTGTGGGCAATAATTTCTTATTGTCCATGTACACGCTTACCATACTTTCCCTTTAAACTGGGACACTAATGAATTCTAACAGGTTCTGTGGCTGGATGACTTCAAGCCTGTATTTCGCCTGGTTTTAATCAACCATAGATCCTGTGTAATCCATAAGTGTCCCGGTTTAAAGGGATAGTATGGTAAGCCTATTAAATGTGAAAAAACACATGGGCGCTGAGCACACAGCCAACTGCGCTATTGTTATCCTGCAGACACTTGCGGAAACCAGAGAGCTGATTCTTATTGGTCCATGTGATTTATTCCAGGCATACATCCTGCAATTAATGGCCTTACCCACAGTTTATCAATGGATTGGGATCGATAACTGCATGGTGTAAGACTGCGACCAATAAGCGATGATCGGATGGCTGGGCATGAGAAATATTACAGTATGCCCGACTGATCTGATCATTAGTCAGCCGCACCTGGCAAAGTATGCGCTGCCACGGCTGACCGCCCAACATTTTCCCTCTTCCTTCACAGGGGTGTAACATGGAAATTTCTCCTCCCTAGGTGTGGAACCCAGATATTATGTGAACATACACTGTGACATATCTCATAGTGTACGGTCAAGATATCTGCTGGGTTTCAGCTTGTCAGATAAAATGTCTGTCAGTCTGACAGGGACTTAACACACATCCAGGGTGCACCAGCCCCCTAGGACAGAATTTGTATGGTACCACACAGTTCTACTACTGTAGATGGGAGTTAGTTATTGATTTTAAAATAAATCCTGGATTTCTCGTTCACAGTAAGTCTGATATTTACATTCAGCATTTCTGCTGCTTACTGTATGCCTCCAGAACAGCATTTGTATCACAGACAGCAATTCTGCCTAATAATTAATTCTTCTGTCCCTCCTTGAGTCAACCATGGATCGCAGGCGTTAGATTTACCGTAGTTTTCTTTACTACAGAAGGGATCTGGAGATTGGGGCTGTCATTACACGATTGGGACTTCCTTTGTGACAAGTAACAAGTATTTCATTTAACTTTTTGGAAATATATAGTTAATTAACATTTCAACAAAAGTACTGATGTCCGCCACCTCTGAATATCTCTTTTTCCATAGCTACAAAGTCCTGTGGCTTTCCCGCTAGTCAGAAATATCTTTCATGATCATTGAAATGGGAAGTACAGTAGGTGTAGGTTGCGCTCATAGTGCTTAATTCATGTTTGTATGCAATTGCAATTGAAATGAAAAGAAAAGCCCACCAGTGCCATTTTATAAACTCATTCGCAACTGCGTACACATTCGTGACCTGTACATAAAAATGAGGAACATCAGGCCTAAGGGTTGCTCTATGGCTAGGCAGACAAGACACATCAGTAGCGACCACCATGCCATGTTTTTACTTGCAGCCATCAGCACATACGCACTTTGAAAACGGCAATGACACTCCTGCGTTCTCCCAACCAGTCCCCGTAAACTCCCCTTTTACACCTCCAAACGGTCACTTCCTGTCACTCACTTTTCCATGAAATCCTCATTGTGAGCGGAATCGCAGCGGAATCTTCGTGCATGCGCATTGTGATCACAGCGCATGCGTAGTCTGATGATTATCACTCTGTTGTGTACAATCATGAATTAGGCCCATAGAGGGGATCAGGAATGAATGTGTATGGGGGCAGCTGGGCGAGTGGGGTCACCTCCCTCACAACTTTTTCCCCTGTGCCTGCTTGAAGACACCAGTAAAGGAAGACCTCTCTGGCTCAAAAATTTCTTCAAAATATATAGGTCGAGCAGTCAGATGATTCTTCCCTTTCCTACTAGAATGCCCAGGCACGTAAGAAATCTCATTCAGAATCTGAGAACAGACCATAGATTGGTTCCATTCCCCTAGGTACTGAAACTTTAGGAGAATTCCTGTGGGGAGAAGACAGGAAAGCACATCCAGCAGCAATGGTAATAGGCTGTGATTTTTTTGCTGACTGGCTGGAGTGCTTCACTGTGACCAAGTCATTACAAACCTTCCTCGAGGCTGAGACTTTCTGAACCCCACCAGGGGCAGTGACTTTCTGAACTCCACCTGGGGCAGTGGTCCTCGGAACCCCCTCTGGGGCAGTGGCCCTCGGAACCCCCTCTGGGGCAGTGGCCCTTGGAACTCCCGCTGGGGCAGTGGCCTTCGGGAACCCCGCTGGGGCAGTGGCCTTCGGGAACCCCGCTGGGGCAGTGGCCTTCGGGAACCCCGCTGGGGTCAGCACCTCGGATTCTTTTACTGGGACCGGACCGTCGGCCTCCCACTCTGGGACCGGACCGTCGGCCTCCCTCTCTGGGACCGGACCGTCGGCCTCCCTCTCAGAGTCGATAATTATCGAGACTTCTCCCGGGATTATGACCTCTTGAGTCCTTTCCTGGGGAAGCGACCTCTAGACCCTTCTCTGGGGCTGTATCTCTCGAGACCCCACTTGGGGATATTACTTCAAAGATCCTTTCTGGGGTTTTGCTCCTCGAGTTCCCTTCTCGAACTATGGTTTTAGATGCCCTTTCTGGGGTTGCGCTTTTCAAGTCCCCACCTGGGGTAACAGCTTCTGAGACCCCTTCTGAGATTGACACCTGAGCTATTATATCCGATGTCCCTCTTCGACCCGGAGCATCGGGCACCGCTCCTAGACCCCGAGCATCGGGCACCGCTCCTGGACCCCGAGCATCGGGCACCGCTCCTGGACCCTGAGCATCGGGCACCGCTCCTGGACCCAGAGCATCGGGCACCGCTCCTGGACCCAGAGCATCGGGCACTGCTCCTGGACCCAGAGCATCGGGCACCGCTCCAGGACGCCAGGCATCGGGCATCACTGCAGGACCCCGGGCATTGGGCACCGCTCCAGGACTCAGAGATTCCACTACTGGGGTTTGCAACTCTAATTCAACAGGAAAATCAAGAGAGGAGAGAAACATTCTCCTTTGGTTCCTGAATCTATAATGGGGCTCCCTAGCCCAAGGACCCCAATTATAGGACAGAGTGCTTTTTAGTGTGGGTTTTGTGACAAGTACCTCTGCCACAAAGTAGGTCTTAAATCCTGACTCAACTTGGCCAGAGGGCAGGACTTGTCGCCACACTTTGGCTTGCGCAACTCACAGGTCTGCAGATAGTGGCCTAAACCCCCACAATATAGGCATAAATGTAAGTTTCTGCGACGCAGACGCTCCTCTTTTAAGAGCCTGGGCCGCAGAAAACTTTTAAACCTTTTCTCTCCAACCAAACCTGAGGATTCTCTTGTCACCATATTGTGAGCAAGAGTCTCTTTAGAGATAGATGTACTCTCAACAAATTCTAGCAAGATAAGCAAAATTTTGGTCAGAAGGTTTTGCAGTTGCTTTAAGGATTGCTGCAAAGCTTCCAGCCGCTCAGGCTTCAAAGCACTGAAAGCAGAGTTCAGGGCTGAGAGAGACGCCTGCAGGGCTTGCATAGTTGGCATAGGAAGATTTCAAACTAGACAAGACAAGACTAGACTAGACTAGACTAGACAAGACTGGACTGGATTTTGAACTAGACAAGACAAGACTGGACTGGGTTCTGAACACCGGACTGGATTCTAAACACCGGACTGGATTCTAAACACCGGACTGGATTCTAAACACCGGACTGGATTCTAGACAGGACACTGGACTGGGCCAAAAAAGAAAAAAAAATACTATTTAGCTTTGTTTCTTTGTTGTAGTATTGGCCAGTGATAATGTTACTTGCACTGTACTCGGAACTCTGGGAACAGGGTGGACAAGCTCCGAGTACAGGAACGTAATGCTGCAATAGATACGGAGCTCGGCAGCAGCCCCTACGGAAACCTGACTCCGTTGTCTCACCCTCGTAGTCCGCTTACGCCTGCGAGACTATCGTTTCTTGGGCCCACGGCAGCCGCGTTTGAAGGGCAGATTATGTCTGCCCAACTCCGATGCCACCCGATCTTAATTGTAGACAAGGCGTAAACTGAGACGGGATGATGACAAGGGGAACCTCTAACTAAAGACAGAAATACATAGTTAGGGGCGCTACAGAACTAAATGAAAGTATGCGTGGCTCAGCCGCCAAGACTAACAACAAAGGCAATGCTGTCCACACGCCTACACGACACTGTCATATACCGGCGAGGACAGCCAACGCAGAACCTCTGCAGAAAGTCCAAAACAAATATAACAAGATGCTGCGGCCTAGGCCGAGGAATGCGGCAGAGCCGCTACTCACGAAACCGGTACGAATACTGGCAAAAGGATAGGAACCCCCAAAGTAGCTGACACAGGCTCTCAGGACCGGAGGACAGGCAGAATTCCAAGCGACAGACCAGTGGACCCCAAGAAGCAGGATACTGGATCAGACACAGGCAAAGCCACAGGACTCCTGGACAGGAATGCTTCAAGGCAGGATACTGGATCAGACACTGGATCAGACACTGGACTCTTGGACAGGAATGCTTCAAGGCCAGAAGCAGCTAGACAGAAGCTATCACCGGCGTCTGTGTAATGCACTGAAACAGAATATAACAAGGATTTCTTCCAATCACAGCAGGGACCCTAATTAATTATGTCGTGCAGCTGCCCTGCTGCACGACTCCAAACTGACAGGTGTAATTAACAGACAGGTGAGGCTAAACACATGAAAACAGGCTGCAATTACACAGACTCACCACCGGCGGCCAACAAGAGTCTTTCTAAACCAGAGCAAAGGAAATCCTGGCCTGCAAGAGAACTATAACATAAAATACATAACCAAAATGCAAAACAGGAATGAGCCACTGCCGTGGCTCATAACAGTTATGGCTCTGCACATGAGTCTTGGCACTAGTTATGGCACTGCACATGAGTCTTGTCACCTGTTATGGGTCTGCACATGAGTATTATCACCAGTTAGTTATGGGTCTGCACATGAGTCTTGGCACCAGTTATGGCTCTGTACACGAGTCTTATCACCAGTTATGGTTCTGTATATAGACTAAGCACTTAGCACTAAATATGGCTCTGACACTGAGTCTTGTCACTAGTTACAGCTCTGCACATATGTCTGGTCACCAGTTATGGCTCTGCACATGAGTCTTGTCACCAGTTACAGCTTTGCACATGAGCCTGGTCACCAGTTATGACTCTGCACATGAGTCTGGTCACCAGTAATGGGTCCTCACATGGGACTTGGCACCAGGTATGGCTCTGCACATGAGTCTTGGCACCAGTTATGGCTCTGCACATGAGTCTTTACACCAGTTATGGCTCTGCACATGAGTCTTGTCACCTGTTATGGGTCTGCACATGAGTATTATCACCAGTTAGTTATGGGTCTGCACTTGAGTCTTGGCACCAATTATGGCTCTGCACATGAGTCTTGTCACCAGTTACGGCTTTGCACATGAGCCTGGTCACCAGTTATGACTCTGCACATGAGTCTGGTCACCAGTTATGGGTCCTCACATGGGTCTTGGCACCAGGTATGGCTCTGCACATGAGTCTTGGCACCAGTTATGGCTCTGCACATGAGTCTTGACACCAGTTATGGCTCTGCACATGAGTCTTTTCACCAGTTATGGCTCTTCACATGATTCTTGTCACCATTTACGGCTCTGCATGAGTCTTGTCACCAGTTACGGTTCTGCACACGTGTCTGGTCATCAGTTATGGCTCTGCATATGAGTCTGGTTACCAGTTATGGCTCTGCACATGAGTTTTGGCACCAGTTATGGCTCTGCACGAGTCTTGTCACAAATTATGGCTTTGCACATGAGTCTGATCACCAGTTATAGCTCTGCACGTGAGTCTTGGCACCAGTTACGGCTCTTCAAATGAGTCTTGGCACCAGTTATGGCTCTGCACATGAGTCTTGGCACCAGTTATGGCTTTGCACATGAGCCTGGTCACCAGTTATGGCTCTTCACATGAGTCTGGTCACCAGTTATGGGTCTGCACATGAGTCTTGGCACCGGGTATGGCTCTGCATGAGTCTTGGCACCAGTTATGGCTCTGCACATGAGTCTTGGCACCAGTTATGGCTCTGCACATGAGTCTTGTCACCAGTTACGGCACTGCACATGTGTCTGGTCACCAGTTATGGCTCTGCATATGAGTCTTGTCACCAGTTATGGCTTTGCACGAGTCTTGTCATCAGTTATGGCTCTGCACATGAGCCTTGGCACCAGTTATGGCTCTTCACATGTGTCTTGGCACCAGTTATGGCTCTTCACATGAGTCTTGGCACCAGTTATGGCTCTGCACATGAGTCTTGGCACCAGTTATTGCTTTGCACATTAGTCTTGATACACCAGTTATGGCTCCGCACATGAGTCTTGTCACCAGTTATGGCTCTGCACATGAGTCTTGGCACTAATTATGACTCTGCACATGAGTCTTGACACCAGTTATGACTCTGCACATGAGTCTTGACACCAGTTATGACTCTGCACATGAGTCTTGACACCAGTTATGACTCTGCACATGAGTCTTGACACCAGTTATGGCTCTGCAGATGAGTCTTGGCACCAGTTATGGCTCTGCACATGAGTCTTGGCACCAGTTATGGCTCTGCACATGAGTCTTGACACTAGCTATGGTTCTGTATATTAGCACTCGGTTTGGCTCCTTCCAGAGGCTCCCCGGCTGACTGTGCACTGAACGAGAGATGAATCCTGAAGCTAATGTGCCAGCATGTGCAGTCATCTCTGGTTCAGTGAAACAAGCTTGCAGGTACAGTCATCAGTAAGAGCTGCTGATAATTGTATTTTAATGCATCATTCTGATGCTTTGGATGTGCAGTTAAAATATAGTAAATGTAAACACTGAGTGTTTGGTGCACTGCTGTGTGTATACTATAGGTGGTTTGTGGCAAGTTGCTGCCAAGTGGTTTGTGCAATACTGCAATGCACAGAGCACCTAGTGTGTAGGGAGTGGCCCTATTTGGTCTAAAACTGCCCCTGTGTCAAACAGTAAAACACGCAAACCTTGACAAATCTTGATTTGATGTTCTTTTTGAATACATGACTGTTTATTAGTCTCCAGCAGGTCCTCCTTAAGGTTATTCTACAGCACATGTAATGCTAATAGATATATCCGTGGAGCGGGATAAGGGAAAGCCATTTGAGCAGATTGTATTATGCAGATTAAGATATAGGTTTATTCAAAGCTAATCACTAAGCACAATTTTTGCTATGTACCCTCTCGCTACACTATTAACCTCTTGGCTAAAACAAAGAGGACGCGTGGAGAAGTGGTGATTCTCTCCCTTCATTCACAAGCCAGCCTTTAAATAAGCTATTACTCTCAACAAACCCCCATCACTTACATTTGTAATAGAAAGACAATTCCACTGCACGATTGTATTTTCTACTTTAGATAGCTTTGCCATCCCAGGGTCAAGAGTTATCCAGCCTAGTCTTTTGTGTTCTAAATTTAATTGTTCCACTCCTTTTTTCTGTTTAAGAGATCGGTAAAAACTGTTAATTTGATCAATACTTAATTTTTTCACCTAGAGCCTTTTCTTTCTGCTGAGCTCCGATAAGCAGTCAAAAGGCCAGTAGGACAAGTAAATTGTCAGAATTTTTTTCATTCTCTTCAGGCCATTCCACCACTTAGAGTGATGTAATTTATACCACAGTAGTGGCTCTGCAATTACCCTGTCTATTGCTGTCGACAGTATCTCACTATCTTTTAAATGGATCCGGCTTCAGTCGTCCGGCAGAGCAAACACTACAAATGATGCTATTCCTCATGCTGCAAGTCCTTAAGAGATAAGTTCCTTAAAGAGGGGCCCATTTATCAGCTGATACAAGCAGGATACTTACAAGTGTGCTTCTTTGTTTGGTTCTTCGGCAGTCTTTTCACATTTCCAAAAGCTATTGATCTAACGGAAGAGGAAGGGTGGGGGAGTACGAAAATCATAGGTACAGGCATTATGAAAGCGAACACGTAGACAAACCCTTTGCAAGGTGTGTACGTTCCATCGTATTGTCTTGGAAGGAGATAAAACTCTAGTGGAAATGTTCAGTTGTTGTTTACTAGGATCCTCTACAATGCCACCTGGATTCCCAGTAGAATTGAATCGGCCGTACATGGTAACACCATGGGATGAGCAATTGTACTTCTTAAGGCCAAAGGGACAAAGGACTGGGCAAAGGCCACGATTGGGCGAATCATGCTCTTGCCTTGGTTTTAACAGAAATGGAAGTCTACAGTATATCATCTGCTACCAGGGATGGACTGGCCCACCGGGGTACAGGGGAAACCACCGGTGGGCCCTACTGCCTGGGGGCCCACCCCCTCCTCTAGGGATCAGGTTTCAGACTGTACTTTTACTAATCTAGTACATTATCATGCATGCAGTACAGTATTTACTGTATCGATTTATCTAGGGGACCAACACTTGCAAAATGGTTAGGCAAACCAATGTGGTGGCTGGGCACACCCCCTTTAGACACTGGCCACACCCCTAAACATGGGCCCCTACCACTGTGTTCCCCTGGTGGGCCCTACATGCCACAGTCCAACACTGTCTGCTACACATATATATACGACACTAGAAAGGCCAAGTGGGTACAGTTATCAATCAGGGTGTGTATGAAACTGCCAAACGCCGCTGTCGGTTTGGAGGGTGAAAACTCAAATTCACGAAAGTCCTCCAGAACGCCAGCGAGTTTAAGGAAAACATTAGCTTTTTCTGATTTATTAATTTCAAATAATTGATACAATTGCCATTTCTACCTCACCACTCCAATATAAAGTGTGTCTACAGCCTTTTTTGGGGGGAATTCAATTATTTCTCATGGCCGTAGTTTCCGTCAAAAGTGACCTGGAGCTATTCTGTTGTTTTGGGCATCCATCACCCATTGCAGATTTTTACTTGCACCCACCTGAGGTGTGAGCAGAAATCCGCCCACAGTAGGGCTTTTGGGTGCCTTAACTACAGTTTAACATGGGAGACGCCGCTTTAGGTGGCTAATTTTTTTTCATATTGGGGGCAGGAATTCACCAGTGCGGGGTCTGGTTGCTCAAACAATTAAAAAGCTTTTGTCATTTTTGATGGGCGTCTAAAACAATTGAATTTCCCCCTTTACGTTGATGAGGGAATGCAGAGATTAGTAGCTGCAGAGAGAAGCGGGGAGAGGAGAGATTAGTGGTGTTTTGTAAATTGTTTATAGTTTACTGAGAGTTTTGTCTTGTTCATTTTTTGTCTTTTTAGAGTTTATTGGTCATTGTGTGTTTTTGTTTTTTTTGCTTTAACTGTTTGTATATGAGTGTTGTACGAGAATAAGTGTTGTATGAGTATAAGCATTGTTATTGTATTGTATTTTTATCTGTCTGTTTGATCTTATTTGCTTTTACTTATTATGAATGAATATCCAAACTTACTGGGGCCAAGGGTACTTCAGATAGTCAGTTTGTTCAGTTATTTGGACATATATTAATGTATTTTATATAATGTATTTTATTTTACAATTTAGTTATTGTGGGCTAATATTCCTGTAGATTGTGTTTGGATAATTAGCATTTTGTATAATTGCATAGGGATAATCGGCATTCTACTGTAGTGTGGAGGAGGTAGACAGTGCTTTAGGACAGCAAGTGGAAAAGTTGGGATTAGAGGAGTTTGGAAGACAGGTGGCTACTCCATCTGGTTACACAATATCTTTCAGAAATGTCAGATTTACTTCCTTGCAAAATTGTGCTCTAGTGTGCAGTATTAGTGTCCGGTTAGGAGGACATTTTAGGCAACCTAACTACAGAAAACACTAGTTGTGGGCAGGGTTGTGCATTGCTCTCAGTGAATTAAAGTAGGTACTTTAAATGGAATGTAGACAGATGCAAACAGAGATACTCTGATAATTCCGAAGTCAGGTGAAAGAGAAAATGTCTAAATCAAATGCTGATGAAATGAACCAAAACGTGTTAAGTGGCAGATTCTGAGACCTTGACGCATCTTAATCAGAGCATCTGTTACCTGATGCCATTGGCACCAAAGGGATATTACCATCTTGTAATATAGGAGATTCCAGGACTCTAATTATTGTGTCATGCTACCGGTATATACCCCAAATTCTCTGGAGGTATTCCAACTGTTAGAGGAATGATGATGATATATGTGATTTTGCTTCTTTCTTTATGTAAGTTTGCACCTTGTACAGGGTGAGGCAAACAAAGCCTCCCAGATTAAAGGATAAGTGTATGAATAAATGTTTACAGTCAGTAGTGTTGCATTGGATTTTATATTCTTTCTCCTAACATGTTCCTGTGAGAAAATGAAGACATAAGAATTAAGAAGACATCACTCCTGAGACTGGGAAAAGAACCAACGACAGGCTCCCCACACTCCACTATTTAGCAAAAATCAGTCCAAGAGTGTGAAGTTACCTTCCTTTGATTTTATGGGAGTTACAGTTACTTGTGTCCTATTATAGATACACAATTGTTGTGAATATACTCTTGCAACTATTACACTATGGGGGTCATTCCGACCCGATCGCTCGCTGTAGTTTATCTCAGCGCAGAGATTGGGTTGGAATTGCACATGTGCCGGCGCCGCAGTGCGCGGTCCGGCCAACGCAGGCATGGCCGAATTATTGGGGGGGCGGGCCGTGGCGGCTGAGTGACATCAGATGCAGCCGCTGCGACCCGGGGCAGCGAAGAGGTTCTCCCAGCCAGTCGCAGGAGCTGGCCGGGAGTAACTCCTGAAATGCAAAAGCATCGCCGCTGACATGCGGGGCGGACTTGCCCTGTGCTGGGCGTCCCCCCGCATGTCTGACTGCCTGATCGTAGCTGTGCTAAATTTAGCACAGCTACGATCAACTTGGAATGACCCCCTATATTTTTTTTATTTTTTGTCATGTACAACATCAACTGTGAGAGAATTTAACAAATGTGGATCAAGCGCCTAATTCTGAGATACATGTTTCTCTATTGTGATAGGGCCCCTGTGGTAAATCAGGGCCCTTTTGGCCCTTTACATTAATAACATATACACTTGCCAAAATTTTCATATAATTCCAGAAACACTTTGCCGTAGATTCCTCTGCAGAATGCCATGTGCAGTACAATCCCTATAATCAGATACAAGTTGAGTATCCCTTATCCAAAATGCTTGGGACCAGAGGTATTTTGGATATCGGATTTTTCCGTATTTTGGAATAATTGCATCCCATAATGAGATATCATGGCGATGGGTCCTAAATCTAAGCACAGAATGCATTTATGTTACATATACACCTTATACACATAGCCAGAAGGTAATTTTAGCCAATATTTTTTGTAACTTTGTGCATTGAACAAAGTGTATCTACATTCACACAATTCATTTATGTTTCATATACACCTTATACACACAGCCTGAAGGTCGTTTAATACAATATTTTTAATAACTTTGTGTATTAAACAAAGTTTGTGTACATTGAGCCATCAAAAAACAAAGGTTTCACTATCTCACTCTCACTCAAAAAAGTCTGTATTTCGGAATACTCCGTATTTCGGAATATTTGGATATGGGATACTCAACCTGTACTTACATAAATTATTATAACATTCTATTTTATTATGGGAAGTCCTCCTACAATAGAGATACTGTACATAATTGCAGATGTGGATTGGAATCTGATGCTTCTCGTGGCAATAGAAAATAATTTTTTGGCCACTTTTTCGATAAGAAATCACTTATACAGATTAGCAGTTCTCAGCTCTCGGTTAGTACTTGTGCTGCCCCACAATAAGAAAATATTATTTGAATAATTTACCTGTGCTGGCTCACTCTATGGAGTCTGCCCAAACAAACAAAACAAAAAAGCAGGGCCCCCCACCTTTTCATCCCACCGAGCCCCCCTCCCCTCCACCTGCCCAATGCACAAAGAGGTGCAGCGTTTAGCCCTACACATATAAACACACAAACACATCTACATAAAATAGGAAAATAAATAACACATAAAAAAATATTTTCAAAAGTCTAAAATATGTTAAAAAACTCTTCAGTGGGTCCATCTGTGATGAAACGCATTTGAGGAGGATCTGAGGATAAGGAGAAGTCTAGAGCAGAGGCGTAACAAGGGCGGGGCGAGCAGGGCATGTGCCCTGGGCGCTGTGACAGGTTCAGCAGAGAGGGGCGCCGCCAGGCAGGGGAATGTATGTACTATACTATGCAGTGGAGTGTCTGCAGGGGTGCGTGCAGGGCCAGCGCTAAGCGGTCAGCTAGGTGAGCAAAGCAGTGAGGGAAGCACCGGGCAGTCGAGGCGCCATCTATGCTCCACTGCTGTCCACTCAGTTGCTGCGACTGTCACTCAAAGCACTGCAGCGCTGATCCTTATCATGCATCCTAAACCCCCTACACACACATGCTAATGTGTGTACATCATCCATCCCCCTACCGCTGGTGCTCCCCCTCCAACTGCTCACTGGTGTACTGAACAGAGTCGTCCGTCCGTCCCCCCTCCCCAGCTCAAGGGTGCATAGCGCGTCCTCCACCTCCTGTGATCGCGGGTACACAGCGCTGAGCGCACCCCCCCTCCTGAGGTCGCGGGCGCACAGCACACCCCCCCCTCCTGTGATCGTGGGTGCACAGCCCTGAGCGCACCCCCCCTCCTGTTATCGCGGGCGCACAGTGCTGAGCGCACCCCCCCTCCTGTGATCGCGTGTGCAAAGCGCACCCCCCCTCCTGTAATCGCGGGTGCCACTCCTCTGGTCATCATGGGTGCATAGCTTACCCCCCTCCCGCGATCGCAAGTGTCCCTTCCTGCTCATGGGTGTCCTCTCACGATTGCTGATGCTTCAGCGCACCTCAATCCACCCTCAGATTGGGTGCACAGTTTCCTCCCCCTCACGCGATTGTGAGTGCGGTGCCCCCCTCCCCTGATCCCGAGTTCACAGCGTCCCCCCTCAAGTGGATTCCTTAACTTTACTGCACCTTCAATCCACCTGGTAGGTGTATAGAACCTTTACAAATGTATGGAAATTATATTTTCATGTTTGCTGACTTCCTCTGTGACAGTTGTTGCATGTCACCCCCCCCTTCACGTGCGCCCAGTGCACCCCCCTCCTCCTGCTTATGGGTGCACAGAAACCCTCCCACGATCGCGTGTGCCCCCTCCCCCCGCTCATAGGTGCACAGCGTCCGTCCCCCCTATGCTCACAGGTGCACAGCATCCCCCACTGCTCCTGTATGTACGACATTCCCCCTTCCCCCTGCTCACAGGTGCACATCAACCCCCCCCCCCCCCCCTTCCCCTTCTTGCGATCACAGGTGCCCAGGGGCAAACACAGGATTTTGAAATGGGGGTTTCCGATTAATTTAGAGTTCTCTCACAGCCACTGTGTCACCCCCCCCCCCCTTGCGTCACCCCCCTGTCTCAGTCACTGTCATACCCCCCCCCCCCTCCCCTTTCTCTGTGTTCTCTCCTGGTCACTGTGTCACACACACACCCTCTGTATTCTGTCCCAATTACTGTGTCACCACCACCAGAGGCGTCACCGGGTGTGGTGACACCCGGTGCGCGCCCCTGATCTCCTGCCGCGATCGCAGCAAAAAGGGGTGTGACCTTGTACTTAGGGGGCGTGGCTTCGTGGGGATCCCGGAATCGTCAATCTGGGAGCGTGCCCAGCATCTCCGGAGATGCTGGGCTTCCCCCAGAGCCAGTCTCCGTCCGCTGTCGGCTCCTCTTCTGTGACAGGAGCCGGGTGCTGTAGGAGACTTTCTTACTGCAGCACCTGGTTCCTGTCAGTGCGGAGGAGCTGACATTTGGTGTCACCCTCCTCCAGGCGTCACACCCGGGTGCGGGCCGCACCCCCCGCACCCGCCTTGTGACGCCACTGACCACCACCCACCCCCATGTTCTGTCCCAGTCACTGTGTCACCCCCTTGTGTTCTGTTCTAGTTACTGTCAGCCCTCACCCTGTCTTCTTTCCAAGTTACTTTGTCAAACCTCCCCCGGGTGTTTTCCCTGCCACTGTGCCACCCTCCGCTGGATTCCCTGCAACCTGTTGGATGCAGCTTCCCCATCGACCAGCAGCAGCTGCTGCTTGTTCTGTGTCGGTGGTGCATTACGGTCTCCTACCTCTGGCCTGCTGGTGTGCGGGTACAGGTGCCTCACCCCTTCCCCTCCATGCCTCTCCCCAGCGTCACCTACTGCTGTCACCCACTGCCTCTTTCCATCCTCACCTACTGCTGTCATCCGCTGCCTCTCCACAGCGCACCCTACTGCCTCTCTACAGCACCTCCTACTGTGTCACCCTCTGCCTCTCCCCAGTGTCACCTACTGCGTGTCACCCACTGCCTCTCCCCAGTGTCACCTACTGCGTGTCACCCACTGCCTCTCCCCAGTGTCACCTACTGCGTGTCACCCACTGCCTCTCCCCAGTGTCACCTACTGCCTGTCACCCACTGTCTCTCCCCAGCATCTCCCACTGTGTCACCCACTGCCTCTCCCCAGCGTCACCCACTGGCTCTCCCTAGCGTCACAATCTATGGTCACCCACTTCCTCTCCCAAGCGTCACCTACTGACTGTCACCCACTGCCTCTCCCCAGCATCACCCACTGCCTCTCCCCAGAATCACCTACTGTGCGTAGCCAATGGTGGGAACTTTGCGGTCAGCGGTGAGGTTACTTTCGGTAAACCGCTGACCGCAAAGTTCCCACCATTGGCTACAATGGAGCTCATAGGCGCTACATTGTATCTGTGCCGTGTGCTACCTCACAGACACTACAGGAGCACACAGCCAATCAGGAGAGTGCCACGACGTGGCGCTCCCTGATTGGCTGAAGGGACCCTCTTTGACAGGAGTCAGGGGGGGTCCTGGCAGTCGGGGAAAGGGGTCCCATGTGTAAACATGGGACCCCTTTCAGTGCGTGGTCGGGTTTCCGTTTTATTATTTTGCCAAGTACGTGGATTATACAAAGGTCTGATTCTACACTGGATTATGTGAGTATAATTTTTTTCACAGGTACCCCGAGGATTCTACATGGAGAAGAGGACCGAGCCTCGTGGGAACATAGGTAAGTATGTATGTATGGAGGTGTGCATGTATGTAATAAACTTATACTTTCACGGTGTGTGTGTCCTGTTTTTTGGGGGGTATTTTTTTAGTAGTAGTACTACAGGTACCAGCGGGCCCGGTTTTCCACAGCATGCTGGTACTTGTGGTTCTCCAAGTACCAGCTTGCGGGGGAGGCTTGCTGGGACTTGTAGTACTGCTACTAAAAACAAATTTCACATTTTTAAAAAAGGCTATCAGCCCCCCATCCGCCGCCCTTGGATGGACAGCCTCGGGCTTCACCCCTGGCCCTTGGGTGGCTGGAGGGGGGGGGGGCCTTGATTTAAGGGGTTCCCACTCCTCCAGGGTACCCCGTCTAGGGGTGACTAGTTGGGTATGTAATGCCAGGGCCGCAGGGACCAGTATAAAAGTGTCCCCCGGCTGTGGCATTATGTACCTGGCTAGTGGAGCCCGGTGCTGGTTTCAAAAATACGGGGGACCCCTACGCTTTTTGTCCCCCGTATTTTTGGAACCAGGACTAGGCGCAGAGCCCGGTGCTGGTTGAAGAAATATGGGGGAACCCCTGTCATTTCCCCCCCCATATTTTTTCAACCAGGACCGGCTCAAAGAGCCCGAGGCTGGTTATGCTTAGGAGGGGGGACCCCACGCAATTTTTTTCTTCAGTTTTTACACTAAACAGACCCTTTCCCATAGATAACCATGCACAGATCTCACTGATCCGTGCATGGTTATCCAAACTCGACTGGAAAAAGCAGGTCTATTTTTTTGCTGCTTTTTTTAACGATTCGGAAAAAAATAGACCCGCACTTGAGCACTCAGAAACTAACACCCAAATATGAATGAATAGTGAATGCCCATATTGTATGAAATAACAGCCGTGTTTGCATAGGCGTGCGCAGGGGGGGTGCCTGGTGCGCACAGGCACCCCCTAATGTGCGGCACCCCCACACGCCACGCCAGCTGCAGCACAGTGGAGTGGCTGTGTGACTTTCCCCCCCTGCTGCGGCGGCAGCAGGCAGGGCAAGAGGATATACAGCATGCTGAGCCATTGCCCAGCATAGGGCCGGCTCAGCTTAACTCGGGCAGCTGTGAGTTTCTGCGCTGAGGTCCCGTGCTCCTCCTCTCCCGGCCGGGCAGTTCCTGCTGATTCGGATGGAGTTTTCTAAAAGTGGGCGTGGCTACGGGGATCCGCGATTAGGCCACACCCCCAACTTTCCCTGGGCCTAGCGATCTACAGTATGTGCACTTGCAGCCCTGCCTTCTCTTGCTGGTGCAGGTGGATCTCTGTCAGCAGCCATCCCATGGAGCCCGGCCAGGAAGGAGAAGGTAAGAGGTGTGTGTGTAGGTGTGTGTGTTAGCAGACTCGGCAACATGGGGCAAAGAGTACACCCGTGCCGGTCCCCAAGGTTCTGAGGGGCCCCGAGGTTCTGACCCCACCCCCTGTTTTATAGCATACATGGGGGGTCATTCCAACCTGAATGCTAGCAGGCTACTTTTTGCACTGCTGCGATCAGGTAGTCGCTGCCTACAGGGGAGGGTGGAATCGCTGTGCAGGGCTGCAAACAGAGAGGTCACCCGCTGCGATCATCCAGGATGGAGCTGACATCAGGATCCCTCCCTGGAAAGAGCTGGGCACGCCTGCGTTTGGACGGACACTCCCTGAAAACGGTCAGTGGACGCCTCCAGACGGCCTCTTCCTGTCAATTATCTTTCGTTCGCCGCTGTGAACGCTTTCTTTGTTATTCTCGTCGCTGCCCGGCGACGGCCGTCGCCAGTCAGCGACGCGCCTGCGCTTTGCCGCCCACGCGCATGTGCAGTTCTGACCCGTTCGCACGGCTGTGAAAAAGTGCAGCGTGCGAACGGGTCGGAATGACCCCCATGATCCATGAGGAGTAGTAGGAACACTATTCCTGGCTGGAACAGGTGTGACTAGAACCGCAGCATGACAGAAGAAGCACAAAGCAGCCGCAGGCACCCTCCCTACCCATGCGGAAACTGACACAGCGTGGTAAGTATCAGTGTATTTTTACTATATTTCCATTCTTATGAAACCTCTCTCTCTCCCTATATTTCCCTCCCCCTCTCTCGTCACCCTCTCGCCCTATCTTTTCCTCCTTTCCCTCTCTCTCCCTCCACCCCCCCCCCCTCTATATGTCTTTCTCCTCTCTCTCTCCCTCTTTCCCCCTTACTCTCTCTCTATGGGGCCCATTTGTCATGGACTACATATTGAATGTGATCTGGGCGGGATCTTACCACCCAGGATCCTATTGCAATATGCGATGCACTGAGGCATTTCTGGCGGGAGGTTCTCGGGGAACCCAGCCGGATCTACTTTCCCCTGATCTGTAGCCCATAGGATACAATAGGCTATTGCAGTCAAATATTGTAGTAGCTGCGGGGAACAATATCGGGATACATTGTGCAGCATTGCATCCCCCATAGAAACCTATTGTTGATGCGGCTGCGGGTGGAAATGGAGGGATCGCAGCAGGTATCTCCGATACCTGCTGCAATCCCTTCTTTATACATACCAGGGAAACCTCATATTTGCGGCTAATTTCTGAAAGCGCGTGTTTTTCTGGGACATAGCCACAAATATTTTTTGATAAATGGGCCCCTCTGTCTCTCTCCTTCTCCGCATCTTACCCCCTCTCTTTCTCCCTCCTTTTCTCTGCCTATCTCCCCCCCCCCCATCTCCCCCTTTCTCTCTCAGTGGTCGAGGTGCCACCTGACCTGCAGTCATTTACTTCTACCACTATCTACTCCAGCGGGGTAAGGCTTCATGGTCGTGCTGGATGATGGGTGCTATGCTGGGTCAGAGGCGGAACTACAGATGTTGCCATGCTCATTTATCATTGCAGCATGGATGGCGTGACTAGTGTGCCTTAGTCTATGATGCACACGTGTATATTCAATTATTCATGCACATGCCATAGACTTCTATGGAGCAAATGCTGGCTGCAACTATTCGCAACACAGCGTTCAGTGCAGCTTGCCGCGATGCGTATGCCCGTGGTTATGCACTGCGGCAAAGATGAGGCTGGCTACATCTGTAGTGGCGGTGCTAGGGGCACCAGCCAAAATCTGCCTAGGGCATCAAATTGATTAGGGCTGGCTCTGGGCATAATGTGAATTTGGCTTATACCGTGTGGCATAATATGAATTTCGACTCATATCGTGTGGCATAATGTGAATTTTGGCTCATACCATGTGTCATAATATTAATTTTGTCTCATACTCTGTGGCATAATGTGAATTTGGATCATACTCTATGGCATAATGTGAATTTGGATCATACTCTGTGGCACAATGTGTATTTGGATCATACTCTGTGGCATAATGTGAATTTGGATCATACTCTGTGGCATAATATGAATTCCGTCTCATACTATGTGGCATAATGTGAATTTGGATCATACTCTGTGGCGTAATGTGAATTTGGATCATACTGTGTGGTATAATGTGAATTTGGATCATACTGTGTGGTATAATGTGTATTTGGATCGTACTGTGTGGCGTAATGGGAGTAAGGGTCACTACTGTCAGTAGCTTGTGAGCATGGGGACACGTATGACAAATGCTGGTGTACTGCGGAGGAAGAGTGTGATGGCATAGAAAGAGGCAGATGTGACTGTGATGGCACGTGTATATTTTAAACTGTCCTTGTGTTCTATTAAAACTCAAATGTTCAGCTCCCTACATCTCCCATACTTTTCAGAATGTCCCACTCAAAATTAGGGTGTAAGTGCTTGGGGGTGCAAGGTGTGGGGAGGGAATGCATATGCACCTAGGTCCACCACTCTCTAGTTCCGTCACTGGATCTGGGATAGGTTGGGGAAGTGTAAGCAGCGATAGGGTGCAGCTAGGACTCAGGGTTATGCCGTAGCAGACAGTCAGTACCGGCCGCTGTATTATATCTACGTTATTATTAGAACTAACTAGGGAAAAATTAGATTAAGCCATGTGATTTTACTGAGAGAATGTAAAATAGTGCTAAACATGTCTCTGGGCAGCGATAGACATGCACATAAGGCGGTGTTAGACACACCCCTCCTGCGGTGCACCCCCTTATAAAATAAGCTGCGCACGCCTATGCGTGTTTGACCGATGGTCTATTCATTCGTATTTCGGAACTTTGCAAATCAAACCATTACGAATAGTCCAAACACTGCCGAGATTGGTGCTTAGTGAATTCCCGGATTGGGACTTAGAAAAAAAAACACAAAACGGACAAATTCGAATTCTTAGTAAATATTGGCCCTGGTGTCTATGAAATGTCTACCATACTGTCTACAGGTGAAACTCAGAAGATTAGAATATCGTGCAAAAGTTTATTTATTTCAGTAATTCAACGTAAAAAGTGAAACTAATATATTATATAGACTCATTACATGCAAAGTGAGATATTTCAAGCCTTTATTTGTTATAATTTTGATGATTGTGGCCAGGGGCGGATTGGGAACAAAAAGCGGCCCTGGAAAAATTTGTACTAGTGGCCCCACATGGGCAGCACCAGAGGTGTAACGTCTAGCCATGGGCCATGGCAGCAGCACCCTCCCCCCAAGACTTTCCAGATAGTGGGCATGTCCAGTATCAAGGGGGGAGTTAAAAAGAAATAAAATTAAATATTATGAGCACATAAGATGATACACCTTCAGAATTTAGGAAACTATATAATTCTTTAGAAAGATATATTTTCTTGCTTATTACACCAACCGTATCCCAATCACTATTCACTCAATCTTATATGTCAGCCAAGCAGGCAGACAGAGCATACACTAGATCATCTGCAATCACAGGCTAAGTGGCAAAGTCATTTTCATATATGCAAATTATTTTGCATCTTATTCATTATGTCTATAAAAAGGACCACGTCCTCAAACAAAACAGGCCCCACGGGTGCGTCGGCCCGCCGGGAATCTTCTCTGTAAACCCTATGGCCAATCCGCCTCTGATTGTGGCTTACAGTTTAAGAGAACCCCAAATCCAAAATCCCAGAAAATTAGAATATCAATGACCGTGGGATTACTGTGCTGGATTGGCCAGCAAACTCACCTGACCTGAACCCCAAAGAGAATCTATGGGGCATTGCCAAGAGAAAGATGAGAGACCTGACACCGTACAATGCAGAAGAGCTGAAGGCCGCTATTGAAGCATCCTGGTTTTCCATAACACCTCAGCAGTGCCACAGGCTGATAGAATCCATGCCACGCCGCATTGAGGCAGTAATTCATGCAAAAGGGCCCAAACCAAGTACTGAGCACATATGCATGATTATACTTTTCAGAGGGCCGACATTTCTGTATTTAAAATGCTTTTTTATTGACTTTGGATTTGGGTTTTTCTTAAGCTGTAAGCCACAATCATCAAAATGATAACAAATAAAGGCTCGAAATATCCCACTTTGCATGTAATGAGTCTATATAATATATTAGTTTCACCTTTTAAGTTGAATTACTGAAATAAATGAATTTGGATATATACATATTTTGTGCAGGAAGGAATTATTTATCTTATATGTATATATATGTGCGTGTGTGTGTGTGTGTGTGTGTGGGGGGGGGGGGGGTATAACTGCTTACCATTTGCCTTTTAAAACCACTGATCTTTTCCTTTGGACAGCTTGTTCTTTCGGTCTTCAGAATATAGAACCACAGTATATCACTATACCCCAACACACAAAATATTACTACACAACGCCCCAGATACAATGCTACAGTTCATACCTCAACTCACCTCACCCCCCAAAAAATATATTAGTATACAACCCTCTATGGTACATTTCTACACCTCCAACCTACCTCCCCTCACAGATAATATAAGTATACACCCCATTATATATATTGCACCTCTCAACCCATCTCATACCCCAGATAATATTGGTATACACCACAGGTACTGTAAATTGCTATACCTCCCAACCCACCTCCTCCCCAGATAATATAAGAATGCACCCCCAGATAAATTGCTATACCGACCTACCCATATCACGCCCTAAATAATATAAATATACACCCCCAGATAAATTGCTATATCCCCAACCCCCCCCCCCCCCCCACTGACTATATAAGTTTACCCTCCCCCAATAACTTAACACCCCTCAACCCAACTCATCCCTTAGGTAATATAAGAACGTACAGTGGCCCTCATTCCGAGTTGTTCGCTCGCTAGCTGCTTTTAGCAGCATTGCACACGCCATGCCGTCGCCCTCTGGGAGTGTATCTTAGCTTAGCAGAATTGCGAACGAAAGATTAGCAGAATTGCTACTAAAAAATTCTTTGCAGTTTCTGAGTAGCTCCGGACCTACTCACGAATTGCAATCAGCTCAGTCAGTTTAGTTCCTTGTTTGACGTCACAAACACGCCCTGCGTTCGGCCAGCCACTCCCCCGTTTCTCCAGACACTCCCGTGTTTTTCCCTGACACGCCTGCGTTTTTTTGCAAATGCCGGGAAAACGCTGAGTTGCCGCCCAGAAACGACCCTTTCCTGTCAATCATTTACCGAACAGCAGTGCGACTGAAAAGCGCCGCAGAAGCCACAGCACAACAGCTAAGTTTTTAGTAAAATAACTAAGTGCATGCGCTCTGCGTACCATGCGCATGCGCAGTTTGCAACTAATCGCAGCATAGCGAAAATCGGCAATGAGCGAACAGCTCGGAATGACCCACAGTATACTGTTCTCCCTCAACCTCAGCCACATAACATGAATAAATACACAGGTAGGTACTGTACTTAAACCTGTTTCCAGCGTTGCAGGAGACTGTGTTCCCTCACACACTGACTGCAGCATGCAGGGAAGAAGAGCAGTCCAGGCAGAGCAGGATGGTGCAGGGTCTCAGAAGAGTATGGGGTCTCTGTAAAGGGGCAGGGAGACACAGTCTACCTGTATGTGACAAGGATAGGCTGTGCAGAGGTAGAGACTGTAAGTGGGGCAGTGTGGCACCTGACCATTGGAAGCAGGGGGGAGAAAAAGATATGAGGAGATCTGGAGGGCAGATCACATCCACCTGCTACTGAGCCTCTGTTTTGGCTTTTGTTTTTTTGCACTGGGGAATGACAAGATCCAGTGTTAGAGAAGACCATAAGAGGTGAGAGGAGGGGAGGGAAGAGGAGTTGTAGCCTCTGTTCCAGATGCATCATCGCTTGGAAAGTGATAAAATGGAGAGTGAAAAAGTACCAGCCAATCAGCTCCTGTCATTTTTCAAACACAACCTGTGACATAGCAATTAGGACCTGATTGGCTGGCACTTTTCCACTCTATGTTTTACCATTTTCAAAGCAATGATGTATCTGGCCCTATCAGATCTGGTATAGTTTGTGCTCCCGAAGTCTAGAGTTGGAGCCATGGCATGATCTTGCTTCTGGGATGGGGGGTGTATAGCTTGAAAACTTGGTGGTGAGTGTGAGAGAAAACAAACAGGGTGAAGGGGAGGAGGACTGGAGAGGGCAGGAGTGAGTATGGACAGAGATGAGGATGCGGATGGAAGGGGGAGTTGTGATTTAGGGGTTTATATGGAGGATTAAGCCACTGAAGTAGATTTCAAAGGGGAAAAGGCAGAAGCCATATGTTCGGAGAAGAAAATGTTGCTCGGCCCAGCATTGAGACTGAGAGTAGACGGAAATGTAAGAGGGAGGCCAGAGAGGAGGAGGTTAGAGTATCCTAGGTGGGAGATGTTGAATACGTGGATGAGGGTTTTGGTGGAAGGAGTGAAGAAGGGTTAGATTTTGGAGATATTCCGGAAGCTATAAATGCAAAAATGAAAGCTGGCCTAAATGTGGGGTGTGAAGGTAAAAGCAGAGACGAGGATGATCTTATAATGCAACCAAATTATGCCATGTACACTGTACAAGAAAAAAAGAATGGTTGACAATTAATTGTTACTTGACGCTTGATGCCAGTGGTCCATGACAAATTTGCACCTCAAAAAGCCCAACCATTCCTGAGGTTTTGGAGCTATGTTGCTTTAATTTGCCCTTAAGTCTTGTGATAACAGGGCTCCGGTTTAGCAGATCAAGCTCTATAGAAAAAGGTCTGATGGAGGTAAACATCACGGTATCTGGTTCTAGCAATTTCGTCCTAGTTCTGATCCATGGCATCACACATATATGCTAATACAACATAGCATCTGTGAAATTTTGTTCAGTAGAACCAGTGGAGTAATATTATTTAGTTTAATGCTATGGGTCAAAGACAATATTCTGTAGCCTTCTGGTCAGGCCGATCCACTTCTAATTCAAACTTTATTTTGAGTTAACTTCTCTGCAGGAGTTAGTTTTTAGGAATCAAAAGTTAGATGATACATCCATGATACAGGCTTCGTGGAGGGACAGATTTTGTTTAGTGTTGCTATAATGCTTACAACTTTGCAGTAGGTACAGGACGCTGCAGTTTACTGCCAAAACCTTTTCACTTGGAACAGTGCGTAGCAAACTGGGAGAGGTTGCATGACAAGTACATGAAGGGTCGTGACCACATTATGCTGGGAGTGTACACACCTGCCTAACACTTTTGAAGCATTAGGCTGTCCCTTAGCACCCTACCCTACCATCCCTATTAACAATCACTTACTGCCAACTGCACAAGAAACAGGTGGGTATTGCACCCGTTCATGGTTGCTCTGCAATGGACTCCTCCCAATTTCTTGACCATGAAAAGAAACGAACAGTCCTCAAATCAGGATTGTCTAGTATATATTTATTTATTTTATTTATTTCCAGTTATTTATATAGCGCACACATATTCCGCAGCGCTTTACAGAGAATATTTGGCCATTCACATCAGTCCCTGCCCCAGTGAAGCTTACAATCTATATTCCCTACCACATGTACACACAGAAACATTCACGCTAGGGTTAATTTTGTTGGGAGCCAATTAACCTACCAGTATATTTTTGGATTGTGGGAGAAAACCAGAGTACCCGGCGGAAAACCCACACAAGTACGGGGAGAATATACAAACTCCACACAGTTAGGGCCATGGTGGGAATCAAAGCCATGACCTCAGTTCTGTGAGGCTGTAATGCTAATCATTACACCATCCGTACTGCCCATCCGTATCGGGACAGTTTGTAGGTACACCATTAAGGGCTGCAGTTTGGGCTCTAAGGCCCCCATTTATCAAGCCTTGGAGAGTGATAAATAGCAAGGTGATAAGGTACCAGCCAATCAGCTCCTAACTGTCATCTTTCAAACACAGCCTGGAACATGACAGTTAGGAGCTGGTTGGTTGGTCCTTTATCACCGTTCTGTTTATCACTCTCCAAGGCTTGATAAATCTGGGCCTAAGGTACGAAAAAAACTGCTACTGGGGTTCACAGAAGCTTAAATATTTTTTATTTTTTGGGGATGAAGATAAATATGAATTATCTCATAGAATGTTTTATAAGCCAGTGTTTAATTGATAGGCCGCTGTTAGCCACAAAACTTATTAGCTTTATTGAAATTTTAGGGTCGTCTAAATCCACAGAGATCATTATGGAAGAGTCAATCAAATTTACTAATCCCCTTTTAAATAATGGGCAGTGGGGGTCACAGATAAAAAAATTCTATCCAAAATCCACACCTAATAAAAATATCTAACTGCATTCCTTGCTAGTCAGTAGTGCTACACAAAATAAGGGAATGTTTACTTTTCACTGCTTGTAATGCATTAAGTTGGCGGAATGCCTCATTTATATTTAATACACTCCACATCTTCATTGATGATATAACTGGAAGGTAAGCAATTCAATTTCGTAGCAACGCAAATCATTACCGTGTTTTTTCCTCTTCTTTTTTTTTTTTTAGATTTGCATTCACATCTGTGACTTAAATGATTTAAACAAGATATTGTTCTTTTTATTGTTTTTTTTTTTTTTTTTATCCTGACGTTGAACAGCGCGTCTGGATACACATTCTGCAAAGGGAGAAAAACATTAAGCTTGGTGTCACAGGACGGTGATAGAGAAGTGTTTCTAATAATACTCTAAGTCAACCCGATACCAGTTCTTTGATTTCTGTGTGAGGTTTGTATGCAACTAATATAATGCTGCAATGCTAAAACACTATTCAATGAAACCCACAGCGGTTACCATTTACAGTATATCATAGAAGGATGACAGCTGGAATAGTGGGAGTTCATTATAGGGACCATGAATTGTTGGAGGTAATTTAGATTACAATTCAAAGTTTAATTTAAAAATCTATCAACAAATGTGAAAGTGCTCGGGGAACATTTTAAAATGCACTTTAATCTCGCCAGCGCAAATAGCTTTTCAGAGCCCTAAACATCATCACCTGGCAAAAAAAAAACCCAGTAAAACTTTACAGCATCTTTAATTAAATTACAAACACAAACGATAATTAACTTTTTTATTTTTATTTTATTCATGTCATTGTTTCCTCCTGAAGTCAATATCTCCTGCCTGCAGGAACAGGGTGTTTATGGTTTTACAGCCATAGCGGAGTAATTTCTGAGGAAGAGGACATTTGCCATATAAAATGTATTTTATATAGGTACATTTTACCCTCAAAAAAAAGAAAAGAGAAGGGGGTAAATATGCGAGTGCCCCATCCATTTCCTTCCAAATAATTGAAACATTGATTTTAAGGCAGGCAAAGCAATAAATTCAAAGAGCTGTAAATGTGTTTCAGACAATATGTGAAAGCCATATTTCTGTTTTGTAGAATGTGACCTGTCATAGCGCAGTCCATCTTTACCGGGACATAAATAAGAGACAATGTCAATGCTAGCCGGCTGGAGAGAGGTATCCCACTTACAATAACTAGCAGGGCATTATGCGTGTGTGGAAGGACACAATGCTTATTGCAGGAGAGCTGAAATGTTAATTGACTTCTGTCGAACAGTGGAATGTCCGAGCAATGGGAAGCTCAAGTGATTGGGTGTCATTGAGTTTGAATATTTTGATCCATCAGGTGCTATAGAGTCTATGTACTAAGACTTAGCGAGAGATAAAGTGGACGGAGATAAAGTACCATCCAATCAGCTCTTGTCATTCTTTAAACACAGCCTGTAACATGGCAGCTAAAAGTTGATTGGCTGGTACTTTATCAGGTTTAGTATGAAATACCTACAATCAAAATCCCGACAACAATTGACCTACAGTCAAAATCCCGACAAGGTCAAAATACCGACATGTAAAATACAGACGAGGTCAAAATACGACATTTAAAATGTCGACGGGTCAAAAAGTCAACACACGGTTACCATTGGGTTTTGGGGGTGTATGTCGACATAGGTCGACATGGACACTGTATAAGTGTCGCATTCAGGCACGGTGCCTCGCTGCGCTTGACACACTATTATATTTTTTTCTCCCCCCAGGTCCACTGGGACGGTAAAGTATGAACAAGTCGGTTTCTATGAAAAAAATCATGAAAAACGCATGTCGACTTTTTGACCTGTCGACATTTCAAATGTTGGTATTTTGAGCTTGTCTGTATTTTAAATGTCGGGATTTTGACCTTGTCTGGATTTTGACCGTCGGTCAATGGTTGTCGGTATTTTGACCATCGGGATTTTGATTGTAGGTAAATTGACTGCATCCCAATTTATCTCTGTCCACTTTATCTCTCTCCAAGGCTTAGTACATAGACCCCATAGGCACTTAAAGTGTACCCAACACCTTCTTACAGTTTAGGCAGTCGCGTTGTGGATGAACCAAAAATTAGCTTTAACCATTCACCAGTAACTAGTGACATCACTGAGCCACTTTGTGATATCAATGATATGAAGTGAATTTATAGTGAATTTATAGGATGAATATTGGTTCAGCCTGTAGGTAAAGGGTATACATAACTTTAAAAGTAGAAGTTCTTGGCATGAAATCACCAGTGAGAACTATACTGTATGCATATGCATTTAATTCTTCCGGTATTTTATGGGATCCAGACTATAGGTCGACATACATTAGGTCAGCCCCATCTGGTCGACAGACAAACGGTCGATATGGACAAAATGTTGACATATGAAAGGTCGACACTGAAAAGGTCAACAGGTTCAAAATGTCGGCAAGTTCATATGGTTGACATGACAATGGTCTACATCAGTGGTTCCTAAACTGTGTGCCGTGGCACCCTGGGGTGCCTCGGGACAATTGCAGGGGTGCCTTGGATTGGTGGTTCGGAACCAATTCAGATTATTTATGGTCAATGTAATAGGCTAAACCAGTGCTGATGGCTGCCAATCATAATATATTTGGACAAACAGGAGCAAATATTGTCCCTCACCACATAACTGAACCTAAGGATAACATATAAACACAATTTACTTAATTTCATATTTTATTTCTGAATTTCTCGATAAGAAATTTTTGGCCTAGGGGTGCCGTGAATTTTTTTGGGATACTCTTGGTCGCCGTAACTCAAACAAGTTTGAGAACCACTGCAGAGGCGTCACTAGGGTTGGTGTCACCCGGTGTGGTAACTCATGGTGTCACCCCCCATGGACCTCCGCGTGCGTGCGTGTGTGTGTGTGTGTATGTATATATATATATATATATATATGTGTAAACACACACACATACGGTGATCGAAGAAGGAAGTGGGGATATGGAAAATTGAAAGGGGTAGTGTCCAATCAGAAGGGGGGTATCCTTAAGAGGCACTGGGTGAGAGGGAGGACACATGGTGGAGGAAGGGACTGAGGAGGACGGGGGCATTGGGTGAGAGGGGGATGCAGGGTGGGAGCAGGACATAATGGATAGAGGGACAGAGGAAGGGGGAGATGCTGGGTGGGAGAGGACGCAGAGTGGGAGAGGGACATACTGGGGACTGGGACGCTGGGTGGCAGAGGACGCAGAGTGGGAGGGGGACATGCTGGGTGGGAGAGGACGCAGAGTGGGAGGGAGACATGCTGGGGACTGGGAGGCTGGGTGGGAGAGGACGCAGAGTGGGAGGGGGACATGCTGGGGACTGAGACGCTGGGTGGGAGAGGACGCAGAGTGGGAGGGGGACATGCTGGGGATTGGGACGCTGGGTGGGAGAGGACGCAGAGTGGGAGGGGGACATGCTGGGGACTGGGACGCTGGGTGGGAGAGGACGCAGAGTGGGAGGGGGACATGCTGGGGACTGGGACACTGGGTGGAAGAGGACGCAGAGTGGGAGGGGGACATGCTGGGGACTGGGACGCTGGGTGGGAGAGGACGCAGAGTGGGAGGGGGACATGCTGGGGACTGGGACGCTGGGTGGGAAAGGACGCAGAGTGGGAGGGGGACATGCTGGGGACTGGGACGCTGGGTGGGAGAGGACGCAGAGTGGGAGGGGACATGCTGGGGACTGGGACACTGGGTGGGAGAGGACGCAGAGTGGGAGGGGGACATGCTGGGGACTGGGACGCTGGGTGGGAGAGGACGCAGAGTGGGAGGGGGACATGCTGGGGACTGGGACGCTGGGTGGGAAAGGACGCAGAGTGGGAGGGGGACATGCTGGGGACTGGGACGCTGGGTGGGAGAGGACGCAGAGTGGGAGGGGACATGCTGGGGACTGGGATCTGGGTGGGAGAGGACGTAGAGTGGGAGGGGGACATGCTGGGGGACTGGGACGCTGGGTGGGAGAGGATGCAGAGTGGGAGAGGTTTGGACGCTGGGTGGGAGAGGATGCAGAGTGGGAGAGATTGGGACGCCGGGTGGGAGAGGATGCAGAGTGGGATGGGGACAGACTGGGGACACAGGGTTGGAGAGAAACATACTGGACAGACTGTCATTTCATTTTAAAGCCTACCAGCTCCAGCGGCGGCAGGTACAGGAACCAAGCGCCCGGCGGTGCTCCTTCACCGGCAGTGACGAGATCCAGGCGCATCTCCCGTGCGCGCCCGGCGGTGCTCCAGCGGTGGCAGGCAGGGATGAGAGCCGGCCCGGGTACCCGCTAGCTGCAAAGACAGGAGCCGGGCGCACCCCACGTGGGCACCATACACTGGACTCCCATTCTTCCTCCCAGAATAATACATCTACGGTCTACCCCCCCGAATGGCCTGCCCTGCGGTGCCGGCGTGATGACATATATATATATATATATATATATATATATATATATATATAATATATATATATATATATATATATATATATACAGTCACTGGAAAGGGCACTCTGGGATATCCATTGTAATAGCCGGGGTGCCTTCCCAAATGAATAATAGACAAATGCAGGTGTGTCCCCTTAGAGAAAGGAACAGGCGGCACTCCTCCGGACTTTTTCAAATAAGCTGTTGCTTTTAATAGAACAACGTTTAAGGCCCAATGGCCTTTTCATCAGGTGCAATAAAAGCGATAAAAGATGAACATACCTTATATATAAGAGGACTGTGAGTCCAACAGTGTCTCTCCCGCCTCTCCGCGGGTGGCGCCGGTACTGTGACGTAACCGGCGCACTGAACGTGACTCTGGGCAGCTGGACGAGATGCATGCTGGGACCGTAACTAAGGACACCAGCGGGCGGTTGCTGGGAAAGGCGTGTCGCTGCCGGGAGCATGCCGGGTGGGTAGTTAAGGAAGCCAGCGGCTGGTTGCTAAGAGCGGCATGACGTCACGGTGAGTGACATACTGCACCCGGCATCTATTGATTGCGGCAGTACAGACCCGGCGACGCCGCGGCGGTAAAAGTAGTCAGGCCAGGCGGGTGTACAGCTCTTTTTGGTGTCACCCTATTGAAGGGTGACACCTGGGTGCGGGCCGCACCCCCCGCACCCCCCTCATGACGCCACTGAACCACTGGTCTACACACATGTTTTTCTGAGTGTTTTCATGTTTTTGGACTTGTTCCTTCCTTGACTATTCATGTCACAATTCATAACCTTTAGTAACTTTGGTGGTCCCAGATGACAAAACTATCCACACTAACCCCAAAAATGCAGAAAGTGTCGACCATTTTTGTGTCGACCATTGTCATGTCGACCTTTTAACCCTGTTGAACTTTTGTACCTGTCAACGTTTTGACCCTATGGACCTTTTGTGCCTGTCAACCTTTTCCGTTGTCAACCTTTCACATTGACCTTTTGTTCATGTCGACCTAATGTATGTACATCTTCTATACCACTCCTGCATTGTATCTAAGGGGCCAAGCATTTCTTTTTTTAGATTATGTGATATACTTTATGTTATGTGAGTGTCATTTATTAAATATAGTGTAATATATTTTTATTACAGTGTTGCACTATGGTATGTGTTTTATTCATTAAGTATGAGTATATTACCTAATCATCCATTTTGAAGCTTTAATCTTCTGGGAAAAGGAGGTGTTCTGTCCAGGGTGGTATCAGTCACGGGTCAAAGTGGGGGGGAACGAGGTGGAACTGAGTTCCACCACCTGTAATGGTAGGGGGAACTAGTTCCACCACCTCCATTGCCCTGCACAGTAATTCCAACAGAAAAACCTGCCCCATCACCTACATCAACAGAAGATTCAGGCGGTGCTAGTGTTGCTGATGAGATGCAGCCACCTCCCCCTTCCTCAGGTCCTGGTGGCTCCACCGTCCTCCTCCATTTATAGCCCATCCCTCCTGGTACTCACACACACTGTGTCTGTTGGACAGCATTCATTCCCTCCTCTGGTCCCAGTGGCTTTCTTTTCCGACACGGTGTATGTGATGTCATGCTGTCACCGCTACTGAAGTGAAGATGAGCCATGAAGAGGAGCAGGCTCTGTGCATCCTGAAGACAAGATGAGAGGGAGCTGGAGGGATAAGAGAGGTGGGGAAGCTGCTGAAGGGATACAGGGCATGGAGATACTGAAGGGACACAGACAGTGAGCTACTTGATTGACAGAAGCAGAGAGGTGTATAAGCAGCAATACTGTGGCACTACTATTGAGGGCATTATGTGTAAGGGGCACTACTACTGTTGGAATTGAGTATAAGGGGCACTACTGTGGGCATTATATATAACGGGCACTACTGTGTGGCATAACGTGCATATAGGGTACCATTGTGCAGTGCAATGTGCATAAAGGGCACTACTGAGTGACGTAACCTGAGTAAGGGGCATTACTACTGTATGTGGTGTAATATAATCAGAGGCACTACTTGTGGTGTAATGGGAATCAGATTGAGCTACTGTGTGGTGTAATTTGAGCTGGGGGTACTTTCATGTGATCAGGCTGCTTCTTTGCGAGATCAATGTCCCTTTTTAAAGTATGGGAAGTAGGGCACGAATTTATAGTTTGCAGGGAGGTGCCAAAAACACTAGCACTAGCCCTGGCTCCACTTAATGTGAGGAGGGGGGGAGGTAGGTGGCGAGGATAATGAGTTCCACCACCTCTCCAGGACCACTTTAAGCCCTGCTATCAGTATATTGGGGGTCATTCCGAGTTGTTCGCTCGCAAGCGGATTTTAGCAGATTTAATCATGCTAAGCCGCCGCCTACTGGGAGTGAATCTTAGCATCTTAAAATTGCGAACGATGTATTCGCAATATTGCGATTACACACCTCGTAGCAGTTTCTGAGTAGCTCCAGACTTACTCGGCATCTGCGATCATTTCAGTGCTTGTCGTTCCTGGTTTGACGTCACAAACACACCCAGCGTTCGCCCAGACACTCCCCCGTTTCTCCGGCCACTCCTGCGTTTTTTCCGGAAACAGTAGCGTTTTTCCCCACACGCCCATAAAACGGCCTGTTTCCGCCCAGTAACACCCATTTCCTGTCAATCACATTACGATCGCCAGAACGAAGAAAAAGCCGTGAGTAAAAATCGTAACTGCATAGCAAATTTACTTGGCGCAGTCGCAGTGCGGACATTGCGCATGCGCATTAAGCGGAAAATCGCTGCGATGCGAAGATTTTTACTGAGCGAACAACTCGGAATGACCCCCATTGTTTAGATATACTAAATGATTGCTTTTTCTTGTTTTATTATTTACTTTAGATGCATAGTCATCTTGTACAAAAGATATTACCGAAGCAGAAATACAGCACTAAGAATCACCTATTATTTTAACTTCTCTTAGGGGTCTATTTATTAAGCTGGGAAAAGCCTTTTCTCATTTTTTATCACCGGAGAATAGAGTTTACTCAACTTTTCTCAGCATTTTCTCCGGTGTTCTGCTACTTGCCTCCCTCGCCATAGGACATTTTGCTTTTCATCGCTGGGTAACACACTTTAAAAAGAATCAAATTACAAATTGAAAGCAAAACTCATTCCTCTGAAAATTTCTCCGATAATGTTCTCCACAAAGTAAATACTGCAGTCATCTTAGTGTTTACGCACTGCTTTCTGCTAACGCCATTTGCATGATTTTATTGCAGTCTGGTTTTTGCTTATGGTTCTTTACTACAGTCACAAAAATATTGCTGCAATGTAAACAGTCAATGCAAAAAAATGTCATCCATGACATCATCATGTGTAGCGTTGTTTAGTAATATCATGCAATCAACATAAGTCCATGGGGGAGGTGTATAAAACCCCGGAGAGAGATAAAGTAGGGGACGCGGTGCACTAATTGGGGTTCCCGGTCACTCTATGAAGAAAACGACACCAAAATAACATTAAAAACTCATGTCGACCTTTTGACCTGTCCACCTAGAACATGTCGACCTAAAGACCCTGTCGACCTAGACACCCTGTTGACCTAGTTACTGTCGACCAATAGTGGTCGACCTAGACATTGTCGGCCTAGTTACTGTCGACTTTCAATACCACACCCAGTGGGAATAGTCCTTCTGGGTTGGCATGCCGACTGTCGGAATTTAGAGGGGCCAGGATATATAGTAGCCGTCGGCATTGTTATTCACATAACTACATCCCCCGTGAACATCACTTTGAAGTTCATCCAACATGTATTATCACTTCTGGAAAACCCTTGTTCATTATTATATGATTTGATGATTTCTTTCTCCAAAATAAAGCCTTAATTGTGTCTCATTTATATCTTAAATCAGTTACCTGATTATTAAGGGAACATCAGGACAGTGTTTATTATGTGTTTCCATGTATGTTCTGGTGGAGATCTACCTACTGTAGTTAATGTATTTACTCAAGCATAACTGGAGTTTGCCAAAGGCATCTAAATGAGTATCAGAAGACTCCAAATGATTAACTACTGCTAAGTATGCCAAAAATGTATTTGTGAGGGGAGGACTTGAGAGTGCGGCTGCCCACAAGTCAGGATGTAACGTCTCAATCACCGGCTCTACCATTTCGATCTTATTGAAATACTTTCTCCTTCAAAAACAAATATTATTTTTGCATGTGAGTGAATTTGCATTAGAAGTTTGCTCACCTGCAACAAATCCATGTGTTTTGGCATAGAACTGGCTACATTTGTTCAAAAATCTTTTGTGCGGTCACTGCGTAAGGAACGCGCTATTTCAACCTGTGCTGTCATGCTACAGTATACCAACTGAGGGGCCCTTTCAGAGTTACACGCAAGTCGGATACAATTATTTTGGCACTACGTGCTTGGAACTAAGGTGCATATGTATTAAGCCTTGGAGACTGATAAAGTGGACAGACATAGAGCACTAACCAATCAGCTCCTGTCATTTTTCAACACAGCCTGTAACATGGCAGTAAAGAGCTGATTGGCTGGTACTTTATTTTTTTCCAAGGCTTAGTACATATGCCCCTAAGTTCTTAGTTAATATGATTCCTCAAATTGCTGTCTGAGCAATCTGAGGAGATTCCTACCAGCCCTAAACTCAGAGAGGAAGTGTCTGTCTTCACTTCCTGTCTCAACAGCATAGGGGCGCACATTGGAGCACCATCAGAAGCCTAACAAGAAAATAAAGTTTTTAGGAGGACATTTTGTGGCACCGCAAGATATATTAAGGAGAAAATAGAGATAGGAAGGGTGCAATGAAAGAGCTATGAGTGAACAATGAGAGATATGAAGGATAAATTAGACAGTTATGAAAGTGGCATTAAGAGCGTTATGAGAGGTCAATTAGGGAGCTGTCGTGGGGGCAATAAAAGATATAAAAGAAAAGCACAATGGTAGGGATATGGAAATACAGTGAAAGAGTTATGAGTGGAATGCAGTGAGAGAGCTTGTATGGGGAAATGAGAGATGGAGTGGCAATAGGGAGGCCAATCCTGGGATTGGGATCGGTGGGATCCGGGATTTTGGCCTAAAATTGTCCGGGATTTTGGGATTACTCTGCGCATGTGCCGTTTTTATGCCAGGCAGCACTAAGCATCTGTTGTAGATGGCTCAGACGCTGCCCGGCTTCCCCTGCCCCCTGGCTGTGCGCAGGGTGACATGATGTTAGAGGTCACACTGCGCAACTCAATGCCAGCTGCACCACCCGCCCATGCTTCACAGAAGAAGATCTAGTCTCAAACGCCTGCCCACCAACCGGCAGCCTGCCACCACCAGATGCAGAGCCCGCATACACATCCACCCGCAGCCCAGAACAAGCCCGTCCTCACCATGAGGAAGGTGAGACACTGTGAGGGAGGACATTTTTTTTTTCCAATCCAGGGTATCCCAGGTTTGAGCGTTTTTCAATCCCAAATCCCGAGATTAAAATTGAGGCCCAGGATTGGCCTCCCTAAGTGGCAATGAGAGAGCTATGATGGGGAAATGAAATGAAATGAAAGATATGGCGGGGCAATGAGATGGATATGGTGAGAGCATTTTATGGGGAGGGGCAATGAGAGAGATGTGATGGGGCAATGAAAGAGATTTTATGGGAAGGGGCAATATAGTAGGGGCTATTAAAGAGATTTGGAAGAAGGGGGCAATGAGAAAGATGTGTGAGTACACTACTGCGGCACACAGAGGGTGAGGGGTAAGTGTCAGTCCCTCTCCACATTTACTTTCTCACCTGAATTGTGCCAAGAGGTACTGTATGTGACCTGGCAGACGGTGTTGGAGAAGCAAGGATTCTGTCACAGCCAAGGTAGCTCTACATAAGTAAATTTGGTTGATCTTTATATTGAGGGGTGGTTTGGATTGTATTTTGACCATTAGGGACAGGAGGGTAGAACTAGGACTACTCAGTCCATTTTGCAACCCACAGTACACATCCATTTAGGACTGAATTCTGCATTACCCATGGTATTTTCATGAAATTCAACATTTGAACACAGCGAACTTCACTCCGATCCAGCCAAATCCTGCACTATACAACTAGTAATACCTACTTTCAGTCAAAACTCTGGCTCTTTTGTGAACAAATGGCAATGACAAGAGGCAAACCATTATGTTACCTAGAGCCCCATGTGGTCTTAATCCAGTTCCAATGAATGCTGTTGGTATTCCAAAAAATCTTATGCCCTTATTTATCAATGAGTGATAAATTTCACTGTGAGTGATAAATTGCACCAGCCAATCAGCTCCGAACTGTCATTTTTTAAAGCCAGCCTGTGACATGGAAGTTAGGAGCTGATTGACTGGTGCAATTTATCACTCACAGTGAAATTTATCACTCATTGACAAACAAGGGCATTAGCGTCACAGACCTAATTCTAAGAGATTCCGGCCCAAATGTATTCAACTTTAACAAGAGATAAGGGGGGTCATTCAGACCTGATCATACGCTTAAATTTTTCGCTGCGCTGCGATCAGGTCAGAACTACGCATGCATATGCACCGCAATGCGCAGGCGCGTCGTACGGCTACGAAGCGGATCGTTGCTGGGTGACGGATTGTACGAAGAATCCATTCGTAAATCCGATCGCAAGGAGATTGACAGGAAGAGGACGTTTCTGGGTGTCAACTGACCGTTTTCTGGGAGTGGTAGGAAAAATGCAGGTGTGTCCAAGCGTTTACAGGGCAGGTGTCTGACGTCAATTCCGGCCCCGGACAGGCTGAAGTGATGGCAGCGGCTCAGTAAGGTCAGAGCTACTCAGAAACTGCACAAAACTTTTTTATACTGGTCGGCTACACATGCGTTCGTACACTTGCAAAGCGAAAATACACTCCCCTATGGGCGGCGACTATCTGCTCGCAGCAGTGCAAAAAAAAACCTAGCGAGTGATCAGGTTTGAATGACCCCCAAAGTGTAGACGGATAAAGAGTGATAAATGACCAGCCAATCAGCTCCTAAATGTCATTTTTCAAACACAGCCTGTGACATAGCAATTAGGAAGCTGATTGGCTGGTCATTTATCACTCCTTATCCGTCTCCACTTTATCTCTTGTTAAAACTTGATACATTTGGACCTAAATTCTCTAACCGCTTGTCACATCAGCACTCACTTGAGTCTCTGTGATGTGGGTGTGACACAGGGTTAATAAAACAAACTTAAAGTATATACAAACATTGGGGGTCATTCCGAGTTGTTCGCTCGGTAAATTTCTTCGCATCGCAGCGATTTTCCGCTTAGTGCGCATGCGCAATGTTCGCACTGCGACTGCGCCAAGTAAATTTGCTATGAAGTTAGGAATTTTACTCACGGCTTTTTCATCGTTCAGGCGATCGTAATGTGATTGACAGGAAGTGGGTGTTTCTGGGCGGAAACTGGCCGTTTTATGGGTGTGTGTGAAAAAACGCTACCGTTTCTGGGAAAAACGCGGGAGTGGCTGGAGAAACGGAGGAGTGTCTGGGCGAACGCTGGGTGTGTTTGTGACGTCAAACCAGGAACGACAAGCACTGAACTGATCGCAGATGCCGAGTAAGTCTGGAGCTACTCAGAAACTGCTAAGAGAGGTGTAATCGCAATATTGCGAATACGTCGTTCGCAATTTTAAGATGCTAAGATTCACTCCCAGTAGGCGGCGGCTTAGCGTGAGTAAATCTGCTAAAAACAGCTTGCGAGCGAACAACTCGGAATGAGGGCCATAATTAATAAAATGACACACAAAGATATTCTCATGCAAATAATTCCATTTAGGAATCTAAGGAAGAATTAACAGAAATGTTTCTGGTACATAATCATATCAGTTTGGAACATAGAATTTTCTTCCTATGTTGGGCTGTAGTCAATGGCCAGGTTCTGTGTAGGATCAAAATTTGGTTCAAATAATAGAGTATATCATCATGAACAAATATATAGGAGACTTGTATACATTATAATGGTTTACAAATGTTATATTACCCTATTTAATTCCTCTATTGTAAAGGGATTATGGGGATCCGGTCTGAAGATCGACAGTGTCTAGGTCGACAATGTTTAGGTCGACCACTATAGGCCGACAGTCACTAGGTCGACATGGATGGAAGATCGACAGGGTTTCTAGGTCGACATGTGCTAGGTCGATAGGTCTAAAGGTCGACATGAGTTTTTCACATTTTTTTTCTTTTTTCATACTTAACGATCCACGTGGACTACGATTGGAACGGTAAAGTGTGCCGAGCGAAGTGGTAGCGGAGCGAAGGCACCATGCCCGAAGCATGGCGAGCGAAGCGAGCCATGCGAGGGGACGCGGTGCACTAATTTGGGATCCCGGTCACTCTACGAAGAAAACGACACCAAAAAAAAAAAAAAAACCTCATGTCGACCTTTATACCTGTCGACCTAGCACATGTCGACCTAGAAACCCTGTCGACCTTCCATCCATGTCGACCTAGTGACTGTCGTCCTATAGTGGTCGACCTAAACATTGTCGACCTAGACACTGTCGATTTGATGAACCACACCCGATTCATGACCTGGCTTGAGGGGGCTGTGACTTTCAAAGATCTTTAAGGAATTTGGGGAGTAGATCACTTGAAAATTGAAGATTGACACATTAGTAAGAAGAGTTAGTGCGTGAGGGGGACATGTACTAAGCAGTGATAAAAGTGAGCCAGTGGAGAAATTTCCCATGGCAACCAGAAATGTTACGTCAATGCTGATTGGTTGCCATGGGCAACTTCTCCACTGGTTCACTTCTCCACTTTTATCACTGCTTAGTACATGCTCCCCTTAGTGTGCTTATGACCCTAATTATAAACTTGTTTCCTGATCTAACATACATCTGGCTGGGGATGTGGTTAAGATGGCGGGTGTTGGAATCCCGACTGCTGTCAAAATGCCGACGCCAGAATTCCGACAGGGTCAGGAGATTGATGCCAGAAACCCAACAGACAGCATCCAGACCGTAAGTATAGCTGGCAGGTTAGGATTGGGGAGGAGGGGTTAGGTTTACACACCACCTGGGGCTGTTAGGGTTAGGCTGCGGGGCAGGGGGAGGTTAGACACCACAGGGGGGAGGTTAGGTTTAGGCACTAAGGGAGAGGGTTAGGGTAAGTGGGGCATGAAGGGCCCACCAGGGGAATGCTGTGATAGGGGCCCATACTTAGGGGTGTGGCCAGCCTCCAGAGGGGGTGTGGCCAGCCTCAACAGAGGCTTGAAATATACCATAGTTTTTTGCAGTATAATGAAACATATCTTTCATATATAATACAAGTGCACAGTCTGGAACCTGATCCCTAGAGGAGGAAGTGGGCCCTGAGGCAGTGGGACCCACCGGGGGTTTCCCCTGTGGGACAGTCCGGCCCTGGTTAGGGTTAGGCTGTGGGAAGGGAGGGTTAGGGGAGAGGTGGGAACATACTTATCTTGCACCTGTAAGGATTTCAAACATCGGGATGATGGCATCGGTACTGTGACCGCAAGCATCCCGTCCACCAGTCAATCATACTGAACCTTCTGGCTGCCGCTTTGTCTCTAAACAGTTCATGGGAGAAAAACAGCAACTAAGTTATCAAATAAATGCACATACTTACTTGTGTCATTCCCACGTAATATTGATATGATATACTGTATATCCTTGACATATAGTTTGCCTTTTTGTATAATAAAATTAATAATTCACAAGATCTACGTCTCTCATCCACACTCATTACTTGCTCTCATGCACGATTACAGGACTTTATTTGGGCTGCACCCACTCTGTGGAATGCCCTACCACGTACAATAAGACTCTCCTCTAGTGTCCAAACCTTCAAGCGTTCCCTGAAAACTCACCTCTTCAGGCTAGCTTATCACATTCAAGAACCGCTCACTCAACCTTCATAAGCGTTCCTGTCCAATTATATCCACACTGTACAGTCCGCACATATCAGCCACATATTTTCTTTCTTCACTTTCCCTTTCTCCTGACCCTTGTTAATCAATGCTGTGATGTGATATCATGCAGCCCACCAAGAATCTTTGGAATCTGGTGGAAAACTATGCAATAGGTAGCGTCTATCCTTGTGTATCAATGCCTATTTCCCCATAGACTGTAAGCTTGCGAGCAGGGCCCTCAAACCTCCTACCTATGGCTGTTTGTTATCAGAGCCGGCCTTAGGCATAGGCAAACTAGGCAAATGCCTAGGGCATTTGGTATGCTTAGGGGCACCAGCAGCTTCTGCTGATTAAAATGATATGCGGCATGCCTATATTCTGTGTGTGACTGCGGCTGTATCTGCATACGAATTGCTACGTTGCAGTGTATTCCTGGAAATCACTGTAATGTAGCATTTCGTATGCAGATACAGCCGCAGTCGCATACAGAATATAGGCACGCTGCATATCATTTTAATCAACAGAAGCTGCTTGTGCATCCTAGCCACATAGTAATGCAAATAAGATGCATTTTCATAAACAAAAGGCGCCCTACGTTAGCAGAGCTGCCAGCTGACTCATGCCAGGCATCTCCTGCAGAACTAGTGGTGGTGCTAGGTGGGCACCAGCCAAAATCTTGCCTAGGGCATCATATTGGTTAAGGCCGGCTCTGTTTGTTATTACCCAGTTTTGTCTTATCATTGTGTCCAGTTGTACAGTGCAACGGAATTTGCTGCGCTATATAAGAAACTGTTAATAAATAAATAAATACATAAATAATGATAATGGTAACATAACAAGGTAGCATTACTCTTGACACATCAACTGTATATACAGTACAAGCACACCCAGCTGGAGTCTGCTATCTTCAAGCTGAAAAGGGAATACGGATGTGTCCTCACCCCAAACAGCCCTCTTGACATAAATAAAACAACTGGGGGATAAAAAAACCTAATTGCTTGCTTACACTGATCAGTTTGTTGTACGACATTTGTACATCTATGTGCAACTGAGTCTAAATCTGTATAAAAACTGCTCCGGTGCGAGGGGTCAAGTTCCTTTGTGCTTCCACTTTGTATGTGTGTAAAACCAATTCCTCTGCAGTTAAAGTCACAGCCCAAAGCCTCTAGTATACTGTGAGCTGCTTGTTTTGTCTCATACTACACATGTTTTGCATGTGGATGGATTACACCTACCCCATGCAGCTAGCATGGGGTAGGTGTAAGAGCCAATGATAATGATGTTGGCCGCTCATGGAGGAGTGGTGCAATGACTCGGAATGTGTGTCAGGGCTGCTGAGAGCAAAATTGGGCCAGGGTATTGGGGTGTGGTGCCATATCCGGGAGGTGTGGCCATGACCCCTTTGAAGAAGAAAAAATTAAGAAATTCTATGTCCTGATCAGCAGCTGACCTGGGTCCTGGTGATCATTACCCCCACACCCCATGGTCAGATTATGGGCCACATGGACCTGAGGCTGAAAATGATGAAGGGCCTATACTGAGAAGGGGAGAAGATGTGAGCAGTGCTGTGTGGGTGTGGCCAGAGTAATGTGGGTGTGGTCAGAGTCATGTGGTTGTATACACCCCTACACTATCAGCCCTGAATAGGGAAAAATAGAATTGCCGAATTTTGTGAAAAACTTGAAATACTGTTTTAATACTTATGATTTACAGCAGTGGTTCTCAAACTCGGTCCTCAGGACTTCACACGGTTCACGTTTTCCATGTCTCCCAGCAGCTGCACTGTGTATCACCAACTGTCACATTTCAAAAATCTACAGGTGACCTGCAAAACATGAACCGGGTGGGGTCCTGAGGACCGAGTTTGAGAACCTGTGATTTACAGTATAGCTGACTGTGTGGCCAGCAGCTCATCACCTGTTTTTACGTGGATGCCGGGAGCTGTCTGTCCACACCATTGTTAATCTGGCAGCCAGCCAGGATGCAAGGCCACAGGCACTACTCTGATGGTACTCTTTGGAGAATGCATTATGTCTGGACTTCTCTTCCATAGGATGCACCCAGCACCTGCTCCTGAGTCACCGGAGATGTTCTGTGACATCACGTATGGCGGAATCCCGTCAGACAGTAAAATGAAGACGGTCGGAATACCGACCACCCCCAGTTATTCCCACTCGTGTGGTGGGTCCATGCCACCACCCATGGGAGAATAGAACCCGTGGCGAGCAAAGTTCACCACCATGCCCGAAGTGTGGCGAGTGCAGCGTCTGTATTACGGCTGGTGGGATGTCGCTGTCGGGATCCTGACAGTCGGCATCCCGTCAGCCAGGATATCATACTGAACCTGTATAAGTTAAAAGGATTCTCATTTAGCCAATCAGAATCAGCTGCCATTCCATCGTTACAAATCGGAACATGTTGCAGAGTCTGAGTGCCTCTGTAGCTGTGCAGGCTTAGCTGCGCTCCCAGGACGCAGAGGACTCTCCAGTAGCAAGTAAGATCGCAACTGCTAATTTATGCATGCCCAGAAAACGCCATATGAACGGCCATGACACACCTGCGTTTGGCCGACCACTCCCCATTCTCACCCCCAAACACTGACTTCCTGTTACTCACTCTACGCCTAATTTACTTTTTTTTTTTTTTATTGAGACATCATGAAAATCACAACACAAGGTGAGATGTACATAGATCAGTAAGTAATGATACACAGATATTAAAGTCAAAAGGTGTACATCAATTTTTTCTACTTTTTCTAATAATAAAGATATTGGTTTTCCAAAAATTCAACAGTTATTATGCTGATGTTATTGTACACAGTATAGGCAACCAAGATGGAGACCGCCACTGCCACCCGCACCTAGGCCAAGGATATTGGTTGTTCCTGTGCAGCCAATCTAGTCAGGTACCATGTGGTGTTCTTAAGGCTGTTGTGAATGTGTAGACGTGTAGTAAGGGGCAAAGTGGAGATATAGGATTCCCAAAGGGTAAAGAATAGTTCCACTTGTTTACCTTTATCTACAATGGCCTCCACCCAGTCCATCCTAAATATATGATGTAGCTTATTTAAAAATAGTGGTATCTGTGGTGGTGTACTATTCATCCATCCCTGTAATATTGTCTTTTTCCCCGCCGCACTTAAGGCTATCAGTAGTTTTTTACATTCCGATGGCATGTGGAGGGCAGGGTCAATGATACCCAGAACTGCCCATTCGGGGGTAAAGGGCACATAGGTTATTAGGTTTGCCTCCGCATATCTCCTAACTAGATGCCAAAAATATTACGACTAATTTACTTGTTGCGACCGTTTAAGCAATTCAATAACTGCTCGTGAGCACTGTGACTCAGATGCATGCGCAGTAAGAAAACATCAACCTTTTGGCGTACAATAGCCGTTTTGCATTAAGGCTCATTATTCCACAGCGTTGTCTTGCATTCTCCGTGTTGCCCATTGGCAGAGAGGATGCATACAGTTTGTACATGTTTTAGGATTCATTAGTATAAGATTTATTGTTTCCTGTTATTTTTCCTTTTTATGGTAAATTCAGGCAACAATCAACATTTTCACCATCTGTTCCAAGATTAACATTGGATATCATTGAAGGACTTTGTTGATGCACCTACTGTATATAGAACTAGTGACTTGATTATTTTATTTTTATTTTTTTTATGTGCATTATGAGTATTACAGCATGTATTGGTGATACTGGCCCTCATTCCGAGTTGTTCGCTCGCAAGGCGAATGTAGCAGAGTTACACACGCTAAGCCGCCGCCTACTGGGAGTGAATCTTAGCTTCTTAAAATTGCGACCGACGTACGCGCAATATTGCGATTACAAACGAGTTAGCAGTTTCAGAGTAGCTCCAGACTTACTCTGCCTGTGCGATCATTTCAGTGCTTGTCGTTCCTGGTTGACGTCACAAACACACCCAGCGTTCGCCCAGGCACTCCCACCGTTTCTCCGGCCACTCCTGCGTTTTTTCCGGAAACGGTAGCGTTTTCAGCCACACGCCCCTGAAACGCCGTGTTTCCGCCCAGTAACACCCATTTCCTGTCAATCACATTACGATCGCCGGAGCGAAGAAAAAGCCGTGAGTAAAAATACTTTCTTCATAGTAAAGTTACTTGGCGCAGTCGCAGTGCGAACATTGCGCATGCGTACTAAGCGGATTTTCACTGCGATGCGATGAAAAATACCGAGCGAACAACTCGGAATGAGGGCCACTGGCTGCAACCACTTCTGGCTGCAACCACTTGGGGGCGCAAGTTTCCATCATACTATATTTCTTGTCTACCTGTCATCATTCCTTTCTATATATATATTTTTTTTTTGCAATTAATTGTTGGGAGAATGAAGGGACGATAGCTAATTTGCCTACAAAAAAAAGAAGGAATTTTTACTTTTAAAGGAGAAAAAAAAACACATTTCCATAAATATTACCATAAATATGGGGGCATATGTATTAAGGTCCGAGTTCATCAGAAGTGCAGGATGCCGACCGAACTCTGATTTATTTTTAAAGGTGCAATCATTTACAACTGAAGACAATGCATTGTAAGTGATTGCCCCTTTAAAAAATAAAAAATGTCAGAGTTCGTCTGTCATCCCACCCATCTGGCAAACATATGCCCCATGGGTGTGGACAGTGGTCAAGTCGTGGGTTCAGGGTGCCCCCATGATAGACACACCAATGGTTGTAGTAGTGCCTGGGACCGGATAACACATTTACAAAAAAAAATGCAAAAATATATATTTTTTTAATAAAACTTTTACTGCAAATCAAGTAAGACAACACTTTATTAATGTACCTTCATTTGTTTACGTTTTTTATGTTACTTTAAATGTTACTCTAATTAAGTTCTATATAACAGCCATATAGATAACGAGTATATTTTGCCTAGAACTTCTGAAAATGATTAATGTGGGTGCTCTTCCTCAGGACATCTGTAATTTGATAGCCCTTCCTAACACCCAAAGTCCAGCAAAATTTTTCTTTTGAACATGACATAAATAGAATTTTCAGTAAATGTATTAATGTACCGGCTAACAGGTCTTTATATTACTTAACGAGTTTTAATTATTTCAGTTGTTCTCCATAACAATCCATATTTAATTGCTGCAAATGCGTCTTATATTGTCAGCAGATCCTGCCACAAATGAGTTGCACAAAAGGTATAGAAAGCGGGGTGAGAAAAAAAAGGAACCTTTTCCGATGATCATTATTTAAGACGTTTCCTGAATCACACGGCGTGAGGGAAATGTGGGTCTGAGAAGACAAGCCAAGTCATTTCTTTGATAATAAAAAAAATGAGCAGGCACGACGTATTGCCATCACAGGAGAAAAAGATCTGCCCATGTATATTAAACATGAGGGCTCTGGCTGCTTAATTATTGGTTAATCTACCAATTTAGCATGCTTCATTTAATTCTAATTAGGTGAATTAATAGGCAGAGAATAAAGATTTAAATAGACTGGCACAAAACAAAATGAGTGTTAACTTCATTTATCCTCTATAAGTCTGCTGCCTGGTGGATACAGTAACTGCCGTGTATTTATTACGTTTTACTTTTTCTATGCATCGTCAACGAAGTCACCATATAGGTGGCAGCTATTTATAACGAGCTTTATCTACTACGAGCTTTTTTTATTTATTTATTTGTTTTTTTAAAATATATATTGTTAAGACGTAGGAAAAAGAACAGCTATAAGAAAATCTAGTTACATCATCAGAATGTATTTAGTTGTGTAAGTCGACTTTGTGTCAGTTACTGTAGGTCACATTTTTAATCATCTTTAAACTAAAGGTGTCATTTTGAATCCAACCCGAGGGGGGAGCTATTTCAGGGAGAGTTGTGATCTGAATTCACCACACAAGAGCATGCAGTCAAAATCCTGTTACTGGTTTAGCTGGCCTTTGTCGGAGAAATAACACCTTATTGTTTTAATTTATGTTACATGTGTCTGGTGGTGTGCTACATGCTTGCCAAGGCTATTGTGTAGAATAAGAGTACAGTATGTGGGCAAGATAGTAGCTGGAGTACCATCACTAAGGCCCCCCTATCACTACTAATCACGGTGGCACAGACCTAGTGCCTCACCTGTCATGTGGGGGACAGGCAGGGGCGGATTGGCCGTAGGGTTCACCAGGAAGACTCCTGGTAGGCTGACATGGCTACCTCTTGTACTGCCTGTGTCAGGCCACTTATATAAAATTTTACAGGGCCATTTCTAGTTCCCAATCTACCCCTGGTCTCAGACACAACTGCAAAAAAAGATACAAGGAGGGCCGCAACTATGTACAATCAGGCCCTATGAGAAGCAATCCTACCCTCTCAACAGACCCCACCTCCTAATCAGACCGCATCCCCATTAGGGCTGCTTCCATAAATTTCCCAGGCTGGTTTTCCATCCCAATCCGCCACCGGGCAAAGGTGTAGTGCCTGATAATGTGTCCCTGTTCCTAGCACCTGCACTATATGTGCCCCTGACTTTGGCAGCCACAGAGGAGTACCCTCTGCACTGGCCCATCCTCGCAGGTCTTAGTGTCGCTCCTCAGCCTGTCAAGCTCCTGATATTCTCTTGAATCTTGGTAAAGGCTTCACTACATGGGTACTTGACTCTCGCTTGACTTCACCTGAACAGCAAGAGGGCCAGTATAAGTTCTTTTACAAGAGCCCCCTTTCAATCAGATCTTGAAGTCATCTGGTTTGACCCAGCATCTTCTATCTTCCAACAGGTGCTCTTCTATGCTCTATTAATCTAGCCACTCACATTAGCTAATGAAAGCCAGAGTGAGTGGGTGGATAGATGACTCACCACGTTTGGCTTGCTGCTTCTGCTCCTGATTGGCTTCCGGTCCACAAACCAAGTCCGGTGGCAAATTTGAAAACTCACAGCGGCTCTTCTGCTGTTTGCTTGGTGCCTGTGTACCCAGCAGTGATGCTCCAGTATTGGTCTCTATCTAGCTCAATCATGGGCACCCACTCAGAAGCTAGGTTGCCTTGGCAAGTGCCCAGGTCGCATATACCTAGGGGCCAGCCCTGTTTAACATATCTGCCCTAGTATTCAGTGAGGGCTGGTAGAGCAGAGGGAAACATTTCCATCTTGCATCACACCAGAAATAGGAAAGTTAAAGAGCTTATTAGAGGATTGAGCAATCTGCCCGATTTTAGATAGATCTGTTACACCAGGTATAGGGCTGGTGCAAATGGGCGCCGATAGGTATGACAGCTTTTTTCACAAGTGGATGAATCGATGTGGTCAGATGGTGGACAACTCTGAATGCAGACGAAGTTCCGCATTATTCAGAAACAAGAAAAGCGCTCACACCTACGTGCAACTCTGGATAGAGTCCCTTACCTCTAGCCATTATATGTTCCCCATACAGTCACGGCTACCTATCCAAAATGTTCATCATATAATTCACTGCTGCTCATTTTCTTTATTACTATTTTAAACAGATTTGGTTTGTACTAGTCACAGTTTAGTTACTGCCCGAGAGCTGTGGGATTGTTTTTTATATATTAACAGAGGCGCAAATGAAAGTCAGGTTAGGATTAGAGGTCACTTGGAAACTTGGAGCCTGGTGGTTTAGTTACTGATGAGTTTGTGGCACAGTGATGGTCAACGTGTCTGAATTACCCATAGTGCTTAGGGTATGTTTCCTGCCTATCTTCTGACATTGTCACTTTTCCACTTCACCGGCCCACTTGTCTTCAGCCTCACCGCCCAACTGCTTCATCCTGATTTGCATGGTGTGTGTGTCCTTGTTAATCATGCCTCACACTGCAACAAGGCCTACTACATTGGACATGGCTGTTCCTCTAATTAAGGTGCTAATTGAATTAAATGGCTGCTGTAATGAGCAGACGAGCAGCATAAAAATAAAGAGTCAGATAGACCAATTAACAAAAGAGCCGGGCATAATTATAACATTTAAATACATGCAACTCAGCACCAATATTGTTAATTGTTACGGGGCAATTTATGATAATTAGTTTCACAACACGCACGCAGGTTCAGCCACAGCCTCTAATTAAAAAAATGATATTCTACATAAATGCAGCTCTCGGATATTAACACTTCATTTACATAAACAATATTTATAGTGTATCCTCGGCCAGGACTTTACGGATACAATTAGAGAGCGATCCAGAATTCTTCATACATAATAGAATCTTTTCAGTAATTGGCGGAATGATTAGGTTCTGAGCTTGTTAATTATGTATTCAATAACCCATGAAAAGTCTTCTGCTGGAATAAGGGCAGAGCAGTAGCCATATGGCAGAATGTGCTACTTTATAATGTATTTTAAAGGTAAAATATGAACTTTAAAAATAATCATTATTTTAAAGTACTGTACAACATCTAAATTCAGAGTTGTAATTGTATATATGTACATAGGGGATGGTATCGGCATCTCGGCTCTTGGGATGCCGGCGGTCAGAAAGCCGATAGCGGCATCCCGACGCGCAGAATCCCAACATCTGCTAGGTTTGTTTTCTAACCCTCTTCTCCTAACCCCTAACCCCAGTGTCGGGTTTGGGGCATGAAGGGCCCACCGGGGGAATGCAGTGATAGGGGCCCATACTTACGGGTGTGGCCAGCCTACAAAGGGGGTGTGGCTAGCCTCCACAGAGGCTTGAAATACACAATTGTCTTCTGCAGTGTAATGCAACATATCTACCATGTATAATACAAGTGCACAGTTTGGAACCTGATCCCTAGAGGAAGGAGTGGGGCCTCAGACAGTGGGGCCCACCAGTGGTTTCGTTGGAACCCCTGTGGGCCAGTCCGACCCTGCCTAACCCTAACCCACCCACCCCCTCAGCGTAACCCTAACCCTCCCCGCTTAGTGCCTATCCCTAACCCTCCTCCCACAGCCTATCCCTAACCATACCCCCTTAGTGCCTAACTCTAACTTCTACCCCTTTTCCCGCGGTATACGGTCATTAGGTTGACCACACTTAGGCCGACAGTCATTAAGTCGAACACTATTGGTCAACATGCATTAGGGCGACAGAGTTTCTAGGTCGACATGGTCACTAGGTCGACGTGTACTAGGTCAACATGACAAAATGTCGACATTTTCACAATTGTTTTAATTTTTGGAACTTTTGCATACTTTACGATCCATGTGGACTACGATTGGAAACGGTAACCTGTGCCGGACACGGTGAACTAATTGGGGTTTCCCGTCACTCTACGAACAAAACGACACCAAATTTTTTTTTCAATCTCATGTTGACCTTTTGTCATGTTGACCTTGCTCATGTCGACCTAATGATTGTGTTGACCTATGTTGGGTGTCGACTTACTGTCACCCAATAGTGGTCGACCTAGACACTGTCGCCCTAAGTGTGGTTGACCCTATGACCCATACCCTTCACACAGCCTAACTCTAATACTCCCTGGCATACTTATGATTGGATGCCAACTGTCAGAATACCGGTGCAAGCATTGTGATTGATGTCAGGATCCCGGTGTCAGTCTTCTGACCAGTGTCAGTATTCCGGTGTCGGTATTCCGATTGCCAGTATCCGAATTCTGGTTTGCTAACGTGATCCCATACACAGTGATGTATCCAGGGGCGGGACACCGGAGGGGTATGTATAATATATGGGTGCGGGGCATGCGGTGTGGGCCCCCTCGGAGGCTGCACACAGGCCCCCTCATGTCCTGACTCTTCCCTGTATGTACATCGGTTGCAAAGATTTTGGAATTTTTCACGCGTAGTACGTCCCACAGATTGAGAGATATTTAAAGTATAATTGGAAACATATTGAATATACTGTGTATCCTGTGCTACATATCTTATTGTGCAGTGTGATATATGTCACCTGTTTGAGCCACTATTGAATTAGTGTGTACCAGTGTGTACCTACCTTTATTCATCTCCACTTTATCTCTTGTTAAGACTTAATACATTGGGGCCATAATGTCTACCGATGAAGAGTACTGATCACCCACAGTATACATTAAACCCACTATATGAACCCACAATACACATCTGCATGAAATTAGGCATAGCCTGAGTACATATAAACTTTAGTGAGGGTGACTATGCAGTGCCTGTTGTGTGCGCTCCTGGACAACTTTATGACATCATCAAACGACGGAAAGTCTAGTAAAAATCTTTCTCCCGATTGGCTATAAATGATTATGAGACTTCACTGAACAGCTAATTGCAACTAAGCTATAACATTCAAAGTTGGAAAACTAGGACAAAATAGGCTTCATCTGTCCAAACCACGCCTAAACCACACCCTAATCGTACAACACGGGCAAACCATTCCTTGATCAGACAAATCACACCCTGATCATACAAATCACGCCCTGATAAGACAATCCACACCCTGATCACACAAACCCCCACCCTGAGAAGACAAACCACACAATTCATCAGGAAAACCAAGCTCTTACAACCTTAATGGTTCTTCAGCCAACAGTGAATTAGCATTTTGCTAAATATACTGAAACGGGAGGGAGGACCCGTATCCGGACTATAGAGCTACACTAAAAAGGTCTACAGTCAATAGGTTTACCACTAATGGTAGACTTGCATTAGGTCGACAGGGTCAAAAGGTCAACATAACAATGGTCGACACGCATATGGTAGACACAAGTTTTTTTCTTTATTTTTCAAATTTTTCATACTTTACCATCCACATGGACTACGACTGGGAATAGTAACCTGAAGTTGCCTGAAGCATGGTGAGCGAAGCAAGCCACGTGAAGGGACGCAGTACACTAATGGAACTTGTTTTTGACAGAAATGTGACAATACACCCCCCCCCCCCAAAAAAAAAAGTGAATCTACCTTTATTGTGTCGACCATTTCCATGTTGACCTTTTGACCATGTTGAACTTTCGACCATGTCGACCTTTACTACCGTCTAACTATTCTATGTCACCCTTTTGACCCTTTCACCCTAATGCTTGTCTACCATTAGTGGTAGACCTATTGACTGTAGACCTTTTTAATGTAGATCTAATAATTCACACCCGGGAGGGGGAACAGTTTTTGCAGCTGATTTTAATTAGAATATGTGTTAATGACTGCACATTGCAGTTACATTTTACGTAGACTAAGACTACACATTTTTTCTGCAGATGTCTTTGCTGAACATTTCCATTAAAAAACATCAGTTATAGGCCATTTTATTGGTTGGTACCTCATTGCAGAAAAAAAAATCTAGGCCATTCGTTTCATCCAGGCTGTGAATCGCTAATGCCTGGTAGGAAGACCAGTGGACACTGTACATCTACTTTCAGCGCGGCTGAATGATAATTAAGCCTACGGTGCCAAGTAACATTAACAGGGTTTCACAATAGTCTGCACATTTTTAGATCATTGTTATCCCTGATCGTTTAACATTGCACATTGCATGAAGTAAAGTGATTATGAAGAATGGACTTAATCATAGACTTTTGATACATTATACCAGTGATAGGAAACCTGATAGGCTTCAGGGGCATCAGGTGTGGCCTGCTATCATTCAAAATTTTAGCCTTAATCTTAGCAAAAAATAAAACAATACATTTAATCAAATGTACCACTATATAATAACATAACAGCAGGCATTGTAGTGTTACATATACCAGTTTTGATGGTTATAGCAAGCAAAGGGGACATTTCTATATGATGCAATGTAAATCTGAAGAAAGACCTACACCCCTAGGGCCAACCTGGTGCCCATGAGTGCACTATACTATACAAGTAATACATTGAATTCAAACATTTTGAAACTATTTCTGGACCAATAAATAATCTTTAAATGCAAAGAATTTAATTAACATTAATACTGCATACTTAATATAACAATGGTCAGGGCTGCCATTGTAAAGGTCGGGCCCTGATACAATTGACCATGTGTGTTGGTGTGGCCATGCTACACTGGGAAGTTCTGGCTACATCTGTTCAGGCTACTGCTTAAGGAGCCATGGTCACACCATGTTGGGGGCCTGTCTGCACCTCTATGGCAGTCTCAGGCCCTACGTACCTTCCCACTAAGCTCTGGATTACACCTATCAACCTAGTGGGGAACCCTGCCACATGTAAAAGGCATACCTGCAGGGCTCCATACCGACTCCATGAGAGTCTTTCTATAGACCCTTGTGGTCACATTTTCCCTCCAAAAATTGCCCAGGTGAGTTATGTCACTAACAAGTAGGGTCATCAAGTCCACCATAAGGGTGGAGTGACCATGCATGGGGACATGGCCATGCTCAGTTGTGTACACTGGACCCCTCTGTACATGCTACACTGTGGGGGCCATCTTGGTGACATGGCTGCGCCTCCCCTTCTTGACACCCCTGAAGGCCATTGGGCCCCTGTTTCACTATTATATCATATATCTTCAACATATAAAGGAACCAGTTGCAATGCACCAGTTGGTTTCCCTCGTCTATGAAACCAATGTGAATGTACGCTCTAATAGTCATAAAGACAAAATAGAAGCCCACGTTTTAGCCCTGATTTGCTATATTTATACAACAAGCAGATAGAAAACCCCAGCCTAAAACCTCACAATGAATATTTCTCATTATAATACATCTGTAGCCGAGAAGCCTTCCAGCCACAATCATTTGAGAGTGACAGCCCTGAAACACAGGCAGCCTACATACATACGTCATTCTCCGGCTCAGCCGATTCCCTGGGCAGATTTACCATAACACACTCCGAGGAGAAAAAGTACAGCTCATTTACAAATGTAATTTCAATTGGAGATACTCTTCCAATCTCCTTTCATTTGATTCTCAATTGAACCAGGTCTCTCTTCCTTTGATAGTATGATTAGACATTGCAGGAGCTGTTGCAGATTAGTCAAGCACACAGAGACTAAATTGGGAAGGATGTTTTATCAGGGAACGTCAAAATATATGAGAGCAGATGTGTGTGCTCGGAGCTGTTCTCTCAAATTACTGTTATGGAATAATTTAGCCGTTTTGATTCTCACAGATTACTGCTTCCACTGATCATCCTGTCAAAACCAAAGTGAGCACTTCATTCCGTCCTTATTCATGCCAGATCTGTTTTGCTTTCATAATGAGCAGATATTACCACTGCACAAAGAGGATAAAGACATTCGCAGTGATAGATAGGAGGGAGATTAAATGGGATCTTTATGACTTCTTCAGCCATCAGTTTTGACTGTGCGATAAGACGAGTCAAGTTGGCCACTGATTTGTTCTTTATTGGAACCAATATTAACATGAGCTTAGCAGTGCACAGTCTGATAAAAATCCATTTAAGGTGGAATCGGTTTTCCGAATGTGTGTTGGGAACATTTCTGCCTCAGAAATCGCATGTAGAAGAACAGTAAGCTCAGGCCAAAGGAATGGGGGGGGGGGGGGGGGGGACTGAGATATCAGAGCCCAGTTCAGAGGAATGTCTGTTTTTGAACTTTTCAGGAAAATAGCCAATGGACAATTATCTACAGTTTTTCTTATTACCATGTTGAAATAGCAAAAGGGGGAAAAAAAAAAAAAGAGAAATTGTTTACAAGCACAAGGGCCACTGAGTCGGGAGTAATCATTTGAAACCACTATGAAACCCCTCATCTTATCTGATCCTTTGCTGAAAGTCACTGTTACTGGACATGGCAATGTGAGCAGGGCTGCTTCTAGACCAAGCAGAGGCCAGAGCGAAAACTGCCTTTCTTGAACACCTCCTCCCATTCAAAAACTCAACATATCTCAGGTTAAGCATAACGGTGCGTGGTGCAAGGCAAGGTGCGGGTCACTCATATCGGACCTCTGACCTTTCTTCTTACCTTGGTTGCGTGTTTGCATTTTGCATCTTAATTTAATAGTAGTAAACAAAGTACTTAGGATTAGTACCTTTACTGACTCCTGTACACTACATCACTTACCTCTATACCCTACACTACATCACTGACACCTCTATACCCTACACTACTGACCTCTATACCCTACACTACATCACTGACACCTCTATACCCTATACTACATTACTGACCTCTATACCCTACACTACATCACTGACACCTCTATACCCTATACTACATCACTGACACCTCTATACCCTACACTACATTATTGACCTCTGTACCCTACATTACATCACTGACATCTCTATAGCCTACACTACATTACTGACCTCTATACACTACACTACATCACTGATACCTCTATACCCTATACTACATAACTGACCACTCTATACCCTACACTACATCACTGACACCTCTATACCCTACACTACATCACTGACACCTCTATACCCTACACTGCATTACTGACCTCTCTATACCCTACACTACATCACTGACACCTCTATATCCTACACTACATCACTGACACCTCTATACCCTACACACATTACTGACCTCTATACCCTACACTACATCACTGACACCTCTATACCCTATACTACATCACTGACACCTCTATACCCTACACTACATCACTGACACCTCTATACCCTACACTACATCACTAACACCTCTCTACCCTACACACATTACTGTCCTCTATACCCTACACTACATCACTGACACCTCTATACCCTACACTACATCACTGACACCTCTATACCCTATACTACATCACTGACACCTCTATACCCTACACTACATAACTGACCACTCTATACCCTACACTACATCACTGACACCTCTATACCCTACACTACATCACTGACACCTCTATATACCCTACACTACATCACTGCCCCCTCTGTACCCTACACTACATTACTGACCTCTATACCCAACACTACCTCACTGACCCCTCTATTGCCATATATTTCAAGTATCTAAGCAACTCCACCTATCACTATTTCATCAAACAATACATTTCATCTTCCAAACACATAAGTCTGTGGGACAAGTAGCCCCCCTGACCTCCGTTGCCAACCACGATGCCACCACTGCTGCATGGATTTACATCTACTGTTCTTTCAAATAACCTACAAAGCTTACAAAGTACACTGTGTTCCAGTCCATTGCTGGAACTTAGCACATGAGTTCTGGTTCCCCTGTTCATGGCTCTGATGTATGAATTTCAAAATATAACTTTATGCTGCAGCAGCCTCCAGAAAGCATTATATACTATTGATGCTAGATTCAAGTGGCCAAAGGGACCTTTTACATCAGGGGGAATAGCCACGACACAAGGAGGAGGAGCTAAGCCAGCGGGATAGTTCTTCTACTAGCCACGCCACCAACTATTACCTTTAGTAATGAGGTGGCGAGCGAAGCGTGGCGAGCGAAGCGAGCACGCGAGGGTACTTTTCGGATACCCTGTTCGGACGTAGCTCCTCCCCCTGGTGACGTGTCTCCTCCCCTAGTGAGGTCCCTTCTCCCACTCCGATTTAGAACCAACCCATTATATACCTGTAATTGCCCCAGCCAGGGTGACTCACTCACTAGACCACACCTCCTCCCATTCCCTAGAGGGGAGATTCTATCATTCCCCTCTGGATCCGTAACCTGCACAGCACGATGCACACTGAAATTGGATTGTAGGTTGGTTAAGAATATACAGAGAGGAGGCAGTGGGCGCACTTAGTAAATATGGGGGATGCACACACTGCAGAAGGGAGACGCCTCCCAAATCATAATGCCCTAGGCAGCTACTGTACATAGTGGGGGGAAGGCAGCTAAGACCAGGGGGCGGGATGGAATAAATCATCTCGCTGAGGATAAGGAGTGCAAGAGAAATGTCTGCTGGCAAATGAAGGTTTAGCAACAGATGTACAGTATTACTGGCTAGTCGAGCTCTGGCTACTCATCCAACAATGGGGGTCATTCAGACCTGATCGCTGGGCGGCTAATTTTGCTGTCCTGCGTTCAGAAAGTCACTGCCTCTAGGGGGAGTGAATATTCGCCATGCAAGTGTGCGTTCCTATGTGTACGCCGAGCTGCTATACTTACTACTTCAGTGCGATAGAATCAGGATGATCAGGGCTAGAGCTGACGTCACACAACCTCAAGAAAAATGCTTGAGAACGCCTGCGTTTTTCTGGACACTCCTTGTAAACACTCAGTTGCCACCCACAAACGGCCTCTTCCTGCCAATCACCTTGTGAACGCCCGTGCAATCAGATTTTTTGCATCATCCCGTCGCTGACTGGCGATGTCCGTTGTTCAACACACGTGCGCATTGCGGTGCATACACTTGCGCAGTTAGGACCTGATCGCCCACTGTGTGGAAATGCACAGCAGCAATCAGGTCTGAATGACCCACAATGAGCAATGAGGTCTGGCATCCAATCAGAGTTCAATGCAAGACAGGAAATGGAGCTCTATCAGCCAATAATACGGTTAGTGACTACTAGTTTGCAGTATAGATAGAAGAGTATTGCTTCCTGATTTGGGGCTGCTTTGCATACTGGTCACCAGATTGGGGGGAGATATATCAAACCTTCCATAGAGGACAGGTGGAGAGGTTGCCCATAGCAACCAATCAGCTTGCAGCTATTGTTTTATAGAGTGCACTTGATAAATGATAGCTTGATTGCTATGGGCAACTTTTCAAATTGTTCTCTTCAGTTGGCATTGCCTAATAGAAGCCTTTGAGCCAGTGGCGTGCCGTGAGGTCAGTGGCTGGTGAGGCACTTCAGCCATAATGTCCACCGAATCCTGCCGATGACCCCTTCCGCCACCGAGCCAATGCCCGCTACTGCCTCTGAGCCGATGCCCGCTGCAACCGCAAATGGCTTACTATCTCGCCGATCATCAACTGACCCAGCTTCGGGAGAGGCAAGGAGCTACCAAAAGGGTCCCACACTTGAGGCGCCGGCAGAGCCGGCCCTAGCCAATTTGATGCCCTAGGCAAGATTCTGTCTGGTGCCCCCCCTCCTCCCAAGGGAGATAGTGGACGACTGGGAGAGGGACCAGGACAGATGGGGCAGGAGAGAGGAGTGACAGGAACACAACAGAGGTGACAGGGCAAGGATCAGAGAGGACAGGGCAGAGAGGTGATAGCGCTGAAACAGAGGGGACAGGGATATGACAGTGGGGACTGGGACGATACAGTGAGGATAGTACAGAGGTGATAGGACTGAGGGAACAGGACAGTGGTAGGGCAGAGGTCATTGGATCAGGACAGGGGGGACAGGAGAGCGGGGTGACAGGGACAGGACAGAGGGGACAGGACCACGGCAGAGGTGACAGGGCAGGAAAGAGGTGACAGGGACTGGACAGTGATGGCAGAACAAAAGGCAAGCCAGGATAGAGGTGACATGGACAGGGCTAGAACACAGGTGTCAGCACCAGGACAGATGGGGCAGGGACAGAACAGAACAGAAGGGACAGGAGAGCAGAGTGACAGAAACACAATATGGTGACAGGGCAAGGTCAGAGTGGATAGGGACAGGACATAGGGGACAGGAGAGAGGAATGATAGCGCTGGCCTATTCCCGGTGCTCTCCCCCCTCAGCTCACATCTCACCTGGACACGGGGGTGATCTGGACACTGGCTGGGTGCTGCTGCAGGCAGTTCCAACTCGGCAGCCTGTGGTCGGGATGGTCTCAGCAGGCAGCTCCGGGATGGCAGGAGGAGGGGGCGGTAGCGAGCAAAGCCGCGGCTGGGGCCGGTGGTCAGGGAGCCCACAACACTATATGGTGGTTGAAGGCAGGGACCTTCCAGCAGCGGCTACCCGCGGCACACACAATCCGCTCCCTCTCTGGCGCTACAGCAGGTGGCTCTGCTCAGATATGCAAGAGCAGAGCCGCCAGCAGCGCTGAACATCGGTTCCCCTTTGAGCAGTAGTGGTTGCTGAGCCAGTACCTAGCTGAAGCTAGGGCCGGCTCTGGGCGCCGGTTCTTCTAGCTGCAGATCACGGTACTCAGTGGCGGAAGGGAGAGTTCTGAGTCCCTTCCTTGTCCCACTGTGTGATTGGACCAGCGGATCCAGCACTGGATCCGCTGTCCAATCGCATGTGCCTCGCTGGCAGGGGCGTGCTTTCCCTGTCAGCGAGGGACTTGTAGAAGTGCCGCTTTCAGTGTTTTTTTGAATGGGCTTTTACAGCCCAGTGTTTGGCCCCGCCCCCCGCTCTGTCCCCATTCCCACTATCAGCGGGAGGCACCAGCTATCAGTGCCTCCCAAACTAGTTTAATCATCTAAAATGAATAGAATATATAAAAAAGATACATATGACACTGAATGTGTCATATGTATCTTTTTGTAATATTTTAATCATTGATGACAGGGGAGGCACTGCCTCCCCTGACTGCACGTCTCTGCTTTGAGCTTCTTTTTTTGCATAATTCTCATGTGTCTCGTGGCTTGTGCATGCGCTAACTGACATCTGCAAATGCGCAGAAGGAATCCTGAGTCATAAACATGGGAGTCCTCTAATCCTAAAGGGCAGCCCTTATCGTAAGCGTTGTCCTTTGAGATTTATGGGGGATATTTAATAAAACATAATTATCTCATAAAAGCTGGAAAACGTAATCTTTATGCTGGAAAATGTGATATTTATGAAAAATGTGATATTTATGTTTTCTACTCTCCAGTGACAGATGCAGCACAGTCCAAAATTCAAATAGGGGAGCTACACCAACTGCCAGCGAGCCCCGAACAGCAATGTCTGGCAGTGTTTGAGATGGCAGTTGGGGGTCATGAAGCAGTGAAAAGAGTGGAGAAGTGAGCCAGTGGAGAAGTTGCCCATGGTGATCAATCAGCTGCTATGTATAATTTTATAGTATGCAAATTCTAAATGTTTCTTCAATGCTGATTGGTTGCCATGGGCAACTTCTCCACTGGCTCACTTCTCCAAACTTTTCACTGCTTCATGAATAGACCCCTTGGTGTGGCTCCTCTATTTGAATTTTGGACTGTGCTACAACTGTCACTGGAGAGGAGATAGTTATCTCCATCTCCAGAAAACATAAATATCACATTTTCCAGTTTATGGGGTCTATTCATGAAGCAGTGAAAAGACTGGAGAAGTGAGCCTGTGGAGAAGTTGCCGATGGGAACCAATCAGATGCTCCGTACAATTGTATAGTATGCAAATTATAAATCTTTCTTCGATGCTGATTGGTTGCCATGGGCAACTTCTCTACTGGCTCACTTCTCCACACTTTTCACTGCTTCATGAATAGACCCCCTTTATGAGATAATTATGTTTTGTTAAATATCCCCTTAAATCACAATTGTACAGCACATGCTTACTGTGTTACTAAACGTTGCTATCCATGCAATCAGTGGCAGGATGTATCGCAGTCAACATGCGATGCTTGAAATTCAATTTGTGGAACATCAATATTTTATTCCTAGTTCTGAAATACTTTTCCACCTGTCTTTGCTACTGTTAAAACATTTCTGTCCACAGAAATGTGAGATCTGCTGAAACGTTTGTCCGGAGTTAATATATAGAATAAAAATATGGGCTTTTTACAGAATACTTGAACAAACCAAGAGGTGAAAACATTGCTCTAGTAAGTACTCCATTAAGTATAGAAAAAGGTAAAAATAATTCATGGTGCTGAAATGTCAGGTAAAATGTCAGCCTTTTGGTCTTTCTGTGCTATAATGCACACACATTACTCATCATTTACAATGTATATAGTGATGTTTGCATAGAAATATCAAAGGTGATAAGTCACATTCTCCTAGTTCTAGATCCAGGGAACACTACTGTGATGTTCAACATAATGCACTAGATGTGTCACATCATGTAAGTAGAATTATATAATGTTTTCATTAACCCACTAAGTACTGTGCAGGTGGCTGGATCAAAGCTAAGCATGGGATCATTTCAAGGTGTAAGTAAACCATCTCTGCCCACTCGGGCTATGTGGACCAAGGGTTACAGGCTGTGTCCGCTTATGTGGTCTTCTTCTTATTTTAACATAATGAGTCATAAACAAAGCATGGACATATGAAATCAGGGTAGCACCTAATATGGAACAACAAACAAAAAGGAATGGACCACCAGCGCTGTTGTTATTAATTAAATGTAGAGAATCTTTCAACGAATGTTATTCTTCAAACCACCAACAGGGATGTTTTCAATCAGAATATTTCTTGTTTGATGTACCTCACTCACCGCTGTACAGCGTAATTTCCTCCTATCAAGGTATCTTTTCCTTATACAATTGGGGTCAGCATGACATAAATTCTTACACCTTTATAAGTAACGGAAGATAGCTTTTGGATATACCTTACTCACCGACGTCAGGTGAGTTTTCCTCCTATAAAGGTATCTTTTCCTCTAGCATACACATCAACATCTATAAAGCGCATATGGTCATGAACTCACCATTAATCTACGCCCTATGTTCATCCAAAGGTTTCTTTATAACTGCAGCGTATATCACTCCCAAAAAACAGCCAGTAGGATTTTGCAATAAAAATATGGATAGGAATTCTGGATTCTTCGTAAAAAGTTGATTTAATTCATAAAACAAAGATATCCTTTCATAAAATACACTAAAAAAGTTCAGGGATTACATCACTCCACTCCATAAGGAACTCAGAACATCAACCACTCTGCCAATAAAGTCCCCAAAGATCCCTTTGAGAAGGACAAAAGGTGAATATTACGGGTATATGATCTTACTCCTTCTATGGATGGGGATGTGTCCTCCCTCTAACTGGTATCACCAACGCGTTTCGGAAATGTTTCCTTCCTCAGGGTGTGGAGTATGTAAGCCTGGTACACAGTTTTATACCAAATACACCTCACCATGTGACTTCTACCCAATCACTGTGCAGCATTCCTATCCATACACTAAAAACATCTTTATACTGTTCATCCTCGTGAAATTAATATTTCCTTACATTACAAATTCATATATTTACACCTCTCATTAGACATAATCTATATAACAGATATCTTTAATATCTAAAATAGCAAAATCCTCTTAATTGAGACATACAGAAAATGTGGATAACGATTTAAATTTCCTTTATATATTTAACCTTGGAATCCATCTCACTCTTTTAATGTGTCTTATATTCCTACAAACTGCCCAATCATATTACACTTCCCAGAACTCTCCCCGGTATACCGAGTTCATGATTGGTGTGAAAGTGCGCCAAACAGTTGTCTCGGCTACAGCTTGCGTTCCATGCGAATCCGGAAATCGGTGCGTCATTGATGCATCTCCAGTCTGTGTTTTTCTTACACTATTCACAGCAGGTCATATCCGGACGTAACACTCATTATCGTCGACCGGAAGTTGATGCCGCTAACATCCGCTCTCTTATGGAACGCAAACAGGAAGTGATCCTTATATTCTCTGTCTCAATGGAACGCAGATCGCGGATAGTTTCAGAAAAAGATTTTTAAATGCTCATAAGGCATTTAGGAATCCAACCGGGGGAGAAAGAAAGAATAATAGCATTTAGTATTACCCCTATATATAATATTAACAATGTATATCACATATGTCTCAACTGAAAATAACATTCTTCTACGTATAGCTTTAATGCACACCCATATTATATTTCTTTTTTCTTTATCGAATTATAAGAACCATTTGGTCTCGAAATCAGCATTGAGACCTCTGGGAGAAAGAGTTTTTAGATCATATATAGTTCTCATTTCCAATTGTGCCAACTTGATATCTCTATCATCTGTCCTCCAACTGGATTTCTCCCAGAGGTCTCAATGCTGATTTCGAGACCAAATGGTTCTTATAATTCGATAAAGAAAAAAGAAATATAATATGGGTGTGCATTAAAGCTATACGTAGAAGAATGTTATTTTCAGTTGAGACATATGTGATATACATTGTTAATATTATATATAGGGGTAATACTAAATGCTATTATTCTTTCTTTCTCCCCCGGTTGGATTCCTAAATGCCTTATGAGCATTTAAAAATCTTTTTCTGAAACTATCCGCGATCTGCGTTCCATTGAGACAGAGAATATAAGGATCACTTCCTGTTTGCGTTCCATAAGAGAGCGGATGTTAGCGGCATCAACTTCCGGTCGACGATAATGAGTGTTACGTCCGGATATGACCTGCTGTGAATAGTGTAAGAAAAACACAGACTGGAGATGCATCAATGACGCACCGATTTCCGGATTCGCATGGAACGCAAGCTGTAGCCGAGACAACTGTTTGGCGCACTTTCACACCAATCATGAACTCGGTATACCGGGGAGAGTTCTGGGAAGTGTAATATGATTGGGCAGTTTGTAGGAATATAAGACACATTAAAAGAGTGAGATGGATTCCAAGGTTAAATATATAAAGGAAATTTAAATCGTTATCCACATTTTCTGTATGTCTCAATTAAGAGGATTTTGCTATTTTAGATATTAAAGATATCTGTTATATAGATTATGTCTAATGAGAGGTGTAAATATATGAATTTGTAATGTAAGGAAATATTAATTTCACGAGGATGAACAGTATAAAGATGTTTTTAGTGTATGGATAGGAATGCTGCACAGTGATTGGGTAGAAGTCACATGGTGAGGTGTATTTGGTATAAAACTGTGTACCAGGCTTACATACTCCACACCCTGAGGAAGGAAACATTTCCGAAACGCGTTGGTGATACCAGTTAGAGGGAGGACACATCCCCATCCATAGAAGGAGTAAGATCATATACCCGTAATATTCACCTTTTGTCCTTCTCAAAGGGATCTTTGGGGACTTTATTGGCAGAGTGGTTGATGTTCTGAGTTCCTTATGGAGTGGAGTGATGTAATCCCTGAACTTTTTTAGTGTATTTTATGAAAGGATATCTTTGTTTTATGAATTAAATCAACTTTTTACGAAGAATCCAGAATTCCTATCCATATTTTTATTGCAAAATCCTACTGGCTGTTTTTTGGGAGTGATATACGCTGCAGTTATAAAGAAACCTTTGGATGAACATAGGGCGTAGATTAATGGTGAGTTCATGACCATATGCGCTTTATAGATGTTGATGTGTATGCTAGAGGAAAAGATACCTTTATAGGAGGAAAACTCACCTGACGTCGGTGAGTAAGGTATATCCAAAAGCTATCTTCCGTTACTTATAAAGGTGTAAGAATTTATGTCATGCTGACCCCAATTGTATAAGGAAAAGATACCTTGATAGGAGGAAATTACGCTGTACAGCGGTGAGTGAGGTACATCAAACAAGAAATATTCTGATTGAAAACATCCCTGTTGGTGGTTTGAAGAATAACATTCGTTGAAAGATTCTCTACATTTAATTAATAACAACAGCGCTGGTGGTCCATTCCTTTTTGTTTGTTGTTCTAAATTATTTCAAGTGTTGGTACCCTTGAGAAGGGACCTCAGCTGCAGTTGTTTTTGGCGCAAACAATAACATCATCTACTGAGAATTCTTAAGTAGCACCTAATATGGTCCCCCGGTACAAATTGTGTTTTTACAATTCACTCCCAACCAGAGGTCATGGCTGAAAATAGAAGTCCTTCCCTTCTTGATTAGTCTACTCTTTAATCTGGAATTGGATGCAGCCCATGGACCCTTCTCCCTTCTAGGTTAGTTATGTCTTGTTGATTGCACTCCATCTTGTATTGCTGTAATATGTTTCGTATGCTGAATTTGATCTCAAATTGTTCTACACTGATGTCCAGAGCCATGCGGTAAGCAGAGCAAGCAGGGCAGAAGGCATCAGGCTGGTGAGGCACCTTCACCCCTCTGTTGGCAGTTGCCTATTCACAGTTATCTGCACTGCCACTCCTGTCATTCATTGATTCCGCTGATCTATGCACACTGGCCACCAGCCTCGTCTCCTCCACTCATTTTTTTAGTGAATCTTAGCCTTCTTATATGTCACTTTATATCATCAACTTTTGGTGTTTGCATTAGCGTGGTATTTAAGCAAGACCCTTATGGGCTGACCTCTCCCCATGTCTCCTGAGGCTCTCTCCTTCTCGGGAGAGATGAAGAATCCAATTTCCAGGGGAAAGCTTTGACCAACCCTGAGGTAAAAGGATGTGCTTGCAGCAGATGGAAGCCTTAAGTCCTTTCTGTCTGTCCAGATAGCACTCTTTCAGTCACCCTTGCATCTTTCAAAATATTGTAACATTGAAAGGGAAACTTTTTGAAAAACAAAATAAAAATGGTCTGTTAAAACAAAAAAATGATGCTAAAATTGCCAGTGTCTAAAAATATTGCATTATGTTTAACTGTAAACAAGGGGATCAATGTATTATTTAGTCCATAGATTGAGAAAATAAAGGTGATATATATATATATTTTTTTTTAATTACTGCTTATTAAAGCAATAAAACTTCAATTATTTCTGTATTGATGTTATTTGTGCATTTTTAAAGAAAATTTAGTTAATTGAACCGGAGATACTACACATAGCAGTAAGAGTTAAAATTAACGGGTGTGATACAGGATCCCAGAGGTCAAGATGTCGGCGGTCACATGACTGACAATTAGAATACCGACAAGGGATGGGGTCATTATTTTACCACTCCACTATCCTAACCCTAACCAACCTGTGGTGGCAGCTAAGGCTAAGATAGTGGGGGTGGCGGCTAGAGCTAAGACACTGGGGGTGGCGGCTAGGGCTTAGACTTGGGGAGGGGGTGGCTATGGCTAATCCCCCCTCTAATGCCTAACCTTAACTGCATCCTTCAGGTCCTAACCATAACAGTGACCCTGAAACTTACCTTCGGGATGTCAGCATTCAGTGTTCTGGTGCCGGGATTCCAAGTGGTGTCAGGATTCCGCCATTGGTCACATGACCACCACCATCCCAACTGCCGGGATGCTAACTGCATCCCAACTTATCACTTTCCAGGTGGAACTTAAAGCCAGATTTAGGATATCAGTTCCACCAGTGAAAATAAAAAAGGCATTTATTCTTAAAATATACTATGACGGCCAGTGGTTTATCTATAATGGATGCATGGGTGTAGGATGCGCAATGGATATGGGTCACTGGGTCCAAGGAGGGCAAAAGCACAACCCCTGCACCTATGTTTAATACTTACCTCTCCAGGGTCAGTGCTGCATTAAATCACTGGGAAAATGGCAGAGGCTTTCCCTGTGATTTGCACATTCACAGTATAAACATCACCAGGAACATGGCGCCTGCACATTATCCGTAGTCAGTCTACTCATCTGCTAGAGAGGAGGGGGCGCATGGAGATTGCATATGGGCCCCCTCCTCTCTTAATACATCCCTTGTGATGGTGCTTGCAGGGCGTACCACAACAAGTCTTATCGCCAGTGGTAATCCCTTTACTATGGGGGGTGATGAAATAATAAGCACATAGTATTAATGTGAAGCTGCCATTTTGTAAGCTAAATCAGCCTATCAATTTTGTAGAAATTATTGACTAATATTTATGAAGCCTGAGATATTTATGAGGTACGGCTTTCTATTAATGGGCTACATTTCAAGAAATATCGGCACAGTCAATAAAATGGCTGCCCCTACCGTGTGCAGGTGACAGGCACACTGTAATTATAACAGCTTTTAGAAATAAAATAATAGTGTACGTGAATTTTTTGTGGAATTTTTAAATTAGGCGTTTGTGAAATTTTTTAATATTTATCTTTATATACATATATATGTGAGTGTGTGAGTATAGCAACGATAGAAAATGGCACTCCGGTCAGTCTTGTAATAAAGACTCCAGACAGTAAAGCAGAACTGCATAGTTTCAGCGTTTTTATTGCGGTTTTGCGCAATAAAAATGAAAACACGTGTACAAACAAAACACGTGTGTGTGTGTGTGTGTGTGTGTGTGCATATATATATATATATATATATATATATATACTGTATATTCGGCATCTTTACGAAATCAGCTTTGACTCGTAGACATGTATTACTGCTGAATGCACCTCATGGTGGAGTGATGCACTGAATGGGTTAAGTCCAACCCCACACTACAATGCATGCATACAGCTCAGAAGATAATAGCTTGTCATCTGTTTTGTCTATACACATAAGTGACAAATTAGTTCTTACACATGCATTAACCCTCTCTGACCTGGAGGGGTGCCCATCCCATGCTCCAATGGTGCCCAAAACTGGCCAGCGGAGGTTAATATAAAAGTTCGCTCTGCATGAAAATGTGTTTTGTTTCCAGATTTACGGACGTGACTACTTTTATACTGCACATATTTTATGATATTGTATAATATGGTACTAAACATTTCCATATTCAAGGGATTGACATCTTTACATAACGGAAAACTTTACTTACTCCACGGGTCACTGCTGCAAATACAAATGCTTTACCTGGCTCCTGTGGTTTCATAGCTACATTCGCTATGAAAGGAATCTTCTGCCTGGTGTACTGCCCATTGCTCGTCTGGGGTGACAGTTTGCCAAAAACCAGACATCTGAGTTTCTTGGGAAACAAACATTCAGCAGCACTGATACCTATAGGTTCTTCTTGTTTGGCAATGGACTAACCCACTGTAGAGCTCTCTCAGACACCGGCGGGCACTGGATATTGTATCTTTGGCCCCATAACAAACTTTGATTGAAGGCCAGGCCATTACCCAGAGGTCCCCACTTTGCTCACACTATAGTGGTGGTAGTTCAGCCACTGCACGGACAGATCATTTGCAACACTGTAATTGCACACAGGTGGAATCAAAAGCAATTATGGGACCTCCAATGACAATTCTTTGTTCCGTGTTTATTTTTGTGTATTGTAATTTGTAATATAAGTAAGTGAATACTTATGTATTAAATTTTTGTCTTCTATTTGATAATATTTTGTGATGATCAAAAATAATTGTTATAATAAATCCATTTTGATTCCATGAGAAGTGTAAAAATTCCAAATCAGGTGAAAACTTTTCATAGACCTTACATTTATATCTGTTTGGCAATGGTAGATTTGTACCGGTTCAGCTCAATATATTTTGAATTACTAGTCTTCTGTAAATTATTATTTGCCGTAGATATATCTTATCTGAGCTTAATGCTGAATATAACGTAAAGTCACCTCTAGTAAAAGCGACTTCTGAAGTTTCCACCTTAAAAAACTTGAGAGCAGACTGTGATATGTAGAGCGGAGAACTTGCAATCCTTGTGACAAATACTAATGTATAAATCAGCAGGCCAATCCTGGCCCGGGCGGCTGATCATGTTCTTTGCTGAAATGTCACCTGTTCCCATCTAACGATTTGCATAATGCAAAGCTTCTCACTCGTAAAATACAGATTAAGAGGGGAAGCAAGGAGTCATTCTCGAAGCATGGAGCCATTTCAGAAAAAGAGGAGTCTTCTTTTAACCCAATATTTGGTTTTAAAATTTTAAGGTCTTGGTCACATTTTTTTTAAATGTGTTGAAACGTACTGTATGATTTATTATTACTGGTTACCATGGTGTTTATGCTATGTTATTTTATCTTTAGTTTATAGTCAGTGCTTAATTTCATTTGATCCCTTTTCAGCATTTAAGAATATTTGCTTATTGAAATTTGCAGAAATATTGGTTAGGCTTTGTTTAAAATGTTAACAAATTTGTCAAATTAGATTTCATTCCTAAAGTCAAATGCTCCAAAATAAATAATACACCACATTTTAATATAGTACTTTATATCACTAAAATTCTAGTCAATTTGTATGATTATATTTTTTTTTATTTTAATTTTCTTTCTAATGAAAACTTTTTTTAAACACATTAGATTTCATTCCCAAAGTCAACTGGTCAAATATAAATAATATACCATAATATAGTGCATTATATCACTAAAATTATAGTTAATTTATACAATTATATTTTTCTTAATTTTCATTTTCATTAAAATTGTACTATCATCTTGCTTTTGATTTAATCTTGATTTTGTTTGTTTTATTGATTACATTTTTTAGTAAATAAAACTCATTGTTTATTTCTTCCCAAAATGGAAAATCAGCAATTATAGCTACATTAAATCAACTGGCTCAAACAAATTTATATTTTATAACTGTAAGTTAGCTGTTATTTAGGACATTATTTGTTAATTTTATCCAAACTTAAATAATAAGATTACTGAAAAGTTATGATGTGCTGCACAGTTGTTTATATTTTCTCTTTTTGGGATTTATTAAAAGTATATTAAAACCCACAAGCGACATTTTCGGATACATATTCAGTGGTAGCCAGACAGACCACTGCTCTTCTGTTTAATAAATAAAAATAAAGTACTAGCTCCTTACCCCATTACAAGCAGCTGGAACCCCATCTATGGAAAAGCTCTACAGTTGGTTTGCTGTTACCAGTGCTATTTTTCAGCAGGAACAAGCATGAACGCTGCTCTAGATCCTATCATTAACTATGACATAATCATGAACAGTGTTCCTGTACCTGTCCTGGGTCAAAATGTATTTTCCATAAGATGGAAGTTTTATTTTAAAGTCCTTTTTGGGTGCCTTATTTTCTAAATACTACAGTATATATATATATATATATATATATATGGCATGCGTGGAAGGCGGCACTCAAGCAGACTCATACAAGTGCAAGTAGCGTGGACATTTAATTGGCCGACATGTTTCGGGGTGGATCCCCCCTACTTAGGGCCAAACAGCAGTGTGACACTGCTCGGGATTTATTTATTCTTCCAGACAAATAGCAATGGCTGTTACCATCTTCGTGCCTCCTCTGATGAGGCACTGAGACTTCAGGCAAACCCACTCATAGAGGTGAACATGACCAAGTCACTGGTGTGGCCATAGAGGTGAACATGACCAAGTACGTGGTGTTGCCATAGAGGTGAACCAACCAAGTGCATGGTGTGACCCTAGAGGTGAACAGGCCAAGTGCATGGTGTGACCATAGAGGTGAACAGGCCAAGTGCGTGATATGACCATAGAGGTGAGCAAACCAGGTACGTGCTGTGGCCATAAAGGTGAATAGACCAAGTACATGAAATGGCTATAGAGGTGAACAGTCTAAGTATGTGGTGTGGCCATAGTGAACAGACCAAGTACATGGTGTGACCATAGAGGTAAACAGACCAAGTACGTGATGTGGCCATAGAGGTGAACAGACCAAGTATGATGTGTAGCCATAGAGGTGAACAGACAAAGTATGTGGTGTGGCCATAGAGATGAACAGACCAAGTACATGGTGTGGCCATAGAGGTGAACAAACCAAGTATGTGGTGTAGCCATAGAGGTGAACAAACCAAGTACGTGGTGTGGCCATAGAGGTGAACAGACCAAGTATGATGTGTAGCCATAGAGGTGAACAGACAAAGTATGTGGTGTAGCCATAGAGGTGAACAGACCAAGTACGTGGTGTGGCCATAAAGGTGAACAGACCAAGTTCGTGGTGTGACCATAGAGGTGAACAGACCAAGGCCTATATTTACTAATAATCCGAGTTTGACCGATTTGTGTTTTTTTCTAAGTCCCATCACGGGAATTCACTAAGCACAAATCTCGGCAGTGTTTGGGCTATTCGTTATGGTTTTCAAGGCTAAGTTCAGAAATACGAATGAATAGACCATCGGTCAAACGCGGCTGTTATTTCATACAACACGGGTATTCCCTATTAATTCGTATTTGGGTGTTAGTCTCTGAATGCTCAAGTGCGGGTGGTTTTTTATGCGATTCGTTAAAAAAAGCAGCAAAAAAATAGACCTGCTTTTTCCTGGCGAGTTTGGATAATCATGCACGGATCAGTGAGATCTGTGCATGGTTATCTATGGGAAAGGGTCGTTTAGTGTAAAAACTTTAAAAAAAAATTGCATGGGGTCCCCCCTCCTAAGCACAACCAGCCTCGGGCTCATTGAGCCCGTCCTGGTTGCAAAAATATGGGGGGAAAATTGACAGGGGTTCCCCCATATTTTAACAACCAGCACCGGGCTCTGCGCCTGGTCCTGGTGCCAAAAATACGGGGGACAAAACGTAGGGGTCCCCCGTATTTTTAATACCAGCACCGGGCTCCACTAGTCAGAGAGATAATGCCACAGCCGGGGGACACTTTTATATAGGTCCCTGCGGCCCTGTCATTAAATCACTAACTAGTCACCCCTGGCCAGGGTACCCTGGAGGAGTGGGGACCCCTTAAATCAAAGGGTTTCCCCCCTCCAGCCACCCAAGGGCCAGGGGTGAAGCCCGAGGCTGTCCCCCCATCCAAGGGAAGCGGATGGGGGGCTGATAGCCATGTGTAAAAAAAGAATATTGTTTTTTGTAGCAGTACTACAAGTCCCAGCAAGCCTCCCCCGCAAGCTGGTACTTGGAGAACCACAAGTACCAGCATGCGGTGAAAAAACGGGCCCGCTGGTACCTGTAGTACTACTACAAAAAAAATACCCAAATAAAAACAGAACTCACACATCTTGAAAGTAAAACTTTATTACATACATGCACACCTACATTCACACATACTTACCTATGTTCACACGAGGGTCGGTCCACTTCTCCAAGTAGAATCCATGGGGTACCTGTAAATAAAATTATACTCACAAAAATCCAGTGTAGATCTGTCCTCTTCTGAGCTTGTAATCCACGTACTTGGCAAAAAAACAAACCGAAAAACCCGAACCATGCACTGAAAGGGGTCCCATGTTTACACATGGGACCCCTTTCCCCGACTGCCGAGACCCCCCGTGACTCCTGTCACAGAGGGTCCCTTCAGCCAATCAGGGAGCGCCAAGTCGTGGCACTCTCCTGATTGCCTGTGCGCTCCTGAGCTGTCAGTCAGGCTGCGCACGGCACAGATACAATGTAGTGCATATGTGCTCCATTGTATCCAATGGTGGGAACTTTGCGGTCAGCGGTGAGGTTACTCGTGGTCAACCGCTGACCGCAAAGTTCCCACCATTGGATACAAGTCAGTGTATGCCGCCCCCAGTCAGGGTATGTATCACCCCACCCGCTTGTAGAATGTAGATGGTAGTGGTACTAGTGTACTTAAAATCAAACTGCAGGCACTGGGCACAGGTAGGCAAAGGGAACCACTGTACCAGAACACATTCCTCACCCTCTTTGGTCTTCACTCTTCTCTGGGCACATCCTGTGTCCTCTCTCTCACAACACACTGAATAGGACACAGGCCTGCACCAGAGCTGGCAGCTGTTTAATCACTGATAGCCTTCCAGGAGTATTCAGCCAGACCAGCATTCAGACATTTTCATTGAATCTCGCAGTCCCCTGGAAAACAGAAATCCCCCCCTCCATAATTTAGCCCTGTTGGCGGGCCCCCTTTACCAATCAGCTGTCTTGATTGCCTAGTGGTAAATCCGCTATTGCCTCCAAGGCTGACCCATCCCCCACCAGCCCAATAGATAAGCCCAGGTCTGAGTAATCAGTGCCGCCCCACCACCCTTCTCTCAGTGCCCCTGCTAGTGATTTACGTGGGCTCTATGGTGTCTTTGTGAAGTTGGGGCATAAATGTCCAGGTTTTATTTCAAGCAGCTATCGTGACCCCCCTTCCCCCATACCCACCGCAAAAAAAAAAAAAAAAAATTCTAGCCACAAGGCTATTTCAATCCAAGCTAACAGCCAAGAGTACCATGCAGCACATAGAGACTCAGAGCAGGAACAGAAAGGGGCATAGCTCCAGCAGGTAAGTTTCTTGAAATGTGGGCAATGTTTCCTCCTTACAATCTCATCTCATTGTAACTACACCACCAGGTTGCTGAGCAGGAATGCAGCTGCCAATGGTACAGCCACATACACTTTCCCCACAAGCTACAATTGTTATTTAGTTTTTATATATATCAATTGCTCCTCCACACATCTTAGATTGTAAGCTCACTAAGGGGGACATGTACTGAGCAGTGGTAAAAGGGGAGAATTGAGCCAGTGGAGAAGTTGCCATGGCAACCAATCAGCAGCTCTGTATACTTTTATAGTATGCAAATTATAAATGTTAAGTCAGTGCTGATTGGTTGCCTTGGGCAACTTCTCCACTGGCTCACTTCTCCACTTTTATCACGGCTTAGTACATGCCCCCCTAGTCAGGGACATGCTTACCTTATATTTCACGTCAATGAATGTTATTTACCAGTCACATGACCCCCTTCGTTTACAGCGCTGCAGAATGTTTTCTGTTGCCAGAATGTTTATAACGTATCAGGAACGCTCTCTACAAAGGCTGGAAGCGGTTAATGTGGGCTGTTATGTTTGTAGTTTACCGGTGTACTTGGTTACCATGCAGAAAATTGAAATGACACCAAGCTGAGGACTTGGTGAGTTTGAGTTTTGGCTTATTAAATCTGCAGAAGCCCTCTGCACCCCCTGGTTACACACCAGGATTGCTGGGTGCCCCAGATAACTCACAGCTGCTGATAAACTTGACTGGTAATGGCTTTTTGCTAATGAGAAAAGTACTGCTGATTATGACAAATAGCCCTGGACCAACAGGCTAAGCTGCTACACAGCCTCCCAATTGTCAGCAAGGCTGATTTTTGCATTTCATTATTTTCCCTCCGAAGCGCACTGCCCCCTTTCCATCCTGAGCCGACTCTGTGAGCAGCATGTCACTATTTTAATAACACTTCTTTATCTCCATTCTCCCCTCCAAAGCTGCCACACTAAAAAGCAGGAGGCAGAAGAAGGACCCCTCTTGTACCCACACACGCTATTGTTTGCAAGTTATCTGAGTGTAATGAGACCGCCATACAGGAGCACTGTCTAGACTTTCATTCTTTAACATTTACCTTAAATACTGTTTTTAGCTTCTTCTTTTTTTTGGTTTTAGCAGGAACGGCAACTGACATCGATTGATACATGTAGGAAAATGATGTTTGTAGAGAGTCCATTAATTTTACACGTTTACATAAAGGTATAACAATTCACATTAATTGGAGTAAGAGATTATTATTAATAGAAGCCTGAAATTAGCATTGAGAGGATGGGAAAAAGAGTAAGGGGGCAATGTATCAAATCTTGGAGAGAGATAAAGTGGAGAGAGATACAGTACCAAACAATCAGCTGCATACTGTCATTTTTCAACTGTAACATGGCAGTTAGGAGCTGATTGGTTGGTAATTTATCTCTCTCCACTTTATCTCTCTTCAAGGCATAGTAAATAGGCCCCAAAATGTAATGTGCCAAATGGTCCCAAATTTTAAATGGTTGTGTTCATTGCAGTTCACCTGATATTTGCTCTTTTAAGGGCCCCAAGTAATTTGGCAGCCTTATATTCAGAAGTTTTCTGCAATAATTATGGGGGCTTTTTATCTTGAGGGTACGGCAGCAAATATCAGAGGTATCTGCAGTAGTCCTTCATTTTCTATCATATGGCTAAGTAAGCCAATTCCAAACCTTATAGTAAATTCATAGTGTAGCCTTTACTTCTACTCTTTGCATGGACAGGCTGTCATCAGACTCGCTGCCCCGATAATAGAATCTTGATAAAGTGCACAAAAAATTATTTCTAATTATGATAAGAAATTATATTAACTGAGGGAGATGAAAAATCATTCCTTTTGTATTGTATGTCAACTTTAAATATCTTAAAAGCTAAAGATAAAAAATAAAAAGTTCAGGGTTCTGGTGTAAAACTTTTTTAAACAGTGGGGTTTTTTAGGGGTTTTTTTTAAATAGAAAAAGGCTATAAATGTGTTTGCAACGTTCCTCCCACTCAGCCAACTGCTACATTCTCATCTTCAGGGGCTGAGGTTTAGCATCTACCAGGGACATAGGGCCTGATTTATGTTTGTACGCAATGGAGCGATTATTGACAAACTGTATCATCTGATGGCTGCGTGATCATACGTGCAAAACATTGCAACTGAGCAGCTACTGCCATAAACCAACCCTGAGCTCCGATGTTCTCTGTATTTGCGTATAGTCCACTAATGTGTACGCAATTGCGATTGAGCTTGCAGTGAGTCTGGTGGGCGTCTCTTTTCATTTTAGGGCAGCAGCAGCCCTTGCTAACATTAGCAGTTCCGTACCCTAGAGAATCGCCCCGCGAGGGTATGTGTGGGTTCTAAATATCTTCATATTTTAAAGTAAAAGTGCAGCAAACACAACTATAAAAGTAAACTGTAAAGTAGTTCAAAAATGTTGTATACAGGCAGCAATATATTTTATAATCCAATTGTGTCTATTTCTTATTTCTTCAATAATGCAGCTATACAGTGCATCCAGAAAGTATTTACAGCGCTTCACTTTTTCCACATTTTGTTATGTTACAGCCTTATTCCAAAATGTAATAAATTCATTTTTGTCCTCAAAATTCTACACACAATACCCCATAATGACAACGTGAAATTTTTTTTTTTTAGATTTTTGCAAATCTATTAAAAATAAAAACCAAGAAATCACATGTACATACTGTAAGAATTCATAGCCTTTGCCATGAAGCTCAATATTGAGCTCAGGTGGATCCTGTTTCCATTGATCATCCTTGAGATGGTCCTACAGCTTAATTGGAGTCCACCTGTGGTAAATTCAGTTGATTGGACATGATTTGGAAAGGCACACACCTGTCTATATAAGGTTCCACACTTGACAGTGCATGTCTGAGCACAAACCAAGCATGAAGTCAAAGGAATTGTCTGTAGACCTCCAAGACAGGATTGTCTCAAGGCACAAATCTGGTGAAGGGTACAGAAAAATATCTGCTGCTTTGAAGGTCCCAATGAGCACAGTGGCCTCCATCATCCATAAATGGAAGAAGTGCGGAACCACCAGGACTCTTCCTAGAGCTGGCCGTCTAAACTGAGCGATCGAGGGAGACGGGCCCTTGTCAGGGAGGTGACCAAGAACCCAATGGTCATTCTGTCAGAGCTACAGCATTCCTCTGTGGAGAGAGGAGAACCTTCCAGAAGGACAACCATCTCTGCAGCAATCCACTAATCAGGCCTGTATGGTAAATTGGCCAGACAGACGCCACTCCTTAGTAAAAAGCACATGGCAGCCCACCTGGAGTTTGCCAAAATGCACTTGAAGGACTCTCAGACCATAAGAAACAAAATTCTCTGGTCTGATGAAACAAAGATGGAACGCTTTGGTGTGAATGCAAGGCGTCATGTTTGGAGGAAACCAGGCACCACTCATCACCAGGCCAATACCATCCCTACAGTGAAGCATGGTGGTGGCAGCATCATGCTGTGGGGATGTTTTTCAGTGGAAGGAACTGGGAGACTAGTCACGATGGAGGGAAAGATGAATGCAGCAATGTACAGAGACATCCTGGATGAAAAACTGCTCCAGAGCGCTCTTGACCTCCGACTAGGGCGACAGTTCCTCTTTCAGCAGGACAACAACCCTAAACACACAGCCAAGATATCAAAGGAGTGGCTTCAGGACAACTCTGTGAATGTCCTTGAGTGACCCAGCCAGAGCCCACGCTTGAATCCGATTGAACATCTCTGTAGAGATCTAAAAATGGCTGTGCACCAATGCTTTCCATCCAACCTGATGGAGCTTGAGAGGTGCTGCAAAGAGGAATGGGCAAAACTGCCAAAAGATAGGTGTGCCAAGCTTGTGGCATCATATTCAAAAAGACTTGAGGCTGTAATTGCTGCCAAAGGCGCATCAACAAAGTATTAAGCAAAGGCTGTGAATAGTTATGTACATGTGATTTATTAGTTTTTTATTTTTAATAAATTTGCCAAAATCTAAAAAAAAAAAAAATCACGTTGTCATTATGGGGTATTGGGTATAGAATTTTGAGGGAAAAAATGAATTAATTCCTTTTTGGAATAAGGCTGTAACATAACAAAATGTGGAAAAAGTGAAGTTCTGTGAATACTTTCCGGATGAACTGTACATGAGCAACATATGTCTCAAAAGTCATAATTCATCTGTAATTTGGCCACTACTGGAGCTTCAAACAAAGTTGTTGTAACAAAATAAGGGAAGAGAAGACATTTCACTTTCTAGAATGTACCAGGTAAAAGATAGCTGAAATCTGTTGTTGTGGTCAACACCTCCATATCTCATTTTTAGAAGATAATGTACCCCTTGGTCATAACCTATGGTCCATATAAATTATACTCCTGGACTCCCCAGCACCACAAAACTGCTAAAATCTGTTGACTACCCTTCCTTTTGATCAGATAGAATATGGACAGTCACGTCAGAGAGGGGGTAACTGGGGTATGGAAACTTGAAATTTCAATTAATATTTCTTTTAAAGTTTGAATTTCCAGAGTTGGTATCTTAATATTTTAGCATGTTAGAAAAAACAGAGGCATCATAGATAAACAGTAATTAAGACTGAATGAACGGAATGCGGTTACGGTCACAATACCGACGGTGATATCCAGAATGCTGAATAGCCCGCCAGTCGGCATGCACCCACAGTGTGGGAACAGAACCTGTGGCAACTGCAAGGGGCTTTGTTGCTCTCGCCCCACCGACCCTCTAACAGCCGGGATCCCGGCATCACTATGGTGACCGGTGGTCTCCCAACTGCCGGTCACCAGAACCCAACCCGAATGTACATATCAAAAGTGAGAGGAATAGGGATGACAAGTTCCCAAGTTTAGAACTGTGGAGATGTATCAAAGATTGGAGAGAGATGAAGCAGAGAGAGATAAAGTACCAATCAGCTCCTAACTACCATTTTTCAACCACAGGCTGTAAAATGACAGGATTTTTTTTTGGTTGGTACTTTATCTCTCTCTACTTTATCTCTCCAAGCTTTAATAAATCTCCACCAGGGTGTCAATTTATTCACTTTTTAAAATTTATATCTGATGTATATGATAGGAAATTAGATTTAACAGGGTTTTAATATAGCCATAATATTAATATTTTTCCATTCAATATTCCTCTGCAAAAAGACTAATTCAGCAGATGTCTAATTTATACTAGTTTGAGATATATTGCGTTATAGTTGCAATTCTATTCACACATTAAGAATTATATAAACTTTTTTTGAATTCATATTTTAGTAAAGTGTCATCCACTCATTTCCTTTAGTATTTGGTTTTCAGGGGTTAGTTTTTAAATAAGATACAATTTATAGTACTTCATACTGCATATGGCACTTGAGCTGTTTTCTAAGACCAATTTAGATATGATGTGAATTCACTCATCCTGAGTTACTCCTATCAGCTCTTTGCAAAACACATTTCATGCCATCTAGTGGACACCAGAGGGATGCATAGGATCAATGCATCCCCCAAGGTTTAAATGCGAGTGGGGACCGTCAGAATTGTTCCTATAACACATGCTATTGTGATTATTAATTTATAATTTGTGAGTGTTTTTGTGCTTGTTACACTTTGCATATGATCATTTATTTGATTACGCTAAATTATTTTGTATGGGTCATTTGAAAAGCTCTCCACGCTGTACGCCTTTCTTTTATGCAAATGTACCAATTTATTTAGGGAGCACATAGATCTTTTTCTCTGCAAAAGGAGCAAATGTTACGTGATAAATGCAGGCAAGACGCCACAATTTCCCTTCACAATGCACGATTTTGGTTTGCTCAATTTACATATTTAAATATGGAAGGACACCACTCTCCCCGTAAAATGTCTTGATTTTTGTGCACGTTTGGTGGTCATTTTTATGTTTTCTATTGTGTGTTGGTCATTGGGATGCTCTTTGTATTGTATGGTTTTCACTGGGCTGCTCTCTGTATTGTATAGCAAAATACAAATAGATTTTCATCTCATACAAATATAATTTCACTTACGTCCTAGAGGATGCTGGGGACTCCGTAAGGACCATGGGGTATAGACGGGCTCCGCAGGAGACATGGGCACTATAAAGAACTTTAGTATGGGTGTGCACTGGCTCCTCCCTCTATGCCCCTCCTCCAGACCTCAGTTAGATTTTGTGCCCAGCGGAGATAGGGTGCATTACAGGGAGCTCTCCTGAGTTTCTCTGAAAATAATTTTGTTAGGTTTTTTATTTTCAGGGAGCACTGCTGGCAACAGGCTCCCTGCATCGTGGGACTGAGGAGAGAGAAGCAGACATACTGCAGTGATAGCCTCTGCTTCTTAGGCTACTGGACACCATTAGCTCCATAGGGAGTCGGAACGCGGGTCCCCCCGCCGTTCGTCCCAGAGCCGCGCCGCCGTCCTCCTCGCAGAGCCGGAAGATAGAAGCCGGGTGAGTATGAGAAGAAAAGAAGACTTCAAGGCGGCAGAAGACAGCAGATCTTCACTGAGGTAAGCGTGCAGCGGTAACGCTGCGCGCCATTGCTCCCACATGTTACACACACTGAGGGCACTGATGGGTGCAGGGCGCAGGGGGGGCGCCCTGGGCAGCAATAAACCTCTGACCTGGCTTTAATAAGGGACATAAAGCTGCGGAGGCAGTAAATGTAGAGATCCCCCGCCATTTTTTTAATATTGAAGCGGGACCGAAGCCCGCCGCTGGAGGGGGCGGAGCTTGATCCCTCAGCACTAACCAGCGCCATTTTCTCCTCAGAACTCTGCAGAGAAGCTGGCTCCCCGGTCTCTCCCCTGCTGAACTCGGGGACAGAGGGCTGGAAAGAGGGGGGGGGGGGGGGGGGCACATTTATTGGCGCAGTGAGTGTATAACATTGAATATATATATAAAAGCGCTGTCTGGGATTTATTCCAGTGTCAGTTGGCGCTGGGTGTGTGCTGGCATACTCTCTCTCTGTCTCTCCAAAGGGCCTTGTTGGGAAATTGTCCCCTTATAGATATATCCCTGTGTGTGTGGGGTGTCGGTACATGCGTGTCGGCATGTCTGAAGCGGAAGGCTCGTCTAAGGAGGAGGTGGAGCAGATGTGTGGTGTGTCTCCGTCGGCAACGCCGACACATGATTGGATGGACATGTGGCATATGTTAAATGCAAGTGTGGCCTCTTTACATAAAAGACTGGACAAAGCAGAGTCCAGGGAGAAAACAGGGAGTCAATCCACGAATTGCACTGGGTCACAGGACCCTGCAGGGTCTCAAAAACATCCCCTACAATTGGTTGACACAGGTACCGACACGGATTCTGATTCCAGTGTCAACTACGATGATGCAAAATTGCACCCAAGGGTGGCAAAAAGTATTCAGTGTATGATTATTGCAATAAAAGAGGTTTTACATATCACTGATGACCCCTCTGTCCCTGACATGAGGGTGCGCATGTATAAGGAAAAGAAGCCTGTGGTAACCTTTCCCCCATCCCATGAGCTTAACGAGTTGTTTGAAAAAGCTTGTGAAACTCCAGATAAAAAACTGCAGATTCCCAAAAGGGTTCTTATGGCGTATCCTTTCCCTGCACAGGACAGGGTACGTTGGGAATTCTCTCTCAGGGTGGATAAGGCTTTAACACGCCTGTCCAAAAAGGTGGCGCTACCATCTCCGGACACGGCAGCCCTCAAGGATCCTGCTGATCGCACACAGGAAACTACTTTAAAGTCTATTTATGCGCATACAGGTGCTTTGCTCAGACCGGCAATAGCATCGGCATGGGTGTGTAGTGCAGTTGCAGCGTGGACAGATACCTTGTCAGCTGACCTTGATACCCTAGACAGGGATACCATTTTATTGACCTTAGCCCACATTAAAGACGCAGTCTTATATATGAGGGACGCTCAAAGAGACGTTGGGCTGCTGGGTTCCAGGGACAATGCCATGGCTATTTCTGCGAGACGAGCTCTATGGACCCGCCAATGGACGGGTGATGCAGACTCAAAGAAGCATATGGAGGTTTTACCTTACAAGGGTGAAGTGTTGTTTGGGGAAGGGCTCGCGGACCTGGTTTCCACAGCTACCGCGGGTAAGTCTACCTTTTTACCTTTTGTTCCCCAACAGCAAAAGAAAACTCCACAGTTTCAGATGCAGTCCTTTCGGTCGCATAAGTCCAGAAGAGGTCGGGGCTCCTCCTTCCTTGCCAGAGGTAAGGGTAGAGGAAAGAGAACACCTGCTTCGGCTAGTTCCCAGGAGCAGAAGTCCTCCCCGGCTTCTACAAAATCCACCGCATGACGCTGGGGCTCCCCTACGGGAGTCCGCGCCAGTGGGGGCACGCCTTCGACTTTTCAGCCAGATCTGGGTTCTTTCAGACGTGGATCCTTGGGCGATAGAAATTGTTTCCCAAGGCTACAAGCTGGAATTCGAAGAAGTGCCCACTTGGCGATTTTTCAAGTCGGCTTTGCCAGCTTCACCCCCAGAGAGGGAAGTGGTGTTAGCTGCACTTCAAAAGCTGTGTCAACAGCAAGTGGTTGTCAAGGTTCCCCTGGTCCAACAGGGAAAAGAGCACTATTCAACCCTGTTCGTGGTCCCGAAGCCAGATGGTTCGGTCAGACCAATTTTAAATCTCAAATCCCTAAACCTGTACTTGAAAAAGTTCAAATTCAAGATGGAATCGCTCAGAGCTGTGATATCCAGCCTGGAAGGAAGGGATTTTATGGTGTCACTAGACATAAAGGATGCATACCTTCATGTCCCCATATATCACCCTCATCAGGAGTACCTGAGATTTGCTGTACAGGACTGTCATTACCAGTTTCAGACGTTGCCGTTTGGGCTTTCCACGGCCCCGAGGATTTTCACCAAGGTCATGGCGGAAATGATGGTGCTCCTGCGCAAGCAGGGAGTCACAATTATCCCATACTTGGACGATCTCCTGATAAAGGCGAGTTCGAGAGATCAATTGCTGAAGAGCGTGGCGCTCTCCCTGAGGGTGCTGCAACAGCACGGTTGGATTCTCAATCTGCCAAAGTCACAATTGGTTCCGATGAATCGGCTATCATTCCTAGGCATGATTCTGGACACGGAACAAAAGAGGGTTTTTCTTCCGTTGGAAAAAGCCCAGGACCTCCAAAACATGGTCAGAGACCTGCTAAAACCAAGAAGAGTGTCGGTTCATCAATGCACTCGAGTTCTGGGGAAAATGGTGGCGACCTACGAGGCCATCCCCTTCGGCAGGTTTCATGCGAGGACTTTTCAGTGGGATCTTCTGGACAAGTGGTCCGGATCCCATCTACAAATACAACAGAAAATAACGCTGTCCCCCAGGGCCAGGGTGTCTCTCCTGTGGTGGCTGCAGAGTGCTCACCTTCTAGAGGATCGCAGGTTCGGCATTCAGGACTGGGTTCTGGTGACCACGGACGCGAGCCTCCGAGGGTGGGGAGCAGTCACACAAGGAAGAAATTTTCAGGGACTATGGTCAGGCCAGGAGGCTTGTCTATACATAAACATACTGGAATTGAGGGCCATATACAACGGCCTACGACAAGCGGAGAATCTTCTTCGCGACCTGCCGGTTCTGATTCAATCAGACAACGTCACAGCCGTGGCTCATGTAAACCGCCAAGGCGGGACAAGAAGCAGAGTGGCGATGGCGGAAGCCACCAGGATTCTTCGCTGGGTGGAAAATCATGTAAGCGCTCTGTCAGCTGTCTTCATTCCGGGAGTAGACAACTGGGAAGCGGACTTCCTCAGCAGACACGATCTCCATCCAGGAGAGGGGGGACTTCATCAAAAAGTTTTTGCAGAGATAACAAACCTTTGGGGAATTCCTCAAATAGACATGATGGCGTCACGCCTCAACAAGAAGCTTCGGAGGTATTGTGCCAGGTCTCGGGACCCTCAGGCAGTAGCGATAGACGCCCTGGTGACAGCTTGGGTGTTTCGGTCGGTCTATGTGTTCCCTCCTCTTCCTCTCATCTCAAAAATATTGAGAATCGTAAGACAAACAGGAGTACGGACTATACTCATTGTTCCAGATTGGCCTCGAAGGGCCTGGTACTTAGATCTTCAGAATCTGCTCACAGAAGATCCGTGGCCTCTTCCTCTGAGGGAGGACCTGCTACAACAGGGGCCTTGCGTGTTCCACGACTTACCACGGTTGCATTTGACGCCATGGCGGTTGAACACCGAATCCTAGCTGGGAAAGGTATTCCAGAGGAAGTCATCCCTACTCTGATAAAGGCTAGGAAGGAGGTGACGGGGAAGCATTATCACCGTATCTGGAGGAAGTATGTATCTTGGTGTGAAGCCAAGAATGCTCCTATGGAAGATTTCCATCTGGGCCGATTTCTCCACTTTCTACAGACAGGAGTGGATATGGGCCTGAAGTTAGGCTCCATTAAGGTACAGATTTCGGCCCTCTCTATATTCTTTCAGAAGGAATTGGCTTCTCTCCCAGAAGTCCAGACGTTTGTGAAGGGTAGTGCTGCACATCCAGCCTCCTTTTGTGCCCCCAGTGGCACCGTGGGACCTTAATGTGGTGTTAAGTTTCCTAAAATCTCACTGGTTCGAGCCTCTTCAAAAGGTTGAACTCAAGTTTCTCACGTGGAAGGTGGTCATGTTATTGGCCTTGGCATCTGCAAGGCGGGTGTCCGAATTGGCGGCCTTATCTCACAAGAGCCCCTATTTGATTTTCCATGTGGATAGAGCGGAGTTGAGGACTCGTCCTCAATTTTTACCTAAGGTGGTTTCTTCGTTTCATATTAACCAACCTATTGTGGTGCCTGTGGCTTCAGGGGACTTGGAGGGCTCCAAGTCCCTGGATGTAGTCAGGGCCTTAAAAATTTATGTGGCCAGGACGGCTAAGATTAGGAAAACAGAGGCTCTGTTTGTCCTGTATGCAGCCAACAAGATTGGCGCTCCTGCTTCTAAGCAGACTATTGCTCGCTGGATCTAACATAGTAACATAGTATCTAAGGTTGAAAAAAGACAATTGTCCATCGGGTTCAATCTATTTGTGGTCTCCTATGCACGATTATTTTGTATACAATTTTGACTGAAGTTGCTGACTGCCGTTCCGATTAACCCCTCTTTTTTATAATAACCATAGTACGTGACTATGCCCCGTAACCCTAGATATCCTTATCCATTAGGAATTTATCTAACCCATTCTTAAAGGTGTTGACTGAGTTGGCCATTAGAACTCCCTCAAGCAGGGAATTCCAAACACGTATCGTCCTTACCGTAAAAAAGCCTTTATGCCGTATTGTGTGGAATCTCCTCTCCTCTAACCTGAGAGAGTGTCCACGAGTTCTCTGTGTTGATCTAACCAAAAACAGGTCCTGCGCAAGATCTGTATATTGTCCCCTTATATATTTGTAAATGTTGATCATGTCCCCTCTTAATCTCCTCTTTTCCAGTGTAAACATGCCTAGTCTTGCAAGCCTTTCCTCGTATTCCAGCATCTCCATACCCTTAATTAGTTTGGTCGCCCGCCTTTGAACCTTTTCTAGCTCCAGGATATCCTTTTTGTAGTAAGGTGCCCAGAATTGTTCACAGTATTCAAGGTGTGGCCTCACAAGTGATTTATATAACGGGAGTATAATACTCTCGTCCCTAGCATCAATTCCCCGTTTTATGCATGCTAATATCTTATTAGCCTTCTTTGCTGCAGTCCTACTTTGGGTACTACTGCTTAGTTTGCTATCTATGAGGACACCTAAGTCCTTTTCCAGTATAGAATCCCCTAATTTTACCCCATTTAGTAGGTAGGTGTTATTTTTGTTCTTGTTACCCCAGTGCATTACCTTACACTTGTCTGTATTGAAGCACATTCTCCATTTCACTGCCCAAGCTTCTAATTTAACTAAGTCATTCTGAAGCGACTCAGCATCCCCCTCCGCATTTATAACTTTACACAATTTGGTATCATCTGCAAAAATTGACACCATGCTCTCTAGACCTTCTGTTAGGTCGTTAATGAAAATATTGAACAATAGCGGTCCTAATACTGAGCCTTGCGGCACACCACTTAGCACTTCAGTCCAAGTTGAAAAGGATTCATTAACCACAACGTGCTGCTCCCTATTATCTAACCAGTTTTTGACCCAAGTGCATATTGTGCTTCCTAGCCCTGATTCTTGTAGCTTGTAGATAAGTCTCATGTGTGGTACAGTATCGAACACTTTGGCAAAATCTAAAAAGATTACATCCTGCACTTTACCCTGATCTAGGTTTGCGCTTACTGTTTCATAAAAGCCAAGTAAGTTGTTTGACAGGATCTGTCCTTCATAAACCCATGTTGATTCCTTTTAATGACCTTATTGACTTCAAGGAACTTCTGAACACTATCTCATAGAAACATAAACATAGAAACATATCTCTTAAAATACCTTCCAATACTTTCCCCACTATAGATGTAAGACTAACTGGTCTATAATTATCTGGTTCAGCTTTACTTCCCTTTTTGAATATAGGCACTACTTCCGCTATATGCCAGTCTTTGGGAACCATACCTGATATAACTGAATCCTTAAAGATCAAAAATAGCGGTTTTGCAAGTTCAGAATGAAGCTCCATTAGAACCCTTGGGTGAATACTAGTGATGAGCGGGTTCGGATCCTCGGAATCCGAACCCCCCCGAACTTCACCCTTTTTACACGGGTCCGAGGCAGATTCGAACCTTCCCGCCTTGCTCGGTTAACCCGAGCGCGCCCGAACGTCATCATCCCGCGGTCGGATTCTCGCGAGACTCGTATTCTATATAAGGAGCCGCGCGTCACCGCCATTTTTCACTCATGCATTGGAAATGATAGTGAGAGGACGTGGCTGGCGTCCTCTCAGTTTTATTCAGGTGGCTGCAAATATCTGTGCTCACTGCTTTATTGTGGGGACTGGGGACCAGCAGTATTATATAGGAGGAGTACAGTGCAGAGTTTTGCTGACCAGTGACCACCAGTATTATACGTTCTCTGCCTGAAAAACGCTCCATATCTGTGCTCAGTGTGCTGCATATATCTGTGCTCACACTGCTTTATTGTGGGGACTGGGGACCAGCAGTATTATATAGGAGGAGTACAGTGCAGAGTTTTGCTGACCAGTGACCACCAGTATTATACGTTCTCTGCCTGAAAAACGCTCCATATCTGTGCTCAGTGTGCTGCATATATCTGTGCTCACACTGCTTTATTGTGGGGACTGGGGATCACTAGTATTATATAGGAGGAGTACAGTGCAGAGTTTTGCTGACCAGTGACCACCAGTATTATACGTTCTCTGCCTGAAAAACGCTCCATATCTGTGCTCAGTGTGCTGCATATATCTGTGCTCACACTGCTTTATTGTGGGGACTGGGGACCACCAGTATTATATAGGAGGAGTACAGTGCAGAGTTTTGCTGACCAGTGACCACCAGTATTATACGTTCTCTGCCTGAAAAACGCTCCATATCTGTGCTGCATTGTAGTATATAGTAGGAGTACAGTGCATAATTTTGCTGACCACCAGTATATAATATATAGCAGTACGGTACAGTAGGCCACTGCTCTACCTACCTCTGTGTCGTCAAGTATACTATCCATCCATACCTGTGGTGCATTTCAGTTTTGCACAGTTTGCTGACCACCAGTATATAATATATAGAAGTACGGTACAGAAGGCCACTGCTCTACCTACCTCTGTGTCGTCAAGTATACTATCCATCCATACCTGTGGTGCATTTCAGTTGTGCGCAGTATACATAGCAGGAGGCCATTGCTATTGATACTGGCATATAATTCCACACATTAAAAAATGGAGAACAAAAATGGGGAGGGTAAAATAGGGAAAGATCAAGATCCACTTCCACCTTGTGCTGAAGCTGCTGCCACTAGTCATGGCCGAGACGATGAAATGCCATCAACGTCGTCTGCCAAGGCCGATGCCCAATGTCATAGTAGAGAGCATGTAAAATCCAAAAAAATAAAGCTCAGTAAAATGACCCAAAAATCTAAATCAAAATCGTCTGAGGAGAAGCGTAAACTTGCCAATGTGCCATTTACGACACGGAGTGGCAAGGAACTGCTGAGGCCCTGGCCTATGTTCAAGGCTAGTGGTTCAGCTTCAAATGAGGATGGAAGCACTCATCCTCTCGCTAGAAAAAAGAAAAGACTTAAGCTGGCAAAAGCACAGCAAAGAACTGTGCGTTCTTCAAAATCACAAATCCCCAAGGAGAGTCCAATTGTGTCGGTTGCGATGCCTGACCTTCCCAACACTTGACGGAAAGAGGTGGCGCCTTCCACAATTTGCACGCCCCCTGCAAGTGCTGGAAGGAGCACCCGCAGTCCAGTTCCTGATAGTCAAATTGAAGATGTCACTGTTGAAGTACACCAGGATGAGGATATGGGTGTTGCTGGCGCTGAGGAGGAAATTGACAAGGAGGATTCTGATGGTGAGGTGGTTTCTTTAAGTCAGGCACCCGGGGAGACACCTGTTGTCCATGGGACGAATATGGCCATTGACATGCCTGGTCAAATTACCAAAAATATCACCTCTTCGGTGTGGAATTATTTCAACAGAAATGCGGACAACTGGTGTCAAGCCGTGTGTTGCCTTTGTCAAGCTGTAATAAGTAGGGGTAAGGACGTTAACCACCTAGGAACATCCTCCCTTATACGTCACCTGGACCGCATCATCAGAAGTCAGTGACAAGTTCAAAAACTTTGGATGACAGCGGAAGCAGTCCACTGACCACTAAATCCCTTCCTCTTGTAACCAAGCTCCTGCAAACCACACCACCAACTCCCTCAGTGTCAATTTCCTCCTTACACAGGAAAGCCAATAGTCCTGCAGGCCATGTCACTGTCAAGTCTGACGAGTCCTCTCCTGCCTGGGATTCCTCCGATGCATCCTTGAGTGTAACGCCTACTGCTGCTGCTGTTGTTGCTGCTGGGAGTCGATCGTCATCCCAGAGGGGAAGTCAGAAGACCACTTGTACTACTTCCAGTAAGCAATTGACTGTCCAACAGTCCTTTGCGAGGAAGATGAAATATCACAGCAGTCATCCTGCTGCAAAGCGGATAACTCAGGCCTTGGCAGCCTGGGTGGTGAGAAACGTGTTTCCGGTATCCACCGTTAATTCACAGGCAACTACAGACTTGATTGAGGTACTGTTTTCCCGGTACCAATTACCATCTAGGTTCCATTTCTCTAGGCAGGCGATACCGAAAATGTACACAGATGTCAGAAAAAGAGTCACCAGTGTCCTAAAAAATGCAGTTGTACCCAATGTCCACTTAACCACGGACATGTGGAGAAGTGGAGCAGGGCAGACTCAGGACTATATGACTGACAGCCCACTGGGTAGATGTATTGCCTCCCGCTGCAAGAACAGCAGCAGCGGCACCAGTAGCAGCATCTCGCAAACGCCAACTTGTTCCTAGGCAGGCTACGCTTTGTATCACCGCTTTCCATTAGAGGCACACAGCTGACAACCTCTGACGGAAACTGAGGAACATCATTGCAGAATGGCTTACCCCAATTGGACTCTCCTGGGGATTTGTGACATCGGACAACGCCACCAATATTGTGCGTGCATTACATCTGGGCAAATTCCAGCACGTCCCATGTTTTGCACATACATTGAATTTGGTGGTGCAGAATTATTTAAAAAACGACAGGGGCGTGCAAGAGATGCTGTCGGTGGCCCGAAGAATTGCGGGCCACTTTCAGCATTCAGCCACCGCGTGCCGAAGACTGGAGCACCAGCAAACAGTCCTGAACCTGCCCTGCCATCATCTGAAGCAAGAGGTAGTAACGAGGTGGAATTCAACCCTCTATATGCTTCAGAGGATGGAGGAGCAGCAAAAGGCCATGGGACGTGCTGGAATTTGCCCAGATGTAATGCACGCACAATATTGGTGGCGTTGTCCGATGTCACAAATCCCCAGGAGAGTCCATTTGGGGTAAGCCATTCTGCGATGATGTTCCTCAGTTTCCATAAGAGGTTGTCAGCTGTGTGCCTCTTCTTGAAAGCGGTGATACAAAGCGTAGCCTGCCTAGGAATGAGTTGGCATTTGCGAGATGCTGCTACTGGTGCCGCCGCTGCTGTTCTTGCTGTGGGAGGCAATTCATCTACCCAGTGGGCTGTCACAGTCATATAGTCCTGAGTCTGCCCTGCTCCACTTGTCCACATGTCCGTGGTTAAGTGGACATTGGGTACAACTGCATTTTTTAGGATACTGGTGACTCTTTTTCTGACATCTGTGTACATTTTCGGTATCGCCTGCCTAGAGAAATGGAACCTAGATGGTATTTGGTACCGGGGACACAGTACCTCAATCAAGTCTGTAGTTGCCTGTGAATTAACGGTGGATAACGGAAATACGTTTCTCACCGCCCAGGCTGCCAAGGCCTGAGTTATCCGCTTTGCAGCAGGATGACTGCTGTGATATTTAATCTTCCTCGCAAAGGACTGTTGGACAGTCAATTGCTTACTGGAAGTAGTACAAGTGGTCTTCCGACTTCCCCTCTGGGATGACGATCGACTCCCAGCAGCAACAACAGCAGCGCCAGCAGCAGTAGGCGTTACACTCAAGGATGCATCGGAGGAATCCCAGGCAGGAGAGGACTCGTCAGACTTGACAGTGACATGGCCTGCAGGACTATTGGCTTTCCTGTGTAAGGAGGAAATTGACACTGAGGGAGTTGGTGGTGTAGTTTGCAGGACCTTGGTTACAAGAGGAAGGGATTTAGTGGTCAGTGGACTGCTTCCGCTGTCATCCAAAGTTTTTGAACTTGTCACTGACTTATGATGAATGCGCTGCAGGTGACGTATAAGGGAGGATGTTCCAAGGTGGTTAACGTCCTTACCCCTACTTATTACAGCTTGACAAAGGCAACACATGGCTTGACACCTGTTGTCCACATTTGTGTTAAAATAATTCCACACCGAAGAGGTGATATTTTTGGTAATTTGACCAGGCATGTCAATGGCCATATTCGTCCCATGGACAACAGGTGTCTCCCCGGGTGCCTGACTTAAAGAAACCACCTCACCATCAGAATCCTCCTTGTCAATTTCCTCCTCAGCGCCAGCAACACCCATATCCTCATCCTGGTGTACTTCAACAGTGACATCTTCAATTTGACTATCAGGAACTGGACTGCGGGTGCTCCTTCCAGCACTTGCAGGGGGCGTGCAAATGGTGGAAGGCGCCACCTCTTCCCGTCCAGTGTTGGGAAGGTCAGGCATCGCAGCCGACACAATTGTACTCTCCTTGGGGATTTGTGATTTAGAAGAACGCACAGTTCTTTGCTGTGCTTTTGCCATCTTAAGTCTTTTCATATTTCTAGCAAGAGGATGAGTGCTTCCATCCTCATGTGAAGCTGAACCACTAGCCATGAACATAGGCCAGGGCCTCAGCAGTTCCTTGCCACTCCGTGTCGTAAATGGCATATTGGCAAGTTTACGCTTCTCCTCAGACGCTTTTAATTTTGATTTTTGGGTCATTTTACTGAACTTTTGTTTTTTGGATTTTACATGCTCTCTACTATGACATTGGGCATCGGCCTTGGCAGACGACGTTGATGGCATTTCATCGTCTCGGCCATGACTAGTGGCAGCAGCTTCAGCATGAGGTGGAAGTGGATCTTGATCTTTCCCTATTTTACCCTCCCCATTTTTGTTCTCCATTTTTTAATGTGTGGAATTATATGCCAGTATCAATAGCAATGGCCTCCTACTATATATACTGCACACAACTGAAATGCACCACAGGTATGGATGGATAGTATACTTGACGACACAGAGGTAGGTAGAGCAGTGGCCTACTGTACCGTACTGCTATATGTTATATACTGGTGGTCAGCAAACTGTGCAAAACTGAAATGCACCACAGGTATGGATGGATAGTATACTTGACGACACAGAGGTAGGTAGAGCAGTGGCCTACTGTACCGTACTGCTATGTATTATATACTGGTGGTCAGCAAAATGTGCAAAACTGAAATGTACCACAGGTATGGATGGATAGTATACTTGACGACACAGAGGTAGGTAGAGCAGTGGCCTACTGTACCGTACTGCTATATATTATATACTGGTGGTCAGCAAACTGTGCAAAACTGAAATGCACCACAGGTATGGATGGATAGTATACTTGACGACACAGAGGTAGGTAGAGCAGTGGCCTACTGTACCGTACTGCTATGTATTATATACTGGTGGTCAGCAAACTGTGCAAAACTGAAATGCACCACAGGTATGGATGGATAGTATACTTGACGACACAGAGGTAGGTAGAGCAGTGGCCTACTGTACCGTACTGCTATATATTATATACTGGTGGTCAGCAAACTGTGCAAAACTGAAATGCACCACAGGTATGGATGGATAGTATACTTGACGACACAGAGGTAGGTAGAGCAGTGGCCTACTGTACCATACTGCTATATATTATATACTGGTTGTCAGCAAACTGTGCAAAACTGAAATGCACCACAGGTATGGATGGATAGTATACTTGACGACACAGAGGTAGGTAGAGCAGTGGCCTACTGTACCGTACTGCTATATATTATATACTGGTGGTCAGCAAACTGTGCAAAACTGAAATGCACCACAGGTATGGATGGATAGTATACTTGACGACACAGAGGTAGGTAGAGCAGTGGCCTACTGTACCGTACTGCTATATATTATATACTGGTGGTCAGCAAACTGTGCAAAACTGAAATGCACCACAGGTATGGATGGATAGTATACTTGACGACACAGAGGTAGGTAGAGCAGTGGTCTTCTGTACCGTACTCCTATATATTATATACTGGTGGTCAGCAAAATTATGCACTGTACTCCTACTATATACTACAATGCAGCACAGATATGGAGCGTTTTTCAGGCAGAGAACGTATAATACTGGTGGTCACTGGTCAGCAAAACTCTGCACTGTACTCCTCCAATATAATACTGCTGGTCCCCAGTCCCCACAATAAAGCAGTGTGAGCACAGATATATGCAGCACACTGAGCACAGATATGGAGCGTTTTTCAGGCAGACAACGTATACTGGTGGTCACTGGTCAGCAAAACTCTGCACTGTACTCCTCCTATATAATACTGCTGGTCCCCAGTCCCCACAATAAAGCAGTGTGAGCACAGATATATGCAGCACACTGAGCACAGATATGAAGCGATTTTCAGGCAGACAACGTATAATACTGGTGGTCACTGGTCAGCAAAACTCTGCACTGTACTCCTCCTATTATGCTGCTGGTCCCCAGAATAAAGATATTTGCCCTGCAGCCCCCTGAAACAAAGTGAGAGGACGCCAGCCACGTCCTCTCACTATCATTTCCAATGCACGAGTGAAAAATGGCGGCAACGCGCGGCTCCTTATATAGAATCCGAATCTCGCGAGAATCCGACAGCGGGATGATGATGTTCGGGCTCGCTCGGGTTAACCGAGCAAGGCGGGAGGATCCGAGTCAGCCTCGGACCCGTGTAAAAAGGGTGAAGTTCGGGGGGGTTCGGATTCCGAGGAACCGAACCCGCTCATCACTATTTAAAACCTACGTTGTATCTCTCTTTCCGGAAGACACAAGTCTGCAGAGGTTCAAAGACCTGCTGGTGAGAAAATTGTCAAGTCAAGCGGAACGTGACCCGTCAACAGCTCCTCCTTCACATTCTCCCGCAACTGGGGGTGCGAGGAAAAGGCTAAGAATTCCGAGCCCACCCGCTGGCGGTGATGCAGGGCAGTCTGGAGCGAGTGCTGACATCTGGTCCGGACTGAAGGACCTGCCAACGATTACTGACATGTTGTCTACTGTCACTGCATATGATTCTGTCACCATTGAAAGAATGGTGGAGGATTATATGAGTGACCGCATCCAAGTAGGCACGTCAGACAGTCCGTACGTATACTGGCAGGAAAAAGAGGCAATTTGGAGGCCCTTGCACAAACTGGCTTTATTTTACCTAAGTTGCCCCCCTTCCAGTGTGTACTCCGAAAGAGTGTTTAGTGCAGCCGCTCACCTTGTCAGCAATCGGCGTACGAGGTTACTTCCAGAAACTGTGGAGAAGATGATGTTCATCAAAATGAATTATAATCAATTCCTCCATGGAGACATTCACCAGCAGTAATTGCCTCCAGAAAGTACACAGGGACCTGAGATGTTGGATTTCAGTGGGGACGAATTAATAATCTGTGAGGAGGGGGATGTACACAGTGAAAGGGGTGAGGAATCGGACGATGAGGAGGAGGTGGACATCTTGCCTCTGTAGAGCCAGTTTGTGCAAGGAGAGATTGATTGCTTCTTTTTTGGTGGGGTCCAAACCAACCAGTCATTTCAGTCACAGTCGTGTGGCAGACCCTGTCACTGAAATGATGGGTTCGTTAAAGTGTGCATGTCCTGTTTATACAACATAAGGGTGGGTGGGAGGGCCCAAGGACAATTCCATCTTGCACCTCTTTTTTCTTTCATTTTTCTTTGCATCATGTGCTGTTTGAGGACTATTTTTTTGAAGTGCCATCTTGCCTGACACTGCAGTGCCACTCCTAGATGGGCCAGGTGTTTGTGTCGGCCACTTGGGTCGCTTAGCTTAGTCACACAGCTACCTCATTGCGCCTCTTTTTTTACTTTGCATCATGTGCTGTTTGGGGACTATTTTTTAAATCTGCCATCCTGTCTGACACTGCAGTGCCACTCCTAGATGGGCCAGGTGTTTGTGTCGGCCACTTGAGTCGCTTAGCTTAGTCACACAGCTACCTCATTGCGCCTCTTTTTTTACTTTGCATCATGTGCTGTTTGGGGACTATTTTTTAAATCTGCCATCCTGTCTGACACTGCAGTGCCACTCCTAGATGGGCCAGGTGTTTGTGTCGGCCACTTGGGTCGCTTAGCTTAGTCACAGAGCTACCTCATTGCGCCTCTTTTTTTCTTTGCATCATGTGCTGTTTGGGGACTATTTTTTTGAAGTGCCATCCTGCCTGACACTGCAGTGCCACTCCTAGATGGGCCAGGTGTTTGTGTCGGCCACTTGTGTCGCTTAGCTTAGCCATCCAGCGACCTTGGTGCACCTCTTTTTTTCTTTGCATCATGTGCTGTTTGGGGACTATTTTTTTGAAGTGCTATCCTGCCTGACACTGCAGTGCCACTCCTAGATGGGCCAGGTGTTTGTGTCGGCCACTTGGGTTGCTTCGCTTAGTCATCCAGCGACCTCGGTACAAACTTTAGGACTGAAAATAATATTGTGAGGTGTGAGGTGTTCAGAATAGACTGAAAATGAGTGTAAATTATGGTTATTGAGGTTAATAATACTATGGGATCAAAATGACCCCCAAATTCTATGATTTAAGCTGTTTTTGAGGGTTTTTTGTAAAAAAAATACCCAAATCCAAAACACACCCGAATCCGACAATTTTTTTTGGCAAAACGCGTCCGAATCCAAAACACGGCCGCGGAACCGAATCCAAAACCAAAACACAAAACCCGAAAAATTTCCGGTGCACATCGCTAGTGAATACCATCGGGACCTGGTGACTTATTAATCTTTAAATGTTTTCATCGGTCACAGACTACTTCCTCGCTTAAATAAGTGCCTATCAGTGGGATATTCTCATTATTGAGATTATATGTTAGTCCCTGAATTGGGTCCTCTCTAGTAAATACTGTTGAAAAAAACTCATAAAGTGTGTCCGCTATGTCATTATCATTTTTGCTTAAGACTCCCAACTTGACTTTTAAAGGGCCTATACTCTCCTTCTTTAATCTCTTGCTATTAATGTATTTAAAGAATTTTTGGGGATTCGCTTTGCTTTCCTTTGCTACTAGTTTTTCAGTTTCTACTTTAGCCGCTCTTATTTCCTTTTTGCAATTTTTGTTACATTCCTTATAGTGCTGAAATGACTCTGCTTCCCCGTCAGATTTGTATTTTTTAAATGCTCGCCTTTTCTTGCCCATAAGTTCCTTAATCTTTTTGTTAAGCCACATCGGTTTATGATTTTTATTCCTTTTTTTGCTGCTCGTAGGAATAAATTTGAGTGTATTTTCAGCTAGCAGGAATTTTAGTACCTCCCATTTCTCCGTAGTATTTTTTCCTAAAAACAAACCTTCCCATTCAATATCCCTGAAAAATACCCTCATCTTTTCAAAATTTGCTTTGCTAAAGTTTAGAGTCCTAGTTGAGCCAGTATAGGGCTGTTTATGGAAACTGATATTGAATGTGACCATATTGTAGTCGCTGTTTCCTATGGGTTCCCCTACTATAATACCTGATACCAAATCCCCATTGTTTGTTAATACCAGGTCTAAGATTGCATTGTACCTAGTTGGTTCCTCAATTAGTTGAACTAAGTAGTTATCATTAAGTGTGTTTAAAAACATATTGCCCCTAGCAGTATCACATGAATCGTTTTTCCAGTTTATATCTGGATAGTTAAAATCTCCCATCACTACTATGTCTCCTACTCCTGCTGCTCTTTCAATTTGCTTTAGTAACAATTCCTCATCAGATGCGTTGATACCAGGCGGCCTATAGCATACACATAGTAACATAGTAACATAGTAACATAGTATCTGAGGTTGAAAAAAGACAATTGTCCATCGAGTTCAACCTATTTGTGGTGTCCTATGCATGATGATTTGACTAAAATTTCTGACTGATGCTGCTGTCAGCCATTGCATTTTATCCCTATTTATAGTAACTATAATGCATGACTATGCACCATACCCCTGGATACCCTTATCCAATAGGAATTTATCTAACCCATTCTTAAAGGTGTTGACAGATTCCGCCATTACAACTCCCTCGGGCAGGGAATTCCAAACACGTATTGTCCTTACCGTGAAAAAGCCTTTACGCCGTATTGTGTGGAATCTCCTCTCCTCTAACCTGAGCGAGTGTGCACGAGTCCTCTGTGTTGATCTAACCAAAAACAGGTCCCGCGCAAGCTCTGTGTATTGTCCCCTTATATATTTGTAGATGTTGATCATATCCCCTCTTAGTCTCCGTTTTTCCAATGTAAACATGCCTAGTCTTTCAAGCCTTTCCTTGTATTCCATCGTCTCCATGCCCTTAATTAGTTTGGTCGCCCTCCTCTGTACCTTTTCAAGCTCCAGGATATCCTTTTTGTAGTACGGTGCCCAGAATTGTACACAGTATTCAAGGTGTGGCCTCACTAGTGATTTATATAACGGGAGTATAATACTCTCGTCCCTAGCATCAATACCCCGTTTTATGCATGCTAATATCTTATTAGCCTTCTTTGCTGCAGTCCTACTTTGGGTACTACTGCTTAGCTTGCTATCTATGAGGACACCTAAGTCCTTTTCCAGTACAGAATCCCCTAATTTTACCCCATTTAGTAGGTACGTGTAATTTTTGTTCTTGTTACCACAGTGCATTACCTTACACTTGTCTGTGTTGAAGCGCATTCTCCATTTGGCTGCCCATGCTTCTAATTTAACTAAGTCGTTCTGAAGAGACTCGGCATCCTCCTCTGTATTTATAGCCTTACACAATTTGGTATCATCTGCAAAAATTGACACCATGCTCTCTAGACCTTCTGTTAGGTCGTTAATGAAAATATTGAACAATAGCGGTCCTAATACTGAGCCTTGCGGCACACCACTTAGCACTTCAGTCCAAGTTGAAAAAGATCCATTAACCACAACGCGCTGCTTCCTATTATCTAACCAGTTTTTGACCCAAGTGCATATTGTGCTTCCTAGCCCTGATTCTTGTAGCTTGTAGATAAGTCTCATGTGTGGTACAGTATCGAACGCTTTGGCAAAGTCTAAAAAGATTACATCCACGTCTTTACCCTGATCTAGGTTTGCGCTTACTGTTTCATAAAAGCCAAGTAAGTTGGTTTGACAGGATCTGTCCTTCATAAACCCATGTTGATTCCTTTTAATGACCTTATTGGTTTCAAGGAACTTCTGAATACTATCTCTTAGAATACCTTCCAATACTTTCCCCACTATAGATGTAAGACTTCTGGTCTATAATTACCTGGTTCAGCTTTACTTCCCTTTTTGAATATAGGCACTAATTCCGCTATACGCCAGTCTTTGGGAACCATACCTGATATAACTGATCCTCAAAGATCAAAGATAGCGGTTTTGCCAGTTCAGAGTGAAGCTCCATTAGAACCCTTGGATGAATACCATCGGGCCCTGGTGATTTATTAATCTTTAAATGTTTTAATCGGTCACAGACTACTTCCTCGCTTAAATAAGTACCTATCAGTGTGATATTCTCATTATTGAGATTGTGTGTCAGTCCCTGAATTGGGTCCTCTCTAGTGAATACTGTTGAAAAAAACTCATTTAGTGTGTCCGCTATGTCATTATCATTTTTGCTTAAGACTCCCAACTTGTCTTTTAAAGGGCCTATACTCTCCTTCTTTAATCTCTTGCTATTAATGTATTTAAAGAATTTTTTTGGGATTCGCTTTGCTTTCCTTTGCTACTAGTTTTTCAGTTTCAACTTTAGCCGCTCTTATTTCCTTTTTGCAATTTTTGTTACATTCCTTATAGTGCTGAAATGACTCTGCTTCCCCGTCAGATTTGTATTTTTTAAATGCTCGCCTTTTCTTGCCCATAAGTTCCTTAATCTTTTTGTTAAGCCACATCGGTTTATGATTTTTATTCCCTTTTTTGCTACTCATAGGAATATATTTGAGTGTATTTTTAGCTAGCAGGAATTTTAGTACCTCCCATTTCTCCGTAGTATTTTTTCCTAAAAACAAACCTTCCCATTCAATATCCCTGAAAAATACCCTCATCTTTTCAAAATTTGCTTTGCTAAAGTTTAAAGTCCTAGTTGAGCCAGTATAGGGCTGTTTGTAGAAACTGATATTGAATGTGACCATATTGTGGTCGCTGTTTCCTATGGGTTCCCCTACTATAATACCTGATACCAAATCCCCATTGTTTGTTAATACCAGGTCTAAGATTGCATTGTACCTAGTTGGTTCCTCAATTAGTTGGACTAAGTAGTTATCATTTAGTGTGTTTAAAAACATATTGCCCCTAGCAGTATCACATGAATCGTTTTTCCAGTTTATCTCTGGATAGTTAAAATCTCCCATCACTACTATGTCTCCTACTCCTGCTGCTCTTTCAATTTGCTTTAGTAACAATTCATCATCAGATGCATTGATACCAGGCGGCCTATAGCATACACCCAATACTAACTTTTTTATTCCTTTTTCCCCGCATGCAATTTCTACCCATAATGTCTCAACAGTGTCTACAGTCCCCTCATGAATATCTTCCCATATATTAGGTTTTAAAAACAGCTTTACGTACAGACACACCCCTCCACCCTTTTTATTTAGTCTGTCTCTCCGAAACAGTGTATAGCCCTCTGGATTGACTGTCCAATCATGAGATTCATCCCACCAAGTTTCAGTAATGCCTATAATATCATACTGTTTGCTTGCTGCAAGTATTTCTAGTTCACCCTTCTTACCAGTAATGCTTCTAGCGTTTACATACATACAACTAAGATAAGTATTTTCCCTTGCGTTAGGGACATCTTTCACCTTATGTAGCAATGATGACCTGTAATCGTCATTGGTTAGTGCTTTGGTAAAATCTCTTTTAGTACCCATGTTAGTAACCTTACCGCCTGCTCTTACCCTCCCCCCAACTTCTCCCCCATTTTGTTTACTACCGCCATCCCCACTATTCTCACTGCATGACCCGTAGTTTCTAGCTAAACCCTCCCCCCAGGCTCCTAGTTTAAAATCTCCTCCAACCTTCTAACCATCCTTCCCCCTAGCACCGCTGCCCTCTCCTCAGTCAGGTGCAATCCGTCATGACAAAAGAGATGGCGCCTGACTGAGAAGTCCGCCCAGTGTTCCAGGAACACAAACCCCTCTTTCCTGTACCAATCCCTAAGCCACACATTTACCTCCCTAATCTCCCTCTGCCTCCCTGGACTAGCGCGTGGCATGGGTAATAATTCAGAGAATATTACCTTAGATGTCCTTGCCTTCAGTTTCTTTCCTAAGTCCCTATAGTCTTTCTTAAGGACATCCCACCTTCTGCTAACTTTGTCATTGGTGCCAATGTGCACCAAGACTGCCGGGTCTTTCCCAGCCCCTCCCAACAATCTGTCTACCCGGTCCACGATGTGCCGTACCCGAGCACCCGGGAGACAACAGACTGTACAGCGATCACGGTCCCGGTAGCAGATTGCCCTATCTGCCTTCCTGATGATAGAATACCCTACCACCACCATCTGACTAGCTACCTCACTATCTTTTATCCCAACCGCGCCAGAGGGACCGCTCCTCTGGATGCTAGAGGGAGCAGTCTCCTTCGGCACCGTCATTTCTTCACTATCATCCTCCGATTCCTCGTCCAGTCGGGCAAATTTGTTTGGGTTTGATAGTTCGGAGATGTCGAGCCTCCCCCTCTTTTTCTTCCTTCTAACTGTGACCCAGCTGGCTACCTGATCATCATCCTCTTCTACCAGTGACCACTCCCGCAACTCCTCCACCGTTCTGTCTAAACTTCGCTCGAGATTGTGAATCTCCCTCAGTCGCGTAACGGTTTGCTCTAGAGCAGTTACCTGGGCTTCCAGGGCAACCGTTCGCACACACCTCATGCAGATGTAATTACACTGGGCCGGTAGCTCCAGGTGTGCATACATCTTGCACGACATGCACTGAGTGAGGTCCCCAATCACAGCCCCTCCCATATTGTTTGTAAGGTCTAACTCCCTGTTACTCTCAAAGAAAAAGCAGCAAAAATAAAAAGTATAAGACAAACAATCTCACTTATACAATAATTAAGCTGGCTTATACTTATCTATCTTTGTGCGGTTCTTGGTCCTTCACTTTTATGCAGCCGTAGTACTCTCTCCTGCGGCACCTATACTCCACTTAGCAGTTGCAGCTGTTCCAGCTCACTGCACCTCCTTTTCACTCGGCTTCCAGCTCCTGCTAAAAAAAAAAAATGCCCCTCACACACGCACAATCACAGCCCCTCTGCTACTCCAAGTAAGAGACCCTCTCACTCACTCACTCACTCACTCACTCACTCACAAGGTCAGCCCCTTGCAGCCTCACCAGAAGTTTAATGGTACTGCAAATATGTGTGCTCCTGATTGTGTATTATAAAACTCACCTTTTTCTGTATTCTAACTCGCCTTTTGCTGTTACCAACTCACACTTACAAATCCAAGCAGAACTTTAAAATACAGGCCCTTACAAAGAGCAAGCTCCAAAGAGTCTAATCACTGATTATATAGGCTCAGCCAGCTGCTTTAGTCAGCCCCTCCTCCTCCTGATTACTCACACCTGATTCAACCCCCTCCCTCTGGCTTTTCACCTCACACTTTTTTTTCCCCTCCAAAAAAAACCCAGTACAGATACAAACACAAAAAAAAACCAGTATAGATACAATCAGATTCAGATTAACTTTCTCTCACAATATTACTATCCCTATATGGATAGACAGAGAATAATCAGAACTCACCTTTTGCTGTTACCAACTCACACTTACAAATCCAAGCAGCACTTTAAAATACAAGCCCTTACAAAGAGCAAGCTCCAAAGAGTCTAATCACTGATTATATAGGCTCAGCCAGCTGCTTTAGTCAGCCCCTCCTCCTCCTGATTACTCACACCTGATTCAACCCCCTCCCTCTGGCTTTTCACCTCACACTTTTTTTCTCTCCAAAAAAAACCCCAGTACAGATACAAACACAAAAAAAAACCAGTATAGATACAAACAATCAGATTCAGATTAACTTTCTCTCACAATATTACTATCCCTATATGGATAGACATAGAATAATCAGAACTCACCTTTTGCTGTTACCAACTCACACTTACAAATCCAAGCAGCACTTTAAAATACAAGCCCTTACAAAGAGCTGTAACACGATTCGGCAGGCTCATTCTACGGCTGGATTGCCGTTACCAAAATCGGTAAAGGCCCATTCCACTAGGAAGGTGGGCTCTTCTTGGGCGGCTGCCCGAGGCGTCTCGGCATTACAGCTTTGCCGGGCAGCTACTTGGTCGGGTTCAAACACTTTTGCAAAGTTCTACAAATTTGATATCCTGGCTGATGAGGACCTTGAGTTTGCTCAGTCGGTGCTGCAGAGTCATCCGCACTCTCCCGCCCGGTTGGGAGCTTTGGTATAAACCCCATGGTCCTTACGGAGTCCCCAGTATCCTCTAGGACGTAAGTGAAAATAAGATTTTAAACCTACCGGTAAATCTTTTTCACCTAGTCCGTAGAGGATGCTGGGCGCCCGTCCCAGTGCGGACTTATTCTGCAAGACTTGTATATAGTTGGTGCTTACATAAGGGTTATGTTACAGTTGAGATCGGTCTTTGACTGAAACTGTTTTGTTCATACTGTTAACTGGTTGCATATTTTCCAGGTTATATGGTATGATTGGTGTGGGCTGGTATGAATCTTGCCCTTAGATTTACAAAATCCTTTCCTCGTATTGTCCATCTCTTCTGGGCACAGTTTCTCTAACTGAGGTCTGGAGGAGGGGCATAGAGGGAGGAGCCAGTGCACACCCATACTAAAGTTCTTTATAGTGCCCATGTCTCCTGCGGAGCCCGTCTATACCCCATGGTCCTTATGGAGTCCCCAGCATCCTCTACGGACTAGGTGAAAATGATTTACCGGTAGGTTTAAAATCTTATTTTTGGTATGGGTCTGGGCACTATACCAAAGTGCACAAATCTCGTTGCTTTTAGGCAGTACTGTACTTCACCACAAGCACCTTTAACCAGCAGTGGTAAAATAAAGTGGACCCCTCAGTAAATACAAAGAGGTTTTGGAAAATATATTGTATATATTCAGAATTTTGATGCATTTGTATTGTTTTACATTTTGTATATAATTGATTGTTTTTGTATACTAGTTACTACACAATATAAAGTATTTCTAATATATAATATGGTGGATTTGGACTTTTGTTAAAACACGTGCTGCAAGCAAGACAGACAGTATGAGTCTTAGCATAGAGAGGGAACATGGTATCAGACGTGTATATTTTTGTGAACAAACATGTACATGCCTACAAAATGTAATAGGGCACAGGTCATTCTCACATAAGGTATAGAGGCACCTCCAAAACAGTGGTTACACTGTAGGTACATACAATGGGATGATACAATCTTTTCATGGTTACTCAACCTTTTAAATTTTTACTTATGACAGAAGTTGCTACAGTAGATTACTACGGTAAATTTGGTAATTTGGTAAGTTATCATGGTAATTTTACAGCTTGTGTCAAACATCTTAGTCCATCTGGTTATGGGGTGGGTAAGACACCCTGTATGTGCAAGGAAAGAAGAAAAACAGGACTAGCGACCTGATATTATGTTGATCTGACATCTGTCAACGCCTAGGGCACAAAGTCAGAGTGGTATTGATGTGTGACTAAGAAATCCTAGTCTTGTTTTCTCTATCGTCCTAGTGGATGCTGGGGTTCCTGAAAGGACCATGGGGAATAGCGGCTCCGCAGGAGACAGGGCACAAAAAGTAAAGCTTTAGGATCAGGTGGTGTGCACTGGCTCCTCCCCCTATGACCCTCCTCCAAGCCAGTTAGATTTTTGTGCCCGGCCGAGAAGGGTGCAATCTAGGTGGCTCTCCTAAAGAGCTGCTTAGGAAAGTTTAGCTTAGGTTTTTTATTTTACAGTGAGTCCTGCTGGCAACAGGATCACTGCAACGAGGGACTTAGGGGAGAAGAAGTGAACTCACCTGCGTGCAGGATGGATTGGCTTCTTGGCTACTGGACATCAGCTCCAGAGGGACGATCACAGGTACAGCCTGGATGGTCACCGGAGCCTTGCCGCCGGCCCCCTTGCAGATGCTGAAGTAAGAAGAGGTCCAGAATCGGCGGCAGAAGACTCCTCAGTCTTCTAAAGGTAGCGCACAGCACTGCAGCTGTGCGCCATTTTCCTCTCAGCACACTTCACACGGCAGTCACTGAGGGTGCAGGGCGCTGGGAGGGGGGCGCCCTGGGAGGCAAATGAATACCTAATTTGGCTAAAAATACCTCACATATAGCCTCCGGAGGCTATATGGAGATATTTAACCCCTGCCAGAATCCGTTAAGAGCGGGAGACGAGGCCGCCGAAAAAGGGGCGGGGCCTATCTCCTCAGCACACAGCGCCATTTTCCCTCACAGAAAGGCTGGAGGGAAGGCTCCCAGGCTCTCCCCTGCACTGCACTACAGAAACAGGGTTAAAACAGAGAGGGGGGGCACTAATTTGGCGATATGCTTATATATATATTAAGATGCTATAAGGGAAAACACTTATATAAGGTTGTCCCTATATAATTATAGCGTTTTGGTGTGTGCTGGCAAACTCTCCCTCTGTCTCTCCAAAGGGCTAGTGGGTCCTGTCCTCTATCAGAGCATTCCCTGTGTGTGTGCTGTGTGTCGGTACGTGTGTGTCGACAGGTAGGAGGACGATGTTGGTGAGGAGGCGGAGCAATTGCCTGTAATGGTGATGTCACTCTCTAGGGAGTCGACACCGGAATGGATGGCTTATTTAGGAAATTACGTGATAATGTCAACACGCTGCAAGGTCGGTTGACGACATGAGACGGCCGACAAACAATTAGTACGGTCCAGACGTCTCAAAAACACCGTCAAGGGTTTTAAAACGCCCGTTTACTTTAGTCGGTCGACACAGACACAGACAGGGACACTGAATCCAGTGTCGACGGTGAATAAACAAACGTATTCCTTATTAGGGCCACACGTTAAAGGCAATGAAGGAGGTGTTACGTATTTCTGATACTACAAGTACCACAAAAGAGGGTATTATGTGGGATGTGAAAAAACTACCATAGTTTTTCCTGAATCAGATAAATTAAATAAAGTGTGTGATGATGCGTGGGTTCCCCCCGATAGAAAATTATGGGCGGTATACCCTTTCCCGCCAGAAGTTAGGGCGCGTTGGGAAACACCCTTTAAGGTGGATAAGGCGCTCACACGCTTATCAAAACAAGTGGCGGTACCGTCTATAGATAGGGCCGTCCTCAAGGACCAGCTGACAAGGCTGGAAAATATAATAAAAAGTATATACACACATACTGGTGTTATACTGCGGCCAGCGATCGCCTCAGCCTGGATGTGCAGAGCTAGGGTGGCTTGGTCGGATTCCCTGACTAAAAATATTGATACCCTTGACAGGGACAGTATTTTATTGACTATAGAGCATTTCTATATATGCGAGATGCACAGAGGGATATTTGCACTCTGGCATCATGAATAAACGCGATGTCCATAACTGCCAGAAGATGTTATGGACACGACAGTGGTCAGGTGATGCAGATTCCAAACGGCACAGTATGGCCGTATACAGGAAGAGGACTTGTTTGGGGTCGGTCCATCGGACCTGGTGGTCACGGCAACTGCTGGAAAATCCACCGTTTTTTACCCTAAGTCACATCTCTGCAGAAAAAGACACCGTCTTTTCAGCCTCAGTCCTCTCGTCCCTATAAGATCATATCTGCCCAGGGATAGAGGAAAGGGAAGAAGACTGCAGCAGGCAGCCCATTCCCAGGAACAGAAGCGTTCCACCGCGTCTGACAAGTTCTCAGTATGGCGCTGAGACCGTACAGGACCCCTGGATCCTACAAGTAGTATCCCGGGGGTACAGATGGGAATGTCGAGACGTTTCCCCTTCGCAGGCTCCTGAAGTCTGCTTTACCAAGTCTCCCTCCGACAAGGAGGTAGTATGGGAAAAAATTCACAAGCTGTATTCCCAGCAGGTGATAATTAAATTACCCCTCCTACTACAGAAAAGGGGTATTATTCCACACTATATTGTGGTACTGAAGCCAGAAGGCTAGGTGAGACTTATTCTAAAAAAATTTTTTTTGAACACTTACAAAGGTTCAAATTAAGATGAAGTCACTCAGAGCAGTGATAACGAACCAGGAATAAGGGGACTATATAGTGTCCCGGGACATCAGGGATGCTTACCTCTATGTCCCAAATTTGCCCTTCTCACTAAGGGTACCTCAGGTTCGTGGTGCAGAACTGTCACTATCAGTTTCAGACGCTGCCGTTTGGATTGTCCACGGCACCCTGGGGTCTTTACCAAGGTAATGGCCGAATTGATGATTCTTCTTCGAAGAAAAGGCGTCTTAATTATCCCTTACTTGGACGATCTCCTGATAGGGGCATAGTCCAGGGAACAGTTGGAGGTCGGAGTAGCACTATCTCGGATACTGCTACAATCAGCACGGGTGGATTCTAAATATTCCAAAATCGCAGCTGATCCCGACGACACGTCTGCTGTGCCTAGGGATGATTCTGGACACAGTCCAGAAAAAGGTGTTTCTCCCGGAAGAGAAAGCCAGGGAGTTATCCGAGCAAGTCAGGAACCTCCTAAAAACAGTGCATCATTGCACAAGGGTCCTGGTAAAAATGGTGGCTTCCTACGAAGCAATTCCATTCGGCAGATTTCACGTAAGAACTTTTCAGTGGGATCTGCTGGACAAATGGTCCGGATCGCATCTTCAGATGCATCAGCGGATAACCCAATATCCAAGGACAAGGGTGTCTCTCCTGTGGTGGTTATAGAGTGCTCATCTTCTAGAGGGCAGCAGATTCGGCATTCAGGATTGGATGCTGGTAACCACGGAGCCCAGCCTGAGAGGCTGGGGAGCAGTCACACAAGGAAAAAATTTCCAGGGAGTGTGATCAAGTATGGAGACTTTTCTCCACATAAATATACTGGAGCTAAGGGTAAATTTATAATGCTCTAAGCTTAGCAAGACCTCTGCTTCAAGGTCAGCCGGTATTGATCCAGTGGGAAAAACATCACGGCAGTCGCCCACGTAAACAGACAGGGCGACACAAGAAGCAGGAGGGCAATGGCAGAAACTGCAAGGACTTTTCGCTGGGCGGAAAATCATGTGATAACACTGTCAGCAGTTTTTCATCCCGGGAATGGAAACTGGGAAGCAGACTTCCTCAGCACGACCTCCACCCGGGAGAGTGGAAACTTCATTGAGAAGTTTTTTCCACATGATTGTAAACCGTTGGGAAATACCAAAGGTGGACATGATGGCGTCCCGTCTGAACAAAAAACGGGACAGGTATTGCGCCAGGTCAAGAGACCCTCAGGCAATAGATGTGGACGTTCTGGTAACACCGTGGGTGTACCAGTCGGTGTATGTGTTCCCTCCTCTGCTTCTCATACCTAAGGTGCTGAGAATTATAAGACGTAGAGGAGTAAGAACTATACTCATGGCTCCGGATTGGCCAAGAAGGACTTGGTACCCGGAACTTCAAGAGATGCTTACAGAGGTCTTATGGCCTCTGCCGCTAAGAAGGGACTTGCTTCAGCAAGTACCATGTCTGTTCCAAGACTTACCGTAGCTGCGTTTGTCGGCATGGCGATGGAAAGCCGGATCCTAAGGGAAAAAAGGCATTCCGGAAGAGGTCATTCCTACCCTGGTCAAAGCCAGAAAGGAGGTGACCGCACAACATTATCACCACGTGTGGCGAAGATATGTTGCGTGGTGTGAGGCCAGGAAGGCCCACAAAGAAATTTCAACTCGGTCGTTTCCTGCATTTCCTGAAAACAGGAGTGTCTATGGGCCTCAAATTGGGGTCCATTAAGGTTCAAATTCGGCCCTGTAAATTTTCTTCCAGAAAGAATTGGCTTCAGTTCCTGAAGTCCAGAAGTTTGTCAAGGGAGTATTGCATATACAAACCCCTTTTTTGTGCCTCCAGTGGCACTGTGGGATCTCAACGTAGTTCTGGGATTCCTCAAATCACATTGGTTTAAAACCAGTCAAATATGTGGATTTGAAGCATCTCACATAAAAAGTGACCATGCTCTTGGCCCTGGCCTGGACCAGGCGAGTGTCAAATTGGTGGTTTTTTCTCAAAAAAAAAAAAAAAAAAAAAAAAGCCCATATCTGTTTGTCCATTCGGACAGGGCAGAGCTGCGGACTCGTCCCCAGTTCTCTCCCTAAGGTGGTGTCAGTGTTTCACCTGAACCAGCTTATTGTGGTGCCTTGCACCTACTAGGGACTTGGAGGACTCCAAGTTGCTAGGAGTTGTCAGGGCCCTGAAAATATGTTCCAGGACAGCTGGAGTCAGAAAATCTGACTCGCTGTTTATACTGTATGCACCCAACAAGTTGGGTGCGCCTGCTTCTAAGCAGGCGATTGCTCGTTGGATTTGTAACACAATTCAACTTGCACATTCTGAGGCAGGCCTGCCACAGTCTAAATCGGTTAAGGCCCATTCCACAAGGAAGGTGGGCTCATCTTGGGCGGCTGCCCGAGAGGTCTCGGCATTACAACTCTGCCGAGCAGCTACGTGGTCAGGGGAGAACACGTTTGTAAAATTCTACAAATTTGATATCCTGGCAAAAGAGGACCTGGAGTTCTCTCATTCGGTGCTGCAGAGTCATCCGCACTCTCCCGCCCATTTGGGAGCTTTGGTATAATCCCCATGGTCCTTTCAGGAACCCCAGCATCCACTAGGACGATAGAGAAAATAAGAATTTACTTACCGATAATTCTATTTCTCGGAGTCCGTAGTGGATGCTGGGCGCCCATCCCAAGTGCGGATTATCTGCAATACTTGTACATAGTTACAAAAATCGGGTTATTATTGTTGTGAGCCATCTTTTCAGAGGCTCCGCTGTTATCATACTGTTAACTGGGTTTAGATCACAAGTTGTACGGTGTGATTGGTGTGGCTGGTATGAGTCTTACCCGGGATTCAAAATTCCTCCCTTATTGTGTACGCTCGTCCGGGCACAGTACCTAACTGGCTTGGAGGAGGGTCATAGGGGGAGGAGCCAGTGCACACCACCTGATCCTAAAGCTTTACTTTTTGTGCCCTGTCTCCTGCGGAGCCGCTATTCCCCATGGTCCTTTCAGGAACCCCAGCATCCACTACGGACTCCGAGAAATAGAATTATCGGTAAGTAAATTCTTATTATAAGGGTCACCCATGGCTTATGAACTACTTTATGTCTGGGCCAGGGTCCGGATTAGCCAACATATTCTTTTAGGGTTCCTTATACAGACCTGCCCCCAGTTCTCTGATTGGCTCAGCCCCCTGTCACATGGAGTACAGCGGTTAAACAAAGACCTAGAGTAGTGGTAAAACAAGACATCATCAGGCCCCATAGCAAAACACAGGCAGAGGCCTAGAAATGCTGATGTACCATCATAGACTCCCTGCTCCACTCTGTAACAGCAGAGAAGTTGCCTCTTCTGAGCACACATTTTACACATTCACAGCATGAGTAACTCTGAGAAGAGAGCGAAGCAGTGGCATCCGTGCTCCTATCTACCCTTTCCTGTATGGTCTGATTTGGTTTATCATACTTTTTTATAAATTTTTGGGGAGTTTATATACTACACTAGTTTTAGGTATAGACTAGTAATAAGGATGGCAGAGAGATGGATTGTACAGTGTGCAACTCAGGATGGAAAGAGGTGCCTTGGGGTAATACTGAGGTGAGGATATTGTTTTTTTCATTTATGGCTGGTTGATGGTTTGGACTATTCATTTGGTGGATGGGTACTTTTTTTGTTAGCTGTGGCCCAATTAAATTGTGGTGATTGGACTATTACAGATGGAGCCATGCTCATCTATCTCTTTAATAGGATTAATTGAGCCAGTGCTGTCGGACTTAATCCCCTGCTGTAATGACTTAATCCCCTGCTGTATTGTTCTCTCTGTATTGTATTGCAGCTGAGAACAATAGATGAAAGGCTTATGCTAATAAGCCATGGTGCACCTAGGCGCAGCATAGAAGGCTAGATGAGCGAGGCTCCATCTGTATTTAATGATGTGGTGATTTGGGGGTTATTAAGTGAATGTGTGGTTGAGTTGGGGATAGTGAGATCTATTTATTAAGTGAGGTCTTGAGTCAATGTGAATGCTATGTAACTTGGGGCTTGAGAATGTTATTCATTTTAAGTCATGGCTGGTTGGGAGAAAAAAGCCTAAAAAAGTAATGGGTGCCATTGGTTTTTGATGCAGTTAGTTAGGATAACCTGGAGCTGATTGGGGAAATATGCCTCTTTATTAAACATCTATTCAGTTCATTTATTGTATGGTGGTTTAAAGAGTAGGAGGCAGTGGCGTCACCAGTCCAAAATTCAAATAGTGGAGCTACACCAACCGCCAGTGAGGCCCGGACGGTGATGTGTGGCAGTGTTTGGAGTGGCAGTTGGTGTGGCTGCCCTATTTGAAATGTGGACTGCGTTCTGGAGCCGCCAGCGATAGGAAGGATATTTGATTTACTATCAAGCTGGTTGGAGAGGAGGCTGGGGGGGGGGGGGGGGGGATAGCTACACTGTTTACATACTTTGCCAATCTTTTTTTTCCAAGCATGGTCCTGTTATTCCAGGATCCTGCTAAGCAGCAACTCAGGGTAAGTCACCAGCTGCAGGAGGTAATCAAAGTTTGGAAGCAAAGATAGGAAACAGCAGCACAATTGGACACTGTCATAGTCTGGTGGGACTGTCCAGTGCAGTAAGGACTTTTTCCAGTTTACACTGTGAACCTACAGTATCTAACGGCTTCGCTCCCAATTAGATCATGCCCTTTCTTTGCACATGTACATCTAATGCGAGTTCAGCACTTGCTCTGCAGCTAATGAGCTACCTTTTGGACAATTTACACAGATTCCGACAATCTTTCATTTTATATTGTGGTGTTAATAAATCATAATTATTGGGCCCAAAACCAGATAATTAATAAATTTGCCACAAAGTACCTTGTCCATTATATTGTACAGTATTATACTATTATTTCTCTTACGTCCTAGAGGATGCTGGGGACTCCGTAAGGACCATGGGGTATAGACGTGCTCCGCAGGAGATAGGGCACCTAAAAAGAACTTTGACTATGGGTGTGCACTGGCTCCTCCCTCTATGCCCCTCCTCCAGACCTCAGTTAGATCTTGTGCCCAGAGGAGAATGGGTGCACTGCAGAGAGCTCTCCAGAGTTTTCTGTGGAAAAAGAATTTTGTTAGGTTTTTTATTTTCAGGGAGTCCTGTTGGCAACAGGCTCCCTGCATCGTGGGACCGAGGAGAGAGAAGCAGAGCTGGCTTGTCAAGTTGGGCACTGCTTCTAAGGCTACTGGACACCATTAGCTCCAGAGGGAGTCGGAACACAGGTCTCACCTGGGGTTCGTCCCGGAGCCGCGCCGCCATCCTCCTCACAGATGCCGAAGATAGAAGCCGGGTGAGTATGAGAAGGCAGAAGACATCATAGGCGGCAGAAGACATCAGATCTTCATGCTCCCATTCACACACACAGAGCAGCACTGAAGGGTGCAGGGCGCAGGGGGGGGGGGGGGGGGGGGCGCCCTGGGCAGCAATAGACCTCACACAGCAGCCCTTAAGGACCCTGCAGATCGCAGGCAATAAAATACCTTAAAGTGTATTTATTCTCATACGGGTGCTGTGCTAAGACCGACAATTGCGTCGGCATGGGTGTGTAGCGCAATTGCAGCTTGGACAGATGAGCTGACAGATCAATTTGATAATATGGATAAGGATACTATATTCCTAACTCTAGCCCATATTAAAGACGCAGGGGTATATTTACTAAAATTCGTATTTTCCCGTTTGAGGTCAAAGTTCAATCACGAATGACATCGAAAGTGTAAATTTGCAACTTTTTGAATTTAGTATGACTAATTTACTAAGCTGCCGTATTCTGCATTTTCGGTTTTACCGATGTCGATGTCATTCGTTTTTTTTTGGCAGTGTTTTACGTGAGTGACTTGTAAAACACTGCCGACTTTAATACAATGAATCTCGGCCGGATCTGAGAGATCCGTGCTGGGCTTCATTGTGCACCTTTTAAAAAAATAAAATCAGTGTTAAAAAAAAAAATTGCGTGGGGTCCCCCCTCCTAAGCCAAACCAGCCTTGGGCTCTTTGAGCCGGTCCTGGTTGCAAAAATATGGGAAAAAAATTGATAGAGGTTCCCCCATATTTAAACAACCAGCACCGGGCTCTGCGCCTGGTCCTGGTTCCAAAAATACGGGGGACAAAAAGCGTAGGGGTCCCCCGTATTTCTGAAACCAGCACCGGGCTCCACTAGCCAGATACATAATGCCACAGCCGGGGGACACTTTTATATAGGTCCCGGCGGCCCTGGCATTACATAACCAACTAGTCACCCCTGGCCGGGGTACCCTGGAGGAGTGGGGACCCCTTCAATCAAGGGGTCCCCCCCCTCCAGCCACCCAAGGACCAGGGGTGAAGCCCGAGGCTGTCCCCCCATCCAAGGGCTGCGGATGGGAGGCTGATAGCCGTTTTGTAAAAAAATGAATATTGTTTTTAGTAGCAGTACTACAAGTCCCAGCAAGCCTCCCCCGCAAGCTGGTACTTGGAGAACCACAAGTACCAGCATGCGGAGGAAAACCGGGCCCGCTGGTACCTGTAGTACTACTACTAAAAAAATACCCCAATAAAAACATAAGACACACACCTTGAAAGTATAACTTTAATGCATACATCCACACCTCCATATACACATACTTACCTATGTTCACACGAGGGTCGGTCCTCTTCTCCATGTAGAATCCATGGTGTACCTGTTGAAAAAATTATACTCACAAAATCCAGTGTAGATGGCTCCTCTTTTAATCCATTTGTAATCCTGGTACTTGTACTTGTCAAAATAAAAAAACGGACTCCCGACCTCGCACTGAAAGGGGCCCCATGTTTTCACATGGGACCCCTTTCCCCGAATGCCAGAAACCCCCTCAGCGGTGAGGTTACTTTCGGTCAACCGCTGACCACAAAGTTCCCACCATTGGTTACAATGGAGCGCATAGGCGCTACATTGTAACACTGCCGTGTGCTGCCTGTCATACAGCACAGGAGCACACAGCCAATCAGGAGGATGCCACAACGTGGCGCTCCCTGATTAGCTGATGGAACCCTCTTAGACATAAGTCAGAGGGGGTTTCTGGTATTCGGGGAAAGGGGTCCCATGTGAAAACATGGGGCCCCTTTCAGTGCGAGGTCGGGTGTCAGTTTTTTTATTTTGCCAAGTACGTGGATTACAAATGGATTAAAAGAGGAGCCATCTACACTGGATTTTGTGAGTATAATTTTTTCAACAGGTACACCATGGATTCTACATGGAGAAGAGGACCGACCCTCGTGTGAACATAGGTAAGTATGTGTATATGGAGGTGTGGATGTATGCATTAAAGTTATACTTTCAAGGTGTGTGTCTTATGTTTTTATTGGGGTATTTTTTTAGTAGTAGTACTACAGGTACCAGCGGGCCCGGTTTTCCTCCGCATGCTGGTACTTGTGGTTGTTCAAGTACCAGCTTGCGGGGGAGGCTTGCTGGGACTTGTAGTACTGCTACTAAAAACAATATTCATTTTTTTACAAAAAGGCTATCAGCCTCCCATCCGCAGCCCTTGGATGGGGGGGGACAGCCTCGGGCTTCACCCCTGGCCCTTGGGTGGCTGGAGGGGGGGACCCCTTGATTGAAGGGGTCCCCACTCCTCCAGGGTACCCCGGCCAGGGGTGACTAGTTGGTTATGTAATGCCAGGGCCGCCGGGACCTATATAAAAGTGTCCCCCGGCTGTGGCATTATGTATCTGGCTAGTGGAGCCCGGTGCTGGTTTCAGAAATACGGGGGCCCCTACGCTTTTTGTCCCCCGTATTTTTGGAACCAGGACCAGGCGCAGAGCCCGGTGCTCGTTGTTTAAATATGGGGGAACCCCTATCATTTCCCCCCCCATATTTTTGCAACCAGGACCGGCTCAAAGAGCCCGAGGCTGGTTTTGCTTAGGAGGAGGGACCCCACGCATTTTTTTTTCATAAAAATAACACTTTCTCATCCCCTTCCCACTGATAAACATGCACGGATCTCATGGATCCGTGCATGCCTATCCAAACACGGGATAAAAAAGCAGGTCTGTTTTTTTTTTAGCTCTTTTTCACGAATTGTATTTCTGCACGGCAGTGTTTGGCTATTGTCGGCAGTGTTTGTGATTTGCACTTTTTAGTAAATTACCGATTTCTACCAAATTGCAGGCGTATTTGACCGATGGGGTATTGATTCGTGATTTTTTCCTAGGACTTCCAAAATATTACGAATGCCCTCATCACTGCCGAGATTTTTGCTTAGTAAATTCCCGACATGACACTTTGAAGAAAAAACGGCATCTCAGTCAAAATCGGGAGCTTAGTAAATATACCCCGCAGTCTTATTTATGAGGGATGCTCAAAGGGACATTGGATTGCTAGCTTCCAGGGCCAATGCCATGTCTGTCTCAGCGAGAAGATCCTTATGGACTCGGCAATGGACGGGTGATGCGGATTCCAAGAAACATATGGAAGTACTACCCTACAAGGGTGATGTATTGTTTGGGGATGGGCTGACGGACCTGGTTTCCACAGCCACAGCAGGTAAATCAAATTTTTTACCTTATATACCCCAACAGCAAAAGAAAGTAACACCCTATCAGATGCAGTCCTTTCTGTCGCACAAGTCCAAAAGAGGTCGGGGATCCTCTTTCCTCGCCAGAGGTAAGGGCAGAGGCAAGAGAGCACCTGCTTCGGCAGGTGCCCAGGAACCAAAGTCCTCCCCGGCTGCTCCAAAACCCACAGCATGACGCTGGGGCTCCCCTGAGGGAGTCCGCACCGGTGGGGGCACGTCTTCGACTTTTCAGTCAGGCCTGGGTCAGTTCGGACCTAAATCCCTGGGTGGTGGAAATAGTTTCCCAGGGTTACAAATTGGAATTCGAGGAGGTGCCCCCGCGCCGATTTTTCAAATCGGCCCTACCAGCTTCCACATCGGAAAGGGATGTAGTGTTAGCTGCAATTCAAACGCTGTGTATACAGCAAGTGATAATCAAGGTTCCCCTGCACCAGCAGGGAAGAGGTTACTACTCAACCCTATTTGTGGTCCCGAAACCGGACGGTTCGGTCAGACCTATTTTGAATCTGAAATCCCTAAACCTGTACATAAAAAGATTCAAATTCAAAATGGAATCTCTCAGAGCGATAATAGCCAACATGGAGGAGGGGGAGTTTATGGTGTCTCTGGACATAAAGGATGCGTACCTTTATGTCCCCATATATGCCCCCCATCAGGAATACTTGAGATTCGCTGTACAGGATTGTCATTACCAATTTCAGACGTTGCCGTTTGGACTCTCCACGGCCCCGAGGATTTTCACCAAGATAATGGCGGAAATGATGGTGGTCCTGCACCAGCATGGAGTCACAATTATCCCATACTTGGACGATCTCCTGATAAAAGCGAGATCAAGGGAGAAATTGCTGAACAGTGTGGCGCTCTCGCTGAGAGTGCTCCAGCAACACGGTTGGATTCTAAATCTACCGAAGTCACAGTTGATTCCGACAACTCGACTACCGTTCCTAGGTATGATACTGGATACGGAACAAATGAAGGTCTTCCTCCCAATAGAGAAAGCCCAAGACATACAGAACATGGTCAGAGACCTGCTAAAACCGAAAAGGGTGTCAGTTCACCAATACACTCGAGTTCTGGGGAAAATGGTGGCGGCCTACGAGGCCATTCCCTTCGGCAGGTTCCATGCAAGGACTTTTCAATGGGACCTTCTGGACAAGTGGTCCGGGTCCCATCTGCACTTACATCGGAAAATAACTCTGTCCCCAGGGACCAGAGTGTCCCTCCTGTGGTGGTTGCAAAGTGCTCACCTCCTGGAGGGTCGCAGGTTCGGAATTCAGGATTGGATCCTGGTTACCACGGACGCGAGCCTCTGAGGATGGGGAGCGGTCACACAGGGAAAACATTTTCAGGGTCTTTGGTCAGACCAGGAGTCCTGTCTACACATCAATGTGTTGGAACTCAGGGCCATTTACAACGGCATTCGACAAGCGGAGAGTTTTCTTCGAAACCTACCGGTTCTGATTCAATCAGACAATGTCACAGCAGTGGCTCATGTGAACCGCCAAGGCGGGACAAAAAGCAGAGTCGCGATGGCGGAAGCCACAAGGATCCTTCGCTGGGCGGAAAATCATGTAAGCGCTCTGTCAGCTGTCTTCATTCCGGGAGTGGACAACTGGGAAGCAGACTTCCTCAGCAGACACGATCTCCATCCAGGAGAGTGGGGACTTCATCAAGAAGTCTTTGCAGAAGTAACACGTCTTTGGGGAACTCCTCAAATAGACATGATGGCGTCACGCCTCAACAAAATCTTCATAGGTACTGCGCCAGGTCTCGGGACCCTCAGGCAATAGCAGTGGACGCTCTGGTAACACCGTGGGTGTTCAAATCGGTCTACGTGTTTCCTCCTCTTCCTCTTATCACAAAAGTGTTGAGGATCATAAGACGAAGAAGAGTACGAACCATACTCGTTGTCCCAGACTGGCCTCGAAGGGCCTGGTACTCGGATCTACAAGAGATGCTCACAGGAGATCCCTGGCCTCTTCCTCTGAGGGAAGACCTGTTGCAGCAGGGGACCAGTGTATTTCAAGACTTACCGCGGTTACGTTTGACGGCATGGCGGTTGAACGCCGAATCCTAGCGAAAAAGGGGATTCTGGAAGAGGTCATCCCTACGTTAATAAAGGCTAGGAAGGAGGTGACGATAAAACATTATCACCGTATCTGGCGAAAGTATGTGTCTTGGTGTGAGACCAAGAATGCACCTACGGAAGATTTTCATCTGGGTAGTCTTCTCCACTTCCTACAGACAGGAGTGGATATGGGCCTGAAATTAGGCTCTGTTAAGGTACAGATTTCGGCCCTCTCGATTTTCTTTCAGAAGGAATTGGCTTCTCTTCCAGAAGTCCAGACGTTTGTAAAGGGAGTGCTGCACAACCAGCCCCCTTTTGTGCCTCCAGTGGCACCATGGGACCTGAACGTGGTGTTGCAGTTCCTAAAATCACACTGGTTTGAACCGCTTAACAAGGTTGAGTTGAAATTTCTTACCTGGAAGGTGGTCATGTTGTTGGCCTTAGCATCAGCAAGGCGAGTGTCAGAATTGGCGGCTTTGTCACACAAGAGCCCCTACTTGATTTTTCATGTGGATCGAGCTGAATTGAGGACACGTCCGCAATTTTTGCCTAAAGTGGTTTCTTCGTTCCATATGAATCAACCTATTGTGGTGCCTGTGGCTACAAGTGACCTGGAGGATTCCAGATCCCTGGACGTAGTTAGGGCCTTAAAAATTTATGTAGCCAGGATGGCTAGAATTAGGAAAACAGAGGCTCTGTTTATCCTGTATGCGGCCAATAAGATTGGCGCTCCTGCTTCGAAGCAGACTATTGCTCGCTGGATCTGTAATACGATTCAGCAGGCTCACTCTACGACTGGATTGCCGGTACCAAATTCGGTTAAGGCCCATTCCACTAGGAAGGTGGGCTCTTCTTGGGCGGCTGCCCGAGGCGTCTCGGCTTTACAACTTTGCCGAGCGGCGACTTGGTCGGGGTCAAACACTTTTGCTAAATTCTACAAGTTTGATACCCTGGCTGATGAGGACCTAGCGTTTGCTCAGTCGGTGCTGCAGAGTCATATGCACTCTCCCGCCCGATTGGATGCTTTGGTATAAACCCCATGGTCCTTACGGAGTCCCCAGCATCCTCTAGGACGTAAGAGAAAATAAGATTTTAAACCTACCGGTAAATCTATTTCTCCTAGTCCGTAGAGGATGCTGGGCGCCCGTCCCAGTGCGGAAACTCTGCAAGACTTGTATATAGTTGTTGCTTACATAAGGGTTATGTTACAGTTGACATCGGTTTTGGACCGTTACTGTAGTTTTTTCATACTGTTAACTGGTTATGTATGTTCCAGGTTACATGGTATGATTGGTGTGGGCTGGTATGAATCTTGCCCTTGGATTGCTAAATCCTGCCTTGTATTGTCCATCTCCTCTGGGCACAGTTCTCTAACTGAGGTCTGGAGGAGGGGCATAGAGGGAGGAGCCAGTGCACACCCATAGTCAAAGTTCTTTTTAGGTGCCCTATCTCCTTGCGGAGCCCGTCTTTACCCCATGGTCCTTACGGAGTCCCCAGCATCCTCTACGAACTAGGAGAAATAGATTTACCGGTAGGTTTAAAATCTTATTATTGTATGTTTGCTGGAAATAAATACAGGTTGTGGTCAAATTGCAGAGGAGTGTTTCATCTCACCCAGGGCACTAGTGTTTCATCTCACCCAGGGCACTAAAATATCTAGTTATTGGTTTGGTATCTCACTACCAAATTCTGTTCCTGATCACAGATGCAGCTATCTTGCTCAGGCTAGATGCCCCCGTTAGCTCTCACAAGACTGGTATAGCCCTTATCCACCAAAGTCCCGGATCCAGGACCGGTGTAAGGTTTCTCGACACCCTAGGCAAAACTTCAGCCTGCTGCCCCCCATATCATTATTATTATTACATATTCTTTATAAGGCGTTACAAGTATTTTACAGCTCCATACATACGGCATACACCAGAACAATACAGGGTACACAGAACTTAACATTACAGTAACTAAAACACTAAAAACAGAGGTAACAAATAGCACAATTCTCAGTACACAATATTATTTTATCTATTAGCAGTATCTTACATAGGGCAGCAAAATCTGTTGCGCTTTACAATTGGAAACAACACTAATAAAACAAAACTGGGTAATAAAAGAGTAGTAGGGAAGCCCTGCTTGCAAGCTTACAATCTACAGCTGAGATACAAGGAAGCAAGGGAGCAATTGGCGCACCACTACGGGCAGGCAGCCACTTCAAGAGATGAATGATGAACTGACGACACCGCCTCCACGGATCCCACCAAAACCCCCCAAACTCCGCCATTACAGTCCATGCCCCCAGAATCCATGCTTGAGTCCAGATAGATAAATCAAAGTGAGGTACAAAGTCACCTGTGCTCAAGCATGGCCATCCCCAAACCTGGACTGCATGGCGGAGTATGCGAAATTCTGGCTCACATTAAAAAAGCCAAATCCAAACAAAAATACATTGAAAATGCCAGACACATAAGCTAATTGAAAAAGCCAGATCCACATAACACGTTTATAAAGCCAGATCACAAAAAATACATCAAAAGCCAGATCCACATAAAAATATAATAAAAACAATGACAGTCACACAAAACCACATTATATAAATACAAAATGTTAAAATACACCAAAAATGTCTGATCCACATAAAGACATATTGAAAAAAGCCAGATCCATATGGGCTCTCCAGTTACTCACCATGTCCAGTCATCCTCAGAGTGAGCTACAGGTGCAGAGTGTCACTAAGTGCGTGCTGTGGACCCAGACACAGCCTGATGAGGCTGGCAGCAGGAGGATCCACACTCCAGCGACTATGCAGCCCCAATGTAACACGACCGCAGGACCAAGTAATCAGACGAGTCGAGGAACTGTGTCGAGGAACCGTGCCCGGGTGGCTGCTGGAGGAGAGAGGGTGCCGAGATGACTAGGGAGTAGGATGACTCCGAGCTCCGGCATCGATCACCGTCACCGGGCACACCGGGGTGGGGGGGGGGGTAAGTGAGCATGTTTGGCAGCAGGTATGTGTGTGGGGGGCCACATTTGGCTATGGCTGTGCAGACTGCAAAGCAGGAGTCGGGGGGACGACGACGACGACGACTGAGGAAGCGGGCGGGGAGAAAGGACTCCACTCATCGCCTGCGGAGAGAACGGGCTAGTGCAGCACCTGCCAAGTAGAAGCAGGGGGAGGAGATCCAGAGGGCAGATCACTTCCCCCTGTCGCCGGACCACTGTATTTCTGTTTTCCAGTACAGAGAGGAGCAGGGGAGGGAAGTGGAGTGATCATGCTCCCACTACTCTTCTCTAGCTGGACCGCCTCCTGCTTATTCGAGTCAGTGTGACTCTAGTACTGCTGCTGATGCCAGGGGCCGGCTGCGGGCCGCCCCTTCAGTTTCCCCGCCCATAGGCAGCTGCCTAAAGCTGCCTAATGGAAGCGCCGGCTCTGCCCGGATCTGAACAGAGATTTGGAACAAGGTTCCAATCAAGGCCAGACCCAGACAGACCTCTGTCCAACTGCAACAAGGGACAGCGATGTACACACTGCACAACGGTGCAGTCTCTCTTCTGCTGGCGCTTGGAGATGATGTCATCTCCAAGCACCAGAAGATCCAGTTCTCCCCTTGCTATTTACGGGACCAGAGTCGGATGACCCAGGTTATCTGTGTGCACTGAGCCTTACCCGGGTCCTTCCCAGAAACAACCCTAGTAGCTACTCGTGAAGGATTTGTGCATCACTCGACCTAGGTTTTTTTTTGAAGGAGCTGTTTCCACTGACAAAAAGCCCAGGTCGATGCTTGTTCACATGCAGATATCCAGGCTTTTCATGTCAGTGGAAAAGGGGTATTAAATATTAATTTGTTAAAGATGGATGTTCTGAGCATTGCCATATGAATGCTTCTACACTGCTCTCAGAGAACTTATGAATGTAAGGCCAACATTTTATTTTCACAGATGACTAGGCCGAATACTGAAGAGTGACTAGAGTTTCAAGTTTTCAGATTCAGAAGGTTTATCTGGAACAAGAGAACTGTGAATTGTTTGGTGTATGGATAGTAAAATTGTCAATACAAATTAGTTTCCATTTCCAACCTCATTGGTTGCCCAGTGAAGTGGTCCACAAGGTGTGATCTGAGTAGACTACTAATGCCTTTTGATCGGCCTTTAGGAACATACTGTATGTTTAGTAGACTGTGTCATCTGCTGGATTAGAAGTAGAATTGTGCAAGAGTTCAATAACAGGAGAAAGATTTATCAATACTCACTCATCAATACTCCTTCTTGTACGACAGATCATAACTAAATGAACCGACATATTTCACGGATTGGGTTTCATGATGGGCGTCATGTCTCCAAAATGTTCCTGTTTCCAGTATTTTATTTGACTGTCATTTGTTTTTCATTTGTTTGTCTTTTTATAACTTTTCCTGTTTTGTGGATCATGGCTTTTAATGAAAAGACTAAAGATCGATGTTTTTATGGTCACTGGACTGGGTGAGTCTCTCTTCTCTCTTTAATAGAATTGTATGTGTTCAATAAAAGCATTTCAAGAGTAAGTAAAATATTTTTTACATTGTAAATATACATGAAAGGCTGTGCGTAGCTGAGTTGAACAATAAACATGAAATACAACAGAAGTATATATATATATATATATATATATATATACTGCTCAAAAAAATAAAGGGAACACTAAAATAACACATCCTAGATCTGAATGAATGAAATATTCTTATTAAATACTTTGTTCTTTACATAGTTGAATGTGCTGACAACAAAATCACACAAAAATTATCAATGGAAATCAAATTTATTAACCCATGGAGGTCTGGATTTGGAGTCACACTCAAAATTAAAGTGGAAAAACACACTACAGGCTGATCCAACTTTGATGTAATATCCTTAAAACAAGTCAAAATGAGGCTCAGTAGTGTGTGTGGCCTCCACATGCCTGTATGACCTCCCTACAATGCCTGGGCATGCTCCTGATGAGGTGGCGGATGGTCTCCAGAGGGATCTTGTTAGGATCTCCTGCTCTGTGCTGCCACGTCGCCATGGCAACCGGGAGGCAAGTGTTAGCGAAGTAACCTGAGCGCAGCTGATACTCCGGTCCGGGTTTTTACTGTGTAGTGGTTACAGGCTCTGTGCACGGCAGGGAATCCGGCGCTGGTTTTGTGCTCACAGTCTGTGAGGTCTGAGTGGGGCGTGGACAGCACCTGCTATATAAACCATCCTCTCAGGCTAGGCAAATGCTGCTGAATCTTTGTTTGTTAGTCAGTTCCAGAGAGTTAGCTAGTACTGTGTGACTTTGTATTTACTTGTTGCTTACTGCGAATAGGCCTTGGGATTCGTTACTTCATTCTGCTAATCCGGATCTAGCAGTAAGACTGGAGTCAGTTGTTTGACCTGCTGGGGTTCTTTTGTTATTCTGTGAACCCAGCAGGTTTGCGGCTGTACTCTCAGACCTGCTTGCTTTATCCTCCCTCACTGTGCAGGGCGTCCAGGTGTCAGTTTAGTGGCAGTAAGATGAACCTGTGCCCTGCAAGTGGGGGTTAGGATTGTGGATACTCTCCTTGTGTCTATATTTCTATCTCTGACCAAGGAGTTTATTCCCACACCCGTTGGTAACCCTTTGGGGTTTTTTCTGTTGCTCTTAGCAACATCATTTCAGGTGCTCCACATGTTAAATCACTACACATCGCTTCATTGTCCGCTCTATTCCATCTGAGCATTCCTGACACTAGGGAGACACCCAATTCCTGAGCCTTTGGGCTTCTCCGTTCACTTTGTGTTTATTAGTTATTCCATCACCTCCTGTGTATGTTATGTTATACTGTCTGTGAGTTTGTTTGCTTCGCTTCCCTCTCTGTTCATACACCGGTATACTCCTGTTAGCACTGGTGTGCGTAACAGATCTCCTCCCAGACCTGGACTAAAGCATCCGCCAACTCCTGGACAGTCTGTGGTGCAACGTGGCGTTGGTGGATGGAGCGAGACATGATGTCCCAGATGTGCTCAACTGGATTCAGGTCTGGGGAACGGGCGGGCCAGTCAATAGCATCAATGCATTCGTCTTGGCGGAACTGCTGACACACTCCAGCCACATGAGGTCTAGCATTGTCTTGCATTAGGAGGAACCCAGGGCCAACCGCACCAGCATATGGTCTCACAAGGGGTCTGAGGATCTCATCTGGGTAACTAATGGCAGTCAGGCTACCTCTGGCGAGCACATGGAGGGCTGTGTGGCCCCCCAAAGAAATGCCACCCCACACCATTACTGACCCACTGCCAAACCGGTCATGCTGGAGGATGTTGCAGGCAGCAGAACGTTCTTCTTTGTGTCTCCAGACTCTGTCACATCTGTCACATGTGCTCAGTGAGAACCTGCTTTCATCTGTGAAGAGCACAGGGCGCCAGTGGCGAATTTGCCAATCTTGGTGTTCTCTGGCAAATGCCAAACGTCCTGCACGGTGTTGGGCTGTAAGCACAACCCCCACCTGTGGACGTCGGGCCCTCATACCACCCTCATGGAGTCTGTTTCTGATCGTTTGAGTAGACACATGCACATTTGTGGCTTGCTGGAGGTAATTTTGCAGGGATCTGGCAGTGCTCCTCCTGTTCCTCCTTGCACAAAGGCGGAGGTAACGGTCCTGCTGCTGGGTTGTTGCCCTCCTATGGCCTCCTCCACGTCTCCTGATGTACTGGCCTGTCTCCTGGTAGCGCCTCCATGCTCTGGACACTACGCTGACAGACACAGCAAACCTTTTTGCCATAGCTCGCATTGATGTGCCATCCTGGATGAGCTGCACTACCTGAGCCACTTGTGTGGGTTGTGGACTCCGTCTCATGCTACCACTAGAGTGAAATCACCGCCAGCTTTCAAAAGTGACCAAAACATCATCCAGAAAGCATAGGAGCTGAGAAGTGGTCTGTGGTCACCACCTGCAGAACCACTCCTTTATTGGGAGTGTCTTGCTAATTGCCTATAATTTCCACCTGTTGTCTATTCCATTTGCACAACAGCAAGTGAAATTGATTGTCAATCAGTGTTGCTTCCTAAGTAGACAGTTTGATTTCACAGAAGTGTGATTGGCTTGGAGTTACATTGTGTTGTTTAAGTGTTCCCTTTATTTTTTTGAGCAGTGTATATATATATATATATATATATATATATATATATATATATGTATAATACAGAGTTCCTCCACATACAGTGGAAGAATGATAGCACTCTCCAGACTTGCGTAATTAGTATAAACACAAATTTAATCGAGGAATTGGTTCCATCAAACTTCAAGTCACAAAAATTGGAAAAGGCTCACCAACGTTTCGGTCCCATGATAGGACCGGAAGTGACGCATCGGGCCGCGTCCACTGAATGCAGTATGCCCTTTCCTATGCTGTCCCCCCTTCTAGTTTAGCCTCTAACCACAACACCAACGTTGCCGTGGTTACCGCATGACTTCCGGTCCTGACCGGAAGTGAGGTAGCAGCAACAGGACGTTGCCGTAGCAACCCACACGCCGCCGTCTTCGCAGCTATGATACTGCCATCGGTGTGCACTTCTGGACACGGGTAGGATTATGGTGATTTTAATAGTCCTCCCCCATGTGCCCACGATGCACATTTTGGTGTTTACACCGGGACGGGTCCGGCCGCGTTGATACTTCCGGTCTAGACCGGAAGTGACGCATCGGGTCGCGGCCGGTCTGCATCCACTGATTGCAGTATACTCAGGTATATCAGGGGGCCTGGGAGGCCCTTTACAGATTTTCTGGTTCCAATTGTGTGCTGCTGATAATGCCGCTGTCGTACTGGACTCTATGTTGACTGGCAAACTACCTTGAGAAAGGTCCTATCATGGGACCGAAACGTTGGTGAGCCCTTGCCAATTTTTGTGACTTGAAGTTTGATGGAAACAATTCCTTGATTAAATTTGTGTTTATACTAATTATGCAAGTCTGGAGAGTGCTATCATTCTTCCACTTTATGTGGAGGAACTCTGTATTGTACTATAAGTCTGACTCTTGATTGAGCCAGGCTTTGATTGGCACCCCAGCCGCTATCCGTGTTGGGTGAGAGTGTGGGCCTTCCTTTGTATATATATATATATATATATATATATATATTAGTGATGAGCGGGTTCGGTTTCTCGGAAACCGAACCCCCCCGAACTTCACCCTTTTTACACGGGTCCGAGCCATACTCGGATTCTCCCGTATGGCTCGGTTAACCCGAACACGCCCGAGCGTCATCATCCCACTGTCGGATTCTCGCGAGATTCGGATTCTATATAAGCAGCCGCGCGTCGCCGCCATTTTCACTCGTGCATTGGAAATGTTAGGGAGAGGACGTTTATGTTGATGCATTGCAAATATTTTGTGCTTGCTTATTACTTAATAGTGGGGACTGGGGAGCAGCTGTATATAGGAGGAGTACAGTGCAGAGTTTTGCTAACAGTGACCACCAGTAATACGTTGTCTGCCTGAAAAACACTCCATATCTGTGCTCAGTGTGCTGCATATATCTGTGCTCACACTGCTTAATTGTGGGGACTGGGGAGCAGCTGTATTATATAGCAGGAGTCAGTGCTTAAAGTGGTCCTAGAGAGGTGGTGGAACTCACCCCCCTCCCCACGGTGCCCATGTAATAAAGGTATTGCGCGCGCCGTAGGCGCGCGCCACAAAAAGGGGGTGTGGCCTCAAAAGAAAGGGGCGTGGTCACACAATAGTAATAATGCCCACAGTAGTAGTACCCAAGTGGAAATTTTGAAGTGGGGGTATGGAAAAGTGAAGGGTGCAATTATGTGCGCGCCGAGGGCGCGCGCACTCCTGACAAGGGGGCGTGGCCATGCAAAAGGGGGCGTGCCCTTCAGTGTAGTTTACCACACCATATACCCCTTATACACATTATGCACCACAATAGTAGGACCCCTTTCACATTATACCTCACAGTATGAGCCGAAATTCACATTTATACCACACAGTATGAGCCACATTCATATTACACCACACAGTATGAGCCAAATTCACATTACACCACACGGTATGAGCCGAAATTCACATTACACCACACAGTATGAGCCGAAATTCACATTATAGCACACGGTATGAGCCGAAATTCACATTACACCACACAGTATGAGCCGAAATTCACATTATAGCACACGGTATGAGCCGAAATTCACATTATAGCACACGGTATGAGCCGAAATTCACATTATAGAGTGACAGAGTGACAGGGAGAGTGACAGCAGGGACATGGAAAGTGACAGCAGGGACATGGAAAGTGACAGCAAGGGAATACAGTAGGGACTAGGGAGAGAGAAAGGTAGCAGGTTAGATTACCTGTTTAGCAGCGGCGGTGGTCTGCGGTGCTGTGGATGAGTAGGCTGTGGTAGGCGTGACGTGGAGGAGGCTGTGGGCCTCGGAGATAGTGCGGAGGAGGAGGCTGTGGGTGCGCAGAGGTCCGAGGGCGGGGCGGCAGAAGAGGCTGAGGGCGGCTGCAGTGGATCTGGAACCAGGCTGGCTTTATTATCCCTGCCGCCGCATCGAGCTCCTGTGACCACGGCGCTAATATTTCAAAACTGCTGCGGACCGGCAGCCAATCAGCGACAGATTTGAACTAGTAGTGCCGCGGTCACAGGAGCTCGATGCAGCGGCAGGGATAATAAAGCCGGCCTGGTCCCAGATCCGCAGCAGCTGGGAGTCTGGAACCTGGGCTTCCAGTGCGGCGGCGATGGTAGGGGTGGAGCGACGGAGGGCGGACCGGGAACGCAGCTTCTTTGTCGGCCCATACAGTAATGCCCCCAGCAGTAGCACCCCTTATACAATGCCCACAGTAGTAGTGCCCCTTATGCAATGCCCCCAACAGTAGTGCCCCTTATGAAGTGCCCCCTTTACAATGCCCTCATGAGCTGTGCACCCCATCAGTAATGCCCTTAATGGTAATGCCCTGTGTAGTATTGCCCCTAGTCGTTTAGCCCCTGTAGTTTAGCCCCAGTAGTCATGCCCATACTGGTAATGCCCCTGCAGTTATGACCCCAGCAATTTACTCCCCCCCCCCTTTAGTTTAGCCTCTGAGTGGTAATGCCCCCAGTAGTTTTGCCCTTATGTAGTTTGCCCCATGTAGTTTATCCCCCAGTGGTAATGCCCCCTGCAGTTGTGCCCCCAGTTGTTTAGCCCCTGTAGTTTAGCCCCCATGTAGTTTGCCAAAGTTAGTAATGTCCCCATTAGTTTGCCCCCTTGTAGTTATACCCCCAGTAGTTTAGCTCCTGTAATTATGCCCCCTTGTAGTTTAGCCCCCAGTAGTAATGCTGCCACTAGTTTGCCCCTTTGTAGCTTGCCCCCTTGTAGTAATGCCCCCAGTAGTTTGCCCCTTGTAGTTTGCCCCAGCAGTAAAGCCCCCCAGTAGTTTGCCCCCAGTACTAAAGCCCCCCAGTAGTTTGCCCCTCTGTAGTTTGCCCCAGTAGTAAAGCCCCCCAGTAGTTTGCCCCTATGTAGTTTGTCCCAGTAGTAAAGCCCCCCAGTAGTTTTGCCCCTCTGTAGTTTGCCCCAGTAGTAAAGCCCCCAGTAGTAAAAGCCCCCCAGTAACTAGCCCCCAGTAGAAACGCCGCTAGTGGTACACATATACCAAGCCCCGCTCCCGCCGCAGTCCTCTCTCGCCGCCCGCTCCTCGGCACTATGGACGTCTGCACGCACTGACAGAGCCGGAAGCCTGAGCTCAGTACTGAGCTCCGGCTGCCGCTGTGGAGAGGGAGACGGGCGCCCGCTGGTAACGCGATCTCAGCGGGCGCCCGGCATCTCCCTGCAGCGCCGCCCGGGACATCGGGTTAGGTGAGCCGGGGGAGGCGGAACTGCGTTCCGTCTCCTGGTGGAACTGACGGAACGCAGTTCCGCCCCGTTCCGGCTCACTTTAACCCCTGGCAGGAGTACAGTGCAGAGTTTTGCTGACAGTGACCACCGGTATACGTTGTCTGCCTGAAAAACACTCCATATCTGTGCTCAGTGTGCTGCTTTATTGTGGGGACTGGGGACCACCAGTATAATATTATATAGGAGGAGTACAGTGCAGAGTTTTGCTGACCAGTGACCACCAATATATAATATATAGCATTACGGTACAGTAGGCCACTGCTGTACCTACCTCTGTGTCGTCATTAAGTATACTATCCATCTAGATTCTATACCTGTGGTGCATTTCAGTTGTGCAGTTTGCTGACACAGTGACCACCAGTATACTCTATATAGCAGTACGGTACGGAAGGCCACTGCTGTACCTACCTCTGTGTCGTCATTAAGTATACTATCCATCTACATTCTATACCTGTGGTGCATTTTAGTTTTGCAGTTTGCTGACACAGTGACCACCAGTATACTATATATAGCAGTACGGTACGGAAGGCCACTGCTGTACCTACCTCTGTGTCGTCATTAAGTATAACTATCCATCTACATTCTATACCTGTGGTGCATTTTAGTTTTGCAGTTTGCTGACACAGTGACCACCAGTATACTATATATAGCAGTACGGTACGGAAGGCCACTGCTGTACCTACCTCTGTGTCGTCATTAAGTATACTATCCATCTACATTCTATACCTGTGGTGCATTTTAGTTTTGCAGTTTGCTGACACAGTGACCACCATTATATATAGCAGTACGGTACGGAAGGCCACTGCTGTACCTACCTCTGTGTCGTCATTAAGTATACTATCCATCTACATTCTATACCTGTGGTGCATTTTAGTTTTGCAGTTTGCTGACACAGTGACCACCAGTATACTATATATAGCAGTACGGTACGGAAGGCCACTGCTGTACCTACCTCTGTGTCGTCATTAAGTATACTATCCATCTACATTCTATACCTGTGGTGCATTTTAGTTTTGCAGTTTGCTGACACAGTGACCACCAGTATACTATTACTATATATAGCAGTACGGTACGGAAGGCCACTGCTGTACCTACCTCTGTGTCATCATTAAGTATACTATCCATCTACATTCTATACCTGTGGTGCATTTTAGTTTTGCAGTTTGCTGACACAGTGACCACCAGTATACTATATATAGCAGTATGGTACGGAAGGCCACTGCTGTACCTACCTCTGTGTCGTCATTAAGTATACTATCCATCTACATTCTATACCTGTGGTGCATTTTAGTTTTGCAGTTTGCTGACACAGTGACCACCAGTATACTATTACTATATATAGCAGTACGGTACAGAAGGCCACTGCTGTACCTACCTCTGTGTCATCATTAAGTATACTATCTATCTACATTCTATACCTGTGGTGCATTTTAGTTTTGCAGTTTGCTGACACAGTGACCACCAGTATACTATATATAGCAGTACGGTACGGAAGGCCACTGCTGTACCTACCTCTGTGTCGTCAAGTATACTATCCATCTAGATTCTATACCTGTGGTGAATTTTAGTTTTGCAGTTTGCTGACACAGTGACCACCAGTATACTATTACTATATATAGCAGTACGGTACGGAAGGCCACTGCTGTACCTACCTCTGTGTCATCATTAAGTATACTATCCATCTACATTATATACCTGTGGTGCATTTTAGTTTTGCAGTTTGCTGACACAGTGACCACCAGTATACTATATATAGCAGTACGGTACGGAAGGCCACTGCTCTACCTACCTCTGTGTCGTCAAGTATACTATCCATCTAGATTCTATACCTGTGGTGCATTTTAGTTTTGCAGTTTGCTGATAGTGACCACCAGTATATATAGCAGTATGGTACGGAAGGCCACTGCTCTACCTACCTCTGTGTCGTCAAGTATACTATCCATCCATACCTGTGGTGCATTTCAGTTGTGCGCAGTATATATAGTAGTAGGCCATTGCTATTGATACAGGCATATAATTCCACACATTAAAAAATGGAGAACAAAAATGTGGAGGTTAAAATAGGGAAAGATCAAGATACACTTCCACCTCGTGCTGAAGCTGTTGCCACTAGTCATGGCCAAGACGATGAAATGCCATCAACGTCGTTTGCCAAGGCCGATGCCCAATGTCATAGTAGAGAGCATGTAAAATCCAAAAAACAAAAGTTCAGTAAAATGACCCAAAAATCAAAATTGAAAGCATCTGATGAGAAGCGTAAACTTGCCAATATGCCATTTTTCGACACGGAGTGGCAAGGAACAGCTGAGGCCCTGGCCTATGTTCATGGCTAGTGGTTCAGATTCACATGAGGATGGAAGCACTCATCCTCTCGCTAGAAAAATGAAAAGACTTAAGCTGGCAAAAGCACAGCAAAGAACTGTGCGTTCTTCTAAATCACAAATCCCCAAGGAGAGTCCAATTGTGTCGGTTGCGATGCCTGACCTTCCCAACACTGGATGGAAAGAGCTTGTGCCTTCCACCATTTGCACGCCCCCTGCAAGTGCTGGAAGGAGCACCCGCAGTCCAGTTCCTGATAGTCAAATTGAAGATGTCACTGTTGAAGTACACCAGGATGAGGATATGGGTGTTGCTGGCGCTGGGGAGGAAATTGACAAGGAGGATTCTGATGGTGAGGTGGTTTGTTTAAGTCAGGCACCCGGGGAGACACCTGTTGTCCGTGGGACGAATATGGCCATTGACATGCCTGGTCAAAATACAAAAAAAATCAGCTCTTCGGTGTGGAATTATTTCAACACAAATGCGGACAACAGGTGTCAAGCCGTGTGTTGCCTTTGTCAAGCTGTAATAAGTAGGGGTAAGGACGTTAACCACCTCGGAACATCCTCCCTTATACGTCACCTGCAGCGCATTCATCATAAGTCAGTGACAAGTTCAAAAACTTTGGGTGACAGAGGAAGCAGTCCACTGACCACTAAATCCCTTCCTCTTGTAACCAAGCTCCTGCAAACCACACCACCAACTCCCTCAGTGTCAATTTCCTCCTTACCCAGGAAAGCCAATAGTCCTGCAGGCCATGTCACTGGCAAGTCTGATGAGTCCTCTCCTGCCTGGGATTCCTCCGATGCATCCTTGAGTGTAACGCCTACTGCTGCTGGCGCTGCTGTTGTAGCTGCTGGGAGTTGATCGTCATCCCAGAGGGGAAGTCGGAAGACCACTTGTACTACTTCCAGTAAGCAATTGACTGTCCAACAGTCCTTTGCGAGGAAGATGAAACATCACAGCAGTCATCCTGCTGCAAAGCAGATAACTCAGGCCTTGGCAGCCTGGGCGGTGAGAAACGTGGTTCCGGTATCCACTGTTAAGTCAGAGGCAACTAGAGACTTGATTGAGGTACTGTGTCCCCGGTACCAAATACCATCTAGGTTCCATTTCTCTAGGCAGGCGATACCGAAAATGTACACAGACCTCAGAAAAATAGTCACCAGTGTCCTAAAAAATGCAGTTGTACCCAATGTCCACTTAACCACGGACATGTGGACAAGTGGAGCAGGGCAGACTCAGGACTATATGACTGTGACAGCCCACTGGGTAGATGTATTGCCTCCCGCAGCAAGAACAGCAGCGGCGGCACCAGTAGCAGCATCTCGCAAACGCCAACTCGTTCCTAGGCAGGCTACGCTTTGTATCACCGCTTTCCAGAAGAGGCACACAGCTGACAACCTCTTACGGAAACTGAGGTAGATCATCGCAGAATAACTTACCCCAATTGGACTCTCCTGGGGATTTGTGACATCGGACAACGCCAGCAATATTGTGCGTGCATTACATCTGGGCAAATTCCAGCACGTCCCATGTTTTGCACATACATTGAATTTGGTGGTGCAGAATTATTTAAAAAACGACAGGGGCGTGCAAGAGATGCTGTTGGTGGCCCGAAGAATTGCGGGCCACTTTCGGCATTAAGCCACCGCGTACAGAAGACTGGAGCACCATCAAACAGTCCTGAACCTGCCCTGTCATCATCTGAAGCAAGAGGTGGTAACGAGGTGGAATTCAACCCTCTATATGCTTCAGAGGATGGAGGAGCAGCAAAAGGCCATTCAAGCCTATACATCTCCCACGATATAGGCAAAGGAGGGGGAATGCACCTGACTCAAGCGCAGTGGAGAATGATTTCAACGTTGTGCAAGGTTCTGCATCCCTTTGAACTTGCCACACGTGAAGTCAGTTCAGACACTGCCAGCCTGAGTCAGGTCATTCCCCTCATCAGGCTTTTGCGGAAGAAGCTGGAGACATTGAAGGAGGAGCTAAAACAGAGCGATTCCGCTAGGCATGTGGGACTTGTGGATGGAGCCCTTAATTCGCTTAACCAGGATTCACGGGTGGTCAATCTGTTGAAATCAGAGCACTACATTTTGGCCACCGTGCTTGATCCTAGATTTAAAACCTACGTTGGATCTCTCTTTCCGGCAGACACAAGTCTGCAGAGGTTCAAAGACCTGCTGGTGAGAAAATTGTCAAGTCAAGCGGAACGTGACCCGTCAACATCTCCTCCTTCACATTCTCCCGCAACAGGGGGTGCGAGGAAAAGGCTAAGAATTCCGAGCCCACCCGCTAGCGGTGATGCAGGGCAGTCTGGAGCGAGTGCTGACATCTGGTCCGGACTGAAGGACCTACCAACAATTACTGACATGTCGTCTACTGTCACTGCATATGATTCTCTCACCATTGAAAGAATGGTGGAGGATTATATGAGTGACCGCATCCAAGTAGGCACGTCAGACAGTCCGTACGTATACTGGCAGGAAAAAGAGGCGATTTGGAGACCCTTGCACAAACTGGCTTTATTCTACTTAAGTTGCCCTCCCTCCAGTGTGTACTCCGAAAGAGTGTTTAGTGCAGCCGCTCACCTTGTCAGCAATCGGCGTACAAGGTTACTTCCAGAAAATGTGGAGAAGATGATGTTCATCAAAATGAATTATAATCAATTCCTCCGTGGAGACATTCACCAGCAATTGCCTCCAGAAAGTACACAGGGATCTGAGATGGTGGATTCCAGTGAGGACGAATTAATAATCTGTGAGGAGGGGGATGTACACAGTGAAAGGGGTGAGGAATCGGAGGAGGATGATGAGGAGGACATCTTGCCTCTGTAGAGCCAGTTTGTGCAAGGAGAGATTGATTGCTTCTTTTTTGGTGGGGGCCCAAACCAACCAGTCATTTCAGTCACAGTCGTGTGGCAGACACTGTCGCTGAAATGATGGGTTCGTTAAAGTGTGCATGTCCTGTTTATACAACATAAGGGTGGGTGGGAGGGCCCAAGGACAATTCCATCTTGCACCTCTTTTTTCTTTAATTTTTCTTTGCATCATGTGCTGTTTGGGGACAATTTTTTTGAAGTGCCATCCTGTCTGACACTGCAGTGCCACTCCTAGATGGGCCATGTGTTTGTGTCGGCCACTTGTGTCGCTTAGCTTAGTCAGACAGCGACCTTGGTGCGCCTCTTTTTTCTTTGCAGCATGTGCTGTTTGGGGACAATTTTTTTGAAGTGCCATCCTGTCTGACACTGCAGTGCCACTCCTAGATGGGCCAGTTGTTTGTGTCGGCCACTTGTGTCGCTTATCTTAGTCACACAGCGACCTTGGTGCGCCTCTTTTTTTCTTTGCATCATGTGCTGTTTGGGGACAATTTTTTTGAAGTGCCATCCTGCCTGACACTGCAGTGCCACTCCTAGATGGGCCAGGTGTTTGTGTCGGCCACTTGTGTCGCTTAGCTTAGCCATCCAGCGACCTCGGTGCAAATTTTAGGACTAAAAATAATATTGTGAGGTGTGAGGTGTTCAGAATAGACTGGAAATGAGTGGAAATTATGGTTATTGAGGTTAATAATACTATGGGATCAAAATGACCCCCAAATTCTATGATTTAAGCTGTTTTTTAGGGTTTTTTGAAAAAAAACACCGAATCCAAAACACACCCGAATCCGACAAAAAAATTTCGGTGAGGTTTTGCCAAAATGCGTCTGAATCCAAAACACGGCCGCGGAACCGAATCCAAAACCAAAACACAAAACCCGAAAAATGTCCTGTGCACATCACTAATATATATATATATATATATATATATATATACATCAAAAATGGAAATAAGGCAGCGGCACTCCGATGGTTAAAAATCAACCGTGTAATGTATCAAAACATGAAAAAACAATGGTCACAAGATACCAACGTTTCGGGGGCCTAAAACCCCTTTGTCAAGGTGTGAACAATGTGCAGTGTAAACCCTCTGTATATATATATATATATATATATCCAATATAATAAAAGGCTAATGCTTCTCCTCATATCTATGGGAGGAAATCAAGTGTTTTGCCTGCCGACAGCCACTAACCCTCTTGTCTATGCTCACTGTCTACCCCGTCTGTGTCACTCTGGTCTGTTAGCCCCTCACCTTTTAGATTGTAAGCTTGCAAGAGCAGGGACTTCTTTCCTCATGTGCCTTTCCTTTTCTTACTTACACTATCTTATACTACTCCCTTTGATGGCACCTAACCCACGGGTTTTCTATACCTGTCTTATTTTGTCCTGTACTGTAATTGTGGTTTTCTTGTTTGCTCATTTTATTATGTACTGTGTAATGGGCGCTGCGGATCCCTTGTGGTGCCATATAAATAAAGGATAATAATAATAATAATAAATACATGGGGTGTCTGCAGCTCTTTCCTCCCTGCTCTCCCAGTGATTGCTGGCTAACGTCACAAGGAGGTGGGGATTAGATCCATCGACAGTGGGGGCGGCACTTAGGTCCACGGTCGGGGCTTAACTCCGGCGCTGCTAAACAAGCTGACTTCAATTGACTGCATCAGCTGCAGCCCATAGAAGTCAGATAGGGCTGATGTTATATCAGGGGAGTGGCTTCCCATGGGAAGCACTCATTATGCTATTGCAGGTGGACTGGCAGTCTCCGGGGAAGAAAACACATCCCGCCCTGCCTCTCTGGCTATGATTTGCAAGGAGTGTGGTCTTAAAAAACCAGCGGAGATGCACATGGCTCTGAATCATACATACGTTCTCCAAGATGCCTATCCATGGCAGTATGCAAAAAAGCGCTCGATGCGTCTGCATACTATGTTGCATGTGACTCTATATTGCGAGCTCCAATGAGCCCTGCGAACACCAACTTTATAGCATGGCATACTGATGCTGTTCTTGTTTTATATTTAAAGCCATGCTATATACACACCAAACATCAAGAGTAAGATATGAACATGTGTTAAATATGCATTAATTACACTATTTTGAAATGTTACAGAAAATTGTTGCCAAACACGCAAAAACAGTGCTATATTTTGTTTGTTTATTGCAGGCCCATCTTCATCTAAAACCCAAGAGAGTTCTCATATGCGTTTTGGGTACGGAATCCCAACAGTCAGGATGCCTGCGGACAGAATGCTGACAGCGGCATCCCAATGGTTAGAATCCTGACACATTTAAGTTAGTAGGCTAACCCTCACCCTTTCCCTCTCCTTAACCCTCCCTACCTGCAGCCTAACCCTCCCTTCCCGCAGCCTAACCCTAACCCCCCCTTCCCCGCAGCCTTACCATAACCCCCTCTGACCCCTTCCCCGCAGCCTAATCCTCCCAGGCATATTTGCTTTTGTGATGCTGACTGATGGGATTTTAGCATAAAAATTCTGCCCCCCACCTTGCTAATTTTATTATTTTATAAGCCCATATTTGATGATAGCCAATTTAATAGAACAATAAAAAAAAACATTAACTATGACTTTTTTATTTTTAATTATGTATACATATTTACTAAGTAGGGCAGCTTACAGGGGCAGTATGTGCATGTCCTACCCATTTACACTCCATTCAAGATGGCATATAGTACAGTACAATGGAAATATTTTGCAGTCACTGGTACTTATTGTGCTGACATTACCAACACAAGCATCCAAATGCTGCCCCCAAAATGAGTGCTGCCCCATGTGCCTAATGGGAAAATTGCCACTGCCTGTTGTCCAGGATGATGCTGGGTAAGGTTGTCCATCCATCAACAATGTTTGACAAACATCAATAGTCAGGGACTGATATTTTTTTCCCCAATGATTGTGGACGGTTGATGCCTTCCCACCATCAATGGTTTTAAAGCGATGGTGCTAAACTGTGGCAGTGAGAACCAATGTTGTTCAGACTCTCTGCTATGACTTGCTCCTGGGGCCGTAACATAGGCAGTCCAGGGAAAGGGCTCTAGTAAGCGGTCTGTGTTTTTGTGTTTTTTCATATCTAGATCACCCTTCGTTTTCAAGTATATTTAAAAATTGTTTAGCGCAACTTCCATTCTTTGCATCATTATCCTGAGGAAATGTCTACCTCCCTCTCATTAGTACTGTCACGTCTGAGGATTCTTGTGGATCCGGATTTGGGGAAGATGATTCTGGTGCACTTGGATCTCTGAATAACAAACGAGCGGGACGGATGAAGGTCTTGCGCATTTATTACTTGAAATAGTTTAACAGAGTTTGCCAAAGACAGTTGAATAGAGATACTACTGTAGGTTAGTGGGTGGCTGAGGATACCGGAACCATGACCCAGTACTTTTAAGAGGAATTCCGAAGGCTGGTTACTGCGGCGTCCAGAACAGGTAGCTGGGTAGGTCACGGGAACAGAGTCGGGAGTCTGCATAAGGCTATATCAGGAGGCTTGGGTAATTTGCTGTAACAAGAACCTGACACTGGAGACGTTGCGGGAGCACAGAGAACTAGCTTCACAGATACTGTGAAAGACGTTGCACTGGCAATTTCCCTCCTCCAGGCCTTCCTGTCTTATAGCAGCTGCTCAGAGCTAATTGGCCACAGGGAAGTGATAAATTGGTGAAGTGTGGGCAAGACAGGCTTTTTGCCCACATCCAAGATGGCCACCGGGAACACAGCCCAGCCTGTTCACAGAAGCCCTGGCTCCACAGCAGCACTGCTAACCCCCACCGGAGGAACATGCTGCCAGTCTGCTGAGCTGCCAACCAGTGCCCCTGCCTGTCCTCCCAGCACACCCTGCTCGGCGCCAGCAGCCGCACCTCCACCAGCTGGACCTCTCTAAAGGGACCGGACAGGTAAGAGCTGGCTCCCCTGCACAGTCTCCTGCCGGACCGTGACATTACCCCCCCTCTTTAGAGTGGCCCCTGGACACAATTTAGGCTTCTCTGGATGTTCAGAATGAAATTTGCGAACTAATGCTGGGGCATAAACATCTGTTGCATACTCTGGACCATATCCTTTCCAGTTCAATAGGTACTGTAACCGACCATAACGAATTTGGGAGTCAAGTACCTTTTTAACCTCAAACTCTGTTCCACTCTGGGTGAGTACTTTGGGTGGTCGCAGTCTCCGAAATCGGTTCAAAACAATAGGTTTTAGCAAGGAAACATCGAAAGAAGAAGGAATTTTGAGGTAAGGGGGTAGTGTCTATCACCACCAAGATTGTAGTGTAGCCTCTAGAAGATGGTAAATCTGTTATGATAAATGGGACCACGGTTGAAAGGGTACAGAAAGAGGCAGTAACTTCCCAGCTGAAGGATGCCGAGAGACCTTGTGTTGGGCGCACTTAACGCAGGAGGAAATGAAGGCTGTCACATCTGCTTTCAGCGTGGGCCACCAATAGGATCTTTGCAGAAATTCCATTATCTTGTGAACACTTGGATGACCTGAAAATCAAGAAGAGTGAGCCAAAGATATGAGTTTCTTCCGTAGTTGGGGAGTGACAAAAGTTTTCCCTGCAGGAGGTTGTAGACGGGTGGAGGCAAAAACTTTTGCATCTAGGACGGGGTGTGTTTGAGGAGGTTCTTCAGATTCAATGGAGGTATTGGACCGTGACAGACCATCTGCTTTTAGATTCTGTGAACCAGGCCGATATGTCAGGATGAATGAAAAGCGGGAGAAGAACATGGTCCAACGAGCAAGACGTGGACTCAGACGTAGATTTTTCAGGAAGGTTAAGTTCCGATGCTCTGTATAAATGGTAATAGGGAAGTTAGCTCCTTCAAGGAGGTATAGCCATTCTTCTAGGGCTAACTTGACTGCCAACAACTCCTGCTCCCCGATAGTGTAGTTCTTCTCGGCGGGGAGAAACTTCTTCGAGAAGTAATCACAAGGATGGAACTTATGATCTTCGTACCTTTGAGAGAGTACCGCTCCTAACGCTTCCGAGGAGGCGTCCACTTCGAGGAAAAAAGGTTTATTTATATCTGGTTGCCTTAATACTGGTGGTGATATGAATGCTTTTTAAGCAGATGGAAAGCGGACTCTGCTTCTGGGGACCAATGAAATGGGTCTGCTCCTTTTCGAGTAAGAGTGGTGATGCGGGCTACCAAGGCAGAGAAATCTCTAATAAATTTCCGATAGTAGTTAGAGAACCCTAGAAAACGCTGCACCGCTTTAAGAGAGGAAGGTCTTGACCAATTCAATATGGATTGTACTTTCTCCGGATCCATCTGTAATCCGGGGCCTGAAATTATATACCCTAGAAAGGAAACTGAAACCTGCTCGAAGATGCATTTCTCTAGCTTGCAATACAGATGATTCTCCCGGAGTCTATGTAAAACCTCTAGGACGTGTCGTTGATGTGTGCCAAGGTCTGGGGAAAAGATTAAGATGTCGTCCAGATAGACCACGACAGATTGATATGGAAGGTCTCGGAAAATTTCATTGACGATATTTTGGAATACAGCAGGGGCGTTACTCAGACCAAATGGCATGACGAGATATTCAAAATGACCATCCCTGGTATTGAACGCAGTTTTCCATTCGTCGCCTGCTCGTATCCTGATCAGATTGTAGGCTCCTCTTAGGTCTAGTTTGGAGAAGATGGTCGCTCCCTTGACTCGATCAAATAATTCAGAAATGAGGGGTAGAGGGTAATGATTTTTTACCGTGATGTTATTCAGGCCCCGGTAATCTATACAAGGTCTTAACCCCCCATCTTTTTTCTGGACAAAGAAGAACCCAGCTCTGGCTGGTGAGGTAGATGACCGAATGAACCCCTTGGCCAAGTTTTCTCAGATATACTCGCACATAGCCTTAGTTTCTGGAATTGATAAAGGGTAGGTCCGACCTCTGGGTGGATCTTTCCCTGGTTCGAGGTTTATAGTACAGACCCATTTCCTATGGGGTTGCAAGATATCTGCTCCCTGTTTACTGAAGACGTCGGAGAAGGAAGCGTACTGAGACGGAATCTGCGGGGGTGATGTGGCAAGGGTTTTATTGAGTGGTTTGATACACGGTAAACAAGAGGTCAAACAAGTCTTCCCCCAGGATAAGATTTGCATGGAGTGCCAATCGATATGCGGGTTATGCCTACTAAACCAAGGGTAACCCAGCACAATTTCATGTGATGCCTTGGGTATAACTAAAAGTTCCAATTGCTCTTTATGAAGAGCACCGATACCAGCTGAAATAGGAAGAGTCCATTGAGAAATTACTCCACCATGAATACAGCTTCCATCAACTGCAGATAACGAAATGGAACGGGACAAATCTCGCACAGGGATCTGAAGCTGCTGAACCAGATGGGCTGTGATGAAATTCTCTGCTGCTCCTGTATCTAAAAGAGAGAGAATGGACTCAGTACCTTGCGAGAGTTCAATAGTGACTGATAGAGTAGGTTCAGAGGATTTTGGAGACTGAGACAAGACTCCTAACCTGGTGTCTCCTAGCCCAATTAGGAGCGGGAGTTTCCCGGACGCTGTGGGCATGATGCCACCATGTGTCCCGGTGCCCCACAGTAAAGACACAAATTTTCTCACCGCCGTTTCTGGCGCTCCTCAGGAGTAAGTCGGGCCCGGTTCAGCTGCATGGGTTCGTCAGGAGAATCTGCTGCTAGCGGAGGGGGTGCCAGAGGTACAGGGCGGAAACGATAGCGATCGCCCTTGCTTTTTTTGGCCTGCCTCTCCCAGAATCGTAGATCGACTTTGTTACATAATGAAATTAGGTCATCCAGTTTTGATGGTAAGTCTCGAGTTGCTAGATCATCCTTCAAACGGTCAGAAAGGCCACTCCAAAACGCTGCAACCAAAGCTTCCTCATTCCATTGTAGTTCAGACGCGTAGGTTTGAAACTGAATGATATACTGGCCGACTGGCCTATTCCCTTGGCGTAGACGCATAATCTCAATGGATGCTGATGTTAAGCGTCCCGGTTCATCAAAGATCTTCCTAAAAGTGGCTAGGAATTTTGGATAGTCACTCAGCAGAGCATCATCTCTTTCCCAGAGCGGTGAGACCCATTCCAGGGCTGCCCCTGGAAGTAAGGAGACTATGTACGCCACCTTCGCCTTTTGCGTTGGGAAATTGGCTGACTGTAACGTAAAGTGCACATTGCACTGATTAAGGAATCCACGACAGAGTTTAGAGTTTCCGTCGAACTTGGTGGGGGTTGGCAAACGGAGAGAGGACGGTGATGACCCCAATGACGCCAGGACGGGCTGAGAACCTTGTGACTCTGGTCGACGGGCAGGAGTAGTATTCGATAGAGAGGCTTGGATGGAATCCTGCAGAGTGGATATCTCCTGGAGGCACTGCGCCAAATGTCGCTGTGAACTTTCCAATCCCTCCAGACGCCTCGCTATGCAGTGTAGGAGATCCGAGCCAGAATCCTGTCCAGTTCCTGGATCCATGTGGCCAGTGCAAACTGTCACGTCTGAGGATTCTTGTGGATCCGGATTTGGGGAAGATGATTCTGGTGCACTTGGATCTCTGAATAACAAACGAACGGGACGGATGAAGGTCTTGCGCATTTATTACTTGAAATAGTTTAACAGAGTTCGCCAAAGACAGTTGAATAGAGATAGTACTGTAGGTTAGCGAGTGGCTGAGGATACCGGAACCATGACCCAGTACTTTAAGGAGGAATTCCGAAGGCTGGTTACTGCGGCGTCCAGAACAGGTAGCTGGGTAGGAAACGGGAATAGAGTCGGCAGTCTGCGTAAGGCTATATCAGGAGGCTTGGGTAATTTGCTGTAACAAGAACCTGACACTGGAGACGCTGCGGGAGCACAGAGAACTAGCTTCACAGATACTGTGAAAGACATTGCACTGGCAATTTCCCTCCTCCAGGCCTTCCTGTCTTATAGCAGCTGCTCAGAGTTAATTGGCCACGGGGAAGTGATAAATTGGTGAAGTGTGGGCAAGACAGGCTTTTTGCCCACATCCAAGATGGCCACCGGGAACACAGCCCAGCCTGTTCACAGAAGCCCTGGCTCCACAGCAGCACTGCTTACCCCTGCCGGAGGAACATGCTGCCAGTCTGCTGAGCTGCCAACCAGTGCCCCTGCCTGTCCTCCCAGCACAACCTGCCCGGCGCCAGCAGCCCGCACCTCCGCCAGCTGGACCTCTCCAAAGGGACTGGACAGGTAAGAGCCGGCTCCCCTGCACAGTCTCCCGCCGGACCGTGACAAGTAATGTACCAATGACCTCATCTTCTCTCTCCCCACTATCCATCCTAAAAAATACAAACAAATAGACAATCATGACAGAAAACACAGAACATTTAACATGTGACGTGCCTCTGGCAGTTCGGCCAGTGCATATACAGTAAGCACAATTACGGTAGCTTACTACTGTCAAAGTCAGAAAAAATGTCCCAATGCACGTTGCCATATTTGCACCGCACACTGGTCCGCGCTGCGCGTGCATGCGCTCTCCCGTGGATGCGCATACCCGCAATAACGTGCACTCGCAGGCGCGGTATGCGTATTTACGGTAGAGTTTATGTAGTCGTAGCGTGCGACTCATTCGTTACAAATGTTCACAATTAATGTAGTTTATAGATCATGGTCCCTTTGATAGATTCTGAAAGTTTGGTTAAAATACAATGTCCCAGAGCTGAGGAATCCCTCTTTATATCGTACAAAGGGTCTAACAGGAATCATACAGCAGTGTTTGGTACCCATCGGAAGAGTATTTAATTAGCAATATTCCGGTGTTGGTTTGGAGCGTATTAAACGCTCGTGCGAATAGTTATGGACATAAGAAGTTTATGTCCATTTCTATTCTTTACACATACTCAGGTATGCGGCGGGAAACCCAGTTTCCCACCCACCTGAGCTGTTGGAAATCGTCACAGCCCACCTGTATGAATCACCCTATGACCTTTTGTTATGATGCAGGGCCGAATTCCTTCGGCCAATGGACAATGGGATTGTAGGACCAGGAGATTGCATTGTGTGTGGGGCATAAATAGGCAGGCCGACCACATCCAGCTCTCACTCTCTCATCAACGGTTATCTGCTGATAGCCGGGAGCTGGATATCGAGGCGCAGGCGATCATACCCTTTGTGCGTAAGTTTCTCTCCGTTATCATTGTCTTTCTGTGAGCCAATTTCTCTCATCTCATCTCTCTCTCTCTCTCTCTCTCTCTCTGTTCTGTTCTCTCATATCTCCCCTAGACTAGGCTAGTATTGTATTGTATTAGATAGTATTGTATTGTATTGCATTTAGGTCAGTGTAGTATTGTCTTTTTGTATTTATTGTTTAGTTCTGTGGTTAGGAAGTCTCTGTTATATTGTAGTGTATCATTTGTACTGTTATCCCCTTTTACAAGTATATTAGAGATAATACAGTTAATAGGCTTTGGAACCTAAACCAGCATCTGTGTATTTCCTATAGTGTTAAGTGTTCACTTGAGCGTCGGTGACGCTCAAGCAGCTTTGTAGTTAGTCAGGTTACACAAGGTTGCACTTACACCCTGTACTCACATTAAGGTATTCAGTGTATTTCATTGGTATAAGGTTTTATCATAAAGGTATAGTGTTGTGAGCGTCTGCATCGCTGGTGACCTCCTCGTGGTCTCGAGCGTAAGCTACGCCATAGCGAATCATTACCCTAGACATAACCAATAACGTGTCCTGTGATCGCTGGGCCGTGAGCGAACGTGACGCTTGAGCGTCTCGCCTACGGCTGAGCGATCGTTACGCAACTAGCGTACCATTACGGTACTTCTTAAGTAAACAGCGTACAGTGTTCTTAGCTTCATAAAGGGTTGTTATACGACAAAGGAATTTAGCATTGTCAATTGGGGACTCGTCCTATACTTCTCACATCTGCACTAGGTAGATCAGCAGACATTATCCCTCCAGCAAAAGGGTGGGAGGTTGTCTCGCAGTTGCTGACGGGATAAGCGTCTGCTTCGCTTAGATAAAGAGTGCTGAAGGAACCCGGTAACCGGAAGTAAGAACAAAACGCTTGTGTCTTTTTAAAACTGTTTATTTTTCTCTTGTCTTGCGTACGCACGCATATATCTGTATTTCTGTTTCATTTTCGTATATCACTATTCCTGTTTGCCAAATTTTATAGTTGATAGAAAGTGCTAAAAAGGAGATTTGCTGTTATTTCATAGTAGAGGTGATAGTTAAAGTATAGAACAACACACGGTTTGTCTGAAGATACAAGGCAGTCAGTGTGGATTGCGGTAGATGATCAGGGATCATTTACATTGATAAAAATATATTGTGTTACGGTGGATCCTTTGCATTGCGTACACGTGTCGCTAACAAAGACTAGCGTACGCAATCCAAAAGGCAGACGCACGCAGCGTTCATTACGCAACGTAGCGTCCGGTTACGCCCACGTAGCTCAAGTTGTGATAAAGTGAAGTAACGCAAAGGCGATAATTAACGCACAGCGGTAGATAACGCGACGCGGTAAATAACGCAAATCTATTTTTGGAAAATCTGAAATTTAGTTTAACAGATCCTGCTCCTAATTGGTAACACTTTTGGCCTAAAGACAATTTCTGCGCAGAAATAGATATAGAAACAAAAGTGTACTTGTGTTGAGTGAGTGTGTTTTGTATACAAAAGTTTATATAACTTTAAGGTGGAACCAAAAGGAAAGCCGGGTACTCGTCAAGGGACATACGTGTAAGTGACATATACGGTGGCTAGGGAGGCATCCCTGGTTAAATAATATTTGAGCATTAGAGTATAGCGGACCATAAGGTAACAAGACCAGGAGGTCATAAGGTAACAAGACCAGGAGGTCATAAGGTAACAGACCAGGAGGTCATAAGGTAACAGGTAAAATAGACAAAGAGGTCCGCTATAAAAGTCCAGTGGCACAACGCCTGGGGTGTTGGTGCAGAACCCATATAGGCCATACAAGCTCTGGCTGAAGGAATCGCAGCCGGAAACATAGATTCCATTGATCTTTCAGTACATGACAAGTAGTGCTCGTATACTGAACGATTGGACCGCACGTTATTGTGTGCAGTAGTTAGTAATCTGACCTAATACCATTAGAGTAAAGTGGTCACAAACGCTATCTGTACATTCTGACGTGATTTGTGTAATTTTTTATTTTTGGAAGGGAAGTTCGCTGGTCACTCAGGAACTATCTAACAACCCCAACTTTACTGGAAAGAGTAAGTGTCCTGCGGGTAACCCTCATATGTTCCAGTAAATAAAGGTTCACAGGGGCCCTAGGTTGGGTACAGCAGCTCTGGTTACAGTGATTGCAGTACTGGCCAACGTGGGCGAGAAGTAAGTGGGGTACTTGATAAACCACCACCGCCGGCCTGCCCAAGGACATCTTGGTTTGTTTGTAAGGGTTCGCTGAAAGCCTTGATATTCAAGGAGGAATAAGCAACGCCTGCAGATTATGGGGGCCATTTGTTCAGGTAGGGGGCGATCAACCCTGGTTCAGGTTGATTCTGTGAACCGACCAGTTGGGTCGGCACGATATGTAATGTGTGAAAAATATGGAATTCACACCGAATCTTTATGTGATGAATGGGAGAGAATGACTGTACAAGACAGGGACAAATTCCCAAGAATAGGTAGCTTCAGTCCAGAAGTGTTACAAAATTTAAGGAGGAGGATATGTCTCGTAAAATCAGCAAAGAGACGAATTCAACATCATGATTATTTACAGTTATGGCACCAGGAAGGTGAGATACAGAGAGGTTTGGCTCTGGCGGCAGGATCTGGGGCAGTCAGGAAGTTGATTGCCACAGCTCCTCCTCCACCATACATTGCAGGAGAGAAGTTGACTGCGGAGAGAAACGCACTGGGTTGTAAAACACAAACTCTTAGTAACACTGTAAATGTTAATGATGTTAACCAAATAACTCATGCAAGTATTAACCCGTGCAAGATGTACCCTGTTTTGAACCTTCCTCAGGAGTGTGATCAAGAAGACGATTCAGCAACAATTTCAGCTCTCTCTCTTGCAGCCACCATAGCAGAGACCACAGTAGGCACAGCGACACCCACGAGATTAGTGAAAGCCCCTAGCGGAGGGATAGGTGAGGTCGTGTCAACGGGTAAGTACGGCACCATGCACTACACTGAAACAATTGTACCACAACAAGCTGTAGAATCTACACAGGAAGAGGCTGTTAGAATTGCTCCTGTAAGGGTAATAGCAGTTCCCAATGGAAAAACAGATGTGTCTGGAGCCACTCCCATAAGGAACATTGCCATGTACACTCCATTTTCCAGAATGGAATTAAGAACAATAGTGTCCGAATTTCCTGACCCCAGAAAGGATTTAGTTGCTAGCCAAAAATACATCAGGGATCTAGGTAACACTGTAGAACCCAACAACAAGGATTGGCAGATACTGCTAAGAGCTTGTTTACCTTCCAATGTTGATGCAACTCAGTTTTTAGCTGATTGTGCATTGGATAAAGATGTACCGCTTACAGACGTGTACAACAAGGATAATGTAAAAAGGATAAATTTACAGCTAAAGGAGTATTTCCCAGCCGTTGTTAAATGGAATAAAATATTTTCCATTAAGCAAAAGGAGTCCGAAACGGCAACAGAATATTTTCACCGGGCACTATTAGAAATGGCAAAGTACACTGGTATAGAAGACATTAAGACCAACCCAAACCATCGAGAAGTAGCAGTATCTGTACTGATGGATGGTTTAAAGGAAACATTAAAGACTAGGGTTCAGACCACGCAACCATGCTGGCGAGGTCTGTCAGTGTCCGGCTTGAGAGAGGCTGCTATTGATCACGACAGAAACATCACTAGGCACAGGGAATCGCAAAGTGATAAGTTGATGTCCGTAAGTATACAGGCGCTGACCACAAGGCAGCCTGCGTATGTACCACCGAATCCTGTGGGTAAGGCAAGTGTAATAACATGTTTTTCTTGTAACAGACCGGGACACTTTGCACGAGAATGTAGAACAAAGAATGTACAAAGATCTTTTCAACCCCCTAGACAACAACACAACACACGACATTGGGAGCAGGGTCCACAGAGGCGGAGTTTTGAGCCACATACAGGGGAAACAAAAAGATATCCCCCGAACAGAGATTGGCATGCCTCTGGTAGTTCCCAGCTAACTCCCTCACAAGTAGTTGCTGCCAGCGGGATTCAGGGAGGTCAGCATACCCAATAGGGGTGTGGCCATACCTGTAATCTGCAGCCAGTTAAGTTGATTGCTAGTCTTGGAAACGAACCAGAAATTGCAATCAATGTAGCTGGTAAAACTTTAAACTTTCTTGTAGACACAGGGGCGGCCAAGTCAGTGATAAATTCGACAGTGGGCATGAGAACCACTGGTAGGACAGTTCCAGCCATGGGAGTAACAGGAGTAGTCCAGCACTACCCTGTTAGCAAACCAGCCGAGATTACAATAGGGCCTTTGCATACCAAGCATTCCTTTTTGCTGGCTGCATCGGCACCAACCAATCTCCTGGGAAGAGACTTACTATGTAAAATGGGTTGCGTCATTTATTGTACTCCTGAAGGTGTATTCTTGGACATTCCTGAGAATCACGCTCAGGAAGTACGAGACATGTTAGACTCCCCATCAAAATTAATGTCACATTCCATTATGACAAATAGGAATCCATCCCAAGTAGAAGAGATGATATCTCAGATACCAGAGTCACTTTGGACAAAAGATGGACAGGACACTGGATTAATGGCAAACGTAGCTCCAGTAGTTGTACAAGTAAAAGATGGTAGGATAGCTCCAAAAATCCCACAGTATCCTCTGAAGCCAGAGGTGGAGTTAGGAGTTTTTCCCGTAATAGAGCGCTTGCTACAACAGGGCATTCTAGTAAGAACGTCCAGCACCGCAAATAGTCCCATCTTCCCTGTTAAAAAGAGTGGGGGGAGGGGTTACAGGCTAGTGCAGGATCTAAGGGGGATTAACAAAATAGTTGAGAGTCAGTTCCCCGTAGTGCCTAATCCAGCTGTCATCCTAATGCAAATTCCTCCCACTGCCAAATTTTTCACTGTTATTGACCTCTGCTCCGCTTTCTTTTCGGTACCTCTGCACCCTGACAGCCAATATTTGTTTGCATTCACATACAGAGGAGTCCAATACACGTGGACTCGGTTACCCCAAGGTTTCATAGACAGTCCAAGTATATTTTCTCAGGCTTTGCATGATTGTTTACAGTCTTTCCAACCAGACAGTGGATCAGTATTGATACAGTATGTGGACGATTTATTACTGTGTTCAGATTCACTGGAAGCATCCCTGAAGGATACGAAACAGCTCCTGTTTCATCTTTCAGACACCGGTCACAAGGTTTCCAAAGACAAGTTGCAATTATGCCAAGCTAAGGTAAAATATTTGGGACACTGTCTAACACAAGGACTGAGACACCTGACCGCTGATAGAATCCAAGCCATTAGAGACATGACACTGCCACAAACCCAGCAACAGATCAGGACGTTTTTAGGAATGTGTGGGTATTGCCGTAATTGGATCCCAGGGTTTTCCATATTGGCGCTACCTTTGCAGGAAATGGTCTCTTCAAACAAACCTGATCGGATTTTGCATACAGACGAATCTGAAACAGCATTTGAGAGACTCAAACAGTGCCTAACGCAGGCACCAGCACTAGGTATGCCAGACTATGGGAAACCTTTTGAACTATACGGAACAGAAAGTGCTGGGTGCGCAGCAGGTGTACTAACACAAAAACACGGTGACGCCAGCAGGCCAATTGCATACTACAGCGCCCAGCTAGACACGGTAGCGCGATCCCTCCCCACATGCTTGCGTAGCGTTGCGGCGATAGCATTGCTAGTGACGAAAAGCGAAGATGTCGTGCTAGGCCACAACCTCACAATCCATACACCGCATGCGGTATCTGCCTTATTGAATTCTGCCCAAACCAGACACGTCTCATCAGCAAGGTTTACAAGATGGGAATTGGCATTAATGGCCCCCGTAAACATCACCATAAGGAGATGCAGCGCATTAAATCCTGCAACATTTCTCCCAGGTGTGCCTGGTCAGACACAAAGGGTGGAAGGTGAGAGTGATGGGGAAGGAGGATTTAATGCAAAGGAAGATACACATGATTGTATGGAATATTTGACCCAAAATTTTACCGCAAGGCCTGACATCAGTGACAATCCACTGAAAGATGCAGAACTCACGTTCTACACGGACGGTAGTTGTCACAGACAGTCAGACTCGGGAGACTTGTGTACTGGATACGCAGTCGTAGATGACCAAGACACCATAGAAGCGGAACCGCTAGGCCCACCTCACTCAGCCCAGGTTGCTGAACTGGTCGCCCTAACCAGAGCATGTGAATTGGCTAAGGGTAAGTCAGCCAATATCTACACCGATTCCAGATACGCGTTCGGGGTAGTCCATGATTTCGGAGCGCTATGGCGTCTCAGAAATTTCATGACGGCAGCTGGTACACCGATAGCGCATGCAGCTCACATAAAAAGGCTTCTAACAGCGATACAGGAACCCGACAGAGTGGCTGTTATCAAATGTAAAGCACATACATATAGCCAAGACCCAGTATCCCTTGGTAACAGCCGAGCAGACGAAGCCGCAAAGCTTGCAGCTGCTACCCCCACACGGACAGACACCACACAGTTGATGGTATTTAATACCATCAACACACAGAAGTTGTGTGAGATGCAGAATTTGTGTTCCACACAGGAAAGAGCAGTCTGGAAGGCAAAGGGATATGGCCAGGAGTCCTCAGGGCTCTGGACGGATGGACATGGTAAACCAGTGGCCCCCAGGGCATACCTTCCATGTCTGGCTGAAGCAGCTCACGGGCTGACTCATCTAGGCAAGGAGGGGATGTGCAAATTGGTAAGAGCATACTGGTGCGCCCCAGGATTCTCCTCTCATGCGGGTAAAAGAGCAATGTCATGCCTTACCTGTCTGAGAAAGAATATTGGAAAAGCAATACCTACAGAACCATCCCATATCCCACCTGCCGGCGGCCCTTTCCAGGTAATACAAATTGACTTCATTCAATTACCCCCATGTCGAAATTTGAAATATGTACTTGTCTGTATAGATGTTTTCTCGAATTGGGTCGAGGCTTTTCCAGCAGCTACAAATACCGCTATGTTTACAGCTAAGAAAATTGTGCAGGAATTTGTATGTAGATATGGTATCCCTAGAATCATTGAAAGTGATAGGGGTACCCATTTTACAGGTGATGTCTTTCAAGGAATGTGTAAATTGATGGGTATTGATAGCAAGCTGCACACTCCGTACCGTCCACAGGCGAGTGCGAAGGTCGAAAGAGTGAACAGCACTATTAAAAATAAATTGAGTAAAGTAATGGCAGAGACAGGATTAACGTGGCCAGAAGCTTTACCCATTGTTTTGTATAGCATCAGAACCACTCCCAGGTCCCCTCTTAATCTGTCTCCTTTTGAAATTCTGTTTGGTCGACAACCGCATGTCATGATTAACCCTCAGGATGATTTGAAATGTAACAATGAAGTAACTGTAAAGTACTTGATTAACATGAGTAAGGAGTTGAGGAATCAAAATGATAATCTGAAGTTGATGATTCCTGATTTACCAGATAGTAATTGTCATGACATTGAACCTGGGGATTATGTAATGATACGAAATTTTCTACGCTCAGGTTGTCTTATTGATAGATGGGAAGGACCATACCAGGTCTTATTGACTAGCACCACAGCATTGAAGGTTGCTGAGAGAGAGACTTGGGTCCATTCATCCCACTGCAAGAAGGTTGCTGATCCCGAGAAGTCCCGTGATAAGGAACAGACGGTAGAGGTTGTATCACTGGAGTGTCTGTTCCAGGAGGACTGAGGCGGCACCTGAGCCTTGAAGATCGAAAGCAGCTGTCGACTCCCCTCTCCCTTTTATTGTTTTTCTCCACTTCCCAGCCCCTCTCCCTTAAAATTTCTTTTTCCCCCTTCTCATTCTTCTCTATTTCCTCCTCAAAGATGGACTTGCCCCAAGAGACTGTGATCCGGATTTTGATGTTAACCATGATGTTGACCAGAGCAGTCTGTTCCGGCGAGAGTACCATAGAGGTCGAAAGAGGTTCTGGAATGGGTTCCGATTATGATGATGGAGGCGTAGTTTTCCAAGATCAACCAAACCAACAAGCAAAGGCGAGTATCAGAAAACGATCCGATAGAAGAAATTGTGATGGATTGTTAGCTGAAGAAAATTGTATCTGTAGGCTCTGTGATAATCTGGTTGAAGATGGATGCATAAAGAAATGCCAATCTAGTTTTAATATCCATATAGACCGGCATCCATTGAGTGACTATCACTCCTTAGTGGGTAACGTGTTAAACCAAACAGATTGTTGGGTATGCTCTCAAGTACCTCAGGGTCACAGTAAATCAGGGCTAGTACCATTTCCTTTAACGTTAGGGGAGGTACTTGAGCTAAGTGGTGGGAGACCGGTGGACCGGAGGTTTAACATCTCCAGCCCTCCTAGTTTGAAGCTCCACCAATACCATGTGGATAGGTCCCTCTTATGTTTTAACATCTCCAATCCCAGAAAACCGGGAAATTGGGAAGTGTCATGGAGCAACCTTACCATGACCTTTTCACACAGAGCAGATAGAATGCCTACAGATACAGAGCTCGTACGCCATATAGCCAGTAGAGGAAAATCTTTCCGGTATCGATATACCTTAGGAAATAGGATTACTAGAGTTGGAGAGGTATCACCAGGATACTGTGCACATATCGTACAAACCGATACGTGCACTAGGCAGATGGAAGAATTAGGGTCAGGAGATTTCACCTGGAAGGTTTGTAACATGGTCATGTCCTTCTCCGTCCCATATGTTCTCCCCGATGATGCATATTTCATATGCGGGAGAAAGGCGTACAAGTGGCTTGCCCCAAACTCTGAAGGATTGTGTTATATTGGAAAAGTATTGCCTGAAGTGATGACTGTTACACATGACAAAATGAAGGACATACACCGTGGTGCCCAAGCTCCTTATACTCACACTCATTACGAGCACCGAGTTAAAAGACAACTGTCAGAAAGGTTAGAGCATCCGGCCTCTGATCTTATCCATGAATCCACCGGGATTCAGGTTCTGGTAGCGTTAGATTTCACTCGTACCGCTCGAGGAGTGATGAATTATAGATACATTTCCGCATTCGCCAATTTGTTAGATAATATCACTGAAATGTATGATGACACGTTTAGATATACTGGAAGAGAACTTCAAGCTTACAAAACAGAACTAGTTCAGCATAGGATGGTTCTTAATTATCTTACAGCAGTAACAGGCGGATATTGTGTTACATTAGCAACACAGTACGGCATAAAGTGTTGCACGTATATCACAAATAGCACCGAGGATCCGGTAGAGGTCATAGACCAAAAGATGGACGATATTCTCCAATTGAAGTGGGAATTTCGTCGAAAACACAATCTCACCCTTGCTGCTGTAGGTAATGAGCTGACTGGTTGGGTGTCATGGTTGAACCCGCGAAATTGGTTCTCCGGTTTGGGAGACTGGGCTCAAGGAGTCATAATGGATGTTGGAAAGTTTCTACTATGTATCTTGGGTGTCGTTATATCGATTGGATTGATATTTAGATGCGGGCAGGCTTTAATGAGGTGCAAACAAAGTACAAAAGTGATGAGCTTGAGGAATGAGGAAACCGTAATTAACCTGGATTTGATTTATGACCCAATGATAGAAACCAGAATGTGATGAAAATGTGATTATACGGTCCGTTTCTTTCACCTGTTTTTCTGCTTTTCTCCAAGATACAAAGACCCCCTTGGACGAGGAAGCTGACGAGACGAGATGTATACAGACAACGGATTGACCGAAGAAGAAGATTTGACAACTTTAAATATGGACACTTGATGAACTTTGCCATGGATCCCCAGTTTCCCTAGTATTTTTAAACTCACGCTAGCCCAACATTTTTGTAAATCTGATGGCACTGACAAAGCTTGTTGCTCATGCCTAAGGAGCAAAACAGCGCAAAGAAGACGACTCTCAACAGATACCGAACACAACTTCAACAACAGATGTACATTTCCCTGACATAGAATATCATTGCATTTTTCGTAAGTGTTCTTTATCTTCATCTCTACAACCCTCAGGTAACGACACACATAGACGATAGGGAATACAGGCACAGATATCAGCAACCACATACCTCCCCCATTCATGTATCATCAACTAAAATGTGCATCCCCATTTTGTTACAACCACAGCCGAAATGAGCTCGGTAGAGTTTGACAGCCCATCCACAGACCTGTACCACAGGATAAGAAGGAATTCAAATGTATACTTCGCAATACCTCGAAGCTTGATTTACAACACGTACGGCACGATGATACATGACCCCCCAAACATGGATTCATACACACATGCTTCTGCTATCTCACTAGGTCATACCCTCTTCACACCTTCTCCTCTCTCCTCCCCTACCCAACCATGGAAATCAATTAACCCCTGACTTACATTTTTCTCCTTAAATGTTTTGTGGCAGTTATTATTGACTGCCAAAGGGTGGACTGTCAAAGTCAGAAAAAATGTCCCAATGCACGTTGCCATATTTGCACCGCACACTGGTCCGCGCTGCGCGTGCATGCGCTCTCCCGTGGATGCGCATACCCGCAATAACGTGCACTCGCAGGCGCGGTATGCGTATTTACGGTAGAGTTTATGTAGTCGTAGCGTGCGACTCATTCGTTACAAATGTTCACAATTAATGTAGTTTATAGATCATGGTCCCTTTGATAGATTCTGAAAGTTTGGTTAAAATACAATGTCCCAGAGCTGAGGAATCCCTCTTTATATCGTACAAAGGGTCTAACAGGAATCATACAGCAGTGTTTGGTACCCATCGGAAGAGTATTTAATTAGCAATATTCCGGTGTTGGTTTGGAGCGTATTAATCGCTCGTGCGAATAGTTATGGACATAAGAAGTTTATGTCCATTTCTATTCTTTACACATACTCAGGTATGCGGCGGGAAACCCAGTTTCCCACCCACCTGAGCTGTTGGAAATCGTCACAGCCCACCTGTATGAATCACCCTATGACCTTTTGTTATGATGCAGGGCCGAATTCCTTCGGCCAATGGACAATGGGATTGTAGGACCAGGAGATTGCATTGTGTGTGGGGCATAAATAGGCAGGCCGACCACATCCAGCTCTCACTCTCTCATCAACGGTTATCTGCTGATAGCCGGGAGCTGGATATCGAGGCGCAGGCGATCATACCCTTTGTGCGTAAGTTTCTCTCCGTTATCATTGTCTTTCTGTGAGCCAATTTCTCTCATCTCATCTCTCTCTCTCTCTCTCTCTCTCTGTTCTGTTCTCTCATATCTCCCCTAGACTAGGCTAGTATTGTATTGTATTAGATAGTATTGTATTGTATTGCATTTAGGTCAGTGTAGTATTGTCTTTTTGTATTTATTGTTTAGTTCTGTGGTTAGGAAGTCTCTGTTATATTGTAGTGTATCATTTGTACTGTTATCCCCTTTTACAAGTATATTAGAGATAATACAGTTAATAGGCTTTGGAACCTAAACCAGCATCTGTGTATTTCCTATAGTGTTAAGTGTTCACTTGAGCGTCGGTGACGCTCAAGCAGCTTTGTAGTTAGTCAGGTTACACAAGGTTGCACTTACACCCTGTACTCACATTAAGGTATTCAGTGTATTTCATTGGTATAAGGTTTTATCATAAAGGTATAGTGTTGTGAGCGTCTGCATCGCTGGTGACCTCCTCGTGGTCTCGAGCGTAAGCTACGCCATAGCGAATCATTACCCTAGACATAACCAATAACGTGTCCTGTGATCGCTGGGCCGTGAGCGAACGTGACGCTTGAGCGTCTCGCCTACGGCTGAGCGATCGTTACGCAACTAGCGTACCATTACGGTACTTCTTAAGTAAACAGCGTACAGTGTTCTTAGCTTCATAAAGGGTTGTTATACGACAAAGGAATTTAGCATTGTCACTACTCACATCTCCATAGGCTGCAGTCAGTGACACACAAATCACATGAAGCTGCCGAAAGCCGTTCCGGCTGCTGATAATGGCTAACTGAATCAAATCTTACATTATAGGTCATTTAATCAAATCTTTACATGGTTGCTAGGTTAGCCCTATATTGAGTGCAGGGCTATACATTCTAGGTGATTTGTTTAACTATATTATCCTCTAAAACCCTTGGATACTGTATGTGGTATCCAAGCAACAGACACCTACATATTCAGCAAACTGCACTGTGGGTAAAATGCCATGTCCACTGTATGTCACATACGGTTACTATGCAACAGCAATACCTGCACATACCCAGGCTCGGACTGGCCGACAGGGGGAAAGGGGAAACCACCGGTGGGCCCCGCTGCCTGGGGGCCCACCTCCTGCTCTAAGGATCAGGTTCCAGACTGTGCACTTGAATTATACATTATACATATGTTACCTTATACTGGACTATGGTGTATTTTCTACAGTGCATTGCTGTTATTAATCTTTTATTAATCTGGCACATTATCATGCATGCAGCAGCTGAATTTACTGTATATATTTATGAAGGGGCCCAAAAGTTGCACTCTGTAATGGTTAGTCAAACCAATGAGATGGCAGGACACCCCCCCCCCCTCTGCAGACTGGCCACACCCCTAACATGGGCCCCTACCACTGCATTCCCCCTGTTGGGCCCTACATGCCCCGGTCCGACACTGCACATACCGCACTGTATTATTTGTGTAACCCCTCCTCTAGTACTAACTGGTAAGCGGGGGTTACTAATTTCCTTCTTAAGGCGTGCCTCCACCCAAGCTCAAATTAAACCAGGGCTTGCTTGGGAAAGCCGGAAACATATAATAGTTATACGTTTATATTAGCTTAGTACAATTACCATTTATAATACCTTTCTCTTTTCTTTTGTCTTTCAGTAAGGTTCTACTAGAAGTCCTCTTCTGGATCACGTTCTTCAATCCGGGTAAGTATAAATAAACAATACGACTTACACTGTACAATACGATTAACTAATGGTTTTATAAATCAACCTTTGATAAATTACATTAACAATATATTGGTTGGCCTATACAAATGCCTATGCATGCATTACAAAAAATTTATATTCCTTTACCTTGGTACCAAAAAAATATGAGCTCATAGTTTACCTGGCGCCTTTTATGTCACTCTATTATGGATCATATACCTCTGATATTAGATCCTGTTCATATCAGTGCAATGGTCTCTCCTCCTAAAACATCCTTTATGTTCTATACTCCGAAAAAGGAAGTAAAATCCCGAAAAATATATATATAGATATATTTATGTATTGTAGAGTAGCCCGGCACTCACTGGATACAGTATATGATGGTCCTGGGTGCCCTCCGTGATAATGTTGATAAGAAAAAAGGAATCAGCGGCACTCCAGGGTTTAGTCAATCAAAGTGAATGTATTCAAAGCATCACAAGATACATAAGTAAACCGACGTTTCGGGGCCCAACGCCCCTTCTTCAAGGTGTATGTGATGTGTGTGAGAAAGCTTACCTTATAAGCCGTGGAACCCCGCCAACCACACGTGAAGACGGACGCCGCCGGCCACTCTGTCTCCCTCGCGTTCCCTGGACTTCCGGGGTCCGCTCTGGATGACGTCACGCGTCCTTGCGTCGGGTTGCTATGGCAGCAGCCGGCGCATCGGATCGCGCTGGCCGGGGCTGTCAGAAAGAATAAGTGAACAATAAGTTTAAAATTGGCGCACCCGTGCACAATCTATCTGTGTTGTAATAATTGCACAAAACATAGGCATAGAAGTAGTGGCATTACATGGGGATATGATGTATGTAAAACATATGAAACATATAGAACAATGGTTTATTACTACTGGGAAGCCGTACTAGCCTAGCTGAGAGAGGTGCTGATGGCCATAGGATCAGTGTTGTGTTTACCCAAGAATTTGAAAGATGGAATCCACTATGGTATCACCGTGAGTATAAGGTGTCTACATGATCTATGGACAGACATTAGTATTCTCTGTTTAATAATGTATGGGGTTCTATAAATAATACTCAAAAGTCCAACATAATATATCCATCTGTGTTCGGTACCACATTACTGCAGGGAATTCCATGCGATGTTCTCATTTAAGCCCATAGGGTTTATGGTATTAAGTTTAAAAATCCATCTTGCTTCTAGCGTGAGGAGTTTACCCCCTCTGTCTCCCCCTCGGATGGTATCTGGTACTTGATCTATGAGGATATGCTTGAGCGAGCTCAATGGATGTCTCTTCTCAGCGAAGTGCCTAGCAACAGGTTGGTCGATTATTCTTCCCCGACAATGCTTGACTGATGGCAGACCTGTGGAGGGCCATACGTTCTCTTGCTGTCCTAATAGTCTTCCCTACATAGCCTATGCCACATGGGCATGTTATGAGGTAGACTATGTATTTGGAAGTGCAAGTCAAAACTTGTTTAATTTGTCCACTCTTCTCGGACTGGGGAAACTTGAAGGAAGATCCTGTCAGCATATGTGTGCATGTGGTGCACCCTAGGCATCTGTAACATCCGGGTTTTTTCTTAAGGAAATTAGAGGGGGAGGTGTCACTGAATCCTGTTATGTCTGAGTGGACTATACTGTCTTTGATATTTCTTCCCCTCAGGAAACACGCCATGGGTCTTTTAGACCTGAAGCAATTGAGATGTTCATCGGTTCGCACTATGGGCCAGAGGGCTCTCACTGCTCTCTGGACCACTGGGCTAGTGGTAGTATATGTGGTTTTCCATGGGATTATCTGTTGAGTTGGTTCAGTACGTCCGGCAGATGGAGTATGTCGAATGTTCATAGATAGAATCTCTTCCTTCTGTTGGTTTAGTAGGGACCTGTCATATCCTCTTTGGGCGAATCTGTTGACTAAAGAATCAAGTTGAATTGTCAACATGATATTGTCGCTGTTAATCCTAGCTAATCTCAACATTTGAGATTTAGGTAGGCCCTTGATTAATGATCTCGGGTGATGACTGTTGGCCCTCAAGAGGTTATTCTTGTCAGTTGGTTTAGTGTAAACTGACGTAGACACAATACGATTGGAACAAGTCACATGAACGTCCAGGTAATCTGCCTCTGTGGTACTGGTTTTAAAAGTAAATTTAATTGGTGAGTTGGTAGAATTGATGCGTCTCATCAATTGTGTAAACATGTCTTCACCTCCTGTCCATAGCATGAAAACGTCGTCTATAAATCTGGTGTATAGTAGAATGTGCTCCGATACATTATCATCCAGGAAGAAGAACTTCTTCTCTTCCTGGAACATGAAAATGTTAGCATATGACGGAGCGACAGAACTCCCCATAGCACACCCCGACCGTTGTTCATAAAATTTCCCATTGAATAGGAAGTAGTTTCTCCGCAATGTCAATTCCAGTAGCTGTAAGAATAACCCATGTCTGATGCATTGGACATCTTCCTGAATCAGGAACCTCTTCATTGCCTCCAGTCCCTCTGCATGAGGGATGCTTGTGTATAGATTACACACATCCATTACACATAATAGTGTGTCTGGAGGGATGTCTTGAATGCTTCTTAGAGCGTTAAGGAATTCAGTTGTGTCCTTGATGAAGGTAGGTTGCTTTTGGACAAGGGGTTGTAGGATAAAGTCTAGAAATTGTGAAATTGGTTGATATAAAGAATTTCTTGCGGAGATGATGGGGCGCCCTGGGGGGTTCTCCAGATCTTTATGGATTTTTGGTGTGGTGAATAAAACTGGTACAACCGGAAATTGCTGTGAGAGAGTTTTGTGTAATTTATTGGAAATTTCTAGGTCCTCTTTGGCTCTGTCCAAGATGTCATCTAATTCCCGTTTGTATTGGACGGTGGGATCCATAGGTAATGTGGAGTAAGTGTTTGAGTCTGCTAGTTGTCCGTCAATTTCTCTGATATATTCAGATAGGTTCTGAATTACGATCCCCCCACCTTTGTCCGCTGGTCTAAATACCACATCAGTATAACTACTGAGGTCTTTGAGGGCTGCTTTTTCTGCCCGAGACATATTAAAGTGGATTTTGTCTGATGCATTAGAATATTTGTCGACTGAGGTATCCAACAGTCGTATGAAGGTCTTGATGGAGGCGTTCGTTGATGGGGGGTCGAAAGTAGAACTCGATCTATTATTAAAGAAATCAGAGAATGTATCCGGTATAGGATCAGGTGGTTTGCTTTGGTAAAATTCTTGTAGGCGTAATTTCCTTGCAAAACGGTGAGATTCCAAATTCCATCTGAAGTTGTTATGTAGGTTTGTTGGCACGAAGGAAAGTCCTTTATTCAGGACCGCCATCTCAGTGTCATTGAAGATCCTGGAGGACAAATTGTAAACTAAAGTTTCTTCTTGGCAACTAGATTTCTGGTGCCTTTTGTTTTGGCCACCCCTGCGGGTGGGAGATCTTTTGGGAGGCTTGATTTCGCCGCTCCTTGTGCTTTTTCTAAAGGGATGTCGGTGGTCTGTGAGGGATCTTCTGAGTCCCCCGCCGCGAATTCACTATCACTGGTAGTGGAGGTTTTTCTTAGCAATTGGCCTTCCCTTCGCCTCCTCCAACTGGGGTTAAACTTGGGTTGTCTTTGGCCTGGGGCAGATCTTTCACCTCCCATAATCCATTTATAAACTTTGTTTTCCTCATAGTCGGTTTTGACTAGATCCAGTTTATTGTGTTTAAAGCGGATCAATTCACGTTTGTAATTATCACACTGGCTTTTCAATCTAGGGATCCAGTCCTGAGTTTGATCCTGTTGGAGAATGGGTAAATGTACCCGTTCAAACTCAGCTATCTTGTCTTTGGTGTGTTTCAGCTCCCGACCCACCTCTTCTATGACTAAGAGTATGAGGTCCATACTGCACTTATTTAGGATACCAATCCATTTTGCACAAAAATCTGGGTTGTGTCGACCCAATGTGGGGATGTTTTTGACTCTGAAACCCCTGGGGATCATATGATCTCTATGATAGTCTGACAGTGATATGCCGTGCAGTAAGAAGTCAGTTTCTTTTTTCTTTAACTTTAAAAGTTGTTGATAGATGTCCTTCGCCTCCAATATTGATTCTGTGGGAGGTAAGCACTCCTTGAATCGTAGGCGATCCGCGTCCTCCTCCGTAAAGCTGTAGGTGTCCCCTTTATTGGTAATTACTCCCCTGGAGCCACTCTGGTCAATGCTCTGTTGTAAAGTGCTCGGTGCTTCCATATTGGTAAAGTGCACTGTGCCAAGCTAAAGTGCTGAGTGAGGTAGTGTCCAGTGGTAAAACGAAAATCCACCTGAAGGATTTCAGTAAAGTGCAAGCGGTGCCTTGGCTCGGGAGAAGCAGTGAAGCCTCAGATTTATATATTGTAGAGTAGCCCGGCACTCACTGGATACAGTATATGATGGTCCTGGGTGCCCTCCGTGATAATGTTGATAAGAAAAAAGGAATCAGCGGCACTCCAGGGTTTAGTCAATCAAAGTGAATGTATTCAAAGCATCACAAGATACATAAGTAAACCGACGTTTCGGGGCCCAACGCCCCTTCTTCAAGGTGTATGTGATGTGTGTGAGAAAGCTTACCTTATAAGCCGTGGAACCCCGCCAACCACACGTGAAGACGGACGCCGCCGGCCACTCTGTCTCCCTCGCGTTCCCTGGACTTCCGGGGTCTGCTCTGGATGACGTCACGCGTCCTTGCGTCGGGTTGCTATGGCAGCAGCCGGCGCATCGGATCGCGCTGGCCGGGGCTGTCAGAAACTCTCTCACAGCAATTTCCGGTTGTACCAGTTTTATTCACCACACCAAAAATCCATAAAGATCTGGAGAACCCCCCAGGGCGCCCCATCATCTCCGCAAGAAATTCTTTATATCAACCAATTTCTCAATTTCTAGACTTTATCCTACAACCCCTTGTCCAAAAGCAACCTACCTTCATCAAGGACACAACTGAATTCCTTAACGCTCTAAGAAGCATTCAAGACATCCCTCCAGACACACTATTATGTGTAATGGATGTGTGTAATCTATACACAAGCATCCCTCATGCAGAGGGACTGGAGGCAATGAAGAGGTTCCTGATTCAGGAAGATGTCCAATGCATCAGACATGGGTTATTCTTACAGCTACTGGAATTGACATTGCGGAGAAACTACTTCCTATTCAATGGGAAATTTTATGAACAACGGTCGGGGTGTGCTATGGGGAGTTCTGTCGCTCCGTCATATGCTAACATTTTCATGTTCCAGGAAGAGAAGAAGTTCTTCTTCCTGGATGATAATGTATCGGAGCACATTCTACTATACACCAGATTTATAGACGACGTTTTCATGCTATGGACAGGAGGTGAAGACATGTTTACACAATTGATGAGACGCATCAATTCTACCAACTCACCAATTAAATTTACTTTTAAAACCAGTACCACAGAGGCAGATTACCTGGACGTTCATGTGACTTGTTCCAATCGTATTGTGTCTACGTCAGTTTACACTAAACCAACTGACAAGAATAACCTCTTGAGGGCCAACAACAGTCATCACCCGAGATCATTAATCAAGGGCCTACCTAAATCTCAAATGTTGAGATTAGCTAGGATTAACAGCGACAATATCATGTTGACAATTCAACTTGATTCTTTAGTCAACAGATTCGCCCAAAGAGGATATGACAGGTCCCTACTAAACCAACAGAAGGAAGAGATTCTATCTATGAACATTCGACATACTCCATCTGCCGGACGTACTGAACCAACTCAACAGATAATCCCATGGAAAACCACATATACTACCACTAGCCCAGTGGTCCAGAGAGCAGTGAGAGCCCTCTGGCCCATAGTGCGAACCGATGAACATCTCAATTGCTTCAGGTCTAAAAGACCCATGGCGTGTTTCCTGAGGGGAAGAAATATCAAAGACAGTATAGTCCACTCAGACATAACAGGATTCAGTGACACCTCCCCCTCTAATTTCCTTAAGAAAAAACCCGGATGTTACAGATGCCTAGGGTGCACCACATGCACACATATGCTGACAGGATCTTCCTTCAAGTTTCCCCAGTCCGAGAAGAGTGGACAAATTAAACAAGTTTTGACTTGCACTTCCAAATACATAGTCTACCTCATAACATGCCCATGTGGCATAGGCTATGTAGGGAAGACTATTAGGACAGCAAGAGAACGTATGGCCCTCCACAGGTCTGCCATCAGTCAAGCATTGTCGGGGAAGAAGATCGACCAACCTGTTGCTAGGCACTTCGCTGAGAAGAGACATCCATTGAGCTCGCTCAAGCATATCCTCATAGATCAAGTACCAGATACCATCCGAGGGGGAGACAGAGGGGGTAAACTCCTCACGCTAGAAGCAAGATGGATTTTTAAACTTAATACCATAAACCCTATGGGCTTAAATGAGAACATCGCATGGAATTCCCTGCAGTAATGTGGTACCGAACACAGATGGATATATTATGTTGGACTTTTGAGTATTATTTATAGAACCCCATACATTATTAAACAGAGAATACTAATGTCTGTCCATAGATCATGTAGACACCTTATACTCACGGTGATACCATAGTGGATTCCATCTTTCAAATTCTTGGGTAAACACAACACTGATCCTATGGCCATCAGCACCTCTCTCAGCTAGGCTAGTACGGCTTCCCAGTAGTAATAAACCATTGTTCTATATGTTTCATATGTTTTACATACATCATATCCCCATGTAATGCCACTACTTCTATGCCTATGTTTTGTGCAATTATTACAACACAGATAGATTGTGCACGGGTGCGCCAATTTTAAACTTATTGTTCACTTATTCTTTCTGACAGCCCCGGCCAGCGCGATCCGATGCGCCGGCTGCTGCCATAGCAACCCGACGCAAGGACGCGTGACGTCATCCAGAGCGGACCCCGGAAGTCCAGGGAACGCGAGGGAGACAGAGTGGCTGGCGGCGTCCGTCTTCACGTGTGGTTGGCGGGGTTCCACGGCTTATAAGGTAAGCTTTCTCACACACATCACATACACCTTGAAGAAGGGGCGTTGGGCCCCGAAACGTCGGTTTACTTATGTATCTTGTGATGCTTTGAATAGATATATTTATGTATATCCTAAATAGCTTGGGTACGTAGTTAGGATCGTCTTGTCTTGTACTGGAACTTGATGGTAGTAATCCTCTGGTGTAGTTTTAGGTAGCCGAAATTAGGGATAGTAGAATATAGATCCAGTATTAGCTCCAGCGAATATATATTATCTCTATCCCGACAATGCCCCTAATTAGTCCAAGTATCTCAGTTATATTTACTCTAGATAAGAATATATATAATCAGTTCACCATCCTTACGGCAGAGTTAATGGCTAATATAGGAAGTTCTCTCCCATTAATTAATAAACAACTGTAAGGATTTCTGGTATATCTACCTTATGGGGTAGAACTGGTCATGGAGCTGTATCCATATATTTCCTACAGGATTATACTTGGGTAGGAGGTATCTGACTAGGATTATATTATAGAAGCAAATCCTTCAATTATAGTTCACTAGGAGTGGTGTCAGTATAATCCTTATAATCTTCCTGATCGCCTGGTATTAGGATCTATGCTTTGATGCTCCTGTTCTTCATGCCGACCTCTCCTCAGTACAATATATCTGTTATAACCTCCTCTCATCCAGTCCATTTGCAGTACCACTCCCCCAACTCACTACCACCTTTACTGTCCTTTTACTGCTGGCTTCAATTAGTGGTAATACACATTAGTTATTTTAGACAGAGGTGTATTCCTATCACAGGTCCCCCTACCGCATCCTCCCCACTGACATATCGCTACTTTCCACTCCTACTTAGTCACCTCCTTGCTTCAGAGGGGGAGGGAATGAAATGACTCAGAGGGAACCGCCCAGGGGGGATGGAGGACGCAGCTGACGTGTAGTATTTCTTACCCGGAGCCTGTTACTCGAAGTCCCGAAGCGACAAGGCTGTATTGTTAGCTCCACGGGTGATGACAATGCCGGTCTCTTATTCACTATTCTCCTCACTGTTGAATACTATGGGAGTTAGCCATGAGTCCAAGCCGCTCCGTCATCACCGCTCCGACTTCGGCTCAATGCGTCGGTCTCATTCACCGTGTCAGGACAGGGTCGGATCCTAGGTAAGGCTTGTGGGATACTTTGTTTTGTTTAGGATCAAAGGTGTCTTTTACCTTTATTGTGTATACCGGGTATGATTTCGGGGGTTTTCCCATCAGATCGAGTTCAAGCTCACTGCTCCCTCCTCCATGATACCGTCCTCTCCCTCCGTCTCTCAGCCTGCCAGTTTAACTGTCGTTTTTTTTTCTTGCCTCGAGGCTTACTCTTCCTGTCCCCCCGCTGACAGGGCACGAGGGCTACTAGAAACTTCTAGTTTTATACCCCTGGTTCAGATTCCCCTATGTTGTGGCCAGTAATATTTTTATTCCATGGGTTACATTCTCCCCCTGGGGATTCCGAAATACACTGTATCGGTATCACCAACTGTAGGTTAGTAGGGTCTATTATTTATACTTATATTTTTCAGATTCCACATCCAAAATAAGGCCAAGGCATTATGACACTAGGATGTATTATAAGGGGAACCTCAGTAAGGGAGCCTAAATGGTCATAGGTAAGTATTCGAGGCGGTTTCCTAATTCTCTGTGGCCTTGGAGACTGTATTCCTCTCCCTAGTGTATCTGGGTGGGTACCTTCTTCAGTATAGGTACTGCCTTCCCTAGTATACTCAGTGTTAGTCTTTCCTGAATTTGTATATCCATCCCAATTCTTGCATTGGCTACCAGTCAAATCATCACTCCCCCAGTCTGACTGAACTAAGGGCTCTTGTGTAGGTTCTAGGTCCCTCATATTCACCTTACTTTCTTCAATACCGTTATCTACCCTATAGTACCTTCCATGTCCAAACAGTTCAGAGTCCCTTTCCTCCTCTTCCTCCTCAATATATGGAGAATCAGTTAATGGGGAAGAAAGAGGGCTTCGGTATTCGTCCTCATGATCACTCATGTGCTCAGACTCACTCCACCGTATATCTTTAGCAATTGGTAAAAGATGCTGTCTATGATAAGTTACTACAGATCCGTCTCGGTTTTCAGGGATTAGCTGATACACCGGAATGTCTGGTAGTTGTTTCACTACAATATAGGGTTCTTCTTTCCACCGATTTTTCAATTTCTGCCTTTTAGGTACACCTAACATCCTGAGTAACACCCGGTCTCCGGGTTGTAAGCAATGTTCTATCACTTTCCGGTCATGCCTTACTTTATTCTTTTCTCCCATCTTGTCAGAACTCTTCCGTGCCAACGTGTAGGCCTCTTGTAATTGCTGCCTAAGTTTCTTCAAATAATGCGAATGAGAACCCCTGGAAGAAGGGTTAATTTGCGTGGGCATACACACGTCGATTGGCAACCTGGCTTCTCGCCCAAACATGAGTAGGTAAGGTGAATACCCAGTTGCCTCATTCTTGGTGCAATTATAGGCATGTACTAAATAGGTAATATGTTGTTTCCACTTCATCTTATGTTGTTGATTCAAGGTTCCTAGCATATTCAATAGTGTGCTATTAAAGCGTACAGGTTGGGGATCCCCCTGGGGATGATAGGGGGTTGTCCGCGATTTCTTAATGCCACAGCATTGACAAAGTTCTTTGATAAGCCGACTTTCAAAGTCTCTTCCCTGATCGGAGTGAATCCGCGCTGGCAGTCCGTAATGCACAAAGAACTTTTCCCATAAAGTCCGAGCCACAGTCACTGCTCTTTGGTTCGCTGTTACATAGGCTTGGGCATACCTAGTAAAATGATCTGTGACTACTAATATTTGACTATCTCTCCCATCAGGTCCTTCCAGTGATAGAAAATCGATACAAACTAAATCGAATGGTCCATCACTCTTGATGTTTACTAGGGAGGCCACCGTCCGGGGTATCGTTTTCCGTAACACACAATTTCCGCAAGACTTGCAGAATTGCTCGACATCCCTACTCATGAATGGCCAGAAGAATCGGTCGGTGACTAGTCCCAGGGTTTTCTCCTGTCCCAAATGACCATGGTTATCGTGTAATGCCTTTAGTACCATCTTCTTATACTTGTAAGGCAATACTAACTGCCATCTAGTAGTACCCTCCGGTCGTTTAGTAACTCGGTATAACAAGTCTTTCTTTATCCGTAATTTATTCATCTGTTTAAGTAATAGTTTAGTGTCATACGATAGGCTTGACATAGGAACAGCAGAGGATTTTCGTTCCATTTGTTGTATGATTGGACCAATATGGATATCTTTCCTCTGATCTTGTGATAATGTATCTCGCCGAATCGTCTCCAATCCTTACAAAGCTGAAGGTTCTAACCACTGATAGTTATTCGGGATGGATTGTACCGATGCTCCAATATTTACTATAGCTGCCCCCGGTAATGACGAGGTTACCTGTACCTGATGACATATTCCCATTACCATAACAGCCGGGACTTCAATCCATTCCTCATCGGGGGTATATACTTTATTATCAGCTCTTCTTGACAGGGCATCAGCATCCTGATTGTTTACACCCGGGCGATATTTAATCGTAAAGTTATAATTAGAGAGTGTTGCTAGCCATCGATGTCCCGTAGCATCTAGCTTAGCCGTTGATTGAACGTATGTCAATGGATTGTTATCCGTATGTACCGTAAATGAGGCCCCATATAGGTAATCATGGAATTTTTCACTGACTACCCATTTAAGGGCCAAAAATTCTAGTTTATGCACAGGATAATTCTTCTCACTCCCGGATAATCCTCGACTGACATATGCGATGGGTCTAAGTTGTCCCTCCCTCCATTGGTACAGTACTCCCCCAAGGCCCTCCTGGGAAGCGTCTATATGAACCTCATAAGGTAGCTCTGGATCCGCATACGCTAAAACCGGCGACTGCGACAGGCTCTCCTTTAACTTTATAAATGCCTCCTCGCATTCGACATCCCACCTGTCTCCAAACGCCTCTCGAGGACAAAAATAGTCTTTGGAATCCGTGGATCGGGGCCTTCTACTATTACTACTCGGGGGGTACCCTTTAGTCAAATTGGTTAGAGGCCTAGCCAATTTAGAATAATGTGGCACAAATTTCCTGTAGTAACCACAAAATCCCAGAAAGGATCGGAGTTCTTTAAGATTTCTGGGTCGTGGCCAGTTGCTGACAGTGGCCACTTTATCAGGATCGGTAGCAACCCCTTCTCTACTGACTATATGTCCTAAATACTTTACTGTTGATCTACAAAGTTGACATTTTTCAATTGACAACTTTAATCCTCGATTTTGCAGTCTATCCAATACCTTCAAAAGTCTTGTATTGTGTTCCTCCAGTGTCTTCCCGAATACAATGATGTCATCTAAGTACACAAGGACTTCTCGATAGCACATATCGCCCACCGTCTTTTCCATGGTCCTCTGAAAGGTGGCGGGAGCTCCAGTGATACCCTGTGGCATTTTTAGAAATTCAAAGAACCCTATCGGGCAGATGAAAGCAGTTTTAGCTCTATCTTCAATACTCATTGGGATTTGGTAGTAACCACACCGCAGATCCAAAACGGAAAACCATTGGCTACCTTGCAAACAATCCAAGGCCTCATCGATTTTCGGGACTGTATACTGGTCCGGAACAGTACGTCGATTTAGAGTCCTATAGTCAATACACAATCGGATCTCTCCACTTTTCTTTCGGGCCACCACAATGGGAGACGCATACTGGCTTTCTGAGTCGGCAATTACTTGATTTTCTAACAAGTTTCTTAGATGTGTCCGTACGTCCTCAAAATCTGCGGGAGCGAGTCTCCGTGACCTTTCCCGGAATGGCGATTCATTTGTTAACTTAATATGATGTTCAACATCCTTAGCCGTTCCTAAATCCCATTCACTCTGGGAAAATACAGCTTCTCTTAACTTTAATTGTTCCATTAGCAGTCGTTTACTTTCGGAGACTATATCACTACCTCGGAAACAGGAATCCAGCTTACTTATTCCTGACTGGAGAATCTGGTTAGAATTATCAGATGTAACTTCCTCCGGCCTACACTGCATAGTGTGTATATCCATCTGTAGTTTCAACTCAGTCGAATTTTGTCTCTCACACCATTTAATGAGACTTTTAAACATATTAGTGTTGGTTCCTACTATTACTGGTAGCTCTCCATTATCTCCTGGTGAATCGGGACAAACCAACGCCACAAACGGGACCATTTCATTGTGAGATATCAATCCAGGGTCAAAAGTAATTTGAGTGATGATATATCCTAAATAGGGGTACTTTTGCTCACTCAGCCCCCAAATAGTGAGGCCACTCAGAGGATGGATGGGTACATCCACTAAATGGGCCTGGTACCAAGATTCAAACACAATTGATATTTGTGACCCACTGTCCAACAGTACAGTACAGACATGTCCGTTAATCATCGCTTTAATTCTAGGGGCTTTACCCATCAAGCTGTCTGGAATTTCGTTTGACCACTGAGCACTCCCCATAGCATGTACCATAATTATTGGGGAGTCTGTGAGGGGTTCACAGCGCTCCCGTTGGCGTTTTCCGGAGGGGAAGTTCTTCTCCTATAACTGGGATTATTACTACCCCCTCTTCTATTATGATACATGGGGCATTCAAAGGACCGATGACCCGATTGTCCACAAGTATAACAAATTATGGGGAATCTACCTTCCCTCCTTCTTCCTCGCCCAAATTCAGAACTCTCCCCCTGACTGTACGGAAGATTAGTCTGAAGCGCTATTAGTTGTTCAATTTTTTTATTTTGTTCTTCTATTAATTTCAGTAGCCTTTCATCTATAGAGGGAGGGGCAGTCGCTGGTACAACCACTTTGACCTTTTTTTTTGTTTTTTCCCTATTCTCTATTTGTACCTCCTCCAGTTTCACTTCTCGCACCAGTTCATTCAGAGTGGGAGGCTGACTAGTATTCATTGTACATCGCATCCTTTGAGCTACAGGATTACTGGTTAAAGCTCCCTTCAGCACCTGTATTAGTCTCCTTCTGTCCACTTCACATTTTTCAATACCCCCTTTATCTACGATTTTATAAATTAGCCTGTCGACCCTATAAACATAATGAGTCAATGTCTCTCCTGGCTCTTGATAGGTGTGATTGAGTCTTGCCAGTAGATCACCTACATCCGCCAAGGTACCAAAGGAAAAATCTAAAGCCTCTATGTATTCTTTCAGTGTAGCAGTAGGATTACTCCTCCGAGTGGCTTGAATAACTCCCATAGCCGGCCCTCTGAGGCTTTCAACCACCCGCTGTCTTTTAATATGTTCGGGGCATTGCCATTCTTCTGAATGTTGCGTGGCTGCCTCCCTCCACAACTCATAGTTCTCTTCTCCAGCTGGCACAGGGAGGATTCCTGAGAAAATCCTAAGCCGTCGATATCCTCCTTCAAAGTGCCACCGTTCCAATTGGCTGACCATCTTGCCTACTACGGTTTCCACCTGATTATCCACCACTTCATCATGGTGGATAGGTACCTCAGTGTCCTGGCTGGGATTAGTGAATACATCTCTAGACTGGGGTTCTCCGTTCCCTTGTTCTTCCCCTGTGATACAACCTTCTTCCCCACTATCCTTCCTTTCAGGACACAGGAGTTGTACTTTCCATCCCGGTACTCCCTCTACTACCACCATGCTAGGAAGCAACGTTGAGTCTAGCTGGTTCTGGTTAGTTATTAAGACAGCTGTAATAGTGCCTGTTGGTCCTTTCCATGTGTCCACAATCCTCGGTTCGCTGACTCCATACAGAAATTTTACAGCTTTAATTATACTATCTTCACTGGCCTGGGTCAAATTTCCTCTCAGCCCAAAGCTACATTCACTGTCTATTTCCTTCTCCCTACACCAGCGAAAAACATTTTCTTTACTAACCCCATCCATTCTTCCTATCTAGTAAACAGGAGACCCAGAGGCAGAATCTCAGCAGTGCCTCCAAAATGTAACCCCTCCTCTAGTACTAACTGGTAAGCGGGGGTTACTAATTTCCTTCTTAAGGCGTGCCTCCACCCAAGCTCAAATTAAACCAGGGCTTGCTTGGGAAAGCCGGAAACATATAATAGTTATACGTTTATATTAGCTTAGTACAATTACCATTTATAATACATTTCTCTTTTCTTTTGTCTTTCAGTAAGGTTCTACTAGAAGTCCTCTTCTGGATCACCTTCTTCAATCCGGGTAAGTATAAATAAACAATACGACTTACACTGTACAATACGATTAACTAATGGTTTTATAAATCAACCTTTGATAAATTACATTAACAATATATTGGTTGGCCTATACAAATGCCTATGCATGCATTACAAAAAATGTATATTCCTTTACCTTGGTACCAAAAAAATATGAGCTCATAGTTTACCTGGCGCCTTTTATGTCACTCTATTATGGATCATATACCTCTGATATTAGATCCTGTTCATATCAGTGCAATGGTCTCTCCTCCTAAAACATCCTTTATGTTCTATACTCCGAAATAGGAAGTAAAATCCCGAAAAATATATATATAGATATATTTATGTATATCCTAAATAGCTTGGGTACGTAGTTAGGATCGTCTTGTCTTGTACTGGAACTTGATGGTAGTAATCCTCTGGTGTAGTTTTAGGTAGCCGAAATTAGGGATAGTAGAATATAGATCCAGTATTAGCTCCAGCGAATATATATTATCTCTATCCCGACAATGCCCCTAATTAGTCCAAGTATCTCAGTAATATTTACTCTAGATAAGAATATATATAATCAGTTCACCATCCTTACGGCAGAGTTAATGGCTAATATAGGAAGTTCTCTCCCATTAATTAATAAACAACTGTAAGGATTTCTGGTATATCTACCTTATGGGGTAGAACTGGTCATGGAGCTGTATCCATATATTTCCTACAGGATTATACTTGGGTAGGAGGTATCTGACTAGGATTATATTATAGAAGCAAATCCTTCAATTATAGTTCACTAGGAGTGGTGTCAGTATAATCCTTATAATCTTCCTGATCGCCTGGTATTAGGATCTATGCTTTGATGCTCCTGTTCTTCATGCCGACCTCTCCTAAGTACAATATATCTGTTATAACCTCCTCTCATCCAGTCCATTTGCAGTACCACTCCCCCAACTCACTACCACCTTTACTGTCCTTTTACTGCTGGCTTCAATTAGTGGTAATACACATTAGTTATTTTAGACAGAGGTGTATTCCTATCACAGGTCCCCCTACCGCATCCTCCCCACTGACATATCGCTACTTTCCACTCCTACTTAGTCACCTCCTTGCTTCAGAGGGGGAGGGAATGAAATGACTCAGAGGGAACCGCCCAGGGGGGATGGAGGACGCAGCTGACGTGTAGTATTTCTTACCCGGAGCCTGTTACTCGAAGTCCCGAAGCGACAAGGCTGTATTGTTAGCTCCACGGGTGATGACAATGCCGGTCTCTTATTCACTATTCTCCTCACTGTTGAATACTATGGGAGTTAGCCATGAGTCCAAGCCGCTCCGTCATCACCGCTCCGACTTCGGCTCAATGCGTCGGTCTCATTCACCATGTCAGGACAGGGTCGGATCCTAGGTAAGGCTTGTGGGATACTTTGTTTTGTTTAGGATCAAAGGTGTCTTTTTACCTTTATTGTGTATACCGGGTATGATTTCGGGGGTTTTCCCATCAGATCGAGTTCAAGCTCACTGCTCCCTCCTCCATGATACCGTCCTCTCCCTCCGTCTCTCAGCCTGCCAGTTTAACTGTCGTTTTTTTTTTCTTGCCTCGAGGCTTACTCTTCCTGTCCCCCCGCTGACAGGGCACGAGGGCTACTAGAAACTTCTAGTTTTATACCCCTGGTTCAGATTCCCCTATGTTGTGGCCAGTAATATTTTTATTCCATGGGTTACATTCTCCCCCTGGGGATTCCGAAATACACCGTATCGGTATCACCAACTGTAGGTTAGTAGGGTCTATTATTTATACTTATATTTTTCAGATTCCACATCCAAAATAAGGCCAAGGCATTATGACACTAGGATGTATTATAAGGGGAACCTCAGTAAGGGAGCCTAAATGGTCATAGGTAAGTATTCGAGGCGGTATCCTAATTCTCTGTGGCCTTGGAGACTGTATTCCTCTCCCTAGTGTATCTGGGTGGGTACCTTCTTCAGTATAGGTACTGCCTTCCCTAGTATACTCAGTGTTAGTCTTTCCTGAATTTGTATATCCATCCCAATTCTTGCATTGGCTACCAGTCAAATCATCACTCCCCCAGTCTGACTGAACTAAGGGCTCTTGTGTAGGTTCTAGGTCCCTCATATTCACCTTACTTTCTTCAATACCGTTATCTACCCTATAGTACCTTCCATGTCCAAACAGTTCAGAGTCCCTTTCCTCCTCTTCCTCCTCAATATATGGAGAATCAGTTAATGGGGAAGAAAGAGGGCTTCGGTATTCGTCCTCATGATCACTCATGTGCTCAGACTCACTCCACCGTATATCTTTAGCAATTGGTAAAAGATGCTGTCTATGATAAGTTACTACAGATCCGTCTCGGTTTTCAGGGATTAGCTGATACACCGGAATGTCTGGTAGTTGTTTCACTACAATATAGGGTTCTTCTTTCCACCGATTTTTCAATTTCTGCCTTTTAGGTACACCTAACATCCTGAGTAACACCCGGTCTCCGGGTTGTAAGCAATGTTCTATCACTTTCCGGTCATGCCTTACTTTATTCTTTTCTCCCATCTTGTCAGAACTCTTCCGTGCCAACGTGTAGGCCTCTTGTAATTGCTGCCTAAGTTTCTTCAAATAATGCGAATGAGAACCCCTGGAAGAAGGGTTAATTTGCGTGGGCATACACACGTCGATTGGCAACCTGGCTTCTCGCCCAAACATGAGTAGGTAAGGTGAATACCCAGTTGCCTCATTCTTGGTGCAATTATAGGCATGTACTAAATAGGTAATATGTTGTTTCCACTTCATCTTATGTTGTTGATTCAAGGTTCCTAGCATATTCAATAGTGTGCGATTAAAGCGTTCAGGTTGGGGATCCCCCTGGGGATGATAGGGGGTTGTCCGCGATTTCTTAATGCCACAGCATTGACAAAGTTCTTTGATAAGCCGACTTTCAAAGTCTCTTCCCTGATCGGAGTGAATCCGCGCTGGCAGTCCGTAATGCACAAAGAACTTTTCCCATAAAGTCCGAGCCACAGTCACTGCTCTTTGGTTCGCTGTTACATAGGCTTGGGCATACCTAGTAAAATGATCTGTGACTACTAATATTTGACTATCTCTCCCATCAGGTCCTTCCAGTGATAGAAAATCGATACAAACTAAATCGAATGGTCCATCACTCTTGATGTTTACTAGGGAGGCCACCGTCCGGGGTATCGTTTTCCGTAACACACAATTTCCGCAAGACTTGCAGAATTGCTCGACATCCCTACTCATGAATGGCCAGAAGAATCGGTCGGTGACTAGTCCCAGGGTTTTCTCCTGTCCCAAATGACCATGGTTATCGTGTAATGCCTTTAGTACCATCTTCTTATACTTGTAAGGCAATACTAACTGCCATCTAGTAGTACCCTCCGGTCGTTTAGTAACTCGGTATAACAAGTCTTTCTTTATCCGTAATTTATTCATCTGTTTAAGTAATAGTTTTGTGTCATACGATAGGCTTGACATAGGAACAGCAGAGGATTTTCGTTCCATTTGTTGTATGATTGGACCAATATGGATATCTTTCCTCTGATCTTGTGATAATGTATCTCGCCGAATCGTCTCCAATCCTTACAAAGCTGAAGGTTCTAACCACTGATAGTTATTCGGGATGGATTGTACCGATGCTCCAATATTTACTATAGCTGCCCCCGGTAATGACGAGGTTACCTGTACCTGATGACATATTCCCATTACCATAACAGCCGGGACTTCAATCCATTCCTCATCGGGGGTATATACTTTATTATCAGCTCTTCTTGACAGGGCATCAGCATCCTGATTGTTTACACCCGGGCGATATTTAATCGTAAAGTTATAATTAGAGAGTGTTGCTAGCCATCGATGTCCCGTAGCATCTAGCTTAGCCGTTGATTGAACGTATGTCAATGGATTGTTATCCGTATGTACCGTAAATGAGGCCCCATATAGGTAATCATGGAATTTTTCACTGACTACCCATTTAAGGGCCAAAAATTCTAGTTTATGCACAGGATAATTCTTCTCACTCCCGGATAATCCTCGACTGACATATGCGATGGGTCTAAGTTGTCCCTCCCTCCATTGGTACAGTACTCCCCACAAGGCCCTCCTGGGAAGCGTCTATATGAACCTCATAAGGTAGCTCTGGATCCGCATACGCTAAAACCGGCGACTGCGACAGGCTCTCCTTTAACTTTATAAATGCCTCCTCGCATTCGACATCCCACCTGTCTCCAAACGCCTCTCGAGGACAAAAATAGTCTTTGGAATCCGTGGATCGGGGCCTTCTACTATTACTACTCGGGGGGTACCCTTTAGTCAAATTGGTTAGAGGCCTAGCCAATTTAGAATAATGTGGCACAAATTTCCTGTAGTAACCACAAAATCCCAGAAAGGATCGGAGTTCTTTAAGATTTCTGGGTCGTGGCCAGTTGCTGACAGTGGCCACTTTATCAGGATCGGTAGCAACCCCTTCTCTACTGACTATATGTCCTAAATACTTTACTGTTGATCTACAAAGTTGACATTTTTCAATTGACAACTTTAATCCTCGATTTTGCAGTCTATCCAATACCTTCAAAAGTCTTGTATTGTGTTCCTCCAGTGTCTTCCCGAATACAATGATGTCATCTATGTACACAAGGACTTCTCGATAGCATATATCGCCCACCGTCTTTTCCATGGTCCTCTGAAAGGTGGCGGGAGCTCCAGTGATACCCTGTGGCATTTTTAGAAATTCAAAGAACCCTATCGGGCAGATGAAAGCAGTTTTAGCTCTATCTTCAATACTCATTGGGATTTGGTAGTAACCACACCGCAGATCCAAAACGGAAAACCATTGGCTACCTTGCAAACAATCCAAGGCCTCATCGATTTTCGGGACTGTATACTGGTCCGGAACAGTACGTCGATTTAGAGTCCTATAGTCAATACACAATCGGATCTCTCCACTTTTCTTTCGGGCCACCACAATGGGAGACGCATACTGGCTTTCTGAGTCGGCAATTACTTGATTTTCTAACAAGTTTCTTAGATGTGTCCGTACGTCCTCAAAATCTGCGGGAGCGAGTCTCCGTGACCTTTCCCGGAATGGCGATTCATTTGTTAACTTAATATGATGTTCAACATCCTTAGCCGTTCCTAAATCCCATTCACTCTGGGAAAATACAGCTTCTCTTAACTTTAATTGTTCCATTAGCAGTCGTTTACTTTCGGAGTCTATATCACTACCTCGGAAACAGGAATCCAGCTTACTTATTCCTGACTGGAGAATCTGGTTAGAATTATCAGATGTAACTTCCTCCGGCCTACACTGCATAGTGTGTATATCCATCTGTAGTTTCAACTCAGTCGAATTTTGTCTCTCACACCATTTAATGAGACTTTTAAACATATTAGTGTTGGTTCCTACTATTACTGGTAGCTCTCCATTATCTCCTGGTGAATCGGGACAAACCAACGCCACAAACGGGACCATTTCATTGTGAGATATCAATCCAGGGTCAAAAGTAATTTGAGTGATGATATATCCTAAATAGGGGTACTTTTGCTCACTCAGCCCCCAAATAGTGAGGCCACTCAGAGGATGGATGGGTACATCCACTAAATGGGCCTGGTACCAAGATTCAAACACAATTGATATTTGTGACCCACTGTCCAACAGTACAGTACAGACATGTCCGTTAATCATCGCTTTAATTCTAGGGGCTTTACCCATCAAGCTGTCTGGAATTTCGTTTGACCACTGAGCACTCCCCATAGCATGTACCATAATTATTGGGGAGTCTGTGAGGGGTTCACAGCGCTCCCGTTGGCGTTTTCCGGAGGGGAAGTTCTTCTCCTATAACTGGGATTATTACTACCCCCTCTTCTATTATGATACATGGGGCATTCAAAGGACCGATGACCCGATTGTCCACAAGTATAACAAATTATGGGGAATCTACCTTCCCTCCTTCTTCCTCGCCCAAATTCAGAACTCTCCCCCTGACTGTACGGAAGATTAGTCTGAAGCGCTATTAGTTGTTCAATTTTTTTATTTTGTTCTTCTATTAATTTCAGTAGCCTTTCATCTATAGAGGGAGGGGCAGTCGCTGGTACAACCACTTTGACCTTTTTTTTTGTTTTTTCCCTATTCTCTATTTGTACCTCCTCCAGTTTCACTTCTCGCACCAGTTCATTCAGAGTGGGAGGCTGACTAGTATTCATTGTACATCGCATCCTTTGAGCTACAGGATTACTGGTTAAAGCTCCCTTCAGCACCTGTATTAGTCTCCTTCTGTCCACTTCACATTTTTCAATACCCCCTTTATCTACGATTTTATAAATTAGCCTGTCGACCCTATAAACATAATGAGTCAATGTCTCTCCTGGCTCTTGATAGGTGTGATTGAGTCTTGCCAGTAGATCACCTACATCCTCCAAGGTACCAAAGGAAAAATCTAAAGCCTCTATGTATTCTTTCAGTGTAGCAGTAGGATTACTCCTCCGAGTGGCTTGAATAACTCCCATAGCCGGCCCTCTGAGGCTTTCAACCACCCGCTGTCTTTTAATATGTTCGGGGCATTGCCATTCTTCTGAATGTTGCGTGGCTGCCTCCCTCCACAACTCATAGTTCTCTTCTCCAGCTGGCACAGGGAGGATTCCTGAGAAAATCCTAAGCCGTCGATATCCTCCTTCAAAGTGCCACCGTTCCAATTGGCTGACCATCTTGCCTACTACGGTTTCCACCTGATTATCCACCACTTCATCATGGTGGATAGGTACCTCAGTGTCCTGGCTGGGATTAGTGAATACATCTCTAGACTGGGGTTCTCCGTTCCCTTGTTCTTCCCCTGTGATACAACCTTCTTCCCCACTATCCTTCCTTTCAGGACACAGGAGTTGTACTTTCCATCCCGGTACTCCCTCTACTACCACCATGCTAGGAAGCAACGTTGAGTCTAGCTGGTTCTGGTTAGTTATTAAGACAGCTGTAATAGTGCCTGTTGGTCCTTTCCATGTGTCCACAATCCTCGGTTCGCTGACTCCATACAGAAATTTTACAGCTTTAATTATACTATCTTCACTGGCCTGGGTCAAATTTCCTCTCAGCCCAAAGCTACATTCACTGTCTATTTCCTTCTCCCTACACCAGCGAAAAACATTTTCTTTACTAACCCCATCCATTCTTCCTATCTAGTAAACAGGAGACCCAGAGGCAGAATCTCAGCAGTGCCTCCAAAATGTAACCCCTCCTCTAGTACTAACTGGTAAGCGGGGGTTACTAATTTCCTTCTTAAGGCGTGCCTCCACCCAAGCTCAAATTAAACCAGGGCTTGCTTGGGAAAGCCGGAAACATATAATAGTTATACGTTTATATTAGCTTAGTACAATTACCATTTATAATACATTTCTCTTTTCTTTTGTCTTTCAGTAAGGTTCTACTAGAAGTCCTCTTCTGGATCACCTTCTTCAATCCGGGTAAGTATAAATAAACAATACGACTTACACTGTACAATACGATTAACTAATGGTTTTATAAATCAACCTTTGATAAATTACATTAACAATATATTGGTTGGCCTATACAAATGCCTATGCATGCATTACAAAAAATGTATATTCCTTTACCTTGGTACCAAAAAAATATGAGCTCATAGTTTACCTGGCGCCTTTTATGTCACTCTATTATGGATCATATACCTCTGATATTAGATCCTGTTCATATCAGTGCAATGGTCTCTCCTCCTAAAACATCCTTTATGTTCTATACTCCGAAATAGGAAGTAAAATCCCGAAAAATATATATATAGATATATTTATGTATATCCTAAATAGCTTGGGTACGTAGTTAGGATCGTCTTGTCTTGTACTGGAACTTGATGGTAGTAATCCTCTGGTGTAGTTTTAGGTAGCCGAAATTAGGGATAGTAGAATATAGATCCAGTATTAGCTCCAGCAAATATATATTATCTCTATCCCGACAATGCCCCTAATTAGTCCAAGTATCTCAGTAATATTTACTCTAGATAAGAATATATATAATCAGTTCACCATCCTTACGGCAGAGTTAATGGCTAATATAGGAAGTTCTCTCCCATTAATTAATAAACAACTGTAAGGATTTCTGGTATATCTACCTTATGGGGTAGAACTGGTCATGGAGCTGTATCCATATATTTCCTACAGGATTATACTTGGGTAGGAGGTATCTGACTAGGATTATATTATAGAAGCAAATCCTTCAATTATAGTTCACTAGGAGTGGTGTCAGTATAATCCTTATAATCTTCCTGATCGCCTGGTATTAGGATCTATGCTTTGATGCTCCTGTTCTTCATGCCGACCTCTCCTCAGTACAATATATCTGTTATAACCTCCTCTCATCCAGTCCATTTGCAGTACCACTCCCCCAACTCACTACCACCTTTACTGTCCTTTTACTGCTGGCTTCAATTAGTGGTAATACACATTAGTTATTTTAGACAGAGGTGTATTCCTATCACAGGTCCCCCTACCGCATCCTCCCCACTGACATATCGCTACTTTCCACTCCTACTTAGTCACCTCCTTGCTTCAGAGGGGGAGGGAATGAAATGACTCAGAGGGAACCGCCCAGGGGGGATGGAGGACGCAGCTGACGTGTAGTATTTCTTACCCGGAGCCTGTTACTCGAAGTCCCGAAGCGACAAGGCTGTATTGTTAGCTCCACGGGTGATGACAATGCCGGTCTCTTATTCACTATTCTCCTCACTGTTGAATACTATGGGAGTTAGCCATGAGTCCAAGCCGCTCCGTCATCACCGCTCCGACTTCGGCTCAATGCGTCGGTCTCATTCACCGTGTCAGGACAGGGTCGGATCCTAGGTAAGGCTTGTGGGATACTTTGTTTTGTTTAGGATCAAAGGTGTCTTTTACCTTTATTGTGTATACCGGGTATGATTTCGGGGGTTTTCCCATCAGATCGAGTTCAAGCTCACTGCTCCCTCCTCCATGATACCGTCCTCTCCCTCCGTCTCTCAGCCTGCCAGTTTAACTGTCGTTTTTTTTTTCTTGCCTCGAGGCTTACTCTTCCTGTCCCCCCGCTGACAGGGCACGAGGGCTACTAGAAACTTCTAGTTTTATACCCCTGGTTCAGATTCCCCTATGTTGTGGCCAGTAATATTTTTATTCCATGGGTTACATTTGCATGACGTCTTGTCCGCCCATGTGTGTAACTCTAGTGTCCACGGGATGATACATACGGTTACTAGGCAATTGCAGCACTCATACACACCGTGCTACATTATGGGCGAGACTTCATATATAACTTTATTGACTGCGATTTAAGAGTGCGGTAAACCTGTTGCTTGTCACTATTTCCTCATATTTCATGTTTTATGTATTTACACATTATTTGTCGTATAGCCTTACTGCTAGGCACAGTCATCTTGGAAGAGATTCCGAAGTGCATCAAAATGCATAGAAGGAGTGTTACTTTTTGGGATGCAGCATCCTATCCATCAGTCCATTTCCCCTGCTAATAGTGACACCTGGGTTCCATCTACCTATTTGAGCGGACTATATGATATGCATCTATATGGTACAGATACTTCCTCCATTTAAATTTTTTAACAAAAAATATTGTGGTTTGCACTTTAGATATTGCACTATGATTTTTTAGGTTTTATTTTGCCAGAGTGGAAAGCTGTGATACACGATTAACCTATTTTAAACATCAGGAAGACACAAAAGACCCCATTATGAGCATACTATCACTGTGCTTAAGTAAGCATACATGTAAGCTTTCCACGCTGCTTATTTGTCACAACAAAAAGCAGGGAGATTCAAAGAGCCATGTGACCGGAAGGTGTGACTGAATCAAGGGCATTCCCATATTTTGTCTGCTTTTGATTTAAAAGTAGGTATTTAAACAATCACACATCCCAGAGCAGTCTTGTTTTATAGCATAAACAATGGAGATTAATGTGAACACATCGTATTTCATGTGGCTACTACACTGGGGAAATTATGTACAGTTATTTATACTTAGGTTAAAAGTTACATGGTCGATCATAGCATGGGCCCTAGGTTATTAACTGGCAAGCCAGTCATCAGGGACTGGGCATGATATCAGGGGAGTTGATAAAAGGTATGGGAGCATTTTCTCAGACTTTGGGGATCAATTCTAACTTACAGTACATACATTTCCTGTCATTCCCCCTGGCCATAGAATAAGTTGAGTGTAATTCTGTGTTTGCCCATGACTTCACTTGTGTGGATGTCTGTTATTGCTCAGATTAACTAATTTTACAAAGCCACTAATGCCATCTAATATTGTCATGTATATTTATATTACACACAAAATATCTTTGTAAGCAATATTTGCAGTTTTTACTTCAGAGATTAACACAAAACTATGCTTGGGGCTACTAATTCCTGAGCAAGCCACATAAAGCTGCCCATGGGAGAAGCAGCTGGTTCTGAGATCTATGCCTGCAGCCATGAACATTTTTTCCTGTGACTTGTTAATTGTCAAAGTAAAGCAGATTCTTACAGAAAACTGCAGGCAATTGAATTGAAAAAGAAAATTGTTGCAGTTAAGGCATAAACGTGGTATAAACACAGTCTCACCTGCACTACATCTCGTTAGAATCTCTGCCTTAATAGGTTCCTCTGCAGAACCTATTAAAGCAGAACGCAGCGAAACGCGTCAGGTGCACAAGGGACCCAAAGCCAGATACTACCAATTGGAAGACCGAACCACCCCATACAAATTCCGGATCGTTATATGCAATTGGAGGACTTAAATAGCAGATTGGACCGATAACCTCTACATTCCGCATTGCATGAGGAGCTCACCATCCAAAATCCAGGAGCATCAATTCCTCTAGCGGTAATTTTCCATCATAAGGGACACTGCTTACCTCCTAAACATCTACATATACCGGACTCAGATCGATCTGGGGGATCAATTTGGAACGGACTCTTCCATCCACCAATTTTCTTCATTGCTGGCTAATTGGGTAACCCCTTTTTATATCTCTACTGTATGATTTTATCAAGCCTTATTCATGTTGCATGCATTTTATGATATATTGATCACAAGAATTTAGTGATATTATCTTTTAAATAAATTGTACTATTAACATACTAATTATTATTGTTGTTACAGTATATTCATTTAGCGCAGCCTTCCATTTTTCTTTTGTTTTCCTACTTTGTGGGGGTGACTCCCCCTAATTTAAGGCAGCAGCTCGGTGAAACACCTCTTACCCAAAGCGCCTGAGTACCCTCGGGTAAACCAAATCCTCTGCAGAGCAGTCAGTTTAAGTTGGGTTACGTTGCATAACTTGGGCGGAGTCAAGTTCCACAGAAGCATGATCGCAACACCAACTTTCAGTGTGCAGAGTGTCAAGCATCTGGTTTTTCCTTAATGCTCCTCTCCCTTATGTCACATAGAGATCATACATACCTCAGTTTCTTTTTAGGTCTCTAAGCTACAGTATACTATAGTGAAAACGCAATCCAATTTCATCCAGAAGTTTTTGTATGATGCCAGAACCAACAGACTGACAAATATTCAGATTTTTTTTGTCTCCATACTCCATAGTTCATAAACAATCCTAAGAAGTATATTTCTCAAAAAAAGAAATTGCTATGTACAGACACAACCCTTACAGTTTTATTATATGTATAGATTGCAATACACAATTGTGGTAGTAATCTGTGTAACCCTATTTAATTATATGATTTCTGTAACTAAGCATTGTACTTCCTTTGTAAATAAAGTGTTCCTTTATTAGTCTATTTTGATAAATGCTTTAGAACCCAGTCTTTGAGAAAACTATTAGATTGCTAAGGTTACACTATAACTGTCGGAAAAGTGGGTGTGGCTCCAAATAAGGGGTGGGGTCGCATCAGAAGGGGGCAGGGATTCGCTGCACGACCCCCATCATCATTTTGGGGGCATGCCCAGCGCCCCCTGCGCACCGCATCTAATTCAGTGATCACCGGCTGCTTTGCAGAGCGGGACAGTGTCCGAATAGTGGGACTGTCCCGCTAGAATCAGGACAGTTGGGAGGCATGCTATAACTGTAATTTATTGCTAGAAGTGGGGAGAGACCAACTAAATACTTGCTAGTTTGTGTCGCAGAGACTTCTCAATTTTGATAGCATGTTAGGGGACCTGTCAAAGTCGGAAACAGAAGACAATACAAACTGCACACAGAGTGGTGCTTCTCGGTGGTGGCATAAGGACGTAATTGACGTATATGGATGCATCATGCTTCTTTACCGTACATCATGCATAGAGTCGCATGGCATGCATGTTGCAGTGTGGTGGGTGTATATACGGAAAAAGGTGTAATCACTGAGAAACACAATAATGATGCACACAGACACATATTCATACAACACATAAATTACACATAGACAAAACATGTCCAGCACCAGACTTGTATTATATTGTATTTATATAATAGAGTGTAAAACCAGATATATATGTATTATTGGGATGGAACAAGTTAAGTTTATCATTCTAAGTGTCAAAATGGTCAGGAGAATGTGTGGATTAATTTGATAGCTATGGGTAAATTGTAGCACATTGCAGCGGTTAGTTATGACCAAATGTATAAATATAAAGTCACATTCTACGAGAACAAAGGACTTCCTGAGAAAGCATGTGGACGGAATCCCAGTGGTTTACCCCTGTACCTGCATCTTCATACTGGACATTGCTTACATATAAACTGACCAATAACATACAATGAATGAGAAACCTCCCTCTCTGGACCAATAGCAGAAGACCCAGCCCCAGACATGTACCTTCTCCAATACACAGTATATAAGTATTCTCCCTCACCCAGGAAGCTCAGTTGGTGCTGATTCTAAATGGAGATGACTGTCCACTGAGCAAAGGATGATGTATACTGGCTGTAACTGCTTCTTATGTTATTGTAATGCTGTACCACTCGCTTAGGCTTATACATGTTATACTGCATGATATACTGTACATATGTTATTTTGTATGCATAACTTTTAATATCAAATACATCTATATATCTCTGAGCGTTGGACCTCAGTAATACAATGTGTGTGACTACTTGCTTTCTCTTAAGGGACATAGTGCTGCAACATTTAGCGCACTATTAATGTATTTGGTAATAAGATGCACCTTGCGTCCGCAGTATATATTGACGCTGGTATTTAAAGGTTTATTTGAAATAATGGACTTTCACAGACATGTGGTCCTTTAGTATTTTTGACTGGCGGTGGCAGACAAGATAGGTGTATTATATTTGGTTCTTCCCTTCCTATATCAGGACTGGGGATTTGGGCAATCGCAGTCCTGTCATTAGTGTAGTACCAGTCAGGGTGATAAAGTTATTGGTTCTGATCTAGTCTGAGTCAGAAAGGATACCTACTGAGGTCCCTGACACAACACTAAACCAGAAACACAATGACTAATACATTTATATTACAAAAAATAAATAAAAAATCTCTGAAAAATCATTAGGGAACTTTGAAATCTCCACTACTCTGTCCTCTCCTCTCTTTACTCTCTCTGCAACCACTAACTCCTATAACTGCTATCAACTAATACATACCCTCCAACATTTTACACATAAAAATCGGTATAAATTAGAAAAGGGGCGTGGCCATGGGTAAAGGGGCGGGGCCACATCTTTTTTCCTATACTTTCACTATAGAAAAATGGAGAGTCACAAATTGGTACAGACCATAGAAAAAAGGTACCGTACCTGCCAAAAAGGAACAGATGGAGGGTATGCTAATAGGAAGCAGTAGGCAGTGTTATATACAGTATAGTGCAGGGGAGGTAGAAATAGTGCATATTTGGAGTGGTTTGTAATCAGCCAATCAGAAGAAGAAGAAAAAGAAAAATAGATTCTCCCTATACATGTCAGTAATTTTAGTTTCAATTTAGATGTAACTCTCCAAACTGCTATATATAATACATCAGCATTTGGAGGACAACATGGATGGCGATGTGTGGTGGTTTCAAACTTGCCTCCAACAAAAACACATCTTGAAAATAATTAAACCCTTCATTGTGTATTTTACAGCTCTAAAAACCAATGGGTCTGATTCAGGGCCACACGTAATGATGATGTTGACGGAGCTTTGCTTCTACATGACTCCCAACTTCTGGTCCATGGAAATCGGAAGATACAGTGCGCACGGCCCGAAAGAGGGACATGGCTTCAGGTGGATGTGGCCTTGGGTGAGTGGGGGCATCTATAGCGCTTCTCGATCAGCTGGGCACGTCCTTGGCTCACATTCCTGCATTGATTAGATGCTGTGCACGTGTACACATCATCTATACAGGGATCACTCGCTACTTTGCAGAGCAGAGCAACAGGTGATCAAAGGCTCCCACAAACTTCTCCTATGCCCACAAGACACTACGGCCCGTGGTTGGGACAGTGCCCAAATGGGATTTTCAGCTCGAATCATGGGCTGCAGTGTCCCGCGGTGGGGTAGGGGGCAGTTGGGAGGCTCTGTTACTCGCTGCTCAGCCGTGAATAGACGCTGTGCGTATGCACATAGCATCTATTCACAAGTGACAGAGGGACAGAGAGTGCAGAGCATGCCCCCTCAGGTGACAGTAAAAGGGGGCGTGACTCCTTTCACATAGACCACGCCCTATTTTCGGGCAGGAGTGCGCTTCGCGTGCAGCATAGTACCACTTTGTCCTGTTAAAAAGTTGGGCGGTATGCAATGTATCAGAGATGTCTTGGAATAGTGCTGGATGTTCCTAGGCAGTGACTGTGCGGTGGCTAAAGAGATGCGCCGAGATTTTTTTTTTTCTCCCTTCTTTTCTTACACATATGAAAAGGCCCCACAGTATGCCTGGTTGATAGAAATAGCACTGCAGTTACTGTATATCACCTTTTTAATTTCATCCACAGATAATTGCCTTTATTCCTGTGTTCTGAATTTTTTGAATAATAGATGCAGAATAATTATAGGCGCCTAACAGGAAAAACGTCTTCACTAACATAAAAACACAAAAATGGCCCTGACTGTCAGTGCGCACTGCTCTTTAGCATTAAACAAATGCTCACAATTAAACACACTGATTACTTGCAATATTTTTTTTTTCTAATTATATTTGATAATGCAATAAATGGAATCCCAGCTCCCAGGGCTTGTTGCAATCAATTGCACACTTGCACACTTTAGCTGATTGCCAGATGGCTCACAGGAGAAAAGGCTGGCTCTTCTGTAACACTGGGAAAGGTAATAAGCCATTTCCCACGTGCAGCCATCAGTGTATCTACTAAGTGTAAAAATGTACTTCATTATTACTAGTTACGATGCTGCCACTTGCGCTGTAAGGACCGCATCTCCTTGGATTGTGTGTACAGGACAGATCCTCATTGTTATCCCAGATCCCCCCCCCCTCCCTTTGAGAAGACATTTAGGACTCTTGGACATTAGAGGAGAAGGGCTACGGGTCTCCCTATCGTGCTATAGCAGAAGCAAAACAATATTAGCCATTCATTCTTGATAGATGAAGCATGGAAATTAGTTACAGAGTTTAACTGATAACTGAAACCACACACTTACAATCCATTATGGCAGCCTTAATTGATGAGCTCATTAAACCCATTATTAGAGAAATTGATTTCAAATAGGCATTTAAAACTGGCTTGCAAAGGGAAAAATAAGGTGAGCAGATATCAGAGGATGAAGAGAAAATAACTAAAATACATAATGAAGCAAGTAATTTTATAGGTTTGTTTAATGAAAGCACCGAGGACGTATTACTTTATGCAAGGATTTTAAACACTCATTTATGTACTAATAAAGGTCTTCTCTCTTTTTTCTTTTCTTCACGCCCATTAATGGAAAGCCGAGAAGGACTGCAATCTTTAATTCAAGTCTGCAACTAATTAATGAATTAACCTCAGCTGAAACAATCAATTAGCTAGTCATGCAGAATCGACACTTTAAAGGTCTGCTTGAAATGGTCGAGTGGTTGGATAGCTGGAGCATCTATTTCTGTTTCTTTTTGCATTTTTTTTTTCTTACAACTGTGCAGAAATAAGTAAAATGGGTTCTATGCAAAGGAGAGAACGCAGATATCGCCACTTGTTGGGATCATACCAAGTTGCAGGGTAAGAAAGACACATGGGAGAACAGATTTGGCACAGCTGCCTGGAGATGCTGTTATCGTAACATAAAAAACTAAATAATAACAGTTAATTTTAGAGATGAGCGGGTTCGGTTCTCCGAGATCCGAAACCCCCCGAACTTCATCTATTTTACACGGGTCCGAGGCAGCCTAGGATCTTCCAGCCTTGCTCGGTTAACCCGAACGCGGACGAACGTCATCATCCCGCTGTCGGATTCTCGCGAGATTTGTATTCTATATAAAAAGCCGCGCGTCGCCGACATTTTTTTCACTCGTGCATTAGAGATTGAATGGAGAGGACGTGGCTGCATTCTCTCCGTAATCTGTGCTCAGTGTGCTGCAAATATCTGTGCTCAGTGTGCTGCAAATATCTGTGCTCAGTATGCTGAAAATATCTACGTTCTCTGCCTGAAAACGCTCCATATCTGTGCTCAGTGTGCTGCAAATATCTGTGCTCAGTGTGCTGCATTGTGGGGACTGGAGACCACCAGTATATAATTATAGTAGTACAGTACAGTAGGCCATTGCTGTATCTTGCAGCTCTGTGTCAAGTATACTATCTCTGTGCTGCATTATTGTGAGCAGTATGTAAGTATACTGTACTGTGCGACGTGTGTTATACATCTGGTGATTTTATACATCCTGTAATCTGTACTGAGCAATGTGTGAGATAAACCTGGGGATTATACACCCTGTATACTGTACTGTGCAATGTTTGTGATACACCTGGTGATTATACACCCTGTATACTGTACTGAGCGATGTGTGAGATACACTTTGGGATTATACACCCTATATACTGTACTGTGTGATGTGTGAGATACACCTGGGGATTATACACCCTATATACTGTACTGTGCGATGTGTGTGATACACCTGGTAATTAATTATACACCCTGTATACTGTACTGTGCGACGTGTGTTATACACCTGGTGATACTGATTATACATCCTGTAATCTGTACTGAGCGGTGTGAGATACACCTGGGGATTATACACCCTATATACTGTACTGTGTGATGTGTGAGATACACCTGGGGATTATACACCCTATATTATTATTATTATCCTTTATTTATATGGTGCCACAAGGGTTCCGCAGCGCCCAATAACAGAGTACATAAATAATCAAACAGGAAAACAGCAATTTACAGTTGATGACAGTATAGGACAAGTACAGGGTAAATAAACATAGTTACATCAGCAGATGACACTGGAATAAGTATCAGGTGGCAGAAGACTGCTGGATGTGGTACAGTTGAAGATTATTAAAGTAAGACAAAGGATAAGCACATGAGGGAAGAGGGCCCTGCTCGTGAGAGCTTACAATCTAAAGGGGAGGGGTAGACAGACATGGGTGACACAGATGGGGTACATAGAGAACGTGGAACAGAGGGTTAGGATGAGATTTGGCTGGGTTTGGTGAAGAAGTGGACCCCCAGAAGGCACAAGTCAATACTTAACATTGCAACATTTTACTGGACTATGCAGGAGAAAATAAAAAATAGGGGAAAATAAAATAAAATAAAAATAATCGATAACTTCAATACCATTGATTAGAACAAATAATTCCAGTGATTTTGTCATTTTCTTCCAGTGATTTGGACCAATTATACCATTGATTAGAACAAATAATTCCAGTGATTTTGTCATTTTCTTCCAGTGATTTGGACCAATAATACCAATGATTAGAACAAATAATTCCTGTGATATTGAGGTGTTTGTGTCACTTAGCTTAGCCGTCCAGCGACCACAGTGCACCTCTTTTTCTCTTTTCTTTGCATCATGTGCTGTTTGGGGCCAATTTTTTTAACTGCCATCCTGTCTGACACTGCAGTGCCACTCCTAGATGGGTCAGGTGTTTGTTCCGCCCTCTTGGGTCACTTAGCTTAGTCATCCAGCGACCTTGGTGCAAATTTTAGGACTAAAAATAGTATTGTGAGGTGTGAGTTGTTCAGAATAGACTGGAAATGAGTGGAAATTATGGTTATTGAGATTAATAATACTATAGGATCAAAATTACCCCCAAATTCTATGATTTAAGCTGTTTTTGAGGGGTTTTTGAATAAAACAAACACCCGAATCCGACAAAAATTTTACAGGGAGGTTTTGCCAAAACGCGTCCGAATCCAAAACACGGCCGCGGAACCGAATCCAAAACCAAAACACAAAACACGAAAAATGTCAGGTGCACATCTCTAGTTAATTTATAACTGAATAGAAAACGGGGCCTGATAGTGAGTCAGGCGGAAGTGAAACTACAGATGGAACTTGTGGATATCTGCAAACTGCGATCGCTGTTTCCACAACAAATAGTATTTTTCAGGTCCTATTTATTAAGGAAGTGTGGCCATACCTCCCTGAGTTGGCCACACCCCCAGTGCCCAGGTCCTATTGATCTCTCTACTGCCGTAGCTGTGAACAGGAAAAGAGTGGACTGGCTGACCTCCTGCATGCAGATGTGCGGATACCCTGCATACACAGGTGAAATCTCCCATTAGCATAAGGTAGTACTGTAGGTGGGCTGCAGCACATACTTGCCTACCTGACCCTCTCCATGAGGGAGAAAATGCTCTGTTCCTGGACTTTCCTGGTAATGTATGATTGCCATCACCTGTGGTGAAACACCTTTCTTATCAATTAAGTAGCTCACCACAGGTGATGGCAATCATACATTACCAGGAAAGTCCAGGAACAGAGCATTTTCTCCCTCATGGAGAGGGTCAGGTAGGCAAGTATGCTGCAGCAGCCATACTGAAAAAAGGACCGCAGGTGTGTCCGACACAGAATCAGCTCTGTAGTATGTTATAGATGCACCGTGGGCCAGAAATTGCCCCACAAATTTCAGATGTCATTTGCATTCATTTAAAAATGCCTCTGATTATAACACCAAACTAAGTCAAGGATGATGTGGTAGGTTATGAGTGTAAGATCAGAATGCTTTTTAAATGTACTTTTTATTATTTTTTATAAATAGAATTTAATGACCACATTTACTAAGCCTTTGAAAGAAATAAAGTGGACAGAGATGAATTACCAGCCAATCAGCTCCTACTGTAACTGCTATGTTACAGACTGTGTTTAAAAACTGGCAGTTAGGAGCTGGTTGGCTGGTACTTTATCTCCATCCACTTTATCTCTCTCCCAGGTTTAGTAAATAGACCACAAAGTATTCCAGTGTAAGACGCATTGTCATGCATGTATGAAGGCATATTCCAGCACAACAGCTCCCCTAGTGGCTAAATTATTCTGGCAGAGTACTGTCTTGGCTTTAACTTAAAATAATATTTTTGCAATGTATATCTGAGATACTCAGCAACAGGGACATAACAAAAGCCATATTATAATGATGTTTTCACTTGAATTTTTTATTTTATTTTAGAATTGGTGGGCATGGCTTGTGACATATTATTGAAGTAGTATTGGATTTTGGAAGTTAATACTTACCATATAGAAATGCACGTATATTCACAGGATACAAATATAAAAAAGAGTCATTTACAGTATATTTATTTAAATAAAGTTTATTTGCAAGATGACAGAGATACATAGAAAACATAGAAGAAGTGGCCTGCGCAGAGGTCTCAATGTATCATACAGCAAAAGAATATCAATAGAAAAAGTCATAATAGCAATAGAATACGACTGCTATAAGAAGAGTTAAACACCTCAAAAAGGGAAATTCCATTGTGTCTTCTCTTTTTTTATTTTTTATTTACAGTATATTAAACAAACTGTGTTGCAGTCTTGGTAGCCCTGTTAGTTTGTACAGAAAACTCTTTGTACAATGTTTACAGGTCCATACCTAAGGGTAGGTTTACCCTATAAAATGACAGAATATGTTTTGGTTGCTATGGGCTACACCAACACTTTTCATCTATATAAGCTTTAGTAAATCTACCCTTCCCCCCCTTTCCCCAGTCTATTGCTTGCTCTAAGCCAGCTCTGACATAACCTAGGCCATGGTTGTGCAATTTTGTTTTTATCTGCAGGTGCTATTTATTTTTTGTAAATACTGTGGGTTTGCCAATAAACCACGTCTATTTTCTACTAGGCCCGCCCACTTTCTGCTTCAAGCCACAAGGGGGCGCAGTTAAAGTAATTTTCTCAGAACCATGACCAAATGATTTGGTCCGAATAATATTGAAAATATTTTTCATGACCTATTCTACAGTAATGCAACACAATCATGCATATCATTCTCTCTTATTTTAAATCCATGATTTCTAAATGGCGCCGTGATTATAAGCAATCACAGTTAAAAAAAAACAAAAACACCAGGATAAAAAGCTATTTAATAGATTCAAAATAGGTCTGTGATTGAAATGTAAAATAAAGTGGTTTGTAACTCTCAATGCAGCTTCTGGGTAGAAAAGGCTTAATATCTATTTACTACTCATCATTTCCATAATGTACACATATTAACTGGAAGGCATATGGAACAACCGCTATTTAGAGATGAAGATTAAACACCCAATTTATAAACATTTGGCAAATATACTTTGTGGTTGACAGGGAAATTTTGTTCTAAATTAAGAGCTCAAATTTGTATACTGCCTTGAACAATGCTCACTGTGAACTGTCATTAAATTACCATGAAGAGAAAAAGCCCAATCTGCACAATGTTACCGAGAACAATTGCAGCCATTTCCAATCAAAACAGTGTAGTTAGCAGATTTTAGCAAACAAATACATCTCTGTCTTATACGCTGAAATCTCAGTCACTTCTTTAATTAAATTCCGAGAAAATATCACACTGATTTACTAACTTGAAGAGGACTAGTCATCCTGACATAAATCAAAACTGGGGTCTTTAAAATCTTAAAGGGTTGTCTACTTATTATACAGTTTATTACTAATAAGGTGCCCAATAAGCCATAGTAGTCAATCAAATGTCTGATTTCACTGTGTATCGTTCTGGATGAATCAGAGGTGATTTTTTTAAGCTAGCTATGGTTATGCTACTGCAGAGGTTCTCAAACGTGGTCCTCAAGGAACCCCAACGGTCCAGATATATCTATAGCTCAACACAGATGGTTAAATCAAATTGACTGAGGTACTCATTAAGGGGTCTACTTACTAAGCGTTGGATGAAGATAAAGTCGCTGAAGATAAAGTACCAATCAATCGGCTCCTAACTGCTATGCCACAGGCTGTGTTTGAAAAATGACAGGAACCGATTGGCTGGTACTTTATCTCCAGCGACTTTATCTCCATCCAAGGCTTAGTAAATAGACCCCTTAGTCACCTGTGGCTAAGCATGGATAAACTTAAAACCTGGACTCTTGTGGTGCCTTGGAGACCATGTTTGAGAACCTCTTCTCTACTGTTCCAAGGGTCCATAAATAAATTACTGATAAAGACTATTTTAGAACCACCCAATATGCTGGACAGAAATGGAAATATATTTTTTGCTTTGCGGATAACAGAGAGTAAACCTGGAGAGCATCACATCTTTAGTCATACCTGCGGAATGTCCCAATCTAGGTGGGACAGAACTGATTTATGCAAACTTACTTGTCACCTAGCAATGTTTGGTGGGATGCCGCACTCACCGTGATGAGTAGGGGCAGCATGAAACACTAGTTGCAGTAGTTCATGGGTCATTGTAGGGAATGGTAGAGGGGTTGATGACAATATCTACAATAGGCACAAGTCATCTAATGCTTAAATTCACCTTTGTAAGTGCCCTGGTAATAGAGCTCTGTGCAAAATGACTTGCAGGTTTGGATGGAAATATGCATTAAGTTAAAACTGTAAAGCCATCACGGTAACGTCTCCTATCAGTTTGGGATTATCCACTTCATTAGTTTCACCTTTCACATATTATAACTCCTAAAATTACTTAATTTATGTAATAAATTAGTCATAAGTGAGATGACTTTGGAAGTGACTTTATTACATGGGTCACTTTTGTGTGTTTGAAGATTTTCAATAAATTAGTCTACTTAAATGCACCTTCAAAACTGCTTGCCCATATGCAGTACTGTACAGTTTACTTGGAAGGTACAATTCAAAGTATAGTGAGAGAACTGGTTTCCATCGCCTGGAAGGACTTGTGAAATTTTACCACCCAACAGAAGAGGCTAAATTTCATATCCCTGCCGACAGCGCCAACTTGGCTCATAAGATAAATCCGTGGATTTAGCTATAGAAACTGGTAAAATGACCATTACTGTATTAAAGCAGAAAGGGTAAGCTCTCAATGACACTAGCAGAGATCTGGATCATATCATCACTGAACTCTCAGATCTACTGTACATATTTAGGCCCAGATTTATCAAGCCTTGGAGAGTGATAAATTGCACAGTAATAAAGTACCATCCCATTGGCTCCTAACTACCATGTCACAGGATGTGTTTGAAAAACAGTAAGGAGCTGATTGGTTGATACTTTATCACCATGCAATTTATCACTCTCCAAGGCTTCATAAATCTTGGCCTAAGAACGGGGATCTTGAAAACCCAGAGCGCAGAATCAACATTGCACAATATCCTGGAATCTGTCACCCCAGAGGACTTAGAACCCTTTATTTACAACCTCTTTTCTTTCCTTATCCCCAACCTTGGTCTAGAGAAATTACCATTGGAATGGGCACTCGGAATAAACACTCTTAGAAAAGAACCCTACATAATTTACATCATTATCAAGCTTCAGTTATACCAAGACCTCACACCCCTGACAATTGCTAAACAGAGGTAATGCACCCTGTCCTCATTTTTTTATTTATTTTATTATTACTCCTCTTCTTAACTCTGTTTCCCCCACTTTCCTTTTGCCCCTCTTCCCCTCCCTTTAGCAAGTTGGGGATCCTAATCTTCTTTCCCTGCTATCATTGTCCTCACCTGAACTGCCATTTATCTGTAGCCTCCATGAATGTTTGGGGCCCCAACATCCCCCAGGAACGATTGCACCTGTTTCATTCAATATGCAGTCTAAAGGCGGACATACTGTAGTTCTGCTTCAAGAAATACATTTTCATGATCCTGGCCACCCCATTCAAAAGCCAAGCACTATTTTTACTGTGTTGTAGCTCTTACAGCAAAACCAAGCACACCGGCGGAACTATCCTGAGCGATAATAGGTTACCCTTCACTCAATGCTCTGTTCACACTGACTCTGACGGTCATCATATTGTTTTTACTAGCAGGCAGGGACACCTGGATATTACTATTGCTAATGTCTATGCCTCTAATGTAGGCCAACAGAACTTCTTTAAATCGTTTTTATTTAGTCCAGTCCATAAGCGATGTTAGTTCTGTTTGTTACTTTGCTGAATTTTTAACTGTGTCCTAAACATAGAAACATAGAATTTGTCGGCAGATAAGAACCACTTGGCCCATCTAGTCTGCCCCCTTTTTTTTTTTTTTTTAAATCTCTAACCTTAATTGATCCTTATTTCTTTGTAAGGATATCCTTATGTCTATCCCATGCATGTTTAAATTGCTCTACTGACTTAGCCTCTACCACCTCCGATGGGAGGCTATTCCACTTGTCCACTACCCTTTCTGTGAAGTAATTTTTCCGCAAATTTCCCCTGAACCCCCCCCCCCCCCCTCCAGTCTCAGTGCATATCCTCGTGTCCTATTGCTTCTCTTCATTTGGAGAATGTTTCCCTCCTGGACTTTGTTAAAACCCTTGATATATTTGAAAGTTTCTATCATGTCCCCCCTTTCCCTTCTCTGCTCCAAACTATACATATTGAGATTTCTTAGTCTTTCTGGGTAAGTTTTGTGATGTAGGCCATGCACCATTTTAGTTGCCCTTCTTTGTATAGTCTCTAATGTATTAATATCCTTTCGAAGATATGGCCTCCAGAATTGAACACAGTATTCTAGATGAGGCCGTACCAATGACCTATACAGTGCCATTATTACTTCTTTCTGCTGCTGATTCCTCTCCCTATGCAGCCAAGCATCTGACTAGCCTTCCTCATTGCTTTGTTACATTGCTTACCTGCCTTTAAGTCATCTGAAATAGTGACTCCTAGATCCCTTTCCTCCTCAGTAGTTTCCAGTATAGTGCCATTAATACTATATTTAGCCTTTGGATTTTTGAGACCCAAGTGCATGATTTTGCATTTTTTGGCATTAAACTGTAATTGCCACACTCTTGACCATTCCTCTAGTCTACCTAGATCCTCAATCATTTGTTTTACCCCACCTGGTGTGTCTACCCTGTTGCATACTTTGTGTCATCTGCAAAAAGGCATACTTTCCCTTTAATGCCATTTGCAATGTCACCAATAAAGATATTAAAAAGCACTGGTCCAAGTACAGATCCCTGGGGTACTCCACTGGTAACATTTCCCTCCTGTGAATGCACTCCATTTACCACAACTCTCTGTTTTCTATCCTTCAACCAAGATCTTATCCATTCAATAATCCTAATATCCAATCCCAAATTTTCAAGTTTATTTAGCAGTCTGCGACGTGGAACAGTGTCAAAAGCCTTACTAAAGTCTAGATAAGCTATATCCATGGCTCTACCTTTATCCATCACTGTTAGGTGCCGCGGTCCGCGGCGCCGTTCGGTCTGCTTCCGAGCGACGCTCACGGCCGCTGCACCTCCCTCCCTGCCCGCCCGGCGCCTATCAATGCCAGGACGCCGTGCGTACTGTAGCCGCCGGGTCCCTGGCAACGCTAGGACGCCGGGCGTCCTCAGCCGCTGGGCGTCCTCAGCCGCTGGGTCCATAGCAACGGGGACGCCATTGGCGGACCGCGTTCCCCGTTGCCAGATAGGATTGATTAGTTGCTCGTGCAGCAGGGCAGCTGCACGGCAACTAGTAATTAGGGTCTGGGGGCGGGTCTTGCTGGCCCTCCTGTCATTGGCCAGCAGGGTCTTTTTATGGGAGCCAGCACACTGCAGCCTCGCCGGTGATAGCTTCCTGTATGCTGTTCCTACCTTGCAGCGTCTGTTCCTGGCCAGCTGTATCTGGTCGATCCTGCTCCCTGTGCTCCTGAGTTCTGGAGTTCTGAAGCCGGTCCTGGGAATCCTGCCTGTCCAAGTGAACCTGTTGCGGTCATCTGGGGGTTCTCGCTTCTTGGGGTTCTCTCCCGGTTTCGTGAGTAGCGGCTCCTGCCGCGTGTTGCGGCCTAGGCCGCTTAGTCCCTGTTTTACTTTTGTATTGGTGGTTTTTGCAGAGGTTTCCGCTTTTCACTGTCCTCCCCGGAACTCGGCGGTGCCGTGTGGCGGAGTGGACAGTGGTATCTTTTGTTGTTCTTTTCCTTTGGCGGCGTGCCGCACATATATTTAGTTTTAGGGTAGTTAGTAGCCCCTAGCTTCTGTTTGCTTTAGTTAGAGGTCCCCTTGTTATTATCCTGTCTCGGTTCACGCCTTGTCGCACTCTAAGACCTGGGGGCATCGGAGTTGGGCAGACCTAATCCGCCCTTCAAACGCGGCTGCCGTGGGCCCTAGAAACCATAGTCACTCAGGCGTGAACTGACCACACGGGTAAAACAACGGAGGTAGGGTGCTAGGGGCTATTCCCGTACCATCCCTTATTTCAGCGTCACGTCCTGGTGCTCTGGACTCTCTACACAACATCTCTCTAGTTCTGAGCATCAGGAACGTAACATTATCGCCGGCCAAAAAACAAAACAAAAAAAAAGAATAATATTAAGAGTTATTTGTTTTTGGTGGGCCTTGAAATTCGGCCTCATGAATCCGGCAGTATTAGGACCGAATCCCAGCCAGCTTTTGGCCAACCAGATTCAGGAACTAACTCAGATGGTTCAGGATCTTACTCTTCGGGTGAGATCGCAGGAAGATCTTTTGCGAGCCTCCCCGAGTATGATTCCAGTACCAAAGATGCACCTTCCTGACCATTTTTCAGGTAACCGAAAGGATTTTTTTAATTTCAAGGAAGCTTGTAAGCTTTATTTTCGTTTAAGGCCCCGATCCTCTGGTACTGAGTCTCAACGGGTCGGGATTGTGATGTCCTTACTACAAGGCGATCCGCAAACCTGGGCTTTTGGGTTAAAAGCCGATGATGTTGCCTTGCTATCTGTAGATGCCTTTTTTAAGTCTCTAGGCCTTTTGTACGATGACCCTGATAGAGAAGCGTCAGCTGAGAGCCACCTGCGTGCACTTAAGCAAGGGAAAAATCCAGCAGAGGCGTATTGTACCGAGTTTCGCCGATGGTCGAACGACTGTGGCTGGAATGACCCGGCCCTGCGCAGTCAGTTTCGCCTCGGTTTGTCTGAAGTTATTAAAGACAGTCTCCTGCAGTACCCCGCTCCAGAGACTTTAGACAAACTCATGGAGCTTGCTTTTAAAATTGATCGTCGTCTCCGGGAGCAGAGGGCTGAAAGAGGAGCTAGTTTCAGGCCTTGTCCATGTGTGTATACTTTCCCTGAGGACGTCGAGGAGCCCATGCAAATGGGTCTCTCCCGGCTGTCCCCAGAGAAAAGAACCAGAAGGCTAAATTCTGGTCTTTGCTTGTATTGTGGTGAAAAGGGACATATCGCACGTAATTGCCCGAATAAGCAGGGAAACGCTCTGACCCAGTGAATTGTGAGGGGGTTCACTTGGGTCTGCAGTTGATCTCCTCTAATGATTCCTTATTAGTTCCTGTAAAAATTTCCTTTGGTAGCCTCAGTTCGTTGGTGTCGGCCTTCGTCGACAGTGGAGCTGCGGGAAATTTCAATGATCTTGGTTGGGCTCAGGCTTTGGGCGTTCCACAGATACCTTTGGAAAAACGTATCACCATGCACGGCTTGGATGGTGATCCGCTTTCTAATGGGGTAATCACTCACCGCACACCTCCAGTACAACTGACAGTGGGGGCCCTACATTCGGAGAAAATCGAATTTTACCTTACCCATTGTCCGGCTGTCCCCATAGTTTTGGGTCACCCCTGGCTTGCCTTTCATAATCCCACAATAGATTGGCGGTCTGGGGAGATTTCCCGATGGGGTCCCTTTTGTGTTAAGGAATGTATTTCCCGTCCAGTCCGGGTTGCGGCAGTCACCCCAGAACTTATTCCTTTGGAATATCAGGACTTTGCCGACGTTTTCTCCAAGGGTAATGCGGATATTCTGCCTCCTCATCGGTCCTATGACTGCGCTATAGACTTAGTTCCCGGTGCCTCTTTGCCTAAGGGGAGACTATATGCCCTGTCTGGGCCGGAAACTACGGCAATGAATGATTATGTACAGGAGAGCCTAAAAAAAGGCTTCATTAGGCCCTCGAAATCTCCATTGAGTGCAGGGTTCTTTTTTGTTGAGAAAAAAGATCGGTCGCTCAGACCATGTATTGATTATCGGGCTCTGAATAAAATTTCTGTTAAAAACACCTACCCCTTGCCACTGATTTCAGTACTGTTTGATCAGCTCCGGACTGCCGTTATCTTTTCCAAGATCGATCTTAGAGGGGCTTACAATCTCATCCGAATAAAATCTGGGGATGAGTGGAAGACGGCTTTCAGCACACAGTCGGGACATTATGAATACCTGGTGATGCCGTTTGGGCTGTCTAATGCTCCTGCTGTATTTCAAGATCTCATTAACGACGTCCTTCGCGACTTTCTAGGAAAGTTCGTAGTCGTTTATTTAGATGACATTTTGATTTACTCTGAGTCTTTTGAACAACATATTACCCATGTGCGACTGGTCCTTCAGAAGTTACGGGAAAATCATTTATACGCCAAACTGGAGAAATGTGATTTCCACATCACAGAAGTGTCCTTCCTGGGGTATATTATTTCTCCTAAGGGGTTTTTCATGGAACCAAAAAAACTCCAGGCCATCCTAAATTGGGCACAACCCACGAACTTAAAAGCAATTCAGCGCTTTTTAGGGTTTGCAAATTACTATAGGCGTTTTATTCATACCTTCTCAGATTTGGTTGCTCCTATTGTGGCATTGACTAAAAAAGGAGCGGACCCTTCCAATTGGTCGCTTGAAGCCAAGTCTGCCTTTCTGGCCTTAAAGCAGGCCTTTGTCTCAGCTCCAGTACTCAGACACCCTAACCCGGATCTCCCCTTTATTGTCGAGGTAGATGCCTCAGAGGTTGGAGTGGGGGCTATCCTTTCTAAGGAAGACCAGGAGTCTCAGGAATTACACCCATGTGCCTTCATGTCCAGAAAATTCTCCTCCGCAGAATCCAACTATGATGTTGGTAATCGAGAATTGTTGGCAGTTAAATGGGCTTTCGAGGAGTGGAGGCACTGGCTGGAAGGAGCAAGGCATACCATTACGGTGTTTACTGACCACAAGAACCTGCAGTATATTGAGTCAGCTAAACGGCTTAATGCTCGACAGGCACGTTGGGCGCTGTTTTTTACTTGTTTCAGGGTTATTATCACCTTCAGGCTCGGTTCCAAGAATACAAAAGCCGATGCCCTGTCACGTTGTTTTCTTCCGGTTCACAATAACCACCCGGCTACTACCCCCATAGTCCCATCGTCTGTCATCCAGGCTGGCCTCACACAGGATTTATTTACACAGCTAGTCCAGCTTCAGCAGCAGGCTCCCAAAGTCACTCCTGCAGATCGTCTCTTCATCCCTGAATTTCTGAGAGGCACTGTTCTAGCTGAGTTTCATGATAATAAGGTTTCTGGTCATCCGGGTATCACTAAGACCTTGGAGTTAATCTCTCGCTCAGTGTGGTGGCCTAATCTTTCTAAAGATGTAAGGGAATTTGTCCGTTCCTGTCAGGTTTGTGCTCAGTACAAGGTATCTCGATCATTGCCGGTCGGACAACTCATGCCTTTAGCCGTTCCTCTCAGGACATGGTCACATATATCCATGGATTTCGTGGTGGACCTTCCTCTTTCAGCTGGATTTCGAGTCATTTGGGTGGTAGTAGACCGTTTTAGTAAGATGGCCCACTTCATTGCTCTCCCCCGATTACCCTCTGCTCAAGGGTTGGCAGTTTTATTTCTCCGCCATGTGTTCAGGCTCCATGGTTTACCCAGGGATATTGTCTCTGATCGGGGACCGCAATTCATCGCCCGTTTCTGGAAACGTTTTTGTGCCTCATTAAATATGAAACTCTCTTTAACATCTGGGTACCATCAACAGTCTAACGGACAAACTGAACGTGTTAATCAGTCGTTAAAACAGTATTTACGGCTATATTCGGCCAAACTTCAGAATGATTGGTCTGAATTTCTTCCTTTGGCCGAGTTTGCCTATAATAACTCTTGTCATTCTTCCACCAAGGAGTCCCCATTCTTTTCGGTCTTGGGCTTTCATCCTAGAGCCAATTCTTTTTACCCTCATTTTCCAGTCTCCTCGTTGACCTTAACTTCCCGTCTCAGAATGATTTGGAAAAAGGTGCACCTTGCCCTTAAGAAGGCTGCCTTCCGAGAAAAAAAAATTTCTGATAGGTTCCGACGCCCATGCACTTTTAAGGTGGGAGATAAGGTGTGGTTGTCAACCCGCAACGTCAAGCTCCGACAACCCTCGGCTAGATTGGGACCCAAATGTATTGGACCGTTCCTTATCGTTAAGAAGGTCAACCCAGTTGCTTTTCGGCTACGCTTGCCTAAATCACTCAAAATTGGCAATACTTTTCACTGTTCCCTTCTGAAGCAGTATTTTTCTTCCAGGAGATTCCCTCGGAAGACTTCCCAGGGTAGACCTCCGGTGGATGTTCAGGGGCAACAAGAGTTCTTGGTGGAGAAGGTTTTAGATTCCAAAGTTTCTCGGGGCCGGCTTTATTTTTTGGTTCACTGGAAAGGCTATGACCCGGAAGAAAGGTCTTGGGTCCTGGATAACGATTTACATGCCCCTAAACTTAAGAGATTATTCTTTCAGGAATTTCCTCAGAAACCCGGCTTTAGGTTTTTTTAACCCCTCCTCAAGGGGGGGGGTACTGTTAGGTGCCGCGGTCCGCGGCGCCGCTCGGTCTGCTTCCGAGCGACGCTCACGGCCGCCGCACTTCCCTCCCTGCCCGCCCGGTGCCTAGCAATGCCAGGACGCCGAGCGTACTGTAGCCGCCGGGTCCCTGGCAACGCTAGGACGCCGGGCGTCCTCAGCCGCTGGGTCCATAGCAACGGGGACGCCATTGGCGGACCGCGTTCCCCGTTGCCAGATAGGATTGATTAGTTGCTCGTGCTGCAGGGCAGCTGCACGGCAACTAGTAATTAGGGTCTGGGGGCGGGTCTTGCTGGCCCTCCTGTCATTGGCCAGCAGGGTCTTTTTATGGGAGCCAGCACACTGCAGTCTTGCCGGTGATAGCTTCGTGTATGCTGTTCCTGCCTTGCAACGTCTGTTCCTGGTCAGCTGTATCTGATCGATCCTGCTCCCTGTGCTCCTGAGTTCTGGAGTTCTGAAGCCGGTCCTGGGAATCCTTCCTGTCCAAGTGAACCTGTTGCGGTCATCTGGGGGTTCTCGCTTGTTGGGGTTCTCTCCCGGTTTCTTGAGTAGCGGCTCCTGCCGCGTGTTGCGGCCTAGGCCGCTTAGTCCCTGTTTTACTTTTGTATTGGTGGTTTTTGCGGAGGTTTCCGCTTTTCACTGTCCTCCCCGGAACTCGGCGGTGCCGTGAGGGGGAGTGGACAGTGGTATCTTTTGTTGTTCTTTTCCTTTGGCGGCATGCCGCACATATATTTAGTTTTAGGGTAGTTAGTAGCCCCTAGCTTCTGTTTGCTTTAGTTAGAGGTCCCCTTGTTATTATCCTGTCTCGGTTCACGCCTTGTCACACTCTAAGACCTGGGGGCATCGGAGTTGGGCAGACCTAATCCGCCCTTCAAACGCGGCTGCCGTGGGCCCAAGAAACCATAGTCACTCAGGCGTGAACTGACCACACGCGTAAAACAACGGAGGTAGGGTGCTAGGGGCTATTCCCGTACCATCCCTTATTTCAGCGTCACGTCCTGGTGCTCTGGACTCTCTACACAACATCTCTCTAGTTCTGAGCATCAGGAACGTAACAATCACTTTAGTCACACAGTCAAAAAAGTCAATAAGATTTGTTTGACATGATCTCCCCCCAGTGAATCCATGCTGTTTGGGATCCTGTAAATTGCCGGATTTAAGATAATCTACAACTTTTTCTTTTAAGAGTGTTTCCATCAATTTCCCTACTACTGATGTAAGACTCACTGGTCTGTAGTTGTTTGCCTCTTCCTTGCTTCCACTTTTGTGCAGTGGGACTACGTTTGCTCTTTTCCAGTCCTCTGGAATTACTCCTGTAGCTAATGACTGGTTGAATAATTCTGTCAATGGTGGTACCAGCACCTCTTTAAGTTCTTTTAGTATCCTTGGATGTATCCCATCTGGCCCCATAGATCTGGCTTTGGTCAAAACTACCTCACAGGCCCACCCAGTGTACTGTATGTCCTCTTTCCAAATCCCTTACCAAACACATCAAAGAAGCTAACCTTTGTGACCTGTGTGCGTCTCTCTTCTCAGGACCTTTCCCTCTACTTTGTCTCTCACCGCTCATACAGCACTCCAGGATTGACTTTTTGTTGAAGTTCATTAACCTCCAAGCATTTAACTGACTTCGCAATTATCCCCAACCCCTGGTCTGACCACCTCCACTTTGATCTCTTGGACACCTGATCTCTCGGCCCTCTTTAATAAAACTTGAAAATCCCATCAGTTACAATTGAAGATTACTGAGATTCTGAAGGACTATTTCTCTCTTAATGTTCCAGAATCCATCTATGCTAACATAGTGTAGGAAGCTCATACATCTGTTCTCCAGGGTCACATTATAAGTTATGCCTCACATAGGAACAAAGAGCAGAAACAACTCTTATGAACACTTAATGGACCAGGTCAGGGCCGGAGCTTCCACTAGGCAGCTTTAGGCAGCTGCCTAGGGGCGCCGGGACCTGAAGGGGCGGTCTGCTATAGCTTCATGAAAAAGGTAGTGTGGTCCTACCTCTCACAGCCGCCTCAATCCCCCTGGCACTCGTATCTACAGTAGCCGTGACTGCCAAGCTTCTGTATTGCAGCATCCAGCTCCACCTGGCACAGGCAGTAACTTTGACAGCTCCTGGACTCCTGGCCGGGGGTGACATGGAGCACTGCTCTTCATTCCAGGCTCTTTCACAGACTACTCAGTCTCAACTCTGCAATGCAGCCTGCAGGTAAGGTGGCTGCACAGTGCACTCTCTGCATTTAATAAGAAAAGAGGGGGAGAGCAGCAGTCTAAGGGAGGGGGGGGGGGGGAACGCAGATGAGCAGCTGGCATGCACGCAGATGGTGGAGGGGATAGAACAGAAGACATTTAAAAGAGTGGGGTGGGGGGGGCAGCAGGAGACCGCACAGACTGGGAAGATGGGGAGAGGGAGCAGCCATACAACAGACGGGGTGGGGGAGAGCAACAGTATGCCTTTCTCCTGAAGGGCAGGTAGGGGGAAGGGGCAGTAGGCAGAAGTTTTGCCTAGGGTGCCGAGAGACCTTGCACCGGCCCTGGACCAGGTTCATCAGCTGGACTCCCTTCACGAATGTACCCCTACTGCTGCAATCTACAAACAGCTCACCCCAGCAAAGTCTGCCCTTAATGCAATTCTCTCCGAAACAAAATTGAGAAATCGTTCCATTTGTTAAATCAATGTTTTTTCTGAGAGCTATCTATTCTTATTATTATCTCGTAAATAATAGAAAAACATTCTAATGATCAAAGCTTAATCTATGAGCATTGCATGTGCTCACCGCTGATAAGCATTGTGCAGGGCCACCTGTATATCAGCACAGCAACAGCGTCACATCGGACAGGGAGAGACAAGGGACTGCTGCATTTCAGCAGCTTCCTCCCCAGCTCAGCACATGTTGCTGTGCACTGGTCTGCGGAGGGTTCAGGGAGGCTCCTGCCCTCTCTCACCCTGCCCGATTCTATAGTTTTGCAGGCATGCCCTTTGTACTCGCAGCTATAGACTGCACACATTCAGCTGAGACTGCCTAAGCAGAGAAGTGAGGTCTATTGAAATCACCACCATGCCCAAAGGTGGGTTTGATGCTGATAAAACTAAAAAAAAAAAATATGTGTGTTGTAGCTGGGTACCCTAGTTCCTGTCAAGACCCTTTCATCCTTAGACAATCATCCCTTTACAAGAACTTTGAGGCACACCCAATGTCTGAAGGTTGGCTGCTAAGTAAGTTACCTGTAATGGAATGTGCTTGTAGGCAGGTGAGAGAGGTCCAGGGGAGAGGAGCAGCATGAAAGAAGTCTTGGATTGTAAGTGGGAGGACGTAATCAATTAGTAGTTAGAATGACAATCAAAGGAAGAGCAGAGAGAATAGAAGGAGGTCTGAGATGTAGGAGTGAGAGTGCTTGAAAAGTGAGGGTGTGGAGATTAAACTAGATTGTAGTAAAATGGACTTAAGGGAGAGGAAAGGTGGAATCAGAGTGATGAGAAAGGAAGATAAAACAAGTAGCGTCATTGAGGATAAACTTGAGAGGGTGTAGGTGGAAGAGAGGAAGACCAGGAAATAGGAGGTTACAATGGTCATGGCAGGAGATGACAAAAGCATGAATAAGAGATTTAGGCCCTCATTCCGAGTTGATCACTCGCTAGCTACTTTTAGCAGCCATGCAAACGCATAGTCGCCGCCCACGGGAGAGTGTATTTTCGCTTTGCAGGAGTGCGATCGCATGTGCAGCCGAGCGGCAGCAAACACATTTTGTGCAGAACAAGACCAGCCCTGTAGTTACTTATTCTGTGCGATGATCGCTGCGAGGAATGACACGGTAATGACGTCAGATACCTGCCCTACAAACGCCCGGCCATGCCTGTGTTTTCCCAAACACTCCCAGAAAACGGTCAGTTGCCACCCAGAAACTCCCACTTCCTGTCAATCTCCCTGCGTTCGCCAGTGCGACTGAAAGCATTGCTAGAACCTGTGCAAAACCACGATGCTCTTTGTACCTATACGCCGCGCGTGCGCATTGCAGTGCATACGCATGCGCAGTTTTGCCGTTTTTTTAAATGATTGCTTTGCAGCGAACAACGGCAGCTAGCGATCAACTCGGAATAAAGGCCTTAGTTGCCTCCATAGTGAGGAAGTATCTGATCCTGGAAATGTTACAGGGATGAAAGTTCTACACAATATGTAGTAGACCCAATATTCATTCATAATAATTAATACAATACAAAAAGTAACATTACAATGGTAATCCACTCTAGTGCCTGATTCTGATTTGAAGATAAAGATGCATCATTTGCATATGGCAAAAAAAGATACCGACAATAAGATTCATACAGCCTTAAATCTATTCAAAGTACTTTTTCGCATGATACAATTATAAAACAGTTTTTCATACTTGTTTACTTAGATAACATCGCTTTGGCTATGTAATGTTAGCGAGCTGTGTCCCAGAGCTGGATTCAGGGAACCACCCCATGGTCAGCAATGAAATTGAGTAGTGGGATCAGAAGAAGTGGCGTCACACGGGGGGTGCAAAGGGTGTGGGCTGCACTTGGGTGTCACTCTTGGAGGGGGTGACACCAAAGTGTTGGATACTCCGTGGTGACAGAAACCATGTGCTGTAGTGGGACATTATACTGTAGCACCGGGCTCCTGTAACTAAGAAGGAACCAGCACTGCAATAGGTGATGCTGGGCATGCCTCCAGAGTGATGTAGAATGGGGACTTACATGAGGCCCCCCATAGTGTTGTAGAACAAGGGCTCCCACAAAGCCAGGCCCCCTTTTTGCTGGGCCACATGCGCTGAAGTCACATGCATGGGGACTGTTGGCCGCATTGAGTGTCACTGGCAAGGTGCCGCCACTGATCAGAGTATCACTTAGTATTAGTTTGAATCAGGGCCGGACTGTCCATCTGGCACTTCTGGCAATGCCAGAAGGACCGATGGGCTGGTGGGCCGGTCTGGTCAACAGAGAGCCAGGAAGGCCACTCGCAGTGCAGCTTTCGGCTCTCTGGTTTGTCCCCTGCTGCCGCCGCCGCCCGTAGTGCCCCGTTGCTAAGCAATATGGGGGCATGCCGCGAGTCCACGCCCCCCTGACTCATGGCACACCACCATTTGCAGTGTCCGCATGCCCCTTTTTCGTCACGTGCGCCCCCATTCATGTGTGCGCGCACATGTATGCCAGGGCCGAAAAGAGACCCCAGTCCGTCCCTGGTTTGAATCAAGTTTGACTCAAGTTGAATCAAGTCTCAGCTGATTGGATGAGCCACAGTCACAGGCTGAGATCCGATACACAGTCATTCCCATTAACCAAATGCGTGGAGAGGAGTTATTAGTAAATATCAACAGTAGAGTGGGAACCTCCATAGATACAGCAGTTCAATTATTTGAGCAGAAGAGTGTAGATCAAACTTTATTAAAGACTAGAACTGTAGTAATAATGACAGTGCCTTTATTTTTGATAGTGGTATCATCATTAGTACACATTCTGCAATACTTTCTAGTAAAGTCAAATGAAAGAATATTAAATAAGATTATTAATAAAATTGCAATCTGGTAGAAAAAAGTTCAGATAGCACAACTCAAGAAACTATAAATACAAATGCCAAAGAATCACAGAATTTCTTTGATGCTATGGTCTTCATGTTCAATTGAATACACTATAACTATAAGAAGTATTCCCCAAAAATGAAGGAATATTCCTATCATCCACACAATACGTTTTTGAGTACTGCCGGGGTACGTTTAATCCATTGAGTGCTGATATTTTTCTGTTACGTTGCTTCGTTTTTATGTGTTCAGATTGATTTCAACATACATTGATTTCCTGTTGTCTGCATTGTGCACTAAACTAGGATTATACTTTTAGCAGAAGGGGATATCCATTCTACATAAAGCTTCCTTTAGCTACTCAGGTTTTCTTATCTTTAAAAGGGGAGCGTACAATTTTATTGAAACTTCTAAAATCCCATTTAATTGAATTTCTTTTCTAACAAGAACAAGCTAAAAGACCCGTTTTCAATTCAGCAGCATATTTCCAGGCTCAACAACCCACAGTTTACAAAAGCCTTTAAAAAAAAATAAAAAAAGAGGTACTTGCATATCTTGTAACTGAAGTACGGAGTTAGTGTAGGGGCTTGTGTAATGCAGCATCGGTATTCTGCCACACATCTCTCCATCATTCATTAGAGAGCCAGTTTAACAAATTTCAATGGGTAAGATTATATTTACATTTATTTTTATACCTCTAGCAAGCAAAGGGCTTAGATATAAAACGAAGGGTGCACGTAGAGGCAGGATCAAACGTGTTTACATTTGGGAACTTCAATAGTCAATTTTTTTTTTTTTTAAGTAACAATATATTTTTTTGCCTTTTTTTTTTTTAATAAATGGAATTTATTTGCTTGCTTCAAAATTACAAATTCACATTCCCAAAAAGAGGACAAATAGGGTGAGATGAACGCAAGGATATAACGATACTATTTTTTTTGAAATATGGAATTGGTAAACGCATTTATTTTAACTGCTTTTTTCTTCTTTAAAGTGATTGGACTTTTTTTTATTGTACTGCTATCATTACATTTCCCAAATGTAGCATGGTCAACCTGTATTTATTTCTTATTTTCATTTATAAATATAAACCAACAGGATTTTACTTTCTATACAGCTCAGGAATATGCAGATAGGTCCACAAATATACTGTATATCCTGTTTTGCATATAACTTGAGTTAAATCTTTTGTAGAGATGTGCTAGATCTGTGTTCTGGAAATAGAACACACCCAAACTTGTCGTTTCCGAGTAAATTTGAGCGCCGACACAGGTTTTCCCACCAGGCTCGAATTTCAAAACAAGGCAAAACGTCAACATCCCGAAGTTTGATCTTGCGTTTTTTGGATTCCATAAAAGTCCCTCACTTGGTGACTCAGGCTCCATTTCCCACAGGACATAGGAGGGTTAGGGCAGTGCCGTAACTAGACATTTTAGCGCTGTGTGCAAGAAACATGGGGGCCGAGAGGAGGGGGCCGTGGGAGCGCAGTACACAGAAAGGGCCTAAGAGAGGGGGTGGGCCGCGGGAGCGCAGTACACAGGGGCAAACCGTGGGAGTGCAACACACGGGCGATTTACTGATAGCCAGCGCTAACAGTATGCGGCAGAGTCTTTCGCTGGTTAGAGCTTGTCTGCAGGCGCCAGATGCTGAAGAAGCACACAGGGGAGGGAGATCGGGAAGTGCGGCTGTCAGCAGGAGGAATATGCGGCCACTCGGGGTGTATGTGGAAGGTGTGCCCACGAGGCAAATGCGCTGTGGGCAATGCCCCTTCAGCACACACCTAGTTACGGCCCTGGGTTAGGGTATTATTTGGGTATGAGGATGGGGCTCATTTGCGCTCGCCCAGCTGTCGGTAAGCCATCGTTCGAGATTCCAGGGGCCGGTATGCTGGCCGCCGGGAGCCCGGCCGCCGGCATCCCATACTACACCCAGGTGCACTGTGTCACTGTCAAATCATTTTCTTCCTTTTTATTAAAAAACAGTAAGGAGCACTGTATTAAAGGGGCATTGTGCCAGCGTTTATTAGTTACAAAAAAAAAAAAAAAAAAACACCGGTAGGAGCTCTGTATTACTATATTTAAAGGGGCACTGTGTCTATTATGTAAAAAAAATGGTAATAGGAGCTCTGTATTATTACAACTTAAAAGGGCGCTGTGTCATTAAATAATCAAACATAGAAGCACTGTGGACTGTGTGCTGCAGCACTATGAGTCACTGTGTTCTGTGTGCAGGGCAGGCACTGTGTTAAAAACTGAAAAACATTTTTTTTTAAAAATTAAATGTGTGCGGTGATCAGGTTCAGGCTTTGTGTTGTAAAATTGCCTTCATTAGGTGCCACCATTACTAGAAGTGCTGTGAGGTGCAGTGTTTAATGAATAAAAAATATGTGTGTTGTTTAGGTTTAAGCATTGCGTTGTAAAATAATGTTCATTAGGTGCCACCATTATTAGAAGCGCTGTGAGATGCAAAGTTTAAAAAAAAATACAAATAATACTTCTGTATGTTCAGGTTCAGGCATTGTGTTGAAAAATAATGTTCATTAGGTGCCACCATTATTAGAAGTGCTATGAGTTGCAATGTTTAAAAAAATAAAATACTTCTGTGTGTTCAGGTTCAGGCAGTGTGTTGTAAAATAATGTTCATTAGGCGCCACAATTACTAGAAGCGCTGTGAGTCAATATGGATCAGTTGAGAGAAGAGCAGGAGCAGCAACTCAGTACTAGTACTGCAGCTGTTGCCAGTCATGATGATAGTACTTCAACACCTACTAAAGGTGGTCAAGGGCACACAAAATTTATGAAAGGGCAACTGAAATCTACAGTATATATACTGTATATTGGTGCAGGGCTATAACTAGACTTTTTGGTGCTCTGTGCCAAATAGACAATTGGCGCCCACTCATTTTGCCAATAGGGACATAAGGTGCATGCCTCGCGGGAAAGAGGCATGACAAAATTGATTCCAGAGAATTCCCATGCTATGATGCCCCTTTACACACACGCACACACGCACACACACGCACACATATAATTGAGCAGATCCATGCAGTGTACAGCCACACATCCAATCCCTTGCAGCCACACACCACATAGATCTGCCAGGCTGCAATGTTGATCACCTCTTCACAAAGTACTGTACAAGGTAAGCTTCAAATAGTTAAAACTCTCCAGCTTGGAATTCTCTACCTTTCTATACAAGGGCAGATAGCTCAATGAATAGAGAGTCCGACTGCAATACTATAGGTAACCGGTTTGAATCCTGAGCACATCAGCATCTCGAAATGTAATAAACTACAAAGAGCTCTTGAGTCAAGTCCATGAATGCTGTAAAGGTATTAGCGACAAAGGGGGTGGGGGTAGGAGACAGGAGTGGTCAGGAGATGCTGAGCTTCTAAATGGGGAGAAGCGGCAAGTGAAAGTAATTAGATCATTCATAATTGACAAGTGCACCATCAGCGCCCCCTATCCTGCAGCGCTATATGTGGAGCACACTCCGCACACACTTAGTTACGGCCCTGTATTTTTACGCAAGATGCTTGCAGGTCAGTAAGGAAAGCATATAGTAGTTTATGTGTCTGGTTTACACGGTTCCGGTGTGAATGGTCGACTGTTAAGGTCGACAGTCATTAGGTCGACCACTATTGATCAACACTGACATGAACAAATGGTCGACACATGAAAGGTCGACACATGAAAAGGTCAACATGGATTTTTCAACTGTTTTTGGTGTCATTTTTTCCGTAACATGAGCAGGAACCCCAATGAACCCCAGGAATCTTCACTCGCAGGTTACTATTCCCAATCGTAGTCTACGTGGATGGTAAAGTATGAATTAGTTAAAAATCTTTTTTTTTGTTTAAAAAGCCAAGTCGACCTCTTCATGTGTCGACCATGTTACTGTCGACCAATAGTGGTCGACCTAATGAGTGTTGACCTTAAATTTTTCGACCATCTGAAAGGATACCGGTTTGCACCAGGAGATGTGGCTTCACAATGATAGTAGTAAATGCTAAAAATACAATAGTCAATTCATACACAATACTGTTCATGTCTGTACAGTGTCATTAATCTATACTAGTATCTGAGACCCGCCATTCGCGGGTGGTAGCTATTGTGGCCATTGCAGGGGTCTCCCCGTCTGCTCGCTCTCTCACCCCCCCCCCCCTCTCCCTCCCCGATATAATTGTCAGCCCAGCTTCACTGTGACGTAAGAAAGCAGTTCCGGACTGCATAAAAGATGGGGGGGGGGGGGGAGGGGGGAAGGTGCAGACTAATAGCAGATGTCTGGGAATCCTGCCGCAATGTGTTGGCAGTTAATGAAATTTGGCCTGCAAAATATATAACACAAGAAAGGAAAAAGGCACACAGGTATGCATAGGCCAAATACAGAATGCAAAATTCTCTCTAAGGGAAATATTTATCATTGAATATTTGCTGCATATTCATCGAAAACACACGTATTCATGGGATACCAAAAACATTAAGGATCCCCTGATCTATGAAGGTGGGACTGCAGCATATATTTCCTATACTGTATCTGCTACAGTCCATCCACTTCCAACAGTAGCCGGAGCCCCAATAGGTTTCTGTGGAAGCTGCAAAACTGTCAGATTTGCCAAGTTTGGCCCCAGCATCCTAACGCCATCTCCAGATGGTGTTTACTGCTGTAGCCTATGGGCTACAGATTTCAGAATACACCGGGAGAGGGAACCTCCAGAAACATGCCCAGCAATGGCCGTCACATGGCCTGTGCATGTTTAGCAGACTGCGTATGCGCAGAACAGCCGGCGCTCCCAAAGCAGAAGGGAAATCATTGCTTTTGTGATCATTTCACTTCTATACACATCACATGGATGGGCTCCTTCAAGAGTCCGTGTCCCTGTATGTGATTTTTAGTACATTCAGGTAAGTGTCAATTTCTTGTTGCAGCAAATCGATAATGAATTGTAATTATCGAGTCTAAAACCTGCTTATTAGATAATATGCCTCTAAAGGAAAAAAAATTAAGGGCATCCCAAAAGGTACCATAGTAAAGATGAAAAAAAAAAGGTAATTGCTAAGGATACTCTATATAAAAACACCAAATGCTAATAAAAATAATGTCATTACTAAAAAGTAGAGATGTGCAGGTTTGGATTTCCCCGTACCTCAAAACAGCATCTTATTGGCTCTCGGATGTCACTTGTTTTGGATAGCCAAAAAGAAAAATCCAGATAAATCCGAACTCATGTTAATTTTGACGTTGAGAACCAAGCAAATCCAAACTCGCACATCTCTACTAAAAAAAGTTCCATCCTGGTGGTATCAGTGCCCCATCTTCTTGGCGAAAATATACCCAGGTGTTCCCAAAACCTGTTGTAGGAACAATGAGATGATAGGGACACATTTACACATCTGGTGGGAATGTCACAAGCTTTTTCCTTCTAAAAGGGAGTAATAGCTGCTTTCAACCTAATTTTGGAGATATATTTGCCAGCTACTCCCAGCTTCTGGCTTTGAAACCTTCTCATTAGTGCAATTTAATACATTTTCTTTTGCAACACCTTCTTAGCGTAGCAAAGGCTGTCATACCAGTACACTGGAGATCACCTCATCTTCACCCCATAGAGTGGTTCGCTAGGTTAGATTATTATATGAGTATCGATGATCTCATTATGTACTCAGCTGACCAATACCAGGAATAATTACAGGGCATCCGGAAAGTATTCACTGCGCTTCATGTTTTCTACATTTTGTAATGTTTTACAGCCTTATTCCAAAATGGAATAAATTCATTTTTTCCCTCAAAATTCTATGCACAATCGAGGCAGATATAACATGTGCAGAAAGAGTTAGATTTGGGTGGGTTATTTTATTTCTGTGCAGGGTAAATATTTTTACACTGCAGATTGAACACACCACACCCAAATCTAACTCTCTCTGCACATGTTAAATCTGCCTCCCCTGCAGTGCACATGGTTTTGCCCAACTGCTAACAAAATTCCGGCTGCGATCAACTTGGAATTACCCCCAATATCCCATAATGACAACATGAAAAAAGTTTTTTTTTAGATTTTTGCAAATTTATTAAAAATAAAAAACTAAGAAATCGCATGTACATAAGTATTTACAGCCTTTGCCACGAAGCTCAAAATTGAGCTCAGGTGCACCCTGTTTCCACTGATCATCCTTGAGATGTTCCTACAGCATAATTGGTGTCCACCTGTGGTAAATTCAGTTGATTGGACATGATTTGGAAAGGCACACACCTGTCTATATAAGGTCCCACACTTGACAGTGCATGTCTGAGCACAAACCAAGCATGAAGTCAAAGGAATTGTCTGTAGACCTCCGAGACAGGATTGTGTTGAGACACAATTGGGGGGAAGGGTACAGAAAAATATCTGCTGCTTTTAAGGTCCCAATGAGCACAGTGGCCTCCATCATCCAGAAATGGAAGACATTCGGTACCAACAGGACTCTTCCTAGAGCTGGCCGGCTGTCTAAACTGAGTGATCAGGGCAGAAGGGCCCTAGTCAGGGAGGTGACAAAGAACCCGATGGTCACTCTGTCAGAGCTACAGCATTCCTCTAAAGAGAGAGGAGAACCTTCCAGAAGGACAACCACCTTTGCAGCAATCCACCAATCAGGCCTGTATGGTAGAGTGGCCAGACGGAAGCCACTCCTTAGTAAAAAGCACATGACAGACCACTTGGAGTTTGCCAAAATGTACCTGAAGGACTCTCAGACCATGAGAAACAAAATTCTCTGGTCTGATGAGGCAAAGATTGAACTCTTTGGCGTGAATGCCAGGCGTCATGTTTGGAGGAAACCAGGCACTGCTCATCACCAGACCAATACCATCCCTACAGTGAAGCATTGTGGTGGCAGCATCATGCTGTGGGGATGTCTTTCATTTTAATTGGGAGACTAGTCAGGATAGAGAGAAAGATGAATGCAGCAATGTACAGAGACATCCTGGATGAAAACCTGCTCCAGAGCGCTCTTGACCTCTGACTGGGGTAACGGTTCATCTTTCAGCAGGACAACGACCCCAAGCACTTAGCCAAGATAGCAAAGTAGTGGCTTCAGGACAACTCTGTGAATGTCTTTGAGTGGCCCAGCCAGAGCCCAGACTTGAATCCGATTGAACATCTCTGGAGAGATCTGAAAATGGCTGTGCACAAATGGTTCCCATCCAACCTGATGGAGCTTGAGAGGTGCTGCAAAGATAAATGGGTGAAACTGCACAAAGATAGGTGTGCCAAGGTTGTGACATCATATTCAAAAAGACTTGAGGCTGTAATTGCTACCAAAGGTGCAGCAACAAAGTATTGAGCAAAGGCTGTGAATACTTATTTATATGTGATTTCTTAGTTTATTTTTAATAAATTTGCAAAAATCTCCAAAACACTTTTTTTACATTGTTATTATGGGGTATTGTGTGTAGAATTTTGAGGGAAATTTTTTATTTATTCCAGTTTGGAATAAGGCTGTAACATAACAAAATGTGGAAAAAGTGAAGCGCTGTGAATATTTTCTAGATGCACTGTATACAATGCAATATATTTGTGGTAGCCTTACTCTAAGGACTCTAATTATTAATGCTCAGGGGCAGATGTACTAAGCCTTGGAGTGTGATAAACTGGAAAGAGATAAAGAGGTCTATTCATGAAGCAATGAAAAGTGTGGAGAAGTGAGCCAATGGAGAATTTGCCCATGGCAAACAATCAGCATTAAAGTAACATTTATAGTTTGCATACAATTGTACGGAGCAGCTGATTGGTTGCCATGGGCAACTTCTCCACAGGCTCACTTCTCTACTCTTTTCATTGCTTCATGAATAGACCCCAAAGTACTAACCAACTAGCTCATAACTGCTGTTTTTCATACACAGCCTGTAACATGGCAGTTAGGAGCTGATTGGCTGATACTTCATCTCTCTCTCTCTCTCTACTTTATCTCTCTCCAAGGCTTAGTACATCTTCCCATTACTGTGCTCAGGGGTTCCATCATCCACTCTTGGCCAACTGGAGATGCTGTGGCTTTCCTTAGGCTTCATGCTCTCACACTTTGACCTCTTCATATAAATGACCTGCTGATGACACTGGGGGAGTCTCTCTCCTTCCCTTCTTTTCCCTCCCTCACCCCTCTCTTCCACCTCTGTGTGTCTTCCTGCCACGTCTTTGTTTTTATATATATTAATCATAAGCATTTGACCTATATTTATTACAGCTTATGGTCTTTGTGTCATATACAATTGTATTGTTCTACCACTACTCTGCCATTGTATTAATCATTTTATATATACTGTACACATGCCTTAATAAAGATTGAACAAAAACAAATTGCTATCATTAGTTTGGCATGTGCAAATCACACTGAACGTGCTTGGCACCAGTGGTGGAACTTGTGAGTGGTGGGCCCAGGTGCAAATATATAATTTGGGCCCCCCTCCTCCACCCCAACCCAAGTTCACAATGTGTTACATAACAGTGGATGACAAGGAGAGGCAGAAGTTGACAGCGTAAGGCAGGGGGAGGCAGAGGTTGGCATAGAGGGCAACAATAGAAGGTAAGAAGAGGCAATGGGTGACAGCGAAAGGCAGGGGGAGGCAGAGGGTGACAGGGAGAGGGTGACAGGGAGAGACAGCCGATGACAGGGATACATGCACAATGCCCTGTGCGGTGCAGAGAACAGGGGGCATGTACCTTGGTGGGGACAGGAACACAGTAACCTCTGCTCTGTCGATGTCAGTTTGGCACTCAGTCAGGCAGACTCTTACAATGACAGTTACACCGGTTGTGAGATTTCATGAATTCACAGACAGCAGTAAATCAGAAAAAAATGTACAGCTGTCTGTTAATTAGTTGCAGTGAGTGACTGTGATCATCAGCGCTGATGGGTGCCAGGACTCCTCTATCAGTCTGGCACACACAAGCTCAGTCCTGCCTACCTACGGTAAGGGGCCAATCCTTCAGACAATGGAGCCCTGCACTTGACCATTTATCTGACATTGCTAAAAATTGTCTGCAGTGGGGTTCCAGGGGATATCTCATTGCTGGTCTGGGCAGCAGTGGGCCCTCTTAGTCCTCAGGGGCCCCGGTGCAATGCACCTGTTGCACCAGTGGTAGTTCCGCCCCACGCATCTACTGCTGCGTCATATTGATACTAATACCTTCCACACACTCTGACTTTGTGACACTCTGAGTACCCCACCCTGCCACAAATATAAAATAATTGCACTAGACAGTGGTGGAAACAACAGCTAGTTACTAATATAGTGACTATTCACTGTGGCACAAATCCAAAATTAATTATGTTCAATCAAAGCACATGTGTTGTCTTGCCCTTTACAAGGTCTCATAGGAATCGACAGTACTTTCTTTGCATAGGGAAATTACAGATATTGATGTCATAATACAAAAAGGTTGCAGAAGTCAAAATACAATATATTAATAGTATACCTACTCACTAAATGGGGAAAAACTAGGGGATTCTGTACTAGAAAAATATTTAGGTGTTCACATAAATAACAAACTGAGCAGTAGTACCCAAAGTAGGAATGCAACCAAAAAGGCAAACAAGGTATTAGCATGTATAAAGCGGGGAATTGAAGCAAGGGATAACAGTGTTATACTCCCGTTATATAAATCACTAGTGAGGCCACATCTCAAATACTGTGCACAATTTGGGGCACCATACTGCAAAAAGGATATCCTGGAACTAGAAAAGGTACAGAGACGGGCGACAAAATTGATTAAGGGGATGGAGATGCTAGAATATGAGGAAAGGCTTGCTAAGCTTGGCATGTTTACACTGGAAAAAAAGGAGATTAAGAGGGGACATGATTAACATTTAGCAATATATAAGGGGTCAATACACAGAGCTAACAGGGGAATTGTTTATGGCAAGATCATCAGATCAGATCACACAGAGACGGAATGGTTTATTCACAGTAATACATACATCATAAAGTCATACGTATTTGGAATTCCCTGCCTGAGAGAGTAGTGATGTTGCTTTTAAGAATGGGCTAGATAAATTCCTATTGGATAAGGGTATACAGGGTTATGGTGGGTAAATCATGCAATATAGTATTAAAATAAAAAAAGTTAAAAAAAAGGAATTGACATAATGGCTAAACATTTACCACAGTTAAATTAGTATTAAAAATATTATAGTGTAGGAGATCACTAATAGGTTGAACTCGATGTACAAATTGCCTTTTTTCAATCTTAGAAACTATGTTACTATGTATAATAGGAGTTCAACCTCATACATCCAATCAGAAGTGTAAGTCGATTGTCATTATCATCACTTTGTATTTTGCACCAGTGGACAAACACCTGTAATTAATCTGCCTCCAAAAGGTGCATATGGGACCTGTGATCAGTATGGTTATGCATTTTCTGTACTGTGGTCAAACTTATTACACACCACCTGCAACCTTATTGTTAAGTGCAAGGGGTTGGAAGCATAAAAAATGTCCCAGTCGGCATGGAACCAGATGCCTTGGAGAGTCCACCAGAACACCTGGGAGAATAGGCCACCCTCTTCTATCCCCTTTCTCTTCTTGTGAAGTGGACAGGGGCCTTAATGACTGGATTTAGATAGTGAAGAACCAATCTGCATCCATTGTATAGTGGTCTGCGAGACCTGATGTTTTCGTCTACCTTTAGGGCCTCCTGGAGGGGAGGTTCAAAAAGAAGGCAAGTAGAATCTACAAGTGCTGCTATATAATTGGACTCCGAGACATCTAGTGCGTAACTTTATCATATTACAATCCCTCTGATATGCTAGCTGTGTCCTTTGTGGTGTCTATTCAGGATGTAGTTATGTGACCGGCGGTCACTATACCCATGCCGGTATCCCGAGTGATTGAAAGCCCGACAGTTGGCATGCCGACTAATAGGAACTATTCCCAAACCGAGCTCGCTATGTGGCAAGCGCAGCAAGCCCAAAAGGGGCTTTGTTGCATTGCCCCCCCTCCCTATCTGCTGGCAATCTAAAGCTTTGGACCCCCCGCCGGTCACCCAAACCCAACCCGAATACTAGTGTACACACAGCATGAGCTTGTGAGGCTCTACATGAACACATACTGTCGCTGGGGTGATTTACTAAGTTATCTTACTAGACTGAAACTAATCATATCATTTTACGGCCACAATGGGCGCAGAAAAACAAAACCCACAGAAATGTAAAAATTCTTTCTACATTTTCATGGTCAGTAGCCTTGTATATTCCTAGCTGTTATCGTGCCTCGTTCTTACATTTGTTCCCTTGTTATGGTTCCATTATGATAAATATTACATGAAAAGAAATAGGGAAAGTGTAAGGATTTTATTTACTCTCATTTTTTTGATACGTTGCTCTAGATGAATGCTTCTCTCTTTAATAAAACCCTTGACTGCTCCAGTGGTGAATGTGATTTAAGTACGGTGAAGACAGGGATGATTCACAAACTCTGTTCTGCTCTAGCACTGACCGTTATCTGATGGCTCTTCATGCACAGTTGCCCAAATGACAGTTTAATGGCTCACTGTAAAGGCTAGTTATTTTGTATCTCTATCCAGTGAAAATGGCTAATGGTGATAAGAGACAAAAAAAAACATTTCACATATATTTAGACTCAGAGGTCCATCCTAGCTGCTTAGCACAGGCTGAGTGCTGTATACCGAGATTATTATTGTTTATTTTTTTTTTATATCGGCTCATTGAACCAGTGATGAAATATTTAAAAAATATACCAAGTACAATTAAAATGTGCCATTGCAACAGAGACGATTACATGTGATTTGCCTCTGTGATGTCTGGACACCCATTTAAAAAACCACTTAACTCTTCAAAAGCGTTAACAACATTATTTTTTAACATTTATTTTATTTAATAAAGTTGAAAAAGTATTTTTTCAAATATTTAAACATTATATTATGCACATCTGCAGAACGGATCTCCTCGTAAAAAACAGGGGGACAGGGTGGGACGACGCAGTAGCATGAAATCTGACCATGCCAGTTAAGTGGTTTTAAAAACAACCCAAGTCTGTATCACATGAGTATTAGGATAAAGAAAGAAGTTTTGTAGCAATGGTAAAAAATTGTATTTAACAGCTTTTCTGTATTTGCATTGCTCAGAAAGGGATGTCAAATGTATTTACATTTCCAGGGATTAAATTCAAAATGCCACTTAAACATTTATTGGCCAGAAATGTGCAAAAATATTTGTTAGTATTTAGAATTTGTTGGACTTTCAAATAAGAGAGTAAATGAGAGGAGTTTGTCAGAAAAATATTTTGAGAAATGAATTCGCTAAAATCATCTTTAAAGATTTCATAAATAAAAAAAGTTAAAAAAAATGAAAAATGTATTATATTTCTAACATCCCCAACCCCCGCAATTTTTTTTATGTCCAATACAAATTATGAATCCGATATTGTGAGTACCAAAGGTAGTGTGTTTAGGATTCCATTTAATTTTAATTGTGTTTAAGTAGGATTTATTTTAAAATATTTTAATGTTATTCCTTTTTATCAATGTGGCTAGTGCTTTTTTCCCCCTTTTTTTTCCTTTTTTTTTTTTTGCTGAAGGATATATCAGTAATTTTCATATTTAGATAGTTGTTCCTCATTTACATATCTGCAAGGGATTAATGGTGTTAATTATATTGAAAATGTGTCAATTACTTAATAGATTTGTCATATTAATATTTACATAGCTGCACTAGCAAGAAATTAAAAATTCACCCCTAATTAACATGGTTACTGAGGAACGATGGCATATTTCAATGTGTACCTTAGTTCACAATTAAATTTGGAATAAAATATATTTACTGCTTTAAAGGGATATACAATAGTTGAATAGTAATTAAAGCTGTAGAGTGTTGACTAATGTAGCACAATTTGATTCTCTGACTGATTCTCAGACATACAGACTGTGGAATAAACTTGATTTTAACCAGTACAGGTGCACTTCATAATATATACAGTTGGTGACACTCCTTTTAATGTCGTTTAGGCAGAAAGCATTCAATAGTAATTAATTGGAATATATTTTATTCCTATTTATCACACTAGGGGGCGCTACAACGAATAATTCTTGGATAAGTATTTAACTTCCTAAAAAGTTCCTAAGAAAGTCAACAGAATTGTTTGTATTGCACAGATTGTTCCAGACAGTAATTTTATTGCAGAACAGTTGGCTCTTAAAGTACATTTTCAAACTCATAATTCATTATTTGTCTTCAGATTTTTTTTGTATAAATAAAAACGGAAACACGATCTTGCATAAGTATTCAACCTTTATGCTGTGCAAACTCTTATTTTACACTGATGAAAGATATTGCACTAATAATTGGCTTTCAATTAGCCTCTGCCTGTGAATTATAAAAAAAAAAAGGTTTTATTGATAAAATACCTTCTAGATCAAATAACATTGGTCATACTGGGAATCTGACAGAAAGCTGTGAAAATGAAGACCAAAGAGCATTATAAGAAAATAAAACATAACGCTATAGATAGGCACAAGATAGGCAAAGGCTAACAAATAATATCCAAGTTTTTGGATATCCCAGTGAGCAATGTTCGATCAATTGTGAGAAAATGGAAGCTACATCATTCCATCCAGTCACTGCCTAAAAAAGGCCATCCCTCAAAACTCACCATCAGAGCAAAAAGAGAAACTTGGGATTTTTTTTTTCTTTTTGTAAATACTTTTTATTAGCAAGATCACTGTATGTTACAATAACCATGATGTACAAAGATTACAAATGCAAAATGGATATACATGGCTGGTGTCAAATCTGTACAATAAAAGCTGTTGAGTGATCCAATTTAAGGAACAATAGAAGGTGAGAAAGTTTTCTCACGCAGAATGGCGTGGCAATCTGGTAAGGAACAGAAAGAAGACAGAAAAAAAAAGGAAGAAGAAAGAAGAGAACACTGAAAAAAAAACATGGGGAGGGACCTCAGGCCAGAAATTAATTTAAAAAAAAGTGATTGAAATGGGCCATTACCAAAGAAACAAAGATAAGGCGTTTTGGGAAGCTAGCCACGGACTCCACACCTTATCGAATGACGTGTGGGAAACTTATTAAGGTGCTACATAGTTCTATGGCAGAGACTGGGACTGACTTTTGCAGCAATCATCCATATCAAGAGCTCTGCATACAACTTGGATGCATGGAAGAGTGGCTACAAAGAAGCCATAACTGAGGATAAATGACACCAAAGCACGTCTGCTGAGTGACCCAGCTAAAATGTGGGATAAGATTTTGTGCTCAGATGAGACAATTAAGTTTTTATCCCAATTCAAAACGCTACGTGTGACGTAAACCTAACATTGCCCACCCCTAAGCAAACAGCATACCAACAGAGACTTTAGAATGTGGGAGCTTCACGTTGGGGGATGCTTTTCCTCAGCAGGGACAAGGCATCTTGTAACAATGAAAGGACGGATGGATGGTGCAAACTGCAGGGAGATACTGCAAGACAACCTGCACCATTCAGTCTATGAGAAAACTAAAGCTTGGAAGAAAGTTCACCTTTGAGCAGGACAATGATCCCAAAAGCAACACTGGTGTGGTTGAACAAAAAAAAGGTGAATTCTCTACAATGGCCAAGTCAAAGTGCAGATCTTAATCCAATTGAGAATTTATTACACTATTTGAAAATTACGGTCCACAAGTGCCATCTAACCAACCTGAAGAACCTGAAGCAAATCTACAGGGTGTTTAAGACTAAAAAGTAACTGAAACTTTTTTCCATCCTCACAAATTGTTCATGGTGCCGCGGGTTATGACTTAATATCCTTTATTATGATTAGCCAAGGAGCCATTTTGTCGGGACATTTCCACCCAAGACAGGCTAGTTTTGTTTGGTGGTGCGGATCTCTGGAAATTGTCCTCTAACTCAGTTGTTACGGATGCCAGGAATGGCTCGCCATTCCGTCCTGTCCCGTAACTTTGTAAATAATGTTCCACACACCAAACACGTTCCTGGAAGGTGTACTGTGGTATACTGGCTATCACTCAACGTCTACTGCAACATATAAGATACACATACAAGTTTTAGTTAAGATACACATACAAGTTTCAGTTACAGTACCTGTATAAGGTAGAGTGGGCAATAATCACTCCCAAACAGTGTGCAGGCCTGGTAGAAACTAACCCCAAGAGACTTAAAGCTGTTACTGCAACAGAATATGGTTCTAACCAAGTACTAGTCTCCAGGCATAGGCGTTTCCATAGTGCACCCATATAGTATACTTACCCCTCTGGAGGCCATTTACGAATGATTTGCGCATGTGCACTGGAGATGTCCCCAGGAACAAGACGTGGGCACCATGTTCCCAGAGATCTGCGCATACGCCAGAGTCTACTAGCTGCTGGACAGGAGTGGGCCCGCAATGGAGGCTTCACGTGGGTCCCCTCCTCTGTTAAAACTCCCGTCTCCAGGAGTTGAAAACTTTAGAACTTTTTTTTTTTAAAGTATATTCATTTTGTAATCTGCAGAAAAATACTGAATTATGAGCCTAGTGGTTTGCAATTAAACACTGTCTAGAACAATTTGTGTAAGTCTTGTAATACAGACAAAAGTGTTGACTTTTTAAAGGGTTGAATACTTTTGCAAGCCAATGTATATATTATGTATGCAAAATAAAACTTTTGCAGTGAATTTAAAAAGTTTCAAAACTTACGATCATAGTCTACCCACCCTTCTAAATGATTAAACCCATGATTCATAGTATACCACAGGTTTATTAACATCCCCTCTCGGCCTGTAATAAAACATACATCTTTTATTTTCATGCTAAATGTCAGCAGTGTTCTAGGCAATTCATACAGCCACTTTCAGGCCACAATGCAATTCTTCTGTTCTCCAAAAATGAAAGTGAAAGGTCTATGAGTTATTACAAATCTACTCAATCTCTGCAGGGTGTGCAGCAGTGCTCTGAACTGGAAAAAGCTTTTCTTCTCCTGTTTAAACTACCATGGAAGATGAAATAGTGACACAGATGTACTGGTCACTTGAAACTGTTATTGCCTGCAGTATATCTTCTATAAATACATCTGTATTACAGCCGTTCCAAAACTATTTCAAAACTCCCACTTTTTAAAACATAACTTTTAGAAATATTTTCGGGCAAAGATTCACAGCACTATATGCTTGATATAGGATAACATATGAATAAAAATCATGATATGCTTAATCATTTCAGCACTTTGGGGGTCATTCCGACCCGATCACTCGCTGCAGTTTGTCGCAGCGCAGCGATCGAGTTGGAACTGCGCATGCGCCGGTTCCGCAGTTCGCCGGCGCATGGCAGCCGTCGTTGCCTAGCGGTCGCCTCTGAGACAGAGGCGGTCGCTGGGCGGGAGGGGGATGGACGGCGGCGTTAAGCCGCCGTTTAAGTGGATCGGTCCGGCCAATGCAGGTGTGGCGGACCGTTGGGGGGACGTGCCGCGGTGGCTGCGTGACGTCACACGCAGCCACTGCGGGCCGGGGAGCGACGAGTAGCTCCCGGACAGCACGCTAAAGCTGCGCTGGTCGGGAGCTACTCTTGTAGTGCAAAGGCATCGCCGCTGTGCAATGCCTTTGCCCTTCTGCGGGGGAGGGGGGCGGCACTGACATGCAGGGCGGACTAGCCCTGTGCTGGGCATCCCCCCGCATGTCAGTGTGAATGATCGTAGCTGTGCTAAATTTAACACAGCTGTGATCAACTCGGAATGACCCCCTTTGTTTTTAAAGAGGTTTTAAGCATAAAAAGATCAAACATATTCCATATAAGGAGTGTCTATTGCATTTTCATCAGCAAGGCCTCCCCATCCTACTGGAATTTCCAGGGCACACCTGAATTTGGGGCAGTTCTTACTAGGGTTTCTGGGAGAGTGAACAACCTTCCTATATCCCACCACTTCT